>NC_044206.1:15874098-16536364 GCF_900880675.1 Sparus aurata
ATTGTTTGATAATACTGATAGACAAGAGCTCTAACAAAAAATAGTGGGAACAGTTATGTAACTGTCCCATCGTCCAGATGTTTTTGGGCTTTCTTAGTCGACGACGTACAGCGGGAGGAAGCATGAAACATATCTGATAAATAAATACTGCATCAATAACAAGCTTGTAGAAGTGTCTTTCAAGAGAGAGTGTTCTGGTCTCTCTAAAAAAGAAGCCTTGATGGATGTTCAAATAAATATGTTTAATTACATAATGTTTTATTTTGGTCAAGATTGTAGAAAACTGAAAGTAACATACAACATTTTTTTTTTTCTTTTATGTAATTGTTTGTTTTCAATAGATTCCATATTCCATATTATGTTCATAAATAGGGGAAAACTGCCTGTCACAGTTCCCTAGAGCCAAAGATGAGGATCTCGAAGTCGCCTGTTTAGTTCGATGAACCAAAGATATTAAATTCTAACATCAAATAAGACGTAAAAAAGCTGCAGTTCCTCACATTGGAGGAAGCTGGGACTAGTACATGATTTTGCACATTAAAGTCTCTTAACCGTTTAGAGGAGTTTGAAACCTCAAGTGATGTCATCTGAGTCAGTGTTGGGGGTTTAAGTTTCAAAATAAAGGTAAATCTTGGTGTGGAGTTAAAAATAAGTGTCCTCTGTAGGTGCTAATAATCTCTGCTTGAGACTAGCAGCTTGAGGCTACATTAGCCACTAACACGCCTGAACCTTTGGTGGTTACTCTGCATTGTGGGTAATGTAGTTTTTGATGAGGGAAAAGAATACATGGAGTAAAAAAGAACTGCAACAATTCTGATCTTGTATTAATTTATTTCGAAATCTGTCTTCCATGTGATGCTAAATCGGTGGAGAACTCTGAATGTTTTTTGAAAACATCATCTGAATCAAGAACAGCTGCCGATAAATGAGTCGACCGACTGTCATCCCAGCTCTTCTTCACGCGTCCTTTCTCTCCTTTGGTTATAAAAGCTGTTTCGTTGATCCATCCTGAGTCACTCTGTCAATCTGCACACCATCAAAATGTAACATCATGCATGAGCTTTCTCTATTATTCCTTCCCCCACGCGTGCACATGTGCAGAAACACCTACAGACCAACTGATAGCGCCTGCCATTAAAACAATACATCATTTGGCAGGAGGGGAAAGAAAAAAAAATACTGTCTTCCTCGGCCATTCTCGTCATGCTCAGTCAAAATTTCCCATTTTATCCACGGACCAGAGGCACACCGCAGGTTCAAATATCCAATTCAGGCCAATGATTACTGACGGGCTATTTTTAGCCCGCTGATAATGGATTCTCCTATCAGCCGAGATGACCACCCTCGAATTCATAAAGCATCGCCCCGTGTCCCTTTGGATGCAGCAGCAGCAGCAGCCGCCGTGACAGAAGCGCTCAGGGTGCAGAGATAAGAGAGCCTGTCTTTTCTTTGTCCCTCCGTTTTTTGTTTACTACACTCCATCCCAGCAACAGAGACGGTTACAGCTGCACCGTTAAGATAAACAAAAACATCTGAATGTGAACGAGTCTCTTTAATGAGTGTTATTACAGCCCATTAATAGTCTTTTAACTTCCGTGGTGCACAAAAATAGTCCCTGTTAATTGGGAATATCCCAATAGTGTGTGATTCTTTGATCGTACGCCAGTCTCCCGCTCGGCCCCTTCAGACGCTTCAATGGAAACTGAGATGATTCATTTTTTTTTCCTTGATCGGTGCTGCATTATTCAACTGCGGATTCTGTGCCAGTCATTCAGAATTTTAACTCATTAAAAAAAAGTGCAGACCAGAACAAGTGTTTCAGATCGAGACCAGTCGAGATTTGGATCACATCGGATCAGATGTATGGATTTATTTTATGCTCTCCTTTTACGTTGTTCCAGTTGTTGTTCTCTTTTTTTTCCCTTTACATTATAACAAGTCCCTATCTGCTTCAGTTGTTTATGCTGCAATGCTGTTTTGCTGAGAAGCTCCGGAGATGTTTTGTGAACTTCACGACTTTCCGCCAGGCGAGGAGATAATGATAAAAATGTTCATGTTTGGGTGAATGTTTCCTTTAAACATTCTACTTGTAATTGGCAAAAAAAAAAAAAAAACGACAACAACACACAAACAAAAAAAGGAACTATATCAGTCCCGTGGTAAATGCTACGATCCCCAAACATAAAACAATGGCAACAAAAGATGAATGAGGTAAATAAAAGTCAATAAAAGATCGCATCTTAAATACATATTATGGATATAATCTGAGAGCTGAAACTGACTCCCGTGTCCTGTCCGAACGTCTCCAAGGGTTTCATTTGGATACTGGTGTGAGACCTTTACAATAAAAAAAATTTGAGAAATGTCCTGAAAACGATAGATCTGTTTGGTTTTCTTCTTTCCTCTCCCACTGATTATGTCACGATCCCCCGCAGATTTATCTAATGACCCTTTGGAGGGCGCTTAACACCTCTGTTGTAGACCAAAGGACTGTATATAAAGGAGTTAAATGGAACCACTTACAACCATTATAGGCATTGATACACCCATAAAAAGTCTAATAATGTAGTACATTCATCAATCCGCAGAATGAACACTTGAGTTTTGACACTTTAAGTATGAGTGAAGGAGCAATGATGGAATATTTTGTCATTTTTGCAGTGGATCTATTGGCAGACATTGAATATAGTATTTATAATTCAGTTTCCATTGAGTGTATAATCACATGAAACTAAGAACTTACACTGTTTTTGTTACCCTAAAATAAGGCCTCTATAGCCACAGATGTGGCCACCAAGTTTCTACACGGCTCTATGGGGGGCCTATGTGCTGCCTCACTGCCAGATGCCATTAAATCGTACCTTCACTTAAGAAACAAGCTTCTTCTAGGGCGCCATTTAGCTCAGTTGGTAGAGCAGGCGTCCCATGTGCAGAGGCTTTGTCCTCGCTGCAGCGGGGTCCCTTTGCTCCCCCTCTCTCTCACCCTGTTTCCTGTCAAATCTTCAGCTAATCAATAAAGCCATGAAAGGCCAAAAAAAAGAAAAGAAAAGAAAATAGCTTCTTCAACCACTTTTACAGGTAGTTTACTGAAGTTGAGGAGGTCAGTGGAGATTCAGATGAACAGTTGAGGCGCTGAGGAGGGCTCTGTGATCTATTCCACCTCTGTGATGTTTTACTGTTGGTCTTTACTGTGAGGGGTAAAATCCCTGATGTCAGTCGGAGGTCTCGCAAAAGGGCACTCTTCCTCTTTTGGACCCAGGTCTGCCTGTTGCGGGGCTTTGAACACTCAGTGAAGCCGCTCATCACGGGCGTTTAACTCCTCACCTCTTGAGCCTTTCTGCTGGATAAGCAGTAAATATGTGTCTGAAAACATTTACATCTACGATGACGATGGTCCGATCTCTGCATGCCGGTCGAAGAGAAGCAGAGAGTCGGTCAGAACTCGTCAGCGGAGGACGGTATCTCACTGTGTTAGCCATCTGGTGGAGGAGCAACACCAGTAGGTTGGAAGCTGCAGGGGTCTGAACTGGATTCCATAATAACTCCTGCTCTCATCGGTGCATCAGTCACTTCTTAAGACGCTGCTGACTTCAAGGAACAGCTTGATATTTTGCTTTTTACATTCTGAGCGTTAGATGATCAGTACCACTCTCAAATCTGTCTGTTTAATATGACATTATCTTAGCTTAGCTTAGCATAAAAACTGGAAACAAGGGGAACCAGTGGTACATTACAAAGAAATTCCGGTTTTCCGCAGTGTCATGATTTCTTTTACACACTTGCGTTAATGGAGGGGGGCTGGCTGCCCAATATGGGATGCCGGGGAGCAGTGAGACATTCAGTGCCTTGCTCAAGGGCACCTCAGCAGTGCTAAGGAGGTGAACTGGCCCATAACCCTTAGATTCTTTTTTTGTTTCCACTGATTTTTGTACGAATTAAACAAACACGTTAATATGTGTTTCCACTCTTTATGCTAAGCTAAGCTAGTCCTCCCATTCAAATGGGTAAGCTCTGCTGGCTTGTTAAGTTTTTGTTATCAATTGACAAGGTTAGGGTAGCTGCTAACTCGGAGGTTGTTGTTTTTGCTTCGTCTACATCCCGGCGGTATCTTCTCATCAGTCCCTCAGAAACAAATGTCTGAACTGCTCCTTTAACGACACCACCACTGTCATCTTGAGCGCAAAATCTCGAGAGAGATCAGATGCTGAATCACCAGCCCATTAGGATTTAATGAAAGGTCAAGACTCGAGGGGTTGGCACCCTCGTGTACAATATGGAGAGAAACTGGCAGATCTGACTGTGCCAAAGGTTTTTTTCTAATTCTGAGTAAGGACACCAGTGAGACGGAGAGAACGCTGACTATCAGGGTTAAAAAAGAAAGAAAAGTGGTGAATTTAGAGTGCGGCGTACCCGCGTGAGACAGGCCCGTCAGCAGATTGCTCCACTTCAAGGCTGTTTGGGCTTGCTTTCCCACACAGTCACGTCCTCAATCACTGTCGAATTTTACAACGTGCGTCAAGATAGTCATCCCCCTTTAAGATGCCAAGACATCAATCCATATTGTCATCAGTTAATGTGAAACACAGCTCAGTCCTCAGGCAAAGATTTCTTTGCTTTATCAAGGCGTATTGTTTCCTAAAGGGAGTCAAGTGGTCACGAGTGCACTGTGCTCTGTTTCTACTTTCACATATCCGTCGGTTTGTATTGCGGGAGCCGAATGCAAATGCCCGAAAATGACCGACCACATTCGCCCCGGTCCTTACATGAATGCCGAGGCGCGGCAGATGGAGTAAGCTAAGCGCCAAGTTCACATGGGATTTCGAGCAGATGGACACACGAAGCGGTGGCACCTGCTTTCTGGCAGTTCACCTCGACACTGGCAGTGTGATTTAGAGTGGAAAGAATCACAGGGGAATTTACGTATATCTGACAGGATTATTCGCCGTTTAATTACCATCGGAAGTTTTTATCTGGGTGTAGCCAGCGACAGGGTCCGCAAAAAGTTCACGCTTGTCATTTTCTATCCATTCAAGATTAGGATTCTAGATGTTTGTTTACGTATTAGCTAAAATTCCCTCCTAAACAGTATATTAGATAGCTTGGTTTTGAAGTGGGAGACTTCGCATTGCAAGAAGTAGTAGTTTCACAGTAAAGGCTGAAAAGTTGTGACATACTTACATTTCAGTTTGCTTTTCTTTCTTTCTTTTGTCCGTGACTTTCAAGTCTCTTTTTGTGCAACGGAAAAAATGGCGGACATCTCTCTCATATTGGCAGGAAATGAAATATTTCAAAGGTGCAGAATCAGAATGATTGAATTTAGACTCCAAACAAACACCAAAGTTACCGCTAGCTGCTGCTAACTGTAGCTGCTAGTCGGCTGTCTATCTATCGAGTAAGCCCAGACTTGGAGCTCGGAGTGGTGGGGGAGTGTTAGCGTTAACGCCACTAGCCGCTAGCCGCTAGCTCAGGAGCCTTGGGCCGCCGGGGCTAGCTGGTTAGCATGCTAACTTCAGATGATGTCTCTGGAACACAAAGTCTTTGAAATGTCAGTAAATAACGTCCCCCCAGGACACTGTTCGAAGCTAGAAAGATGGCAGGGTCCAGTATGAAATTGTGTTGTCCTTTAAGCTCAGTTTGTTTTTTTCAGTCATGGAAATGAGGATCTTTCTCTTCTGTTTCAAATTTCTTCCCCAAAACTACACGTGCACCTCTTTAAAGCAGGTCTGTGCAGATCTGATAAAGGTTGTGGGCCTAATCATTGAGCAATCAGCAGCAATTATCTCCAGGTGTTGACATTTTCTGTTTCTTAGAAATGACTTTTGTTTTTCTCACTCTCTACCACGGAACCAAACTCCCTACCAATCCACCTCCTGCCGAAAGTGAAGAAGCATTTCACAATATCATGTTTCATAATTGTGTTTCCTTTGTATGTCTGCTGCATAAGCCCAATCACTCACCACTGATGTTCCCCGTTTTGTCCTTGGCCACCGACCAACTTGTTTTTTCTTTGTGCATCACTTTAACAGTAGCATTTGGGGAACGAGAGGATTGTTAACGCTCACTCCTCATAGTCTGCACGTTTTTAATTTTCCTCGACAATCATGATGTTTGTGTCCGTCCTTCATCAGGCACAGATGGCGGTGGGAGGAGGCTGGCAGGGACAATATTCATGATCAGGGCGACAGCAGGTTCAGGCTTTGTAATAACTGAATGGACCCTCACACCTGTTGCTGCCCGAGAGGATCTGAAAGAAGTCCAGATGCTCCTTCAAAGTGACGGTGCAGCGTGGATGTGGCACTTCGGGATGTCATGAAGAATGTCTGACTTCATCCTGCGGTGAAACCACGTCTCAAAAATTTATCTGAAGTATTAAAAAGATTCATTTTGAAGTGCAAGGACTGCAACTAATGATTAATTTCACTGGCATTCATCTGCTGACTTTAGTAGCAACTTCAGGCAAGAAATAGTCGGGCACATAATCCTCGATAAAACTTGATTTTTTTTGCTTGTTAAGCAAAGGAGATAAAAGTGTTCGTCAGGTTTAGAGGTGCACTAGTATACGGAGGACTGTAGCTGCTAAAATTAGTCAAGTAAATCAGTAAATAAATGAATCAATCAATACATAAATGTCATTAAATACCAAAAATAAATCTGAAAGCAAATGTCAGCACGAATAAACCTATAAAATGTGACATAAATAGATATTTTTACCTTTTAATTGCATTTATATTTGTATCGTTTGTGTCATTTATTTATTAATTTACTCCTTGTTGGTTGGTTTGTTTTTATTTATTTATTAAAAATAAAGTAATTTATGTATTTATTCCTGTATTCTATTTCTTTTGCATTTTGCACACATACCTAAATAAATCAGTAAATTTAATCATGAATAAATGTAAGAGGAAAACAGATGGCTTAGAAAAAAGCGGAAATTAAATAGCGAATCAAATTCAAACTAAAATGTCAATTGTGCACTTAATGACATATTTACTTAATTACTGAACCATTCATTTATTTCTCTATTTATTTTGAATTTGGGCAGTTTCAGTCCTCCATACTAGACACATGCAGATTGTACACTGTACAGAGCCGGGCGACCCGTTCTCTCCTGGTTCCAGACTCCAGACTAAGCTAATATAAATTGATCTTGCAAAATGTCTTCTTGTTACTTAAATTATGGATATGAAGAAGTTTTAGCATTACATATAATAAGCCTACAGTTAACAGAACGTAAAAAAGTGGTATTCTGCATCACGGTGTGCCCTGTAACGGTTAAATTAATGTTCTGTTGACTTGATTGTCGGATACTTTGGCGAAACGCTATAAATGGATTGATATCAGCGTGACCTCCGTTACCCGCCGAGGTCACGCTGATATCGATCCATCTACTTTCGACCCGGAGCCGCCAAAATGTCAAATAACACACTGGCAATTTGAAACAATTATTCATTAAAGCCGCTGATTAGCTTTCTCCATCTGTGAACCCACAGCTAATCTGCCCAAACACAAACTTCCTGCCAAACAAACAATGCTTAATAATGACGTGGGTCTCTGCCAGGAGGCCATCAATGATTCTGGCTGCGCTGCTGTTGTTATCTCCCCCCCACCAAAAAAAGAAAAAAGCTGGGTCTCATTCACACACATTAGTTTAGCCAATCATATCTAAACAGTTATAACAGCTGAGCTCGGTCTCATTCAGGTTTTTTTTTTTTCTGGTCTAATTGAAATGTGCGGCCGGCTGCCCCCTCTGGGAGAGCATCGTTAGCCGACAACATCGTGCTAATGCATTTTAAAGACATCCAGCTTCAGGGCTAATTAATATTCGCCAAATTTTCTGCCGTAAGAGGCGCTTCATAACACCAGCTGTCGTGATGTTTTCCATAGGCGACAAGCAAACAGCAAAGTTTAAAGTTAGGGAAAAAACATTTGGATTTTGGACCATTTTCAACAGAGTAAATGATGATAAACAAGAAGACACACGTCCTGACATAAGTAAGTGTGAAGCCAGAGGATGTTTTTGACGAGGTGCCATGTCATTTCAACATCTGTAGACTTGACACCACTGGATGTTTTCAAGGAGACCTCTGGACCACATCAGTCATGTTTTCGTCGACTAAAACTTGTACTTTATGTCAAACGTGATCTTTTCCTGACCCTTCCCAAGTGTTTTCCGTTCCTAACCCTAAGATCATAAACATGGGGTCGTCCCAACATGACATAGACAGTTGAACCCAGAGAAACGTAAAGTTGCAACAGGTTTGAACAAATTCCTGGTTTGCAGAAATGCACATTCCTGACATTTATTCTTGCAATTGTGCTGCGTTTGAAGACTTTGTACTTTTTGTCTAGTTTAAAAACCCTGATGAGGTCACAGTGATGTCATCAGGGTTATCTCGCCTTGCTCTTGGGGCTTTCTTTTGAGTATCTCAACACAAGGCCTGCGCTACACACTGGAGGCAGGAGGTTTAGGAGGCAGGGAGGGTCTAATGGAAGACATGAGCAGGTTGCATTATGGGAAATGTAGGTTGCAGTGTTTTTGGAGGACGAGCCTTGCCTCTTACCAGTCTCCCAAGGATAGATTATTTCTAAAATTCATTGTGGCGTCGCTCTGACAACAACAGTTACTTCCGGATAGACAACTGGCAGTTCACTTGGCACTGAAATTGGCCAAATTGTTTATTTCTGTTGTCGTTTTCAGCCAGAACTCTAAAGATGTATAATCAAATGCAGTGTTCTGACCTGTGTGGCGTTTTCTACTGTGCTTTTCTTTGAGCACTGTGTTGCTTTTGCTAGTGTCTTTGATATCAAATCAAGCTGTTATTTTCTTTAGTCTTGTGGCTCGACAAGCAAATTATATGTCCAGCCTAACATTAATGGACATAAAAGGTGCAATACGTAAGAATTGGCCACCTTGAATCCACACTTGACCGTAACTACTGTTAGCTTGTTAGCTCAGTTAGCCATGCAGCTAGCTGGACTACCAAGGGAGTGTTAAGAGGTTTTCATGCCCGGGGCTAGCTGGTTAGCATGCTAACTTTAGTAGATATCTCCTCAACACAGTACGCAGACGTCTTTGACGTGACGTCAACACGGTTGTTCCTGCACATTCTGCAGATAAATTTAGCAAGTTTTGGAAATTCTTACATGTTACACCTTCAATATTGAGATGAAAGCAATTTAGATGAATGGGAGATACACACTTTAAAATAGCATGACTGTAAAAAAGGCAGTTAAGTCGTACGTAAGCTAGTGCGTTTGGTTTTACAAGGAAGAGTGATTCTAAATTGTTGGAATTGCACTTTTTAACTTAAATGCATTGGCTTCAAATCAAAATGCAACTTGAACCATGTAAAACACATCACAGTGGACTAAAAGGTGCTTGCGGACTACGAACGTGCAAGAAATGTATTCCTCTAACAGTCCAATTCAGTTACAATGTGAAAGTGCAACTCATCTTTAACATTTTCACAATATGATCTAAAAACATATTCAACTTTATCCCAGTCCATCCTCGAGACAGCTGTTTCGGCGTCTGCCTAAAACAATGCAGATGTGCTGTAGCCTATGCATGAATCAGTGCACAGCTGAGACTAAAGTAGGTCAACCATGTAAACACTTAACACAAAAGCAGATAGAAAAAAAAAACCCAACTGTGCCTGAGTGTACATGAACTCCTTTGTTTAAAAAAAAAAGAAAATAGATTTCATGGCTCATCTCTCCACGGAGGCCCGAATCAGATTCCCAGTTGCTCCCAGCAGTCCCAGCAAGAGCAGGAGTCACACAGAGACACACCAGCTGGGAAAGAGTGGAGCCAAAAAAACCACTGTTCACCTCTGCAGATGGAACACATTTGGAACTATCTGTGAATGAAACGGTGGAAAAGCGTTTGGATAGGTTCTTTTTTGTTTTAATGTCAGTGAGCCTCGAATCTTTAAATAAGAAAGAAACAGTAATTAATTAACAATAGAACTTCCTTTTTATTTCACAGGAGTCAAAACACCACCTCACAACAGCATGTAAAGCTCAGGGGAGAGGGGACAGAGAGAGAGAGAGAGAGAGAGAGAGAGGGAGAGAGAGAGAGAGAGAGAGAGACTCGAATTCCTCACTTCGGCACTGAACACCACATTCTGCCGTTATGTACAAAGTGCGCGGGAATCAGGCACCACGGTCCACTCTCTCATGGTTGGAAAAAGACAGCGCGGAATAAATACACCTATCTCACATTAAAATGTTTAATATAAACAAATACCTGTCGTACAAATTGCACTTGTTGATGGCTGTGAGGTAAAAAAAATAAAATAAATAATAATAATAAGGAGAAGAACGCATGACAGGGAGCACTACAGGACTTACAGTACAGTCACTCCGACGAATGGCTCGCTCGTGTCCATCTTAAGAACAGAGGTGTGACCCATAACGACCCCGGGGGTTGAATTATAGGAAAACCCCACTTTCCACTTAACACGTTATGCCCCCCTAATACTGAAAAGCTATTCATTAAAATAAGAAATTACACGAACCGAGGGAGCGTGCGTGTGCGCCCCGTCGCTGAATCCTGTTTTTACGCACGCCACTGGGATTTATCAGATCCACTAAAAATGCATTTCTAGGGTCGATGCCATGACGCATAAATGATCCTCGGCACTAAAGCGTCATGGAGAGATTTTGCGCGCGTTGGAAATCATCTGCCATCACGGCTCTTTCAAAAAAAAAAAAAAAATATGGCTTTCAAAATACAAGTCAGGTGATTTACGCAGATATTTAAAAGAAAAAGAACGAAAGGAAAATGGACCCACTCGTGCCTCTTTTTGCGCAAACCTCTCTTGTTATGTCACCATCACCGTCTTTGTTTTTTGTAATCCACCTCAATAATAATAATAAAAAAAGTTTCATGTCTTCCCCTCACAGCTGGGATTCGGAGTGAGACAGCTTCGCGGTCCCCACCAGGCTGCTGTCGCTGTTGTCCAAGCCGGCGCAATCCGACCACATCCCCAGCGTGCCGGGCTCCAGCGCGGACACGAACCCGCCGGAGCACCGCGACAGGTCGCAGGAGCTGATGTGCAGCCGGCGGTCGGCTTGCCTCGGGCAGCACAGCAGCCTCTTGAAAGCCTTCCTGAAGTCCGGGCTCCGGCAGTAAATGATGGGGTTGAACGCTGAGTTCACGTACCCGAGCCAGTTCAGGAACACGAAGAGGTCCTTGTCCACCACCTCTGCGCTGAACACCCGCACCACGTTGACTATAAAGAAAGGCAGCCAGCACAGGGTGAACGTCCCCATGATGATGCCCAGCGTCTTGAGCGCCTTCTGCTCCCTGAGCGCCAGGATTTTGGACGGCCTCTTCTTGCACTTGGAGGTCAGTCCGGTTAAGGTGTTGTGAAACCTGCCCTCGCACTTGTCGATCTTCCTCAGCTGCTTTTTTGCCTCCCTGTACACGCGGGCGTAAACAAATATCATGACCAGAAGAGGAATGTAGAAAGATATGATGGATGAGGAGATGGCATATGCCCTGTTGGTGACAAAGTCGCAACATTCGGGGTCGTCGTAGCACTCCGTGTCCACGCTGTCCCGGGACCAGTGCATCAGGATGGGCAGGAAGGACACGAGCGCAGATATGGCCCACACCACGCACACCACCGCCTTGGCCCGAGCTTTGGTTAACAGGCTTTGGTAGCGGAAAGGCGAGGTGATGGCCACGTACCTGTCTATGGCGATGACGCACAGGGTCTCGATGCTGGCGGTGACGCACAGGACATCCACGGAGATCCAGAACTCGCAGAAAAAGGAGCCGTACTGCCACGAGCCGCGCACCTCCAGCGCGGCGCCGAACGGCACCACCAGCAGCCCCATGATGAGGTCCGCGCTCGCCAGAGACACAATGAACACGTTGGTGAGCGTCTGCAGCCTCTGCGTCTTGGCTATGGCCACGATGACCAGGATGTTCCCGAACACGATGCACAGGACGATCAGAGCCATCACCAGGCTCATGCCCGCCATCCACTGCTCGGACGCGGCGGAGTCCGGTGCGTCCGACGCGCCGCTGCCGGCGGAGCCATTCTGGAGGTTCACCAGCGAGGTTGCGCCGCCGTCCCCCATGACGGGCTGCTGCGCTGAGTGCGGGACCAGCTTGAGCTCATCAAGGCAGCGCGAGGCAGCCTGTCCAGTCTGCCGCACGAGCCACAGCTCCACTCTCGACGCGCGCCAGATCCATCTGGAGCTCCTCTCTTTCTCTCTCTCTCTCCTCCAGCCTGCAAGAGCTGCGGCACCGGCCGGCGGTGACATCACTGCTCCCCCGGACCAATCAGCTGCCGTTCAGCGGACACACTGTCCCAAGAATGAAGTGGAGTAAACAACACCTGAACCTCACAAATTATGCAATCAGTCTCAGTTTGTCATCAGTTGTCCTTTAAGGCACATGAACAGCACTTAATTATTCTAGTGTTGTTTAAGCTGTTACACTGTGACATACATACTGCAAATGATCAATTATTGACAATTATTATTATTATTATTATTATTATTATTTCAATATTAGTGAATATTATCTACACTGTAGTTATTGTGCAATATGAGGCACATGTCTTTACATATTTCTATTTCTAGTAGCATTTCCTTTGACATATTTCTTATTCGTACATACTCTCATTTCTTATCTATTCCTTATTCTATATTGTTCTATGAAACTTTACAATAAGGAGCAGACAAGTCTAAATAATTAACAGGTATTGAGTGGGGAATGACTCAGGAACTACTTGATGATTAAAGAGTTTCCTCAAGTAATCCCTCAATAAATGTTTTTCCACAACTATTTACTACATGATGATTAGTTACTGGAAAACAGACTGGGAGATTCTATATTAATAAAATCATTAGGTACTGCGTAGTACATTAATATCTGTGTATCAACGTATTGACCACTTTCTTGATGAGTTGCTCCCGACAACTACGAACCAATCGCTGAGTAGCACAACCTAGAAACAACTCATTAGTTACTAATTACTAAATCAAGTGTTACTCTTTATATGTACCTCTAAGTAGTGTTACATAAGTTACCAAGTAGACTCATTAATTGCTAATGACTTTATCATTAATTATTCTTTTTGAGTGCCTTCAAGTAGTGAAACAGTACTGAGTAGTAACTCTCCTTAATTACTCATTACTTAACTATTATTTGGCTCTTTTGTGCTACCTCATGTAAAGTGATGCTTAATACTACTCAGTATAATGTTTTACTTGAAGTGCACAAAAAGAGTAACTAATGATTAAGTAAGTAGTAATCAATGAGCTGTTACTACTTTGTGCCACAAAGCGATTGCTTCATAGTTAATCAGGAAAAACTGAAGCAAATATTAAGTCAATTCACAGTTATTATCATCATTACCCAGTGATTGATTATTACGGCGTCTCCATGTCTATTATCTTGTAGCTCTTCATTATCTTTCACACAGTCCTGAACTCAGAGTTCTTTATGCATTACTCAGTAACGATTCATTAACTATCAAGTAATTCCTGATTCATTCCTCACTCATTCCTGAGTAACTAGTCAAATGTTTGTGTACCTTACTGTAAAGTGTTTTCTTCTAATTTCCCTATACTGCGACTTTTCTTTTCTAGAAGGAGCGACAGTAACGTAACCCAAATCCGCCTTCAGGAAAAAAATAAATTAAAAATAAGATAAAAACAAGTAGTTCTGAGTCTGATTCAGAGGAGGTCTCATCGATAAGTCGCTCTCTAACTACATCCTACCTGAAACGTTATGTTATCCATCAAATAATTAGCTGATCTTTGGAAACATGAGAAGCCAAATATGGAATTCCAAAATCCACTACGGCGTTCTGAACTACCGGGATTCCCCTGTTTTCATCACTTGCCATCACAAACAAGGTTTGTGTTCCCACTAGTCTATTTTATATTTTTATCACAAAGAATACATTCCATGACCATGAGGTCAGGCCCAACCACAGATCTGCTCTTTGCTTCACAGCAGCTGTATTACATTAAACTCCTTAAGTCTTAAGATAACTATAAAACACATTTTGACCAGCTGCCAAACTTTTCATTTCTATATGCTACAGTTGTCAGGTCAGTTCCAGTTCAATAAAATATATGTAAGACATAAATCAAGATCATGAATTTGGAGTTAGCAGTTGGAGGTTTCTGTGCTTTCTAAACAAACGTTTTATATTTGTTAAGACTTTTTTTTCTTCTCGATCCTACAGTTATATGTTTGAGCTTTAATGAGCAGAGCTCGACAGTAGAAGGCTGTTTTTTATATACATCGCTGAAGCTCAAAATTTTCCCTGTCCTCTTCGAAAATTAATTTGGAGAGGCGTTCCTACGAGCATGACACCTGTTCTCCAGAAAACCTAGGGAATTAACAAAATGACTCTGGAGTTTCCCCACAAAAATCATGTGAAAGCATATAAGAGAACTGTTATGCCTTAAAACATGCATGGAAGAGCTTTCAAAGCTCGCTAAGCGTCCTTTCCAACCATTCTGATTTTCACAATGAGTCTCTCGTCTTCATTGCCCTTTTGGTGTTTCCCCCTGATATTTCTCCCGATTCATGGCACATTTTCCTTTATTTTCCTAACCTGTTTCTTGCACAATACAGCATGCTTAAACGTACAGCTATCGTGTCCACCTGCACAACAACAGCAGAGAGAAGTGGAAAGTTCTAAGAGAAAGAAAATGCCTGCACAATTTGCACATCGGTTGTTCTGTCGAGCAGTTTGTGCCAGAGACTCATGCCCGGGAGGATAATGATCCCGTATTCTTTCCTGAGAATTAATTGTAAAATTAAAATAATTCACCACAAAACTGCTATTTTCATTATTTAAAAGTCAAACTCAGATTTTTCCAGGGGGAGGACACATAGACCCCATCTTTGTTTGTGAAATCCTCCATATCGTTTAGCATTTCAAGGTTGGCAAGCGTGTCTCTAAGTTGTTTATTTTGTCTGTTTTCTGTCCCTACTCCCAAATGTCCCCTCTGGTGCATCTGATCTTATCTTAAACTGGACAAAGTAGCCAGGAAGGGCTGAGGAACATCACGCCTGAGCTGGCTGACGGACTGGCCTCACGCACAGCCCAGTTCAAACAAAGACAAGGATACTACTATATTAGTAAGGAAGACCTGAAAGACTAAGAAACAAGTGGAGCCACAACCTCTCAGCGAAACCACACAAGAATGGAAAATGATGCCCAACTGACAGCAGCCTATCTGTAAACATTCCCCCCGACAGCTGAAAGGCAAAGACATTCAAACCAGAATCCAAGGTCAGACATCTTGATGAACAGTTAAGTGAGAGCATCTGCGCCCGGCCTTGTGACACACACAGCGCTCACTAAGAGATGGATGACAGTAACTGCGCTCCCTGTTTTTCCTGTGTGCTGATTAGCATGCCTGTTCGTGAACCTGACGACCCGGCACCAGAGGCTGTGACACGACTTGACCCAGCGTAACATAGCTCATTTCTGCGTGTCAACATCACTACATGTCTTTGTGCACCTCAGGCACTCGCAGTCAACTACATGTCGGGAGGGGCGGCAGGCTTTTCTTACAGACATGCGAGGAGGCTGTAATAACAATGTCTCGTACCTTCCAATGAAGCAACAGTTTTGTTTTTGAATACAATACGAACCCGGGAGTCTGTCAGTGTCCGGCTCTATTTCAGCAGTTGTGAGTTAAAGGATAAGTTCACCCAAAGTTTGATATTCAGGCGTTCTCTACTCTCAAACCGGTCCACAAAACTTTACTGGAGTTTCACAGCAAAACAGCATTGCAACATTCTCCTGAACAACTGTAGTAGATCAGCACATGGTTTAAAACATAAATAAGCAACTGAAAAAAAAATACTTTATTTATACCCAAAATCTTCACTTTAGCTGTTTAGTTGAAAGTGTTGGCGTCTGAAGTGTGTGTAGATAACTCAATGGTTGCTGTTTTTTGCTGCTTTATATGCATGGATTCATGCACACAAGGCAGTTTCTAAGTTGCGTACCACTCTATACTAAAGGAATCGTTGAGTAAAGCTTTAATGATCTGCAACATCATTATCCTGACCATCTTTTGGGTTGCCAGGTTGTGAAAATACTCCCCTCGATTCATCGGACTGTATGATCGCTCACTTCATCAGAGGAGACTGCAGCTGATGTGGACCAGAATCCATACACACAAACAGCATAACAACAAGTAGAAAGGATCTCAATATCGATAGTGAGAATCGGAAATGGTTTCAGTAGTTCACAGTGCCATGTTGGATTTTGGATTTCCATATTTGTGTGCTCATGTTTCCAAAGATCAGCTAATATTCTGAAACACATTCACCGCTGTAGTGCCAACGTAGCCCCACGTCCTCCAGAAGTAAATTAACTTAGATGCTGTTGTGCTAAACACACAGTTCACAAGCCCTGTTCTATTTTTCTTTTAGTTAAAAATCGAAAATTATATGCCCTCAATGTTGTGGCAAATTTTCCCGTTAGTATCGAATATCACTATTTGTCAAGGTATTGTATCGAAGCTATCAATGTCTTTCAACTGTTCTATAAAGCATTAAGTAAATTACTCATCATCCATTAATTAAACCATTAGTTAAAATGTTCGTAAAGGCTCATTAGACAGTGTCGTGCTTAGTTGGTTCATATAGATGAAATATAAATTGTTCTAACTCATGTCCAGGACTGTAGCTATGAGCTATGGATAAAACTGAAGCAACCTGGCACCGTACACTACACTGTACTATTTAAAGACCTCACACAAGGTGGGTATAAAAGGGCGGATTTCAGTAGGCTGTGTATTTGGATTAAAGCTGCATCGAAAAATGAATGAATCTGTCATTTAAAAGATAGTAATCTCTGATTCCAGCTCCTTAAATGTAAATGTTTTCTGGTTTCTTTACTCCTCTTTGACAGTAAACCAAGCATCTCTGTGAACAAACAAGACCAAACAACTAATCGATCAATCAGGAAAACAATCAACAGTGAAATGTTTCGTAAGTGGCATTTCTAATCCGGAGGTTGCATACAGTACATATGTAAATTTGACCACTTATAGGCCAAGAAAACGTAGATGAAGTGTGCAAAACTTTTTCTTTTATATGATTTATGCGCTGATACACGTGCCTCACTGTAGACAGCACTTGGTGAGTAAGGCTGACTAAAGATAGAATACACAGAGAAACAACAAAAGCAGCAATTCACCTTCACAATTTTTATCTAATAGTTTGGCAAATGCTTTTACTTTATGTAGACTTTATTTTGGGGGTTTTGGTAAAAACAGAGGCCAGTGGTTACGCTTTCAAGGGGATCTTCTGGGTAGAAAGAAGTTAGAAACAGCTCACAGTGAGCAACAAGGACATTGTGTTGCTATTGAATTTCTAAAACATATTTTTTAAGTGCTGTGATTAAATTCCTTTAACCTTCATCCTCCTGTAGCAGTGGCATAAATCTAGACAAATAAAACCAAAGCGTATGAACAGATTCCACAAGAGGTAGGTGATTAACCCAGCTTATTGTTGTAATTTGGGTGGACTGACCTTTTCACTGTAGATTTTGATATATTTGAAGTGGAGCAAATATATATTTTGAAAAGCTCTTCTCTTAGAAACATTGCTGGACCTTGTCACTTTGGGGGCTACATTTATAACACATGCACCTCTTCACTGTAATTCAACTTTTTCATATTTTCACACAATCGCTCCCTCACTTTCACAAAAACAAGCTGAGCGAAGTGCTCTCGACTGCCGAACAGCAGCTACCTCCCACATATCTTCTCACCGGGCGTTGCGAGGGAAGTAGAGCAGGTTCAACTTGACTTCGCTGCTTGACCTGTTGTGTTAATGCCGGCGTCAAGTCGGAGTTCAAAGGTGATAGATTTGAGCTTGAGCTTCTTAGCAGAGGAGAATTTTCAGCTGCTGAAACCTCCCTGTCCTGCCTTTTTGAGCTAGCATTCTCCCTGCACAGTCACACAGGCTGGGAATATAATACTATGTTATCTCTTGCACAGATACGATCTTAATGGAGCCCACTCAGCTGGCATGACGAGTGAAGAAATGTTTCTGCAAATAAAAGTGTGCAAAAACTGTGATTTTTTCCCCTCCACTAAACCTTCGTATGGTTTAAAGTTTTAACAAAACATCCTGCCAACACAATTCCATAACTCACATCAGCAATTGATTTAAAGAGGTCAGAAACAATTAACCAGTGTCAGATTCGTACATCATATGAGTGTCATAAGAGGAGTCCTTGAGAAAGCTTCTAAAAGCCTTTTCTGTGCCACTGAAAGGAGCTGTGTGCCCATGGAGAGTCTTATCTGATCAGATACAGAATCCTCATGGCTTAGTTGAGGGATTTGCCTACTTTTAAATGAATATTAATATTATAACACCACAGGAGGAAGAGGAGGTGGTACCACCACACTCCTCATGACTCCCCTATCCTGTGCAAGTCTAGTATTTCATCCTTGTGAGTGCGTTAGTGTACTCCCTGTGATGTTTTTGTCTTGTATTGAGACTGTGTGTGTGTGTGTTTGTGTGTGGTTGTGCGCGTGTATGGCCTCTGGCAGCAGAGTAGCAGCCAGAATCGCACGAGGTTAATGATGCTGTCAGAACGACAGCGAGGGGAGAAGCTGAGGTTGGGCAGAGGAATTGGGAGAGAGGAGGCAGGGGAGGGAAGGAGGCGATTTCCATTTGTTTTTTTTTAAAAACTGTACATAATGAGTCCAACAGTTTTAAAGGAGTGAGTTGCCAGACAAGTGGACTGCTTTTCCAAGAACCTGGCATCTACGTTACCCACGATGCAACTGAGTGACACCATTGGAGGTGATTTATCAGATCACAGGCAGCTTCCTCTGGAGCCACAGTAGTACTACCCAAGACCTGTAAATGGACTAAACCCTTTAATTGACTAAATTCCTGCGTAAAGTGTCACCTTACATATTTAAAGAGCATGTTTATCTCATAAACTGGCATATACAGCGATTTACATGACCTTTTTAAAAATTAATTATTTTAATGTATCTTGTTCGAGATCGAGAAAACGTGTTGGGCAAAATTGAAACGTGTGGCGGGCGGACTCTGGCTAGTGTTGCTCTATAGTAACTTCCTTGGTTGACAATGACTGATGTTGTTATTTACAATGTTTTGGCCCCAGTGCCCTCTCAGGTCATTCTGCTGTGTCTCATGTCATTCATGTAACCTCATTTCTTCTGCTTAATAATCATTGTTGTAACACTTAGATAATCATTGTTCTGTGTTATGCAAGCTCTACAGTATCTTCTGGTGTTTATTCTCTATGTACAAAAGTTGCTCAACATATAGATAACCTCGAGCCCATTATAAGCATGACTCAACCATAATTGGCTTGCAATGTTGTGCCCCTCTTTAAAGATGAAAATAAGATTCCACTTTCACTTTATAATTGAAAAGAATGCTGAAAAAGCATTCCTCTTCGTAACAACGGACATTTGTTATCAGTTGCTCAGTGCATGCTATTTATTGATAAACTAATGTTAAGAGCATCTTTATAAACATTAGATTTATAAATTCCTTAGTTAGCATGAACACAATAGTTGTTGTTTGTTAGACACATATAACTGTTAATTCATGTTTATAACAATATTATCTAATATCAATTAATGTACACTCATTGTTAAGAGTTAGGGTTAGGGTCCAGGGATGCCAGAGCCCGACATGCAGTGTTCTGGCACTTCAGTTCACGATCAGTCTCCAACAATATGCACCATTTCCTCCTGTGTAAAGTAACACTTGATATAAACCGCAGCTATCCCGCTGTGGCGCCTCTTCATTCGTAAGTACTGAGTCTGATCTTGGTCTTTTCGAGCAAACTGTTGACAATAACAAAAATATAAAACTTCAGTGGCCTGATCTTTGAAGTGTGTTATCGTCCGTCACCTCAGGGGTAAGGGCTGATGACCCCTCCCAACATGTGACACTATTTGCTCAGTTTGAATGCACGCTTCAAGCACCTTTGTGGCTCACGGTAGTGTGTACTTTCCATGAAATCATAAATACCACTACCTGATACCTCACAACATAAAAGTGCTTTTCAAAAATAGCATCGTCTAGTCTTCAGTAGAATGCAACAGAGTCAAGTACTGCCCGCTACACCTCAGAGGCAAATACTATTCGTTTTACTCCCGACAGCTTAAGTTACCAGTTACCTATTCGGATCCAAAGCTTTCATAACCTCCAGTTCTGGTGATAATCATATCTGGACAGAATATGAAATCCTTTATATGTTGTGAAAATCCTCCTACTTCTTCAGCTAAACAAACAATTTGAAAACCCTCTTGGATTTGCTGAATATAGCCCTCATAAAACAGAAAACAGGGCTGTTTTTTCTGAAAAAGTTGACTTTGTGGAGACAAATAAGATGCATTGCTGTAGATTAAAATACCAAACACTATATGAGGTAGCCAAAATGAGCTCAGCCATGAACATATGCAACAAACACATGAATGCAGCGGCCATATTAATCCAGAAATATAATATACAATAGGGAACATTTGACTGATAATAATAAAGTACTAGCAAAATAACTGCCTCAGCTGTTGTTGTCTTGGTATAAACAGGTGTCACATGATCACTTGACATATGATGTGACATGTAAACATTGAGACTTGCTTCTCTAAGGCTATTGTGTTTGAAGTTGTTACCAAAGACAAGCTCAAGAGGTCGTCACACAAAAGTGGATGTGATGCAAAACAAGAGGCATCTACTGTCCTCTGAGGTCAGTGCACATTTGACCTGGCGACGTGACACATTAACGAGGGCTCATTAGCAGACATTTTTGGTAATATCTTGCATAGCTAGAGAGGCTGTCTTTCAGTGTGTTAATGTAATAATCCTAGTTATGCCTGCCTGATTTGTCGAAGGCTGGAAATCCGGATGGGAATACGAGAAGAATCTGTGTGAAATCGCAGCAATGCTCTTTAAAAAAACACACCCACACCCACACACACCCACACATACACACACAAGACAAGACAAGATAGAAGTGTTTTATTAGTTCACTTGGTTGCATCTTAAAGTGCAGTATTGACAAAGCAGACGTACTAACAAGTACAAATCATTCCGAAATGTGCCTCAAAAAGGGCGGTACAGTGAGAAGAAATCAAGAGAACAAGAAAACAATATGAGGAACTAAATGCCCATTTGCAGCCACTCGAGCTCATTACCGCTCATTAAAAATAAATGCCAGAGGAATAACAGAAACGTACGCAGCTCATTTAAAATAAATAACTTGCGGGAAATAAAACATTTCTCCCCATCATGGGAGTATTTTGGTATTGCTTTCGATGCAGTTAAAGTGTCATCGATCTCCTGCCATCCAAGCAGTCACACCTCTGTGCAAGGCACTTGGGCCGAGTGATCCAAACCAAATGAAAACAGTCTGACGGGCACAGTTATGTCATGAGGCGTGAGGACAGCCATGATTATCAAAACACTCTCAGGCCCCCGTAACTTCAAATGTTGAAAACCAATAAGGGAAAATGACAGTAACACCATTATTATATTATATCATAGTACATAATAAAGTGAATTGCCTCTTGAGATGAGAGTGTATAAATTGTTGAAACAGAGGTTTTAATAAGACTTTCTTAAGCAGCAGTCAGTCGGTTTCATCAGTTCACAGAGGTTGCTCCCCCATATAGAGACCAGGCACTTTATTCACTACTTAATAAAGTGGTAAGCAATATCGTGTGGTCTAAATGAGTCGTGAATGAAGTGATAACCAAAAGTACAATCAGTCATACATGGAGTGGAGACACTGAACAAAGCTTTCAAGCAAGAAAAACACCTTTTCCGAGACCGTGAATTTGGTAAACGGTTTGAGATCACGAGCTGTCAGTGAAATATTTACATAAGCTTGGAGAGTGTGCCTGAAGGCACCATCCGAGCTGAGGGACTGTAAACTAAAGCAACTACACGTATATATATGGACATATGCTACTGTTAAAAAAACTATACAGTGAAGATGTGAATTAACAGTCTGGAGTGAGACAATGATAATATAATATTCACGATAATAAAAATGTGGGTAACCCTTTATATTAGAAAACACTATTAACACAATTACAGGTAACTAGTTGCTTATTTTTGTATTAGTCATAATGTATGACCATATTATGACCATATTTTACAACTACTAGGTCATTAACTATGACTTTCCCCTCAATTATCTCCTAATTATACTTTTGATTTTAAGTAAGGACGTTTTTGTACATGTATACTTAGAATGGGCCTTATAAGAGAAAAGTTGTTCTCTCTCAACCCTCTCATGCATGAGTGATTAAATCTGTGTTTGTTTTTCCTCTGCCAATTACTTAATTTTTTCCAATATACAGTATGTTACGTAAGGAGTTACGTAAATGCCCAATACAGCTGACACCCTGCATCAATGGTATAAAAATTAATCAGGAATAACTGTTGAATCAGACAGGTTAAAACAACATTTTCTAACTAAATAAGATGTGCGAGAAATTTGTAACTGTATTAATATTTTTCTTAAACATCTTTTTGTTATGCACCAATGGTTATATTCTGCCTGTTGGACATATTTTTAGATAAACTCTGAGACTACTACATAATCTAAAATAAAACATACAAAAAATATGAACTCTAAATCGGATGAATATTCCCATTTGGCATACAATGGCCGCTGAAGTGAACAGGTGTATTTTAAGTCAAAGAGAAAAAACATAAATTTAGTTGAAAAATATGTTTTACCTGTCTGGTTTTATAAGAACACAATCATTTAACGGTTATGCCAGAGACACAAGGATGATGAACAAGGATTTGGGGATCCGCTATCTGGTACAATTTCAGTGGTTAAAATGGCTTCCAGATATCTGCCTACCGTACTGTGCAAAATGCATTAAAGGGTTAATAACACCTTATGGATGTAGTCTATTCTTATGTAACAAAACAAAAAAAGTGTTCATGGTTGCAGATAACAAGGGTACTACAACATTATAAAGGCTCATACTGACCATATTAAGATCTTAATTCACGTAGAAAAACTTTCTTGCTTCCCATCAATAAGCAGTAACTTATACTATGAAATACTCTGAGTTGGGCTAGAAGTTAGCAGAAATTGAAAAAGTGCTTTATAATGACTAATATGCCTGTTTACTACTAACATGCATGCTAATAAACAACTAGTTAATAGTAAATGTGTTTTCTTATATAAACAACATGCGAGTCTCTGCATAGTTAACTTCTCATCAACCACTGATGATTAAAGGAAAGGTTGCAGATTTTGTTTCCTTTCTTAATAATCCCCATGAAAGCCAATAAAAACGTCCTCTCTCTGAGTCTGAGTCACAAATCAGCTCCATTAAATATTCCTTTATTTCCCCACCAGCCATGTAATTACTCAAGGGACTGAAAGAAAAAGCGCCTCTAATTTACATGAGAGACGGTTTCAAACACAACGGAGGTCTTCTACTGATTCTTTAACAGCTGAAATTGTTCAATAAATTACTACTTGGGAGCTGTGGTGGGAAAACATACATTGTTCCACAACAACTGAACGTAAATAGTCGGGTGTTTGAAATCCAAATCCAGCTGTTCAGTTCAGCAGAAAACATTAAGATGATCAGAGGTTTCGGATTATAATTTGTTCCTGATAGTTAAAATCCACCAAAACATCATTAAATGACAGAAAATCTGTTGACAGCATCATCACCCTCTGCCAATTAGGTAGTTTCTCATCAATTCCAGAGAATGTATGTTTATTTTGCTGAATTAATTTAGTCCTGTCACAATGTTTTATACAGAAGGAGGTAACTTTTCATCTATGACCAACCGTTTTCTTACAGTTAGATGGATATTTATGTTGCGATTGTAATAAGTGTCCCACACAGTCAAGGACATTACAGCACTGATGCATTAGGTTTGATTGAAGGGGGCTTCTGAGTAGTTTGAAATGAAATTCCTCTGAAAATCAGGTTTGTATGCATTGCATTTTTGTCACAAATTGACAGAGACAATCTGTGTTTCAGAATCGGGGGCTGGCTTTGTGACGCAGACAGGTAAGAGGTTTTAGAAGGCATGAGTCAACAACACGGTGACCTCCTCCGCTCCAGGACTGGCACTTATTTGAAGAGGCTGGGTGAAGGAGGCTGCTTTCATCATACAGGCGTTACTGGTTTCCATGCAGTAGTACACCCATACACCCACAGTGAGGCTTGGATTGCTGTTTGAGTCCTTTATCACGGCTGGCAGTTTGGTTGAGATGGAGAGGGGCTTCGACAGATCCACTATGTCACCGGTAACCACGGGAGTTTCTAGCAGCCACTCGTGACCTGTGAAAAACAACAAAGAGAATTTGTGCAGTCCTAATGCTGTTAAAGAGACAAAATCAACAGTCTGATACAATCTGGCTAATTAGGAAACATGAAGTCTTCACAAGTGTCTTCAGCGGTGCGAGCGGCTCTGTGAGGCTGTACTTCGGCAGAGCGGTGCTTTGAGCCGAATGTCTCCTTAACAAGCTCATGATGAATGACAATGCTTACATGTCAAGTTAAGCAAGTGTAATGTTTACCCCCACCACGACTATTGGTATGTGGACTACAGTTGTGAAGTCTTGACGTTGGCATTACAATCATCGCCACTGTGGTTTTACTGAGCCAGAGGTAACCTGACTGAAGACTCGAGGACATGCCATTGTTAACATCTTATTGATCACTAGAAAGCCAAGCCCTAAATCAAACCCTGCTTCATGGGCTATTCTTCTCTAAATGGGACCATAATTTACAGAAACAACATCCTGCTGTATTAAAGAAGACATGAAACTAGCGATTGAGACCATAATCGTGGAGGAAACCATTTCTCTGGGTATTAAATTGAGTGAGAAGTTGGGTTATTTTCTCATAAGCTTACATGAAACTGGACTTCTTCTTGCAACCAGTGGAGTCACCCACTGCTGACCCTTAGAAAAAATGCAGGTTTTAAATGCAGGGAGCTCTGCTCATCATTTATACCGTCTGTGTTTACCATGTTCACCATCTTAGTTTAGCGTATTAGCATGCCAACAGTTATCATTAAGCACAAAACACAAAGAACAGCTGAGTTTTGCATATAATGGGTACTGGACAAAGTCAAATGTTGACCTGGTGATGGCAGAAGAAGGTCACCAAATGTCTTGGAAATCCAACCAACAGTTGTAATTTCAATAAAACCGCAAATGTCTATCTGCTGGTGGCGATATATGAAGAGTCGGCTGATCACGAAACGAAATGTCATGATAATCTACCCAGTAGTTGTTGAGATACTTCTGGACCGAAGTGGTTAGGCAACCAACTGGCTGCCATTTCCATCCCAATTAACGAAATCTTAGCATGGCTTAAAAAAATAAGATCAATCCTCCCTTTGGACAAGGATAGGTCCCAATGCACCGTGGCATGACGAAGTCTGTATAGCATCTAAATTCATGCCTGATCGTGGCAAGATACACCTTGGGCACTAGCTTGATGTTGAGCATCACACCTGACTGCTAAATGGAGCCCCTCACAATATTAACCTAAACCCCAAATAACCCCCAATGAATCAGGATGTGTGAGACTGAGGACAAGAACTCAGTGATCCACAGGGGATATTTTTAGAGACAAACAGACAAGTAAAGTGACGTGAGCACTGAAAGATGAATGAAAGTCGAAAAAGAAAAAGGCTCGAACTTCAACTGTGAGAAAATATTATGCTGGAGAGTCCGTCAAATCCATGCCAGCGGTGATTAATGAAGCCGATGCTGAACATGAGGTCCCAGGGAAGCCATTTCTAAAAAGCCAGTAAAAAACAATTTAGATCAGCCGCGCACTTCTAACTTGATCCATTAAAATTCCTGCCTCTGCTTTGATCTGATCAGCCTAAGTCTAGACTGGGTATAATCGGACAGCGGGGGATCACGTTACATAGCCTGGAAGCTAATTATGTGAACTAAGGCATGTCGTCTTATCGAAATGTTCTAAAAATAGCCCGCTGATATCGCTGACTGCATGCTGCATCGCTCAGAATGAAACACTTTTGTTCCAAACCTAATGAACGGGCCATCAACCGCATATCTCAAATGACTTCACACTGGATCCTACTGTTGATTACACTCTGTGAACAGTGAACAAAGCCTTTAGAATCGTATAAAGCAGTAAAAACCATATATTGAACTTGCAATAAAAGACTCTCTGACTGATCTAAGCATTCCTCCATCTCTCAGCTGAGAGCTTTAAGTCCCAGACGTGGGCCGGCAGAGTGAGAATCTGCTTGTTGTACAGCGAAAAAGAAGGTTAAGCATCATTCACTTCCATTTTTCTTTTTTGACAGACTCGTGGATCACAGACCGAAATAAAGCCTGGTAGGAGAGTTTGAGTGGCTAGCATCCAGAACAGGGTCATTATAAATGTCGAGGACAGGTTCTACCCTGGAAGGTAGAAAATAACTTCAGCAAAGTATGCAGTCGAACTGAATTTTGAAACCTTTTCCAAACAATAACTCCATTCTAAATATGAGCCGTGCACGGTGGGAGTTTGGACGACTGCTCTTCCACAAAGGCTGCAAAATCCTTCAGATCCTGGGATTTGTCTGTTGTCAGTTTAACTTCCCGACTGTCCTCTTACTTAAATCTCTCTTTTTCTACTTTTTCCTTTGGCAAATATTTGTTAAGTCATTGTCAAATACTGCTGTCTGTTCAGAGCTACCTGTCAGCTAAACCCCTCCAATGATCATAGCTTAGCGAGTCTAAATAGGGACAGCAGGTGCTGTCGAGCTGGTTTGCACAAAAGAGTAAAGAATTAGCTATAACGTAAGCTGAAAACTTATCATAGCATGTCCGGCTAACTAGTTTACAATCTGCAGTCGTAACGTTAGCATTAATTCAGTCAAATCTAAAATGTTCAGATATCAAGCTGTTCTGTCTGTCATACCAGGGATCCGCTTCACACTGCATCACATATAAACTAGTCGTCCATTATCAAGTGCTAAATCTGCCACCATTGTCACTGTAAACTTTATACGCGCCGTACAACCCGGGCTGAACGATATGGTGGGAAAAAAAATCATAACTATTTTGACAGATGTTACAATTGCAATATGGTTCATGAATTTAACAACAAGCAGAGTTTGCACTGATTATATCCCTGCACTGTCTTCTTCATATTCTTTTTACTTTTTACTAATATATTTTTGTGAGTGATCTGTTTTTATGTGGGTGAAATTTGTGTGTATGTGTGTGTATGTGTGTGTAGCTACTGGACGTCTACAATTTCCCTCGGGATGAATAAAGTTTTTATCTATTTATCCATCTTATATGGAATGTCCATTTTTGCATCATAATTTGTATTTTTTGCTGAAAAACCATTAATTGCAACATTGTTTAGTGTCTGTACCAAAGAAATGTGTTTTCTCACATCTGGAGAACAAGATTTGTAGGCCAGGACATCTCTGCATAACGCCGTTTGCTCACACATTTTAACTTTGTTAAACAAATTGCAGCTCCTACGATTTGGTCATACTGCGATGTTTCAAGCTGTGCGGCCCTATAAATGTGACATTGGAAAAACTTTATCAAACCTCAGCTCGGTGAACTGCAAGATGCCTTTCATTTGTGCTGTCAAATGTACATACAGGGTCAATGTGAATTAAACATTTACATCCATGACATTTCTAACAATAATTAAACTGTGTCTCACCCTCAGCTGAGAGAGCCCAGCAGCTGGGAGCCTCTTCAGTCAGTTTGGTTCCTTCTGGAAGCGTCAGGCTGAGCGACATGACGAGAGTCTGACCTGCAGACACCGCCACTGCTGGCATTTCTTTCCTGGCGGCTGATTTAGGCAACGTAGGTGCTTTGGCAGGACCTGAAAGCTTTGAAGGTACAGAGTCTGTGCAGTCCATGGAGATGGGGAGCTGGACAGGAGAGAGAGAGATTTGGAAGTTTGGATTAAAAAGACACTTACAGTTTCCTGTCCTTGTTACCTTTATCCGAACTCTTGAAGTACAAAGGCTTTTAAGGTAGATTAAGAACAAAAGTGGACAAGGTTAAAGTGCTTTCCCAAGGTTGGAAGGGAGCTTCTCTCTCTCTCTCTCTCTCTCTCTCTCTCTCACACACACACCGGCATGCACACGTGCACACGCACGCACACACACACACACACACACCAAGTCCTCACCAGTGAGACAGTCTTGGAGGCCAGGTCCAGCACTTTCACTCGGTGGTTGTTGGTATCGGCCACGTAGAGAAGCTTGCCGCCGTCGCCGGCACAGATTCCTCCGGGTTCATTGAAGCAGGACTTGTTAAATTCAGGGCCCAGAGTATCTCCGGCCTCTCCGGTCCCTGCTAACGTGCTACACTGCTTTGTCTTTGGATCCACCACCTTGATCTGAACAGAATCACAGAGGCACGTTGACACAATCAAAACACCATAAAAACATAAAGACTTAAGATGAGAAGCATCAAATGTTAGGGGTTTAAAAGCCTTGTGACATGCAGCAGTTACCTTGTGGTTGTAGGAGTCAGCCACATAGAGCAGGCTTTGTTCGGGAGCCCAGGCAACGCAGAGAGGATGCTGCAGCTTTGCATCAACCCCTTTGCCGTCCACATCCCCAAAAGCAAAAAGGTTCTAGTACAAAGGAGGCAAAAGGTTCAGAGGAGATCAAATAAGAGATATAAAACATAGAAATGCCCAAACTGCAACTTGTGACACCTTGTTTAACCTCAGTGTAGGTGAAAGAGCAGACTATCCAAACTAAATGTTCAGTTTTGGAAAGGAAAGCAGGGGGCTTTTTGGTCATTAAGAAAGAGCCTTTTTTTGGTTTTCCAAGCTCAAGCCTCTGTAATATACTGTAAATAATAATTTCTTATTGACATCACATGGTGTAAGTATCTTTAAAAATGGCTGAATCAATCACACAAGAACACCAACACCAGAATTAATTAGCCACATTTGTAAGAAACACCAGAAAGATGACAATTTCTTTAAATTGCGTTAGTAACTGCGCTTAAAAACAGTTTGATGAGTCATACCTGAGAAGCTTTAGAATAGTTTTAAAGAAAAGTGCTGTAACATCAACGATAAATGTAAAACCTAAAATGTAACAAAGGGGAATATTCTCTGATCATGTGGAAGAAAGTGTCTTAAAATGATTACTTGTGGTTTCGTTCAAAGTTGCAAAAAGCTAATTAAGTGAAACAGCTCCTCGTGCCGCAGGCTGTTTTTCAGGTCAACATTACCCAAATAGATAAATTACTTTTACAGCCAATCAACAACCAATTTGTCACATAAAGAACTGAAATTAATGACTCTTCGTTCTGCATCACTTAGCTCAATAAACAAAAAAAACTGTTTACAATCTGATATAAAACAAAGATTCTCTTGATACTACACAGCTCACTGCCTCTGCTCAGATACAGAGTTGGCTCAACAGTCCCACCTGATAGAGGAAATGAAATCTTTGGAGAATCTATTATGGCACTAGCGGAATCAGTCTAATCACCAGTGGCTTCGCTTGTGACCTCTGTTTTCAGATGGAGATTCAGCTGTTAGCGGAAATGTGAAAATGTAGTGTGAAGGAAGTTCAAACTAAGGCCGGACGTACTGAAAGACAGCATGAAACCTCATGACTCAAGAACTTTCATTTGATAAATATAGACATGTTAAAGGGAATAGTTCAACATTTTGGGAAATAGGCTTATTGGCTTTCTCACCAGAAGTTAGATGGAAAGATCAATACCGGCTTCATATTTAGCACACAGGCTTCAGAATGATATCAGTCTTCTTATCCAGCTCTATGTGAGACTGGCAAATTATTACAAGTCTACAGCACTGTTAGCAAATTCTACTGTATATTCTTCTGGAGCACTTATGACAAAATGTAAACTTGTAAACATGTTGTTAGGAGCAAAGATTGTTGTGTTCTTTTGTTCCCTGAAAGAAGATTCATTTAAAATATAACATGTAAGAATTCTACATTAAAACGACCTATTAGTTGAGAAAAGTTGATTTTTGAGTCTCACTCCCAGCTCGTCTATGACTGACGCCTTCCCAAAGCGTCAGTTTTTGACTAACTTTTAACTGTTCTAAAAATGACCAGAACTTTGTTGTATATTTCGTCAGGTTGTGTACTTATTTGTACCCAAACAACAATGCTCCAATCCAGAGAAATCAACAATTTCACCCCAGCTAACGGTGCGTATCACTCAGTCATCGGTTAAGCTTCCAGAGTCAGAGGATGGAAGCTACTAACTTGTCACACAAATTAAAACATAACCTTGCCTGTGAACATTTGTGCCCGAGTCACAACGGACTCATTTTCTTCAGCAGTGGTTAATATTGTTGTCTTGTTACTCACGCAAGTGTTTATACTTATATTCATATTACATAACCCAACATTAGGAAGCAACGGCACACAACGAATTTAAGTTTAAATTTAGGTCAACCTCTCACTGAACTCTGCACTCTCTCTTCTTTTTCACCTCTCTGTCAGATGAGGTTCTTTAGGTAAAGTACATTTCCCCTCAAACTACAGTTAGCGGTGAACATTACAGTAAATGAACTTCCAACTGCTGTAGTCAGGTTGATAAACGGGAACGAAAATAAAGCAACCTTTTGATCCCAAATGTAAAAAAACTAATCTCCGAGCTACGGCTCTGGATCAGAGCAGGAATCCGATGTTACCCAGGGTGTATATTCCTCCAGGAGGTTCCGACTCTGCGCCAAACTCTAAGCAGTGGCTTTTCCCCGTGCCCACAAAACTTTTTCTCTAAGTTTTCTTTTGAAACAGAGACCCCTAGTGAATCTAGATAGATAAATAGCTATAATGTTGATTTTAGGATGAACTGTTCCTACTAAAAGAAATGTGTAAACACACAAATATTCAAGGGGCTGGGGAATGAATAACGATGGCCAGACGCAGCATATGCTGATGCAAATGCTCTGCCAATTAACATGCAAACATGACGCTGTCACTTCAGACGCACATTCACTTGCAGCAACAGCTTTCATCCTGTTTTATGTTTCATTGTCTCAGCTAAATAGCTCATGTCTACAGGAAGCAGACTACACATAAATGGTTTTGCTGAATCACATCTATGTTGAATAAACGATACATAAACTCTGTAGTTAATTATGTACCACTTTTGTGCGCGACTAAAAGCTTTAGGGCTCTTGGGACTTTCCAAAAATACACAAGTGTGGCAGGAAAAGAAAACTACAGCAGATTGACTGTGAGGACATTAAAGTACAACCAAAAAACTGTTTTCAGGCTTCAGCTACAAACAAGAGAGGCAGTGTTTATTTATGGCTTTTATTTCTTAAATCAATACTTTCCATCTAAGGAGAATTGGCCCTGAACCCTTGTGATTGCCTAGGAGTTATCCAAAGCTTTTTGCGTAACATTTTTCATAACAACTGCTGAAGTGTTTTCTGTGGCTGGTGGTGTGGTGGATCAATGCGCAGGTTTTACAGTGTGTCTGCTGCTGATGAATGGGGGTAAAGTCAGGTACAGGACGTACTGTCATTGAAAACAACGCATGAGGGGTTCTGTATTTCATGCAGGCTGCTCTGTGGATGGGCTTTAAATTTCCTCTACCTAATGGTCAAACTGCTGTTCACTACATTCTTATCAATATCAATAGATAATAAATTCTCCTCCTCTCAGAGAAACACTAAAATGAACACTTTTTTTTTAAACCCTGACCAGGTAAGAGAGAATTCATGGACCTTACATGCACAATATGTGATTTTTATTGATAGGGGTCTCTTCGTCAAAACAAAAAAGATGCTTTAATGATCTGGCGGTCAAACTCGCTGGCAGACAACACACCAGACAATCTATCTGACGTGACTCACAAATGTTCACAGATGAGGTCATGTTTTAAAGTTAAATTCACCTTAACTTTGGTCGCTTTCCAATCCTGGAATAAAGAAATAATCTACAAAGAGTAGAAAAAGTAGGAAAAATTGCTAAAACTTCATTCCATCTACCCATCAATAATTGCACACTCACCATTGGGTCTCTCTCTCCCCCGACCAGCGACTTGACGGCGCCATCCTTCAGGGCCAGCGTGCGGATGGTGCTGCTTTCACTATCGGCCACGTACAGACAGCTCCAGGGCTCCTCCGGGGCTAGAGCCAGGCCTGAAGGCTGAGCGAAGCCAGCCTTGTGAGGGTAGGAGTTGTTTCGGTTCTCCTCGTTGCCGCTGCCTGCCCATCGCACGCACATCCCTGCTTTGGACTCACTGTTTATGTTGTTATGAAAAGACAATTGACATTTGTTACAATTTTTTTGACTTCCTGTGAAACGGCCAGCTACACACATAAAACAAGTGAGGTGAGGGACTTTTCTTTTCAATGTTAGTTATTAGTGGATTTGAATGGTGGCCCCTGCCAAGTGGCCATGGTGGTCATGCATCCGTCTCTCACCTTCCTTTGGGCAGTTTCCCATCTGCTAGGAAGTAAGCCCAGATCTGGTGGGTCCCTGCCATGGCTATCCACAGCACGTTATCCTCAACACCGCCTACACACGCACATGCATACAATCACACAGAAAAAAAACACACTCTGAGTTCTGAAACAGGAAACTTGTATCGCTGCTCTTGGCTGTCTACCAGTCGCATAAAAAGTCCTTTCAGTTGTCTTTGGTAGGCTTACTTAGAGCTATAATTACAATTTTCTTTTTCTTTCTTTCTTTCTAAATAAACTAATCAATTATTCTTACACTATCAAAAATAAATATCTCTTGTGATTTTATGGTTTGAAAAAGCTGTGACTGTTTGGTGCTCGTCAGAAATGACTCAGAAATGCAGCCGTGCAGGTTTAAGTGACGGCAGCCTGTCTGACAAAGGCCATATGTCACCTCAGATGGTCGCCCCAGAGAGACAACGCTGTCACCGCGATGGATACAGACACAGTATGTCCGTTGTATTTTTAATGCAGCACAGAGCTCAGCCCTTCTTGATCACATCTGGTGGACTGTCAGGAACATTCGACAACTCCGGCACCTGACTTGCAGCATCAGTGACACTGTAGTGCTTTTCAGTTCAAAAGGTGTGAGGTCCCCTTGTTTAAATATTCATGCACATGGTGAATAAATCATGAATATACAATGAGTGTTTGGGTGTTCTCTCCGAGGACAATGTAAGTGGCGTTAAAGGTCTGATTCCACATCCTCCCGCCATGTGGTGATGTGCAAACCAGCAGGTTGTGCCATCCGTCAGCATGTGCAGAAAACGTGACAAAGACTGACTCTGTACTCTGCTGACTGTGTGTGAGGGAGAAATAATAATGCTTATGCCACTAAAGTTCCTATGATTACAACGTTCAATTCACGTGACTCTGATCAATCAACATTCCTCTAACGTGCAAACTTATGGATGGTGAGTACAGTATTCGCCAAAGGCAGAACAAACAACTAGGTCCAAGTGCACACTTTCATCTTTTGTTTGATTTGCACAATGTCACACACCTCAGGCCTGAAGAAGCACTTTGATGCCTGATAGTAAACATTGTTAACCCGAGGCAAGAACGTAGTAAGAAAAGACAGGCGACACAATAATTTACAGCTGCTACAAGGATTAGTCTCTGAGTTTTGAGTAACTCATCAACACATCTTTGCCGCAGGAAAGACATGAGGGCAATGAAAATCTTGCACACGGCTGCGTTAACAGAAGCACCCTGATACACTGTTTGTCACAGAGATCCTTAATGTCCTGTCTACTTGGAGATAAAATACATATGTTATCTATGAGGAAAATGAGTAAGTAAAATCTGGTTTTCTTTCTACTAAAGGGAATTAGACCATGGCACCTTGATCGGGACAGGAGGGATTGTGAGAGACAACAAGGTAATACCGGAAAAAGTGTAATAATGTATGTCACGATTAGTGAGAACAAGATGATTTTCAAGCATCATCTGGCTTACAGAAGGAAAAACAATGAGAAAAAAGAAACTGTTCCAACCATTTATTGATGCCCCTCCACCTCAAATGTGTTGTTGATTCTGGCAGCCCGTGCGCAAAAAGAGAAATTATCTTTTAAGTGCCATAACCAGACTACAGGGGAGCTTCTTGACTTGTTTCAGCCTCAGTGCTCCCGTCATATAAATAGCTGTGATTTTAAGACTTATAAAACACAGAAAAGTCTACATCCAACCCCGTGACAGGCATTAAGGATAACTACAACTGCTATTCAGAAATAGCCAATCTTCTCGCTGATGGCTTTCTTTGCTTACGTAGGTCAAGAAGAGGGACCAGTATCATGTCCTACCTGGAATGAAAAATAATTCTGCAATAATGTATAGCACCGATTACAGGTGTTTATATATATTGCTGTGTAGGGTGAAAACTCTTTGTCTACCTGCAGGTAAAAAGGCCTGATGTGGACACCGTTTAGCTCAGTTGGTAGAGCGGACGTCCAACACACAGAGGCTTTGCCCTCGCTGCGGCGGCTTCGGGTTCAAGACCACCACTTTACCGCGTGTCACTCCCCCTCTCTCTCGTCCTGTTTCCTGTCATCTCTTCAGCTGTGCTTACAATAAAGCTATTTAAAGGCTTAAAGGACAAAAAAATATAGTAAAAAAAAAAAAAAGGCCTGACGCAAACACAAGACATACAGTACATTCACATTTAGGCCTAATATCAGATCTAATTGGGCATTGCGGCGATTAGCGCAGGGTTGCGGCGGTCTGAGAAGACTGGCACAAATGGGAGAGTGTCATCGATTTGATCCGTGAACTCCTGCCAGGAGCTTAAAATGAGACACTTGAAACTAAGAGCTCTTTCTCCACGCGGCTGGTGCAGTCTTCTGACAGCAGCATGTTGTCCGAGGCACCGGGCAACACAACAGATACACAGAGCAATTCGGCGGATTACTGCACGTTGGTGCATGTGTCCTTTTTGGCCTACAGGACAGTATTTGTTCCACCCGTGTAAACCAGAATTTACAAGAAAACACATAATAGTGTAATTTCATAAATTTAGCGTGAACAGCTTAGACAAGATTACTGCTGATCAGGCGGTCTGATCGGTGGTTTATGTGTGCAGTGTGACACCAAATTACGCTTCTCCAGAAGTTCATTCTGTTCCAACTATGCGCTGCAGGGCTGCTGCGTTTTATTACCAGCCAGCCCCTACGGCCCAAAACCTAAATGCACAATCCGCACTTGATTTGGTCTAAATGAAGCCTGAGAGACAAAAGGTGTGAGAGATTCAAAAGCTGAATTAAAAATGCTTTCTTCTTTGATAAAAAGAAAGAGGCACTGAGGGGGCAAATATTAAAAAAAGGTTATTAAGAGAGAAACTCTGAATACCCAAGGCAAAAATAATAAAAGCAGAGAGTTTAGATGATTGAGCTTTAATTTTTAAAGTGGAGGTTTTGGATTACTTTAGGAGAATACAAAAGACCTTGTCAGGGAGTTTAAATCAGTTTACACCTTGAATAATTCTGACTATTGATTTTTTTGTCCTCAAATAGTTTCAGAATAACTAAAAATGAGGATTTTGGCAGAGGGGTTTACTGAGTATGAATTAGATCCTATTGATTAAAGTGTCTCTTCCAATGAATTAATTTGCCCATTCAATCCACCTCTAAGGATCCCTAAAGAACATCTGCGATACCTGCACTGATACCTCTCCTATTCACAGATAGATTCAGAAGGAGGAGTTTGTTTTTAAAAACTCAATTCTTTTGCAATTTACCATGAACATCTGAAGCTATGATTTGGTTTTATTCAAGATTCTAATCATACCAATGTCAACATCCACGTATGTTTTTTGTGCTTTCTAAATTGCACTAAATATGCAAGCTGCAGACAATCGATCAAAAGACCCCACCACAATTCACACATAAGTCTTTTCAACAGAGGTGCGATCTTTTCGCTTCCTGTTGATAAAACACTTTTTCAACCTTCACCTTAACTTCAAAATGACAAGAGTAAACAATGTGCAGGCACTCTGAGACATACGTTGTTACTGACCTCTCTCTCTTCCTCTCTCTTAGGGTTTATTCATTGTATTGAAGCGTGCCGAAAGAAAACAAATAGAGCAGGTAGTGTGTGTGGCAGGCGACGTGAGCAAGGGCAGCATCCTAAGACTTACCAGCAGTCCCAAGAGTCACATCCCAAGGAGAGCTGATGGGCTGCTGAGGTCCCATGGCCCCACCCTCTCTGTCTGTGCCTTGAGCGCCTACTCCAGCTAGAGTGCTGACTCTCCCCTCTAACAGGTCGATCTGATAGACAGAAAAAAACACACAGACAGGATTTATTGTAAGAGAAATGTCAAGACAACAACACAAGAGAGATACGATTCATTCTTTATCAAAAATGCAGATATAGTTTAAAGCACTACCTTTCGAATCAGGTGGTTTTCTGTGTCGGCCACGTACACAGTGTCCCCTTTAATGGCCAGACCCTGGGGAGAGTTAAAGGAAGCTTCGAACAAGTCGCCATCCTGTCTCCCGCTTTCAGGCCCTAAAGAGATAATCCAATAAAAAAAAAAAAAATTTACATAATACCTCACTTATAGGTCATATATTCTCTGCATACTACAGTATGTGCATCAAAGCTCTTTACCTCACTGAACTGAAACACATGTGCGTCAAACACACCTCTGATAACAGATAAGTGGATATGTTTCTATTTCTATTCTCCACATAATCGATCACTGTCATCATAGAGCTTCGCAGGGAAACTTGTCCGTTATCAGACTCGGTATGAACAGGCATTTACATGGCTCAGGGTGCAACCATTTCAGTTGCACGAGCACCCAAAAGCTGTTAAGCTCCCCTAACATTTTCATCCGTCGCAGCGGTACAATTGAGTTTATCTCAATTTCTTGTTGCGTGTGTCAGATTTAAATGAATAGAAATACACAAATGCAAATGCATTATGAAAACTAAGTCTGGAGCCCCGATTTAACACTTAGTTAATAAAGTGCGTTTTCCATTATTTCAGGATTTTTGTATGAACTGTGCTCATCAAGTTTTTGAAATTAAACGGTTACTGAGGAAGGGCAGTTTCAATTTCTTCTTATATATCCACACCTAAACTTTGAGCAGAAAAAGAAGAGATATTATAGGTCATGATATGTTCACACACTTCCCTGTTTATAGCTGTACCACAGGTGGTCTTTCATTTCTTTAAGTGGCTTCGTTATTTTGATTTGTGACTGTGGTCTATTTAATCTAATGTACCGCATGTCACTAACATGCTCAGGAAGACGTCCTCTAGTTCAGTTAAATGGAGGACACAACCTTCTGGACCACAGCTCACTGTCAGCCCATACAGACAGAACAACAACAAAAGACCTTTTTTTAAGAATCTGTCCTACAAAATGACATCTTTGAGATTTGCTTTGAACTTGAATGTTGTTATACATATTATTATTATAACTCGTATTAAAATATCCTTTCTCATACTATGTGAGAACAGGCTGAGTGGGGTCAACCGACAAACATAATTTCTACCCATTTTGTCCACACGTAGCTCAGTGCCAGTTCCCAGTGTGTTCTGGTCCCTGCTGCTGCCAACCTCTCTGTTGGTCTTGGGACAACACAGACTATCATGTGGCTCCTCGGAGATTTGTTGAGGCATGTGAGCACTCTAAAAATATCAGTAATGCTCAAATATTGCTGTTTAATTTGTAAAGATGCTGAATATTACAAAGCAAAAACAATATTTGATGTTTTAATCCACAACTGATTACGTTTGCACAAATGTACGTCCTTTCTTTCAAAATGACAAAGAGTGGAAGAAAGCCTATTGAAGGCTGGTACACATTCAACTCGGACCGTAAGCCCCTGTTCTTCCTGTTTCCTGCTTCTTACCTCCTATGACATGTAACAGCTGTCCGGTCGAGGACACCACCAGAATTCGGTGATGCCCGGTGTCTGCTATGGCCAGTCTTTTCCTGCTGCTGTCTATGGCCACCTTTCCAGGAAAGGACAGGATGCTGGGTGGCAGGGAGTCTCGGTACAGCTTGATCCCCACTGCGTGTGCCTTCAGCAGGCCCTGCTCCCCGTAGTGACGGAGGGCGCAGTCAGTGAAGAGTGTTAGCTTGTCGCGGTGGCCTTCGCCCACCAGGGAGAAGAGCAGGTTGCCCTGTGGGCCCAGTAAGACCAGTGTGGGCCAGCAGGACACCTCCAGCTCATGCCAGAGGAGCGCCTCGCTGTCGTTCACCACTGGGTGGCAGATGTCGTAGCGGAGCACAGCGCTGCGGACGTTGTCCACGACCTTTGAAGGGTTCGATACAAACATACACATCAGCAAAGATCTGTGACTAAATTATTTTCAATTAATTTAAAGATTAGTCAAATCATTTTTTCAATTTTCAAGACCCAAAGGATGTAAAATATTAAAGGTTAACTCCACCAATTCTACCCTTAAAAGTGCGTTTACAGGTCCAGAGGAGGCTGCAGGAAATATGATAAATTGCCTCCAGTTATGTCTCTCAAGTGGCTAAGATGTATTGTGGGTAATGTAGGTGCCAGGTTTCAAAAAGGAAAAAGAATAGGTGGTATCTCTGGTTCTGCTGTAACAAATCGTCCAACAGTGTTACAGGAATGCAATAGTGGAGTGCTTTTCAAAACCTGGTGCCTTTTTTCAACTTTTTTTGTTAATACATTATGTAGCAGTATTCTGTAAGACCTGTTAACTTTAATGTATAAAATTGGTGGTATTACCCTTTCAATATAGCCAGGTATTAAATCCTACCAATAAGGAAACAAGAACCCAAAACTGATTTTCAAATTTGTCTAATAAATAACGAATTAATTAATGGATTATAAAAGCAAAGCAATTCAGTCACCTATTTGATTATTTAACAAGTTGTTATATAAATAAAACCTGACACTCTTGCAGGGAGTTTAGGCAAAAGCTGTCCCAAAGTATTCTCAGAAATAAGCAGAGGAAGCACTGTGCATATTAAGAACATATGATCCCTACAGCAGCACTACAGGAGCACAGAGCTCATTCTTTATTGTCTATTACTGTGTGCCACATTGTCGAACAGTTTCATTAAGGATCAAGGAGAATGATCAACAGTATCACAGGGATTTTCACAAGATTTGGGCATCATTTTTTAAATGATTTAAATAAATTACATCGTCTATGATAATTCTGATGAATATCACCAAATCAGTCTGTCATGCATTCGTACATTTCCTGCCTTAGGAATGAGTGGTTTATGTTGATAACGGACTGTCTTGTATCATACTCAAATTTAGCAATCCCAAAGTATTTTTGTCACGCAGTTGTGAAAATGCAGACAGAAAGCACAACTAGATACTCAAAAGTTAAAAAAGAGAACGAAGAAAGAAAACACTCACCTTTTCATTGGGGAATTTAGCCGAATGTACACCTACAATAATCAGTCCATCTGAGAGAGACAAAGAAAAATTTAAAGCAGTTTCCAAATTTTTAGGACATATTTTTGATACTTTACCTTAACTCCCTCACAAAAAGCACACAAGTACGTTAATTAACTGTAGGACAGTAACTCAAAGACACACAAATGTTTCAAACTCGTGTCCATCTCCTGATCCCACTAAAATAGTTTTTTTGTAAAAAGTTGCATAAGCTTGAATAACAAGTTAACACACAAAGATGTGCAAGACGAAAGGGAAACTGATGCAATTTTCTACTAAAAAACATTAAGGGTCTTGCTTTGTTATCAAGCCAGTAACACTCCAGCCTGAAATAACGTAGGTCTCGCCGAGCTTCTTGGAAAACTTCTACTGCCTCCAGACTCTTATTGCTTATCTGTGTTATTTCTCAGTAGTCATCAAAGACCACTAACACTATGCTTATTATCCAAACAACGAATGCAATTGGTTACGATTGACAACCGATGTTCCAATGTTATGTAACTTAAATTGCCTAAAACTGTGGGGGAAATGTTTTTTTGGTGATACTCTTTATAGCAATAAAAGGAGCTGAGCCGTGCCTTTGTGGTGCAGATATCTTGTTTAAGTGTCCTTGCTGTCTGCAAGTTGGCGTGAAACTACTGAAACACTTTCTCGCTCATGTGATTCAAAAACTGCACCAAACTGTGTGCGAACAGAGCCTGAGAGGAGCAACAGAAATGTCAAAAGCCACCTTGTTATTCTGATTTTACTTTATTCACATGGACTCAAGCGTGATCCTTATCCATATTACGATCAATATTTTGAAAATTCAAATTAAAAAAAGACACAAGTACAGAAGCCCAGATACGAACTGTAACACGTTGCTATGACAGTTTTCAAGGATGTATTACATTATTTTGCTGTTTATGTTTATTATTTTAAACATAAGGAGACACAATTTTTTTTTTTACATTTCGATTTGAAACTCTGCTTTGCATTGTACCTGGATCAGCTTTATGAGCAGGCTTCTGATGACGCTTTGCCCACAATGACAAAAAAAGACTGGAGACTTAACAATTTTCACATATTAAATTTAGATTTCAAAGCCCCCTGACCTCCATAAAAGGCGTAAGTTGGACATTTCCTTTACATTAACTCATCGCTGAGCTGCCCCTCAACAGAAGCAAAAACAACACACAATTCCAAACCTTCAAGCTCACGCTATCTGCAGAGGATTTCGTCACCCATGGCCTGTGCCAAGCAGTATAGTACCAGCACAGATTGCAGTGACGATGGGTGGGTGGGTATACTGTGGGAGTGACTGGACAGGGTGGCTCCCACACCTCACTGACCAGGGCAGCAAACAGAATGTACCCATAGCAGTGCCAAAGATAAGACAAGTGTGATAATGTGCGATGCCACTGAGTTGCTTGTGTGTGTGTGTGTGTTTGTGTTCTGTATCCTGCCAGACTCACAACTGAATTTCAAGCTGAACAACTTCCTCAGATGATCCCTTGGAAGTGTCAGCAGGATGCCAGAGTCAGACGGATGCGATTATGCTTAACATGGAGTGGCTATATAAAGAGCCATACAGTGAAGTACAGCAGGCAGGGTACAATTATGGGCCCCACTGACTCTGCAGCTTGGAAATATTTTTAGTAACTCTCTCTTCACAGCTCAGATAAGGGCCCTCACGCTCTTGGAAAAGAAGACGGGAGAAGTTGGGTTGAAGCACTACACTTTCTCTGCCCCACTGAACTTACACATGTTCCCATGACGCAGCATGACGACACATAATAAGGTATTGATGGAATTGTGTTCTCTCAGTAAGGCCTGCCAGGCCACTGCCCATTGGGAGGTCCACTGTACCTTTAGTCCGACTATAAGGGATGCATTTAAATGCAGTCTGGCAGGCCAGTGCCGCTCTCTGGAAGTATTCAATTTGTTATGATTTGGCAGGAGAGAGACGTCACTTTACTGAAACGTTTACTAGTCAGCATTTTGGCTTACCCACTTATATCACTTCAAATTAACCCATTAAACATCTATGCCACAGGTAGAAACTGTTTTCTTGTATTCTTGTTTGTATTGACATTTTGTATGTGTTATATAAGCTACTGGATGTCCAAATATCCCTCGAGGGCCATAAAGTATCTATCTATATATCTGACTGATTTCAGCCTATTTTAGCATAATAAGATGAAATCCATCGACAGAAGTGGCTGATGCTTTTCTGAACAGTCACATCTATTTTGCACTGACACATTCATATTAATTAATTACATACCTTCTGTCAGTTTGTAAGGCTCTGTAAAGACTGAAAACTTCTTATCGTTGAGTAGGTAGTTGTACATCAGGCCGAATATAACAATTGGTGCTCTAAAAAAAATGCACTTATTGAATAGTAAAAGGATAACGCCAACCTTATCTTTTTCATTTCAATCAGCCAGTGCCAGTTGAAGATACAAGCAAATCCGCTGAAATGCAGGGTAATGCTTGATAGGAAGGATCACAGGCACACTTGACTATTAAATTTACACTTATTTATTTTTATAGCTATCCAGTAACATTGCTTTAAAAAAAAAACTGTGCACAACTGAACATGTGAGAAACCAAACGCACAAAAATTAGAGGACAGTGTTCGCTTCTTTCAAATGGCTTCAACTAAACTGACCAACAAAGCTTTTCAAGGTGGCTGGTAACAGCACGACTTAATTTGAATATCAACTCATCTCTCATAATTATCTTAATTTAACTAATTAATTCATCAACACGTCATTCAGTTTGTGCTTTGATTCCGCTTAATTTCAAAAGTGGGACACAACTGAGAGATTGTCCTATTTTCCCACATCGTATAGCTTCATTATTATGGTGTAAAATGTTATATTCTTCCTCGCAAATCAGCCATATGAGACTGTGTACCACCCTACACCTCTGCATAATCTCTCAAGCCCTTTTAGGATCAAGACATTGAAGCATGTCCCTACTTGAAACCAAAGTAAAGTCCATCATACCTTTGACAGAGTGCTTCTTCTCTAGCCGGTGCAGGTCAGGCAGGATGTGCATGCAGTTGATGCAGCAGTACGTAAAGAAGTCGAGCAGCACCACTTTCCCAGCCAGCTCCTTGTTCAAAGACAGAGGCCCCTCCGTGTTCAGCCATTCCAAGCCTGGAGCAAATCACAGAGTGGAAAATGATGCTGTCATCTTATTAATTATGTTTAGTCACAGTGCAGGCAAAATGCTTTACAGTGCCCATCACTGTGCGGGTATATCTGTCTGTGTGGGTAGGCCTGATACTGCATTTATGTTATTTTGTAAAAAGTTGATGGATCAAAGCAAATGACTTGAAAGTACTCACAGCTTCAAAAGTGCTACGAAGCTAATAAACCCTATTAATTTATTCTGCAGATATGGATTGTGTATGTTTTGTTCATATTTTTACAGCTAACTGAGCACCAAAATCTGGCATAAAGTGCTTGACAATAATGAACACAACCTTCTTATTATTTGGTCTGAACATTGTGGTCCATTTATTTGTGTTGCTGACAAGTTTTGTAATGTGTAAGAAGAGTCTTAACCTCAGTAGCATTTGACCTGGTTAAGTACAGGTTAAATAATCAAGAAATTGGGTTACCCCTTATTTTTCATAGCTCTCTTCATTTCAAAGTAACCACAATAAGGTCAATTCCGCCCTTTCTTATCGGTGTTGTGTAAACTGGTATCAAAGTTCTACTTGATGAAGACATTATGGCACCAAGGAACATAAATATATTCTTTGCTGCATCTATGGTAAATTGTTAGATATTTAATGCATCTTTGACAATGCAAAAACAAGAAACTGGATACATTCAAGGAAATTCTATACAAGCATAGGGATAAAAAGCAAATACATGAACAGCCATAAGTATAGTATGTGCCCTTATCTCTTTAACATTTTGACACACTTTCTGTAACCAAGTTAAATAACACTGTATTACTGTCGTGCCTCCTTGTCTGTCAGGTAATCCCTCAACTGGCTAAATACACACAGAGAGAAAAAAGTACATCTTGTGTCTGTCAGGCAGTTTAAAAAACTGTCATGAAAAGTTATGTGAGGGCCTGTTTATGATCATATACAGCCGTGTCTATTCTGTAGTTTGATGATCTACTGTAGATCCCCATCTACTGGTGTGATGAGATATTGCCAACATGCTGCAAGACTAAACAGAGGACCTAACAGCAGAGTTGACAGCAGAAGCTTTTCTTTTGTTTTTGTTTTTTTTAAAAAGACTGATATATTTGACAACCATTTTTTTTATTTTTCAACCATGAAACATCATTATTCAAATTGTTTGATGAGGTTACAGCACCTTTTCACGTTTTTTTTAAAGGAACAACAAACAACAACAACAACAACAACAACAACAAACAATTTCAAGGTGCCTTTTGTAGGAATTAGCATGTAGATTGCATGCTAACAATTCCCTGCGGAAGATATATGCATTAAAGAGAATGAAGCCTGGTGACTTCCGGCTTGTGCCACTCATTACTGTGAAAGAAAAAACAGCTGATGCACTATTGCAACAAAACAGGAAGAATCACAGTTTAAAAATAATAATAAAAATACACAAAGCAGCTGCTCTCATTTAGATCTAAAGTTAGTCTTTGTTGCTAGCCCCTTGACTGACTATACCACCTGCTGCTTTGGGAGTTAGATAAATTAGCTAGCTAATTAACAAAAACACTAAGTTAAAGGGCGTTGACATGGTCAGAAACAAGTACAGACAGGGCTGAAATTAACCAAAAATGTATTTTAAAGAAGTATTTAAAAGTAATAGCAAATGAGACGACACCCTAGCCTTCAGTGTTCACACTGTATGAGCATGTCAAGACATGCTGTGTTAGCAAACTCAAGTCAAACTGTGGAACATCTGCTATGGAGGGAGACAGTGCTGGAGCTGTGACACGGTCTAACCTGGCTGGAAATCGGGTATCTTCAGGTCCCCTCTCTCGTCTAGTTTCTTTAGATACTGGAAGACAACATTTTCCTTCTCTTGTTCTGTCGTGGCTTCTTCTAGGTCGACATCTAGCTGACTTTGGATAGGAAATAAGGTGGAGAGGCTGCACTGAGACGCCATGTTCACAACATCAGTTAGTCAAGTAAATGCACGACGACGGTTGACAGCGCTGATTCGACACACCAAGAATAAATAAAATATTACTCAACAGAAAGCTTTTTCTGAATTTCTGGTCAAATTTCACTGACGCATTTACCAATCAAAGTCGGCATATTTTTTTCCATTGCTTATTTCAAGCTAATAAAATAATTCATTTGGGTGAAATGTGTTGAATGTGCTGCTGTGGTTCGTTCCTCGTCTTTACCACATTCATTATTGAACTGGCGGTAAGCGCTAACATGGCTTTACAAACCTCCCAGTGAAGTTATTTCGCTAAAGAAGACATTATGCTATCTTAATTATTAATTAATTTAAACTGTTTTCGAAGTAGTTTAATCTACATTAACGTCTCTTGCTTTCGTCAAGCGCGGGATGTTATTAAACGTCGGTTGTTGTGTAATAACGAGGGTGTCGAGGAGCCGGTTGTGTAACGTGAGGCACGCTGCGGTTGTTTTTGCTCCAAATGTCACAGAAGAACGACTCTGAAAATGACATTTGGGAGTACAAACCTCTTGAGAAGAAAAAGAAGCGACGGGAACCCCCTCCTGCACCCGCAACTGCTGCCAAAAGAAGATGTCCATCCAGAAAAGCTTCCAAAAGAGACTCTACTTCACTCAAGTCACCTGGCAGGAAAGTCAACACAGCTGGAAGTGGAGATAGCAATACTGTTGTTGTAAACATAGACGTAGATGTACATGGCAGTTTACAGGACCATCATCTACCCTCAAAGTCGTCACCTGCTCATGACACAGAGCAGAAAGACGATGGTGCCGAGGGACCATCCTCTGGAGACTTTTGCCCCATGTGTCAGATGCCCTTTTCCATTCTGGTGGTCCAGACTCAAAGATGGCATGTTGCTGAATGCATAGACATCCCCAGGGACACATGCAAAGGTACAGTCGCCCATCCTCCTCCTCTATAGACTTCATCTAAAGACATGACTTGTTCCCTCTCATCAGTTTTTCTCTCTGTATGTTCATATGGTCTTCTTTTACACACCTTTATGACAGATTGTTATTATTGTTGACATTGTAGAGACCATAATAAAGACCAAATAACAATGCCAACCAATCAAATACTCCTACACAACAGCTACAGCAGATCATTATTTATTCCCAATTCCCAAAATGTTTCTTCACATGATGAAATAAATGTCAGTGAGTTATGTGTGGTGAAAGTGTGTATTGCATCACTCAAAAACAGGAAAATCAGGTGAAGTTGAATATCAAATATATTATTAGAATGAAATGGTCAATGACATGGTAGCATCAAGGCAAAAGTGCGAAAATTAGTGAAACACAAACGCACATTTACATATAAACATGGTGTATAAACAGTTCAGATTTTTGGTTTCCAGCCTTCATCGTCCCAGTCAGTCAGGTCACACTGAAAGCTGTGGTTTCACAAAGGTGGTGCCGTTCGCCAGCACAAATGATGTTATTCCAGGCGTTTAACCAACCCTGCTTCTGTTGGTGGGACAATTGCAACACAGTCCTGCCCCGCTTGGCTGTTGTCCCAGGAGGCCGTGGCATTGTATGGCTCACGACACCTCCAATAAGTCACATCTGGATAGATTCTTTGGCCAGTGACCCATAAGTAGTTGCTTTCAAGAAATGTAACAATGCTGGGGTCTTTGTTCTCCACTTTCAGCTTTCTGTTCTCTTGCGACATGTTCTCCAAGAGCAGGCTCAACTCTGTCTTTTCTTTTAACGTGTTCTCCAAGAGCAGGTTCAGTCTTTTCAGCAGACAACAAACTGAAGTTGTTCTGTGCCAAATTTAGAGACACGGTAAGCGCTCTGTTCTCCACTTCCAGGCATGTCTTCTCTTACAATGTGTCCTTTAAGAGCAGGCTCAGCTCCGTCTTTCAAGTCCAGGCTCAGTTGAGCGTTTTCTTGCAATGTGTTCTTCAGCAGCAAGCTCAGCTTGGTCTTTTCAGCAGACAGCAAGGTTTTACAGCATTGCTTCAATGAGCGCTGTCATATGGTCACACTCGCTGGAGTTTTGATGACTAGGGTTCAGGAGCTTCTTCAGGTGGCTGGTCTTTATTCAAAGCTCCTTTGCCATGTGCTGTAACTCAGCTGTCAGACTTTGCTGTTTTTGCATCTGAATGAAAAGGTTGCTGGTCACATCATCAGAACCCCAATTTGAGTGGCATGCCCGCTGGATGCAGTTGTTGTGTGTGTCTTCTTGGTCATTTTATGTACAGCTTCTGAGGCAGGTCTTTCTTGTCCCTCATTCTGATTTTCACCTGCAAAACTATGAGGAAAAAAGACTTATGCTTAATAGTTTCCCTTCACAAACTGTTGTTTACAGTTGGAAAGAAATAAGATATTAGCTTTAACAGGGTAGTAATACCTGTGTACACATTCTGAATAGAAACTCTCCCTCTTAGATCTTTACTCGCTAACCTAACTCTAGATGACACACTCATGTACCTGGTCAATATTATTGCCCAAAATTCACATCTGGTTTCTTCCTCCAGCTACATTTTTAAGTCAGAAATAATCTTTATGAATTGTATAAACACTCCAGATAACATTACCTCAAGTGGATATATTCTGGGTCAGTCATGTCTTGTCTGTTGAAGAAAAAGAAAGGGGGTCAAGATATGTTACTTTGAATCATACTGTCAGATAAATGCCACATTTCTGTTCAGAGAATAACAACAACAAAACCAAACACTTTTGGGGTCTGCTAAACAACTGCAGTAAATATGAAATGTCTAAATAATCGAATACTTGTAGCAGATTTATGATTCTTGAGTTTTACTTCAGTAGTAATCAGACATATTTTATAATCTGCATCGTTGAAAAAATAAAAATGTAATTGTGGCCACAATGTAGCTATAACATGCGCACAACATACTAATTTGTGGCCACAAAAAACTAATTTGTGGCCATGAAATAAATATAATGTGTGCACGAAATACTAATTAATATTATTAATAACATTCCTGGACAGCTGGGTAAGCAAATCTGCAATAGCCTACGTGATGTCCTTAAGGTGAGTGTCTTTTCTTATTCTGTTCTAGTCAATATCTTGTTATCCTGCATTTAGACAGTAAACTCAGTTGTGTTTGCAGGAGCCGCAGCCCTGCAGACACAAATGATTTTACGGCTACACATTAGCACAACAAAACAACGTGTAGTAACAGGATGAGGATAAAAAGTTTGCAAGTCGGGTGAGACGCCAGCAGATAGGCTACCTGTTGTAACAAAGTATCAAACATAGGCCTAATTGAATAACTGCCTAAATGCGGGGTGACAAGATATTAACCAGAATTAGCATTTTGTGCGCACGTTATAGCTATATTGTGGCCACAATTGAATTTTCTTTTGGCCATGTCATGTCTGGGGCTCCGTACACAATAATAAATCAAAAAATGAAAATTAATGGTTTAACCACTCATGATTACATTACCTCTTTTGGATCTTCTGTGCCACCCATTTCTTGTCTGTTTTAGTGTTTTTCTTCAGGATTTCTTGTTTATCATTCATTCATAAGTAGTCTAAGTTGACTGAGCAGATTTTTGCATGCATATTTTCAAATGATGCACATGGAAACTGATGATGACTCTGAGGTTGCCATAGCAACCTGAATGCCTCGGACACGGAGATCACGTTGCTCATGTCACGTGAAATTTGGGGTTAATCGCGTCCATGAAATTATTAAGCTAGCTACAAGGTTTTATTTTATTATTAAAAAGGCTACAAGGTTTTATTTTATTTAGAGACAAATCCAAACTCTTCTTCTGATTCTTCGGTTGGGAACACTTGTTGTTTTGTTTATAGCACATACTTATAATTGCGGTCGCACGTGATTATACAAAGAAGCTAAATATTTGAAAAAGCTGAGAACGCAGAAAGCTGAGAAGCACAACAGTGAAAGATATAACATCTTGATAGTTGAACAGTTTCTCTAGCTTAACCTATGCTGAAGAAGCAGCAGAACGAGATTTGGGAAAATTCTCCATAATAATGAATAGGCAAAATTTAGTATAAAAAGCTAGAGTTGATAGACTTGCAAGAGACATTAAAAACAAACTCAAACAAAACAAAAGTATATATACACACACACAAAACAATACCTATATTTTCTCATTATATAACTTGATAACATCCTAAGTATACTGCATCCATGTCAAGAATGATTTATGATTGCAGAGTTGGTCTTGTAAGGGTTAAACATAATCTACATTTACAATATAGCACTAAATTCATTAACCTTGTGTTTAGGGCCCCACACTTAACCAAAATAATATTGAAGTCGCAATAAAGTGAAGTGCAATTACCAAACAGTAACAAAGCTTAAATGTGTATTAGCTTTACCATGAAGTGTAGACTTCGTCTGATATAAGGCATCTATATTTGTTTGCCTCTCATGCACCTCTGTATTATTAACCTCTGACTTGTAATCAGTCATGATTACACCTTCCAGAACTGGTAATTATGGTAATTCCCTCATGTCATGAACGTAGTATCAGATCCTCCCTGACGGGTAAATGTCCATGTCTTTCAAAGTATGGAAGACCAGCATTGTTTTCCAAAATTTGAAGTCAGTTTAAGAAAAGTTTGGCGACATAATAAAGTGTCATTTTCTTTAGAAAGCTCCTTTGAGATCAGACAAACATTTACAATTTTAGTTTAAATGATAAGGAAACTGATGTGCAAACTCAGTATAGTTCTCATTTTAAAAGGCAGCTCACATTTTTCTGATATCTGTATTGTCAAATGGCTTGTGCAGACTTTGTGTGTGCTGTAGGTGCTTTTTTAATTGTTACAACTTTGTAGCATTCTCTAATAAGCCTTATTTCTATGTGTGCACACAGAGTGTCCAGATGGCCTCCAGTGCTCTTCCACCATTCCAACCCATTACAAGAAGTTCAACCACACACTCCTGGCCCATAGTCGAGCTAACGGTGATACAGCCCTCCTCAGTCTCTCCCAGCAGGCTGGAACCAGCAGTGAGACCAGCCTCAGTGGTCTCCCAGGACTCATAAACAATGAGGTGGATGACTCTGTTTTAGAGAGCTCTCAGGACAGTCTTTCTGCCTTATCCAACCGTAGTGCCTCCCCTCACAATAATCAGACTGGAACACCTCCGTCTAAACGAACAAATGGCCTCTTGTTTTTGCGCTCACCTGGCCCCGAAGATTTTAAGAAAAAGAAAGGCTGGTCATCCTCTTTGAAAAGACAAAAGTCTATTAGTTCTTCCCAGGAAAGTAGAGCAGAGCTTTCATCAGCTCCTGTCAAGGCGGAGAGTGGAGGAGGAGCTTGTGAACCCAAAAGCGAACCTTCCCCTGATGATGATTTTATATCCTATTCTCCTATTTCTGAGCTCCCAGCAGAGACTGAAGTGAAAAGTAGTGAATGTCGGAAAGCCCTTTTTAAAAATGACGCATCTGAAATTGAGTCTGAAGACTCTACATTGCTGTTTAGTGAAGATGAACTTCTCACTGAATTCATAGATCATTTCGAAACCAGTAATGTGCAGCATGCTTCCTCAAACACCCAGCTGGAGTCAGTTAGCTCAGGACCGCCCACCAATCAGCTAGCTGCCTCTGCAGTAAACAGATCTGATCCCACAGGTGGGAAAGAAGCGCACAGCGGATCTGTCAGTGCATGTAAGAGTAGTATTCAGTCTCCACAGAGTATTGTTTTAGAGCGTCTGAGGGAAACTCTTCGAAGCTCAGATAGCCCGCATGAAAAAAACTTGAATGAAAGCAGTGTTCAATCAGAGCCACCTCCTCTAGTGCTTTCATCACAAACCTCCATTGTCCAAACATCTCAAACAATGCCTCCTCGGAAGGGGCAGAGCAAGACAGGTCAGGCCTCCTCTCTGAAGCAGACGGACATTGGGGTGTTTTTTGGCATCAGACCCCTCAAGGAGAAGGAGAAAGAGGCTGAGAGTGGACCAAACGAACTCAACACCTCGTCTGTTCCAACACATGGTGAAAACTCGAGACAGAGACAGCCAAGGAAGGAAAGGCAAAGAAAAAGTACGGCTGACACAGCTGCAGATACCTCGCAGGGCACTGTGGCTGTAGATAATGGTAATGTAATAAGGAATACTCAAGGAGATGCAGGGAAAGGAAGGAACAGAGGATGGAGAGGGAGAGGGAGAAGGTGGAACAGAGTGAATGCTGATGGAGAAGTAGAGCTCCCACGCTGTCCCTTCTACAAGAAGATTCCAGGTCAGTGATTGACAACACGTCATATTGCTGCATACATTTTAAGGTTGATTATTTTGTAATGTTTTTATTTATATTGTTCACAGGCACAAAGTTTGTCATAGATGCTTTTGGGTACGGAGAGATTGAGGGCATCACTGCATACTTCCTCACACATTTCCACTCAGACCACTACGGAGGGTTGACCAAGAATTCCACATTTCCAATATACTGTAACAGAGTAAGTCAAACTGTGGTTATTGTGACCAGTATTTATTTCCTATGTGCTTATGCTTTGCGATTTATCTGGCGCTTGATGTGGTGTTTGGGTTATGCATTTTTTTAATCCATTTGTAAAGCCACAGCATTATATTTTAAAGAAGGATTCAAATATTTTCCTATTTTATGTAAGGAAGCTTTGTACAAAGCCATGAAAGTTTGAAAAATACCTAATTTTAACCCCTGAAATAGTTTTATTCTCAACCAAATTGGTTGTTTTATCCCCACACTCAATATTAAAATGATTGGTCTCCTCATGACTCACACCAGTCGTGGAGTGGAGTAGAGAAGACAAGACCGGCGCTAGACTGACTGACACAAGCACTGAAATGAAAAGGGGACGTTTTTCCTATTCCAATCTGTTCCACGTCTGGTGTAAATCTGGCGTCGCGAGGGCTACCATCTGCTCTCAGAATGTGTGCGTCACCTCTGACCTTCGACATTAGCATGGAAAGAGGCGAGCCAACTCGTGTTCCTGCTCATCAGCTACAAGCGAACGGGTGGATTTTCACGGCGCTGTCGTTTTGATGACAACTGTTTTACAAACTATATGTAAAATATGGCTTCGGAGAGGAACCATAGTAAGGAAAGCGTACAGCACAACCCGCAGAAAGCAAATAAGACCTGTATATGATGGGGAAGTGCTTCAATTTTAGTCCAAAAATCTGTACAACCCCTGTGTGTGACTTGATCTTCACAAAATGGCATTTTCTAGCATTTGTTTTCTACATGAAACGGTTATGGATTGGTGCTTTTTACCCGGGGTTTCATTTTAGTCCACCGCCGAAGCTGCGTCCACTCCAAACTCGACATTTTCCTTATTCATAAAGGAGCAGAAAGAAACACGGCAGCAGTTTAGATGTGTCTGCAGTTTGTGAAAAAAATAAATACATAGATAAATAAATAAATACACTGCCCCCTCTGAATGTCTGCTTGTCCTTGAATACCATGCAGGAGAGTAATAATTCTTTGAAAGTGCTACACCATCTTTTCTTCTCCAAAATCCTATTTATTCGCACCTCATTAAAAAGCTTCTTGACTGCTCTCTTCCACAGAATTCATAAACATACGCCTGATCCATTTGTTATCTTATTGACTGCATTGTAATGAAAAATTAGCGTGCAGTTGGCAGCTGTGAATACCAATTTGCTAGGTTAGAACCATTCTTACTATAAATCCGAAGACCTTTTGTGGCTTTCCGACAGTTTTGGATAAAAACCTTTCATATCCATGAAACTTTCTTTGTCTCTGTGGGTCATTCTGTCTCTAACGTCTTTTTCTTGCCACTGTGCGTACATTTGAGTTGTATGAATTAAACAGTAAACTGAACAAATTGAGGTGTATAGTCAAACAAGCATACATTTTTAGTTTAACTTTTAATCTTATAATCATAGACTTTAAAGTGCCAGTTTCAAGCTGTAATTAGACATGTTTCCTTCAAGTATGCCACTTCAGGTATTGTTCCTTTTCTATTTGTGTTGAATAGTCATATGTTGTACATTTTCTGGAATATTTGAGGAAGCTACCTCAGAAACTAAACATAATCAATAGAATCTATAATGAAATGTATTGAAGAAAGAGGCGATTTATTGTGTCAGCTCTCTTGACAAATGGGTCATGATTTATCACAGTAAGGTCTGCGTTCTCTCAGGACGACGACTAAAAACAGCCTTACAAGGACCAATTGGGACTCCACTGGGGTTTTGTTTATTTGGTAGGTCACAGAAATTCAACTTAGTTGCTAGCTGGGTCATAGCCCAGAAAAGTTTGATTGGAATCGCCAAGGATTTACGCAAAAAAAACCTCCAACTTATCGTTCAGGCTTTCCCAGCTTCAGTGGCTGCTGCTGCATCACTGTATGAAAGTACACTGTAAATATGACAGATGTGTCTCCTCGCCAGATCACAGGGAACCTGGTAAAGAGCAAACTGAAGGTGGCAGAGGAGTATGTACACATCCTCCCCATGAACACCCGGGTCACTGTGGAAGGAGTCGCTGTCATCCTCCTGGAGGCCAACCAGTGAGTTGTCCACATGATTTCAGTATCAGCCACTGAATATTGTCCAAATGATTAATTAATTTAGCTTTAAGCTAGAGTAAACCATACAGATGCCGGAGTTTGACTCATGTTCATCACACAAGTACTTCCATCATATAATCCATTTTTGTATGCACCTGTGTCTGTTCTTTCAGTTGTCCTGGAGCTGCCATGCTGCTGTTCTTCCTGCCCGATGGACAGACTGTCCTTCACACTGGAGACTTCAGAGCCGACGCCTCCATGGAGACGTACCCTGAGTTACTCAGCTGCAGGGTGCAGACGCTCTACCTGGACACCACGTAAGTACCAGTCTGTCTCTTCGCATATATACACTGGAAGCACCACTGACGTTACTGAAGACTGTGGTTATATCGCTGTGCTCTCAGCTGTGCTGTGTGACCTTTTTGTGTGGTTGACGTATAAAAAGACTCTTCACAGCCAATGTGGATCAATATTGGCTAAAACATGTTCAGATTTTCAATGTATGCTCTCTTATCTCTCCAGCTACTGCAGCCCTGAGTACACCTTCCCCAGACAGCAGGAGGTCATCAATTTTGCAGCGAGCACAGCCTTTGAATTGGTGACGCTCAACCCACGTACACTTGTGGTGTGCGGCTCCTATTCTGTGGGAAAAGAGAAGGTCTTCCTTGGTGAGTGTGTCATTAAATCACTGAATATACACTTTCCACATTAGCGTTTGCCAGGAAGATCCACGTTATCAATTTTTGTAATGACATGACAAGATGTTTTGCAACGACAACACTGTCTTTTAAAAAAACAGGGTATTTAAAACAAAAACAATCACAGCACAAAAAGAATAGGGCAGGGAAACGTGACTACTTTTCCTAGAATCGTCCCAGATAATGCTTTTTTTTATGAACATTGTAATTTTTGTTTCCCTTTTTCATAATTGTGTTTTCGGTGTCTTTCTAAATATTGACAAGATGCACAATAGCAATGCACAATTGCACAACGTCATTACCTGTTTACGGAAATCCAAAATGTATATAAAACTATACTTGCAGCAGCAGCTTCATTTTTGTCATGATACCACCTACATTCTCATACGAGAACCTTATTAATAAACCTGAGGTAGAAACAGGCGACGGAGATGGAAATGGTGAGGCTAGAGAGGATCGGATCGTTGATCAGCTCTCATTATTCCGGGAGATTTGTGCTGACAAAAGGTGCATAGTGAAAGTGAGTTTCATAGGGAACCGATCTACATGCTGACGTTGAATTATTCTATTTGTTAAAAGAAAAAAAATCTTGTCTATCACCAGTTTAGTTTTATAGACCATCTTTTGATACCTGAAGGTTTCAGAAGCGGCTGCAGAAATAAGAATAACTCTCAAAAAAGAAGTGGAAATGGTTTCTTATCCAGCCCGTTCTTGTAGGCTCCCAATTAGCTGACGTGATGGTGACTAATTACACGAGAGAAAAAGGGTATGGGGTCGTTATCAGCCTGATCGCTAGACAGGTCATTTTATTACTGAAAATGAAATGGTAATTTATTCATTTAAGTCTTGAAACAGCGATTTTACCACGAGGCACCAACCACAAACTGCTGGACACAAAATAAATGTGTTTCTAAACCTACTGGTAAGACAAGTGTTTTTGTTTTTTTTGTTTTTTCTTTGTAGCCTTCTGTCACTACCTGACCTTTCCTCCCGTTGAAAAGGTCATGTGAAGATTGCGTCTTGTATTGACTTGGGAGCGGCGTGGAGAATGTTGGATTAGTGTGTTTTCAGAAGAGAGCCACTCGATGTGTGTTGCCCTCACGTGAAGACAGACAGCCTCCTAGTGACGCATGAATTACGGTCTGTTCCACTTTGGTGTGCAGAAGCAATCAGACGACATTGCATTCAGCCTGCAATCACCTTCACTTCGACGAGCTCTGCGTGAAATTGGAACGGGAAACAATAAACAGCTGATTCAGTTGACTTTACTAAGCCACTTTGTTTTCCCTTTCTCTGTGCTCATAAACACGCACTGAAGAGATGGTGAGCATTATAAGATACATCGAGATTGTTTTTACTTTAAAGAAAAGTCATTCTTCAAATGGGCACAAGTGCTATGGATATGGACTATAATACTAGGAAATGTGTCTTACTGGCCTTTTTTATCCGTGACATTATAGCCAATCGAGAAGGCTGATAATGCGATGTAAAATTACACACTGTTGTCGTGCACATATCATACCTAAGAGTTAAAAGTTGTTGTACAGAGAAGTTAAAACGACACAAACAACGAACAAGTCAAATCAGAGTCAAATCAGCACATGCAAATTCAAACCAATGGGATTAAGAATGGCACAATAAAAGAGAGAAAACCAGATATAAATAAAAATAGGATAAAAGAATAAAATCAGTAGAGCGCATACCTCTGGCAAGGCCCGATAGTCCCCTTTTAATTCAATCACGCCTATTCCAATATCAGATAAAATGATTTTAAATCCACTAAATCCAGATTTTTCTTTTCTTTTTTCTTTTTATTTGGATTATTTTATATTTTGGAGCAAGTGAACTTAATCATGAAATAAAAATGTACAAATACTTTTGGGGTGTAACCTGGTTTATCGTCTGCAGCACTGGCGGAGGTCCTGGGGTCCAAAGTGTGCCTCTCTAGGGACAAATACAACACCATGTGCTGTCTGGAGTCCGAGGAAGTCCGAAATCGTATAACAACCGACTGGAAGGCGGCGCAGGTCCACGTGCTACCCATGATGCATCTCACCTTCAAAGTAGGTGCAGCGGACTCATCTTCCATTAAAACTCGTCCTATTTCAAGAAGGCACTTTTTTTTAAGAAACAAAAGTATTTCACTGATTGAAGTGAAACAACAAGAAAATCCATCACGTCAGTCTCATTCACTGCACGTATTGTAAGTTGTGTATTTATGAGTTTGGCATTTCATTTAATGATACAGTACTTGGCGAGATCAAAAGGTCCACAGATCTTTTGTGGAAATGTTTGTCCTGTTTAAACCTGTTTCAGATTATTTCTGTTCTTATATCTTGCTGTGCAAACACATTGTTTATTCTGCTTATGGTCTAGTCACAGTTCTAAGGGCAGGGGCTTAAAATGATTAGAAGACGCTAATTATGATGACCAAGCACATCATCTCTCTAAAATGATTAAAGTATTTAAATTTGCCATCTGTATGAGCCCAGATAAATCCCAGAGTTGGTATAATTCAGGCATCACTAGGCACAGAAAGGGCTGACTTGGGAGAAATGGAGTTTAGGTTTGCAATAATATCTTTGAGTAGTCAGTCTTTGAGCTATTTTTATCAAGAAGAGGTACTACAATTTGGACAAAGTCACCTTGAAATGAACAACATCACTTAAGCATAACAATGATTGCATCTTTATGTGAGGCAGGTTTTATGAGCACAAAAGCTGCACAAACCACATAGATTCTGAAAGAGAGCTTCTGGTATATGTTTGGTAGCTGCTCTTTGCAGCAGTGTGAGATCATCCTAACATGACTGATTTCTTTCCTCACTTGCAATGCAATGCTGCTCAATCTCCTACTTTTCATCAAGCTTAGCTTTCATCCCTGTTTTTCTTTAACTGGCAAATATGGGCCTCCATAAAATGATCACAGATCTCTGCTTGCCTCCCTCCTCTTGCCTCCAGAAACTGCAGGATTATCTGGCGCGCTACTCACGGCAGTACGATCAGCTGGTGGCCTTCAAGCCCACAGGCTGGACCTTCAGCCAGCAGGTGGAGTCAGTGGAAGATATCCAGCCTCATGTCAGCGGCAACATCTCCATCTATGGTACACACTTATCTTTTGTATTGAATATATATATTTTGGTACTTTGTTTAGTTTATGCACATTCACATGAGACTTTTAACAGTAAACAGTGAATATTCCTATAAGGCTTAGAAAGATATTGACAGGGTTCGTACGGGTGCTTGAAATCCTTGAAAGTGCTTGAATTTCAATGTTGTGTTTTCAAGGTCTGAAAAGTGCTTGGATTTTAGTTTAAGTGCTTGAAAGTGCTTGACATTATAACTCTGTGTCTTGGCAACATTGGGATCAGACTGGATAGTTTGCTTATTACAAGGAGAAATAAAATCAGTGTGAGTGTGTATCATCACACACACAGCCTGGTGGCAATAGAGAAGGATGGCTGAGGAGAAGGTGAATTTGATGCATTTTGGACTGATGACACGTTCAATATTAATAAACTTTGATGAATAAGCGAAAAGCTTATAAAAGTTTATTTCAAAAAAGAAAATTACAGGGTGCTCTCAGGTCTCTCTTTGTCCCGGTGCAAGTGTACCTGAAGAACACCAAGTGGCTTCCCTTTTTTTGGATAAAACTTGTTCTCCTTTAATTTCTACTGATTTTGCTATCATGAAACATCATTTTAGATGTTTAGAGCATAATACAATGTACATAATGGTGATACAAAGTAAAAAAAAATAATCATGAGTGTATATATATTCCTATAGATATGTATTTTACCCCAGCAATAAGGTGCTGGAAAATTTTGTAAATGACCCTTGAAAGTGCTTGAAAAGTGCTTGAATTTGACCTTGAAAAATGTGTACGAACCTTGTATTGATGAATCACAGGTGAAGAAAAAAGGCCATGAAAAATGATTTTTAGTAGTAAATTAAACATTTTTTAACTGCTGCTGCTTTTTATTTGAAGTTTCTGCAAGGATGGAGGTATTGGAGCTGGCCTTCTCTCCTTGATTGATCAAAATCAGACCCATAAACTGGTTAATATTCTTCACCTTACCACATGCTGCTAAGACTTAACCACAAGAACAACACTCTCCTACTGCCAGAAACGTGACCGCTCATTACGTGGTTGCATTTAGCCTACAGCTCCCTCTTTTGGCACAGACAGGAGGAGAGGGAGTGTGTGAATAAACAATAGATCATGGCTCCTTTGCTTCAGCTTGGTGATGAGAGGGAATATAATGAAAAGGATGCTGGGTTTCTTCACTCATGGACAGCTCTGCTGGACAGCAGCCCAGCATCAAACCCCGGCACCGAAATGGGTCATGACTTGATTTGCCAATGCAGAGTTTGCCTGTTTATTTGCTCCTGTCCTCTGTTCCATATTCTTAATAGATCTATCAACAGCATCAGCCATCTGGCCTGTAACCTACAATCACCAGCTAGAGGCTTTTGCCGTGCACATGGGGGTATAATTTCTCGCTCCTCAGCAGTTTGTGTGTCAGTCGAGCGGAAGCCAATTTGCACTTTCTCTCTCCGCCTTGTGTCGATCTCCTCCTCCTCGCTCTTCCCAGCCATATGCTACCACTGCTCCTAATACTGTTCTCTGCATGTGGGAGGATTGGCTGTATACTTGACTAGGTTCAGACGGGGATAGAGGAGCACATCAAACCTGAGGATGGGACAAACAAGAGGCCTTGTGCAGCCGTCCCAAGACGTCGTCTTATTCTGTCCTTGGAAACAAAATGAATGAGTCATTTGATTTCATTATTTAAAAGCTGCCTCGTCCCCTCAGAGGGGAGAAGTCTGAGCCTGTGGGTGTTTCACTCCTCTATACTTTCAGACATCTGGCTTCATGACAAGTTTTTACCTCCAACCAACTCTCCTCTGTATTCACTGAGCCTGATGTCTCGGGGAGGAATTCGGTTTAAACAGAAATTGATTTAAACTGAAAAATCATGTCTGAAAAGTCCCTCAGGTTGAGTTTAAACCCCTTCCCAGCCGTATTCCCTACAGGACCTGTCTTCTCAATGAATGGAGAATTTTGATCATTAGAACAAATACTTGAAACAACCCTGTGGAAAAACAAAGCGTGGGTTATCTTCAGGTTTATTAGTCGTTTTCAGTGTCGCTGCATTTTGACTTTTTCTGACAAATGCAACTTTTAAAGCAAAGATACATGAAAGTGCCTGTGTTTGATTACATGATATGGTTGAGTACTGTAAGTGTGTACAATTTGATTCAGATCCTAGATTTAGATTATGACTAAACAGTTATGGGTGGTTTACAAATTGAGAGGCTGAGTTCTTTATCTTTAAGCATCTAAGTTTTAAAAAGTCTACCATCGTAACAACCTTATCATGGTGACAGACCTCTCTGTTCTCTTAACAGGAATCCCGTACAGCGAACACAGCAGCTTTCTGGAGATGAAGCGTTTCGTCCAGTGGCTCCAGCCCCTCAAGATCATCCCTACAGTCAACGTTGGGAGCTGGGCCAGCAGGAAGGCCATGGAGAAGTACTTTAGTGAGTGGAAAATGGAAGCGAAAGCTAAAAGGTAGCTTATGCATCAGTAAAAACTGTATTCGCAGCTGACCTCTTTGCTGTTTGTTGGCAATAGGAGCAGAACCAATTAATTCTCAATGCCTCAGATACTGTATGACCATGGGGGACAAAGGTATTAACACTACTACTCAACACTAAGCTCATGACGCTAGCAGGGCGAGGGGTTGTAATATGATTAAGAAAAAAGGTCAAGCGTACACTCTTGAGCTCTGCTTTTATCTTGAACCGGCTGACCTTAAATAACTCTGATAACGCTGAAAGCTGTTTCGTGTAAACATGATCTTATGACTTATGTATCATGTCTACAGTCAGACCTGTGTCTTCCAGAAGTATTTTACATTGGAACTGAATTAATAGGATGTTTTCTCTACTGCCCTGGCACTTCATCTGTTAATCCTCATTTGTCACCTGTATACTGCAGGTGCTGCTTTGAAATTGTGCAATTTCATAATTATCTGTATTATTTTCTAAATTAAATTTTTATCCTGAAAAAATAAATGTTTAAAATGTTCGTTTTAACACTTTTGTGCCACTGTTTATTTACCCGTCATGTTAAGATAAATCAGTATACAATCGATTCAGGATGAGCTTGATTATTTTCTAACCACTCTGCTGTACGTCGAAAGACATCTCTGCCATTCAGATCCTTCACGCGGATGGATTTGCGTGACCCTGTCAGTGCCTCTCAGTAAATATAGTGTTAAGAAGGAACTGCCACTACTTCCTCTCGGAGAGCGTGCTGCCAGATCTTCCGGTCATTTATCTCTGAGGCAGCAGAGTCATGCCGTACGGAGGTACGGAGATAAAGCTCTCAGCATCTCTGTCTTTGCAGAACCGGCTTTTCACTGCATGATTTTTTTGACTTTCATGTACTTTCATGTGAAGCTCTCATCCCCTCCGTCTGAGCCGTGTGTGTTCAACCTCAAGGGGTATCTAGATGATAAACACTGGAGGGATTGGATGTTTGACTGTGGCTTCCCCCGGTTGTGCAACAACAATTCGATTTTAACATTTTATTCTTTCACAACAGGAACGGCACATGTAAGAGCTTCCTGTTACACCTCAGAGCACTTCACATCAAATTTAAAAGGAGCTGCTGAGCAAATTTCTGTTTGAAAACCATCTCTAGGCATTTCATTACACCTCCTGCCTCTTCCTATTTAAAAATCACGCATATGTCACCGTGCTTATCACCCACTTTACCAGGTGACTGATAACCACTGTATTACTATTTGCGCCCAGAGGAACCATTTCCAGTGAGACACTTCTAATAATAACAGCGTATCATATTCTCTCCCTAGGCATGAATTATATGTATGAAGTCTTGCCAGACTTAAATTGGACTGACTGCAGCGATTTTTGAAATGTGTCTCCATTTCAGTCAGCAGTCTTAATGGTGGAAGATAATTATGTCTATGTAATGAGGTCTATATGCAAAGCAAAAAAACCAAGCTGTTGGAAGTTACAAGAAATCCTCACAGAGTCCTCCTGTGTCTTCTTCACAGATGGTCGTGTAGATCACTACGTAAACTCTGTCTTCAAGGTGGAAACTGGAGATTCAGGTTCTTGCACCTGCTGAGCTTGATACTGAACCCCTGCCAAGATACCCTTTGGCTCTCACGTCACTCTTCCATAAACACAACAATGAGCCGAAAATACTTGGAAAAACAAACGTGAAAGGTTTAATGAAGCTGTTCGGTTGGAATAATGTCTTCAGGTGTCTTATTCAATGCAACTCTTGAAATGCCAACTTGAAGCTCGGATAAGAAGCTAAACCTTGACTTTATGGCTTTTGAGCTATAGAAAGTGGAATTCATCTCATTTGAATGATATTTTGTTGCATGAACCCTGCAGCCTGTTCTCTTTACATGACATTCGCCATTACAAGAGAGAGGAAGTTAAAGGAAATGCAGCGTCTTAATGATATGGTAACATTTATTCATCATCGTTTTACAAGTAAATCACAGATACATTGTCCCAGTACAACCTGCATTCGCTGCACTATTGCAAGGGATATATTTGTTTATTAACAGAACAGATTTATATTACAGCACAGCTTGAGGGTCACAGTTGAAAGATAAATGTCCTGAGTAATTGTATTTGTCAGAACTCATATATCTTGGAAAGGCTGATACAACGGCATGCATCGGCCTCTGGGAAGAGGTCTCTATTTATATTTACAATGTCATATGATATCATTTCATGTTAAAGGGTTTAGACAAGCTAAAGACATTTGTCAGTGGACAGAAGTAAAAATACAAAACATTTTGAATATGAAACTCAACCTGTGAATAATTTCCATTTGTTGTCTTTGTCAGGTGTGACATCGGTTACTTGGCATAATTCAGAAATGTTATAAAGGTTAAATTAAAGGTGCAATATGTAAGAATTTTAATTTAACTATCAACAGTTTTGACGTCTATGTAGAAAATGCAAGTGGTGTAAAACTCCCAACACTCCCCAGGTATTCCGGCTAACTGCACTGCTAACTGAGCTAAATGTAATGTGCTCAGTTAGCAGTGACTCTGGTGATATGCTGCCCTTAGTTATGGGCAGCATGAATTCAACAGGAAGCCACTTCTTACACGTTGCACATTTAAGTCACCATTACTGCTTCGAATCAGAGAGGAAGCAGCAGAAGGAGCCTGAGCTGCAGCGCCACTCTGTCGGCATATTAATTCAGACTCCCCGGGGTGAAGTACTGGTCTCGTCCTAAATCTCTTTGTTATTTATCCGCTCCTTATTACTGTTCAAACTTTCTCAAGACAAATAAGAATGGTTTGAATTTAGATGTCTGGATGCGTGACAGAGACATTTCGACATAGGCCACACCCTTTTTTTTCGGCATGGTGTAATCGGACGAGCATGAAAACAGCATCATACGGCTGAATGCCGAGCAAAATCTGGATGGAAATAAGCTTTGATTGCTGGGTGATGACATCTGCACCAGTCACGCAGCTCGTTTCTCACTTGAGTTGCAGCAGCAAAGACACGAAAGGAGTTTATGGAAACACTGCATGTGTTTTCACCTCACTAGGATCGTAGATGTCGATTCAGAGTTGATAATGGCGTTCTCACAGAAGTCACATTAGCAGTTCAGTCAAAGTAAAGAAAAGATCCAACTCCACACCAAGAATCTTTGATATTATTTCTACTCTATTTTATGTGCATTTAAATTGTCGATACATTTTGATTAGTGCAAAAATACAGTGGTTAGATTGTCTATATACAGTAGAGTTTTGCACACAGCGTCTTGCACAATTTATTTAATCACAACAGCGCTATGAGGAAATATGTTTCCATAAAACATTTGCCGTTTGCTTCCTCCTAGAGATGACTTTTGAGAACAAACGTCTTATCTACAGTAACTACGACACGCAACGGGCTAAAGATAACATGACTCATGCTCTGTAAAAACAGCAAGTCATTGTATACGCAAAGAGCGCTTTGCAGCTCGAATGCATTTGATCTGCGAGTCACTGTTGGTGAGATTAAATATCCTTCATTTGCACTTTAGGCTCTACTAGACTTTAAATAGACTAAAGCAGAAGAGTGACAGATTAGTAAGTACTGGCCACAGCCTGAGGAAAACACTGCCGGTTGTCGACACATGGCAAGAAACCGCCGTTCACAGGAAGCAAGTCTTGCCCCTGGTGGTCAGTTTGCAATCAGTCGCTGCAGAGACCAGTTGGCGAGTGCAGAGGCCGACATCCACGCTGACGCAGGATGGTCACTTTCACCTGAAAAGAGAGATCATTTACCCCTCATGAATTCGTCACATAATTAATCAATGCATGCAAACAGGCTCTATGCTATCACGGACATGGACGACGTAAGCGTACCTCGTTCTTGAGAGACTTGCTGAGGTACATGTTGAACTCGTCCACGCTGCTGGTGTGCAAGTCATTGATCGCCAGAATCTGGTCTCCTTTGTGGAACAGGCATACTGACTGTGGCTGGCCGGTCCAGCCAGACACACTGTAACGCACACACGCACACACATATTCTGTTGGTAAGACTTTATAATTACCATCAATAATAAATCCATTCATCCATGTGTTGTATGCAGTAGGTCAGAGGCAACTGGACTTAGTTTCAAAGATTTTTCGATAATGACGCTGGAGACTTTATTGTATTCAAAAGCAGCAAGTCTTTAGACGTTACATCACGCTTCTAGAAACTATACGACTAAGGTATTAAGACGACAATGACTCTATATTTTCCCTCCTATCAGTGCTAACAGGACTCCTCTCATATTTTCTTCCATTTCACATGTGTAACTACTGTATAAATACTGTATTATAAATGATAATACTGTGCTTGAATGCATCCTGTGTAGATGCTGGAGAAGGACTGAGGCTATTGCTCTTGCTACATGCTGCCTTCACTACACAGCCTGTGTTTTTAACAACTTTTCTACAAAAAGGTGTGTGTCATAGCAACAAAGACATGAACCAGTGTTTTTTTCTAAACCTTAGAATGGGAATTTAGACTTTTTGCCAAATGAAACCAATTAATGCAAAGCGCATTAACCAAATCTCAGTATGAACCAGTGCCCAGAATTCCACACAATACAGCCGAATGCTCGCAATCATCCGCCAGGAATGAACAGACAGCTTCCGTAGCGCAGCAATAAGTCTGAAATGTATTCTTTTTTTTTTTCCTCAGCCACAAGAAGAGCAAAAGAGGACGTGCAGTACCGTCACCAGCATTTCCTGAATGTGGCAAACACAACTGTGGTCTTTCTAATTGCTTAATCGATGCAGAACAAAACAAACGTGTCTGTCCACGTGTCTCAATCAAGCACTCCGACATGTGAGACCTTTTTAACAACAATGTGGGTTTGTGGTCCTATTTTCAGAGACAGACTCACCACGGCTTCCCCTCCACTTCTGTTAATGTCAGGTGTTTTTTCAAATCTGCATGCTTGACCTCGATATCCCTCTCCTCTGGGGTGATGGTGTCAAGGCTGGAAAAAGAAACACAAACAACAGCGAGCGCTTCGTTTAATGGCGTTGTGTTTATTTTGACATGCTGCGGAGAACCACATGTCAGTCTCGACAGCTGCGTGAGGCATTGTGCGAGAAAAAAACATCTTCTTCCGTCATCCGACCGTCCTAAAAAAAAAACGCTATTGTTTGTTTCTCATCTTGTTTTCAGGAAATCTTCTGTTTGTTCGTGACACCGACCTTCCGTGGATCAAACTGGGAAACGAGGGAAAACGACAGAAAACTTTTGTTCTACAGAGGAAGTTTCATCCGCAAAAACAACAAAGCGGAGGTTTCGGGTTATTGACGCCTCCTTCTTCCATTTTAGTGCGATGAGTGTCTGCACAGATAAGGACTTCTAATTTTCTCAGAACAACTCATTCAAATTCTGGTGGCAAGGTCAACTGAGTTGCTGATGTTGCTGATGTTTTCATGTGGAGTATTGCTCATCATTATTCAGCAATCATTGCGCCAACGACTTGTGGCAGAAACCTCCAGAAACCACTCTAACCAGTCCAGCAACGTGTCAGCGGTGGCCCCGGCATTCTTTTGGGGTTATTTAGTGGACTTAGTCACCTTTCTTTTTTTATCCTCTCGGTGTAAACATTACAAAGCTGTTTCTCACTGATTTGATTTGACAGCACGGGATGGTGCAACAGTGGGCGGGGAGAGCGACTCTCGACTGACGCTCGTCACATCCTGTTTCAAACAATAGTGCCCGCTTGTCTGGATTCGGGGTCAGCTTCCCTCACCTTTCAGTGGAGCTTTGTTTGTCCGGTCTTTGCCCGTTCACTGTCGCCGCCATCTCAACAGGAGAGCCGGCGCCGTTGTCACTGGAGCCGCTGCTGAAGTCTGAAGTCCTGGCTTCCTCCCTGCAAGAACAAGGAAACAGCGTGAGGGATCATAACGTCAGATCTCGGCGCATGTGTCGAGTGTCTTGTTGAAACACAACAAGACACTCGTGCAGCAGGAGCCGAGGTCAGTGCTTTAATTATGAAAGAATGCCCTCTGAATGTGCCTGCACAGTGGAGACACAGATTTTCTGGCACTGTAACAGAAGCCTTGGATGCCCAGCAGTCCACACTGGGCCATTTACCGGATGATCATGACAATTAAAGGTGCAACCCCCAGAGTTTCGATGCATTTCTAAGACTTCTTCTTGCAGAGATTTACGATGCCTGTCTCATAATACAACTCTGAGCTCTCAGTCAGGACCACTGGCCAATTCTAACATAATGCACCTTTAAAAGGGAAGACTTGGTTGATAAAGGGTGAAAGGGCGTTGTAGAATCCCAAAACCAAAAGCGGCTTCTCTCAGTTATACAGAAAGGGGACCAGATGTCTTGAGATTATTTTTAAAAAAAGCTCATCGAAACAGCATGAGAGAAGCACATGGTTCCCAAATCACTGCCGAGGCTCGAGAGGGAATCCTAATTAAGAAGCACTTTCGAGACGAGCCTTTTTGACCCATATGCCAAATGCAGTACGGAGGATGTTCTTCCGCGTGGCGGCACAGCAGTTGGCCACTTAGAAAGAAATCAGTGTGAGAGGCAGAATTCACAAACGTTCAGGAGAACAAACTGCAGACAGGAAGGGTTATTTTATGCATGAACCAGCTGGAAGAGGCATGATTTTAGGTGACCGCCCGCTGTATCAGTGATCAACACAGTGATCTTGGTAAACAAGGAGGTCAAACCGGGCTCTCAGATGCTGTAGGTCGAACATGCAACAGAGACTGAAAGTCCAGTTCAAATGTGATAGAAAATATGATAATGATCAATGATATGCATATGATAACGTTAATAAAGTGTGTGCAGAGGCTTGTATGCACCCGAACGTAGTAATCAGACACGTGTAGTACATTGTTTTAAATGCCACAACCCTGAGGCGAGACATTGTAGGCTCTGAAAGAGGAAATAGGACACAATGAAGAGTTCATTCTTCAGACATAAAACACACCCAGGTTTCTACACACAGGGATTTTCCATCTGCAGCTGGTACCTGGTCAGGTATCACTGTCAGCTTATAACATCAGCTACTATAAACCAATACTTGTAATTAAACACATTAAACACAAAAAGATGATTTATATCATCAGTTTTACTATTATCACATAATCTGCTATTTTAGCAAAAGGGTACAGAGGGAATGTTCATTCCAAAGTCAAAAATACATATTGTCCCTCTTTCCTGTAGTGCTATTTATTCTGCTTCTGCTTGTTTTGGTGTGAGACGCTAAATGTTAATATGATGGAACAAAACGGCACTCAGCCACGTCTCTTTCCAAAAATCCTGGCCTGGTTGCTCGAGATACTCCACAGACCTTGTTGTGAGCAAGTTGCATGAAACTTTTTATGTATATTCAAGAGCTACTTTGCTTCTAGCAAACTTACACCCGCCCAATTGTGTTTTCATCCATGCTGGCTTAGAGTTACAGGGACATTGCACATTAATAACATTTCTTTTTTTGACATCCTGCCAAATCTTCATCTGCAGGCCCAGAGCAGGTGTGAGGACAGCTGCAGCAGACGATTCAAATACATTAAAATCCATCACGAAAAACAGAGCAAAGCTTATATAAAACACGTGAAACATGAATAAAGACGGCAGACTGTTCCGTGTGTATCAACCCGCAGAGATAAGCATGCATGTGCTTCCATCCTGTTCGTGTTTACATCCCAGACTGTCACTTGAGCAAATATTGCCCTCCATGAAACTGCTCACAGCAAGTTCTGTGGGTTATGTTGACTAACCGGGTCATGATTCCTGGACAGAGACCGCTGAGTTTTTCAAATGTATGCAGCACAAACCATCTGAGTGCCATCTGGTTCCATTATGTTCAAGAAGAGGCGCAAATCTTTTGAGCAGATACCTCCAAAACTGCATTTCACACCAACAAAAACTACTTAGATAAACAGCACTACAGGTAAAGGATAAATTAGATTAGATTTTTGGGTGAACTGTCCTTTTAAGATAGCACACATGAGTTGCAATGCTGTCAAATGTGACTGCACGAGCAACATAGCTTTTTTTTCGGGGATTACTGTACAGCTAATCATTTTAAGATCAGAAGCAGTCACAGCTGAACTGTAAGACCAAGTACAGTTTATACAATCCGTCACCCCATGCGTTTTAAACTGTATAAATATCTGGAGAGATGATCAGTGTGCTATCTTGCACGGGTATAACCTTGCTCAAGAGATGTGTCATCGAGTCAAGCTTGCAAGTGGCTGAACCGGTTCTGAGGGGCTGCCCATCTTGGATGCCTGACTAGTGCTGGAGTGTCAACAGTTTCTTAAAAATAACACCTTCTTTGTTGCCGTTCTAGGTGTTTGAGCCAGATGTGGTTGCGGTTTGCGTCTGATGAGTAAACTATTTTGGTATCTAGGGCACTGACAAAAATGCGCTACACAGAGGGCATAGTGCAGTGACACCGAAGACAAAGTGAAATGTCAAAAACACGCACATGGCACACAAACACAGAAAGAACAACCCCTGAGATCAATCTGAGATCTGTACCTGTCTTCACCTTTCTCCTCGCTGAATGCAGGGAGCGGAGACATCTGTGTCTTCAGCCGCTCATACACCTGATTGACGGACCTCATCAGGGTCGCCTTCTCAACTTCACAGTCCCTGAAAGGATGTGGTATACAGAGCTACATGAGCTTCTATCAATTTGAACAATATTTAGCGATTATTTATGCTTATTGGGAAAAAAAATATTCTTTTAAAAGGGGAAATTGTAGTTTGGGGAAACTCAAAATTGTGATGTTAACCATATTAATGAGGTTATACAATCAGAGATATTTATATTTCCTATAACTGAATAAACAAGCTGTTCTCAGAGGAAAATAAGGTCCCCCTGACAAGCTAGAAAGGTGGCGGGGTCCACCACATATAAACAAGGTAAAACAGAATGAAGTTGTGTTGTCCTTTAGGTCAGTTTGTTTATTCATTTACTTTCTTCAGGCATTAAAAAAAAAAAACTCAGTCAATGAGGATCTTTTTGTTCCAATTTAAATTTCTTCGCGAAATTACAGAGTGCACCTTTAAGTGATGATGTCGCAGCTATAAATCGAACTTACGCTGCCTGAGACGGCTGTTGTTGTGTCAGCTGAACTTCCATCATTGATTCATATCTACAAGAGACGGACAAGCAAATAACATGAAGGGTGCGAACATTCTAGCATGTGTTATTTGAACAGATGTTACAATAAAGCCGCTGAGGATCAATTAAGCAAATAAATGCATCAGATCAATACATTATCACTCACACTGAGTCCAAGCTCTTGCGACGAGTGTCACCATTTTCTTCAGCCTGTTTGCAAATTATTCATGAAGAAAAAAACATTATAAATACTAATATTTTGTTGCAGTTAATCACAATTTAGAAGCAAAGATAGATAAATCTCACAAATTATTTCATTTTTATCTATTTGTTTTTATATCTAATAGACTATTTACTGATCAACTGAGAAAACGTTTGGGAAATAAATCAATATTGAAGATGATTGTAAGTGGAAGCCCTACTTGTATTTTCCTTGTGTAGGATCTTGGGTAGTCGTAGATTGGCTCCGATGCTCGTCTTTTGGCATAATCTTCATCCTGCCGGCCGATCAGAGAGCAATAAGACACTCCAATTACCCACACTTAATTGTCTGAATCATCATCAATGTGTTTACTGATCACAAGATGCTGCACCTTTGATTTCTTGGTGACATTATCCAAAGCGTTCGAGGACGGATCAGACATGGACCGACCTTTCAACTCTCCCTGAAAAAGAATGAAAAGACCGCACAAATTTTAAACACCCATATGTGCAACATTTAGGCGATCAGGTGGTTTTCTCACATTTAATCTGACAGCAGGAAGTTTTCTTTGTGAACAAAATTAGACAATCTCAGTGAAAATGTACAGTGCAGCGCCTTTACGGACCGACCTTTTCAGCCCGAATGGAGAAAGTCCTTCTCCACAGAACAGGTTTTGATACCTGGTAAAGCAGGAAGAGATGAAGAGTTGATTGATAAGCACAGTTAGAGTATCTGTATAGTGTTCGGGACGCTGTGAGAACTATGACTGAGAATTTTGGAAGCGTAACAATGGAGGCCCAATAACAGGAAATAAAGCAATATTTAAGAATAAGGCAACCTATTCGATGATAAGCCTTCTTACATGAACATAGTTTGAGGGATTACAAAATACTCCTTTCCTAGAGTCGGATAAAACGACTGATGACTCGCTGATGTTTGTTCGGTAAACTGGCCCCTATAGCTAAAACCAGCAGACTGTTATCTCAGCTTAGTTTAGCTTAGCACAATAACTAGAAACAAGTGGGAAACAGCTAGCCTAGCTCTGTTAAAAGATAACAAAATCATGTGTCAGCTCACTGTGCAACGTGTTGTATGACGTTTGTTTAATCTGCACAAAAATTGTATGTGTAAAAACGAGTATAACAAGATAAAACATGCTGAGTGATGAGCCTCAAAGTCGCTGCGCTGTTCCCAGTCTTTCTGCTATGCTAGGCTAAGCTAACTGGCCGTGGGCCCCAGGTTCAAATGTACCGTGCCTACAGGAGAGTGGCGTTGATGTTCTCACCTAACGCTTGGCAAAGTATAAGCATTAAATACATTTTCCCTCTTGATGAGGAAAAGATATTTACCTCGGGTGCAGACGGCCCTCTACAAATTTCCTTTGGCAGAAAAAAGACATTGTCAGTGACAGCGACAAAGCAGTTCAACAAATACAAATGATTGATGGAAGAACTCAAATTTACATGTACCTCGGCAGTCATCACTTTATGAGGCCTGTTTTTCAGGGCTTCAAACAAGGCGGAGAACCAGCCGTCCGCTTCCTCGCTAAAGGCAAGAGGAGCATATGAAACACTTAAAAGAACAACAACATCTTACACAAATTATGGCCATTACATTTACTATATTTACTAAAATTCAATTCCGTAATCCGAATATCAAGTGGAAACGGTGACGTGTGGCGACAGATTGGCGCGAGCGGAGCTTGGGAGAGAAAAAAGCCAATTCTCGGCTGATTGACCGTTATTACTGAACAGGAGAACATCATCATTTCTCCCTGATTGATAGAAAAGCCAAAAATAGTCGGTGTTGTAAAGGGCGGAGGGGAAGTGTTTCATGAGGCGCCGTGAAAGTGTCAGCGGGGGCCTTGAGTGGAGGACTGACGGCCCAGCTGTGAGCTGTAATCACAGACTGTCACATTTGAATGCAATAAATGTATCTGAGCCTGTTTATCTTCTCATTGCCGTTACTGAAGACATCCACAACCAGACTCTTTTGAAAGCCGTATATACTGATTTAAACGGCTGCATTTATGTCACGGTTTTGGGTTTTTAAATGGGTTGTGTCCCTCGTGTCATCACGGTTTGTATTCAGTTTAGTCTGCTGCTTCTTGCTTTTTGTTCCCTGCCTTGTGTTTTTTTTGGATTCAGCTTGTTATTTTACCCATTTGTTTCGGTACTACTGCCTTCCCAGAGTGTTGTATTTGGATTCATTTCTACTAAAAACATCTCAATGCATGCAGAATAAACTAGATTAAGAGACAGAAAAATGGTTTGATGTCGAGGTTTTAGACATTCCTCATCCCCACATATCCCTAAAATCACAGCCAGTGTTGGTGGAGTTACGGTGGAATGTATCCAAGTTACAAAATAATTGTAATGTGTTATTCAATTGCAAACAAACAAACAAACAAATTGCATCATGTTAGGCTGAAGATAAAACATCCCACACATAATATTCACCTCTGCGATGCTTTGTGATTATCTTATGAATCCATTTCTCACGGTACATTGAATAAGTCAGTAGAGGAGAGCCTATGGTTTGCATGTTCCACTTTTTTTTTGTCTTGACTCGATCTCGTCCTGTCTCGGTCTTTGACGTGTCTTAGTGACGTCTCCTCGCCCACAACACTGTCTACATCTAAACAGATTTCACTGATCGTGTGATATGATTTTAAAGGTTGATTGTTTTTTCCTTTATTGGTCGTTAAAATTAGCATCTTGTCTTGTCTGACAGTCAAATCAATGCACCTTGCTCCAGGCAACCTGAGTTCACCATTACCGCCCCCCCCCCCCCGGCCGACTACATAAAGGAAATCAGAAAAGGGCTCTTACATCAACGTCCAGTGTAAAGCTTGGTTATCAACACCCACATGATTTACTGCTTATCTTTTTGTACAGTGAAAAGACATTCCTGTGCTTCTGTCCCGAGGCTGAAATATCAGGAGTTTTTACTGTAGCGTAGTAAAATGCACGGGAGTCGGTAAGAAGCTGTAAATTCCATCTCAGTGCTTTTATATCTCCTGCAGGAACCAGCTGCCTGACCTGCTCTCCCCGACGAGGAAGTAGTCCCGGTCGCAAGCCTTGATGCAGAGCACAGAGGACGGAGAGCACTTGAAGTTCTTCTGGATCCATCCCCATTTCTGGTGTTGTTGAGGGCTCACGTACAGCAGTGAGATCCTGACAGATGGACACAATTGACACAACATTAAGTGACAGAGGGCATCTATGCTGAAAAACAAAGCTGGTGTAACTGCATTTTTTCATTTAAGAGCAGTTGATTATATACTCATAGGCTCATAATGAGATGAAAAATGTTGCTTCACGAGCTTTGTGCAGACATACTGCTCCAAGTCTATCCTTCCGAGCGGCTTGTCCTTCTCCCGTGGACTCCTGAAGTACTTCAGCTGGTGTTCTTGTTCACTGATTTTGAACAGCACAAAATACCGCCTCTTCCACGATTTCTGCAAGAGAAACATGATCCACATAAAAAATGCGCTATACTACATAAAAAGCTGTAAATGTATCGCCCACATTCAATATAGTGCCGAGTCTGTTACCTCTGACTTCATCCGATTTGGTGGAGGAGACTTGAACAGGTATCCTGATCTGATCTCTGTCGCGACTGCACCTGGCGTGTAGAACACCGCACTTCCACCTGTGTGTGCAAAAGAAAAGCCCATTGTTCCGCAATCGTTTGCTTAAACCACACTCGTTTACATTCATCTCCATTGTGTGTCCCTGTAGGTGCTCTTCGGGAAACTAGCGAAGGACTTAAAATACGAGAATGAACAAGTATTGAAGAACTGTGATTTAAACGAATGGATTAAATCCCCCAAACTGCTGATAGGACCAGATCAGTTAACATGCATAAAATGAAATAACTTGAAACTTTTAGCGTTAATCTTAAAGGAACAGGTTTTTTTTTCCATAAGCTGCACCAAACTACTGGTAAACAACTACAAACACCATCAAACCATAAATCAGATTTCCTGATGCGATACTCTACCTGTGTTCTTCATGTTCTTGTGCATCGTGACACCACACCTAAACAAAAAACCAACGCAGGACAACAATCAATCAATCTCTGTCCCTCCAAACAGCATTAAAATGTCTGGATGGAAATAGTTTTAGACAAATAACTGAGGATTTGTAAAAACAGCTTCATGCCTCTTTGAAAAGCAGAGCATTAAATACAGCTGTTACAGACAAAGCTGTAAAAGCATGTGTGCAGTGATGAAAAAAATAATAAACCTACAGCATCTCAGCAGCGTTAAAACTCAGGAATATCATTGTTCTGTTCGTACCGTTCCAGTGTTAACAACCTCTAAGACAGGGCCAAACATGAGACAGCCAGAGGAATGAGCATTGCATTTTGTATCAAAAGTAAAAGACTAATAATCAAACCAATAAACGAGTCACTAAATACACTAGATCCAGATAGAAGAATAATCTTACCTGTGGAGCACCTGTTCAGAGACTCTGCTCACCTCTGCCTGTCTAACAATGAGGGTTGTGTTGTGAGAGAGCGGGAAGTTAGGATTAGACCGATGAACTGGTGTTTCTGGTTCCATGGTTCAATTGTCTTAATGTCTACCTGATGTGTCGTGCAGCCACAGAATTTCCCACAGCTCCTTCTGGAAAGTGTTGCACCCGGAAAAACACCGGAAAATATTCACTCTTTCATTGAAAAAGAAAAAAGAACAAGTAATATGGCATGAACAGGTTGAAATGACATAAAATAAACTAACATCAATGCACACATGACTGTTTTTTTTTTTTTCTTCAGTTTTACAAGAGAAAATGTTTTTTTTTGTCATTAGATTGGCCGGGGTCCAATTTACTGCACCACTTTCAAACAAGCTCTGGAGACAAAAGAAAAGACTGGTGCCAACTTCTGACAGATGATAGGGTGATGACAACTGATGAGGGAAGCTGAGTGAATTCAGACAGTGAATTGGCACCAGTAAGGAGATTATATAACATTTTAGGGACATATCAAGGGCAACAGCATTGAAAATAAAGAATATAATAATAGCTTAAGCGGTACATCGAAACACACAGACGGTAGACGGTAGATAAGTGGGTTGGACTCACCCCTCCCTCACCTTCTCCCTCCCTGAATAACAGTCACTTGTTCACATTCATGTATATTTTTATTTATTATACACAATTCAACAGGTACAATAACTTTTGTAATATTATTGCATATTACTGCTAAACTGTTTTGTAAAAAAAACATTTTAACATGAGAAAACCTTAAAGTGCGCTTGGGAAGAGAACATGAACAGCTGTGTTTTTGGAAAGAAAACACTACAACTGAATCCTTGGTCCAGAATCATAGTTTCTTGGTGTCCTTGCTGATAGTAAGGTCAGTTATGGACTAGTAACACATTGAATATTCTGAACTGAAACTCTCATCCTCTTGTCATCCTTCCTTCCTCTATCTATCCTTTCTTCTCCATCTTCGTTAAACTCCTCCCTCCATCTTCCTCTCGTTCCATCTATGCCCATTTCTCCCTTGATCCATCCATCTCCCACCTCTGCTGGGTGGCTCAACTTACCCCTGGCCAAATGGCTCAACTTACCCCAGAGCTACCATTTTGACTTTATTAGTCCCCACAGCTAAAATGCTGCACTTTTATGCTAGGTTTATGACCTCATGTTGTAGTTCATAGATACCACAATTGATGTATAAAACAAATTAAAAATGATCTATTTTGGTCTAAACACAATTCTCATGAAACTTATGATATACTAAATTCACTTTCAAGAGTGAAAAATGTTTTTTAGGAAATAAATGACAAGGGGTGGCTCAACTTACCCTTTGGCTCAACTTACCCCAGTCTCCCCTACGCAATGTTTGCTTTAAGGCATCCAAAAAGATAAATAACAGTTTTGATAAGGCCGAAACCTTAATTAACACAACTGTAGATATGATTGTAATAATTCAAATTTTAAATCCTAATAATGCCAAGCTTTTCTCCCCCTTTTTCTTTTGTTTATTCCAAATTATTGCCTAAAAAACAAACCAGTATAAAGCATGATACAACGATAATGTGACAATTTTATGAGTAACACTTTAAAGGTGCAATATGTAAGAATCGGTCAACTGTCAAAGTCATACTCAAAAACTCAAAGAGGACAACATACCACAAGAGTAACTGCTAACTGCTGCTAACTGTGGCTGCCCTTAGCTAGTTAGCTCAGTTAGCCATGCAGCTAGTAGCTCTGACTAGGGGCTCTGGTAACAGGGTGCGCTAGAGTTTAGGGTTACAAGAGCTTTGGACCAGGATGGACCCTGGATAACTATTTACCTGCTGCTGTCAGACTTTACAACCAGCACTGCTCCATATAGACCTCACCCTGTACTCTGCACTGTGCAGTAAGTCTGTACAAACTCATTTCAACACCCATATTTATTAGCTAGGATTTCTGATTCTGATTCTATTTCTAGTTCATTTTAAATATTTTCAACTAAAATTCTTACAAATTTGCCCTTTTGATACTTAGTACCATATGACCATTGAATTCATGGTTTACAACACACTATAGAAGCAGATATACGTTTTTTGGGTGTGTGTTTATTAATGTCAACCGATCTAATGTCTCTTTTGAGGACATATTGAGGACACAGCATTGCAGGTCCCCGTCTACTTCAATTGTTTAGGAGAATGCTGCAACGCTTTATTGCTGTGACGCACCAGAAATGTTTTGCGGACTGTGACGTCAATGGAGGTGAGTCAGTCGCCTTTGTTGCATTTCACTTCTCCCTCCTTGCTCATGTGAATGTGCAAATGTTTGTGCCATGCATGTCAAAGGCCACCTGGGTCGGGGTACAAATTTTAAACAGCCGTCAGCTGAGACTTATTTAACTGCCTCAGGGACAGAGATGTGACGCACTCGTAAATCACTCCACCCACTTGACATTTTTGTGAAAAACCACTGAGTCTGCATTGTCTATGAGCCTCAAAAGTGCCATCACTGTCTCATAAACTACCTCAAATGCGCATGTAGGCTACAAGCACACACACACACACACACACACACACACACGCGCACACACACACACACACACACACACACTTGCACACATACATCAAGGCCAGTGTCAGTTGGGTAAAAATAGACCTCTTGTTTAGTAGGACGTGGAATAACTCTTACTCAGGTCTGACAACTTGCCCATCCATTTGCCCTTCTCTGCCTGAGGCCTCGTTCATGTCTTCAAAGTTCACGTTCATGTTCGCTCCTTAATAAAATGAGGCACGTGCTTCCAAGAGCACCAGGACAGATATAACAAGGCCGCTGTGCTCTCCCCCCTCCCTCCTACAACGACACCTTCACACCTGACACAGGCCTATAAAAGCCCCTCGTGGTCGTGTTGACACCGGTTAGCGGAGTTGAATCCACACGGCTTTGCAGAAAATGTACAGTAAGGTAGGAGGGAAGGCCACAAATGAAGTAAGCACTTCCACAGCCAATGACACCATTGATCCACCACCTTTAGCCTTTGTTCCTTTTATGTGCCGGTTGTGATCTCTTCCTTTTGATTCTCCTCATGTTTTCTGCCCCATTTCAAAGGAAATGCTCTTGAAACACCAGCAGCACCTGCAGAGACAAAGAGATTCCGTTGCCTTCAGGATGAAAAAGCTGGCAGCCAAGCAGGTGGAGATAACAGTAAGTCAGTCACAAAGTGTTCTGCTGTCAGTACAGGTTGTTCTCTGGCATCATGTCATTCTTCTGAAGAGCTACGTGGTGGAAATCTTGGTGATCGGGAGTCTGTTCGCCTCCTAACAATTCAGGGTCAGGATGAAACGTAATAAATGTTGGCAGGGACAGTCTGAATTTGAGTGCATTAAATAAACAAACAGGATTCTCGGCCCACGTTGTTCCATCAGTGCCTCTTCTCCATTTTGTCCGACCGTGGTGGAACATAGAGTATGTCCTTGTGCCGCTGTGGCACATTTACCACAAGGTTAAACAAGTTATGAATTCCTGAAATGCACTTTCGAACGGCACTTATTCTGCCCGTCCCTCTTGCACTGTTGTGGCTTGGCGTTTTCTGTGCTCTTCCATCAGAAAAAAACGCTTGTTTTTGTTTTATGTAGAATTTGTGCTCTCAACTCATTTTGTCGATAGTTTAACTGTTGCGTATGGGCCTAACACAATGTGCTCGAGTGCTGGAATAATACAATTTCAACCGTACAGTCTTTTGGCAGGAAACTCATCTGTGAGGCAATTCACCCCATAATCAAATATACATTGCATGCCACAGCCTCAAAGTGAGACTGTGTCCCTTTTGAAAGAGGAAATAGGACATTATTTGTTTTTCAATTGAAGAGCTCGTTCTTAAGAAATAAAACACACCCTTTCTAAGTCGATTATACACTGGGATTTTCCATCTACAGCCTGACTTGGTCTGTAGCTTATGGTGGCTAATGTTAGCTCCCATTTGCAAATAGCAACTAATGTTTGCTAAAGTAACAAAGACAGATTGTTTTCTCTAGTCTGCTGACTTTATAACTTTGCCTTACGCGTGTTATTGTGACGCTGCGTTTTAGTGTTTACCATTGTCATGTTTTGATGTGAGCTGCAGAGTTTTGGAGATATCAGCTGCAGAGATGTCTGCTATTCCCTCCGTATCACCGCGCAGAAGGAAGCATCCAACTACTCATGAATGAGAGGCTAGCTAACTAAGCAAACTAGGCTAGCTTACATTACTTTATACCAAACTACACCATACCACCATGCAGAGGATAGCTGCATGTGTTCATGAATGAGAGACCAATGCTTGTGACAGCATGAGATGTAAGCACTGATGGTGTCCCCCAAGGTTGAGCTGTAATGTTAGCTAGCTGAGTTAGCTAAGTCTGCTAGCGTCTTGTCCACGAGTCGATGCAACCTTCTTTCTTCCGTCGATTATCTTGAGTAGCTTGGTCTTGATTTCATTATTTTTTTTTCTTTTTTGAGTTTTGAGAGCCACAAACCGAGGGCCATGTAGTTAATTAATATTCAAGAGAAGGCAGACATCTCTACAACCGATATCTCAAAAAACTGCGACTCAAACCAAAACAATCCAGATGGATGAATAGCACAACAGGTAAAAGGAACAATATGTAATTTTGACTTTTGGTTGAACTGTCCTTTAAATTCATTTTTTTGAGCAATAATATCACATATTCCAACAGGGTTTACTGTTTTTCTTCCTCTTTTGTGATAGTAAATAAAAAAATTTTGTTTTTGGACTGCTGGTTGAGCAAAATACTGGTGAGAATTTTCCAATTACAGCAACAAGGAAATACAAGTCATAACAGTAAAAATATCAATAGTGAAATAATCTTATTCTACACTGCATGAAATAGTTGTCAGTAGATTATAGTTTGATTGCTGTATACCTGTTCCCCTTGTTGCCCGACCAAATTCATTTGACCCTTTAACCTCAGACAAAAACCAACGCAGTGAAGGAAAAAGTCACAAAGAAGTATGAGGACATGAAGCGGGTTCTAGATGAGGATCTGCGAATCACACTGACCCAGCTGGACGCCGAGCACGACGCCACGGAGAAGTTGGTGGAGGACAGGATAGAGGAGTGCTACCACCTCACACAGGAGCTGGACCAGGAACTGTCCAACATCGCTGCCCAGATGAAAAAACAGGAAACTGACATTCAGGTAAACATAAGGATATTCAACAGTTCTGAGTTCAACCTGCAGCAGGGCATATAATCTATGTTTCTGTTTGTCTAAATATGTCCCCTGAGTATGATGTGTTCTTGTCATGTCTTCTACAGAACGCTGACACAGAAAAAAGGTATGTAACAGTTACCTGCTTTCTACATGTGTGAGGTACCAAAAATACACTTACAGTAGATCTGAGGGCATCAAGAGCTACAAAACATACCAAACATTCTTCTCTTGGCAAACGGGAAACACCACACGGGAGATTTTGTGGTTGATTCAAGTTACGTAGTTTGTCTGGAACACCTAATTTACCGCTCATAGTCTGTTTCTCAATTACGGAAATCTACTGATTTCTTATTTTGATAAGCAGTTCTTCCTTGACTGTCAAGGACAAAATAAAAACAGCTTATCACGCTTAAAGCACAAACTGCAGTTCAGTTCAGTGACTATTACATTTTTCCATGCCAAGGCTTTCAAGATTGACTTTAACAAAACTGCAAAACTAAAACATTTAAACATTTTAGTTAATCAGAATAACATAAAAAAAAAGATTATTTAACTGAAATAAAATACACATTTACAGAAAATGTCTAGTATTAGTAATTGCCTATTAGTCAAACTTGTCAACACAGCAGGCATCATATGTTTATCGAGACTAGGATATCAATTTCAAACATCTCAAATCTTGTCTCTGAAAAATACTAATACTATCAATTGTTGATTAATCTGTTGATTATTTTCATGATGAAGCGCTTTGTTGTTTGGTCTTTAAAATGTCAGAAAATGGTTAAAAATTCTAGAAGTGATTCCTGAAGTCCAAGATGACATCCTCAAATGTCTTATCTTGTCAACAACCTGAAGATATCCAGTTGACAGAAACCAGATAATATAGTTTTAGAAGCTGGAATCAGAGGACGTGAACTTTTTGTTCTTAAAAAAGAACTTATGTCAATAAATCAATTATCAAATTGACATGAAAACATCTAAGCGATTAGTCAATGAATCGTTGCAGCTCTAACTAAACTAATAAATATAAACATTAACAGTTAACTCTAAACTAAACTGAAGTGAGAACAAAAAATGGAAACAAAATAACAAAAGGATGTATAATAGCTCTGTTTCATGCATTTCTATAATGTGTAGCACTATCACTCTCATTTGAATATTGTGTATAGATTAATACTATTGGAATCCATCACAACATGGGTTATTGTTGCTTAAAAAAAAACTTTGTTTCCATCTGCGGTCTCAAATCTTCCTTGTCTGAAATCAGAATATCTGAGACTCTGAAGGCGACCGACCCTGACCTGATCCAGGTGGATGACTTCAAGAACAAACAACTGCTGAGTCTCACCATCAACCTCTTGCTGTTCATCAGATCTCAGGTCCCTGTCACCAAGAAACTTTTTCAGAGCTGTGAGTTCACCCTAAATGACAGGTAGATTGACATGTGCTCCTAGCTATGTCAAGGGTTATAATTACTGTCAGCAGGGGGCGTGCCATTTGCGTCAAGTGTCTGTTTCCTTGTCAATTTGTCATGGAGAACATGATAACTCAAATGTAAAATCTCTCACACAACAAGACACTGAATGTTTTTGCTGTCTCTCACACACAGATGCTGCAGATGTCGTCCTCGACGCTGACACTGCCCACCCCAAGCTGATCATCTCTCCCAAAGGCGATTTAGCCACCTACACGGAGACCTGGCAGGATGTACCAGAGACTGCCTCCCGCTTCGACACCACCCTAAATGTAGTCAGCAAGCGGGGCTTCAGCGAGGGCCACCAGTACTGGGAGGTGGAGGTGGGTGGGAAGACCTACTGGGAGCTGGGGCTCACCTACCCAAGCATCCCGCGCAAGGGCCACGAGGAGGACTCCTGGCTGGGCCGGGGCAAAGAGTCTTGGTGTGTGGAATACTTTAATGGGGACTACACAGCCTGGCACAATGGCGTCCAACATGAGCTGCCTCTGCTGGCAGGGAAGCCGTTCACTCGTATTGGGGTGTTCTGCAGCTTCCCCGGGGGTTTGGTGTGCTTCCTAGGAGCTGATACCATGACCCCCCTCCACTGCTTCTGCACCGGGACCTTCACTGACAACCTGCATCAAGCATTGTGTCCCGGTCACGACAACGGAGGCACAAACTGGAAGTCCCTTAAGATCTGCGATGCCTCCCGATCGGCTCCTGTTCTCTGAGGTATGGCGGGAATGCATCAGGGGCAGGAAGGATGGGGCAGGAATGACCAGGAATGCACTGCGCCGAGGGGCATGCGCATCGCCTGATCTGACATTCTTAACTCAACACAACACAACATCAGCTCTGGACGCTTTGCATGTCAGGCTAAATTTGCCAAAAGGAATTTTTAGTGTGGCTATTTTAGATTCACAGGTCATGCAGCTTGTTTTCAGTCATCCTCGTTGTCTTTATAGTCGACACACAAGAGGCAACAAGACCTTCATACTGCGGCAAAGCATTTATTTTTACAAGGTTGCTTATTCTTAAGAGTTGGCAGAGAAAGTAAGTCTTTAAAGTGGCAACACACCCCGCCCCCCTTTATGATATACATCATAATGATATCCTGAAGCAGAAAACTTGTCTATTGCCAGTTTAATTAAGAAAGAATAAGTGGTGATCTTTGCTTTGGGAAGATAAATGTGTCAACCATTCATTAGAAAACTGAACCTTTACAGATAAACCTGTATGATTAATTCATTGTTGGTCTTTGTCTTTTTCTTGATAGTTGCTACACATGTATATAGCCAATCTAATCCTTTTAGTGTTGACAGAAAGCTGAAGATATTTGTTTCCTATTAGTATAGATGGCTCAAAATCTAACCTGACAATGAGTATACATCAGGGATGTTTTTACAAAAACTTCTTAACAGTGAAGATTTTTGTGTTCCTAAAAGGTAACACCTTACAGTAAAGATACATCATTTAACATTAGTTAATGCAGCAAAACACATTACCTAACAATTAAGCAACAACAGTTCTAGTGATTAACTATTAGTTAAAGCTTATTTCTACATTAACTTATGTTAATAACATCTATATAATGCATTGAATGTATAATTAATATTTTAGTTAACATACAGTAACACCATTAGTAAAATATTACTACAGTAGTCATCTGTTAATTAACTTTTAGTTAATGCTTATTAAAGCATCAACTAATGTTAATCAGTGTTAGCCATATTGTAAAATCAATCTTTGTGATACGAAGTGTTTTCACTGCCATGTTGCAAACATCTTCCTGTCTTAAAATAACAGCATCGTGGTGTTGATATACAGTCTGTGTTTACAAATGTGCAAGAAAAATGACACACAACTCATTACACTATAAATTCTTCATGTTTAATACAATAAAATGTTTACAATAAGCATTCCTCTGTTTTTTGTTAAATTATTTAAACAAGGTATTGCCCCAAATAAAAAATAAAAAAATTGGGCCAGATTATACTTTCAATGTAATTCATTCATTCATTCATTTTTCCAAATCTTTTCAAATATATTCCTGAGGACAACAGCATTTAACACCGGAAAGCATTTAAATTTTTTACCCATAAAAATAAAGTTTTCCCTTCTTCAATTCCATTCCAAAACAAGTGGAGCAAACACTCCTTTCAGCACAGGTTGGGCACCACATCACTGATCAGAGATCCATGTGTCGACAGGATTCAAGAGTTGTGGCTGTATTGAACAAGTGCACTGGTTGTAGAATGGGACATGTCTTTAACTTAACCCAGTCTTGATTACACTTTGGCATTTATAAATAATATGAAAGAGCGTAATAAAAAATAAAAAAAAAAACTGATGAAAAGAAATACAAGGAGTGAAACGGGGAAAATATAGTGACAAATTAAAGCTATTGCTGAACTTTTCCCCGAAGTTACTGACACATGCAATCATGTGAACAATGTAAAAACATTGCAGCAACAGTGAGAGTGTATTGCGGACATGTGGATTGTGTATGTTCAGACTTGTCACCACCAGTAATAGCTGCCTCTGTGATTGACAGACTTTAAAACGATAACACAGCGAAATTGCAGAAACAAACTAAGTGTAAGTTGTAATGACCTTCAGCAAATGTCTATTGTATTTGGATTTCACCATATAACTCAATGATATGACCTATAACCTAATTTATTGCAATACTGTTTTTTTGTTTGTTTTTTAAACTTCGCACGGTGCACTAAGTGCTTAAAAAATGTATAAAAGCAATTAATATTTGTTTTTTATTTTACAATTTGGGATTTTAAATCTTTCTAAAAATAACAATAGGAAGACTTTGCTGGGTAGTTCTTACAGTGAAGTGTATGTAATGACATTATACAACACTAATATACAGTGAAAGGATGTGGCATTTGTGCTTTGGGCCCTCGTCCAGCTTTACAATATGATATTTCCCAAATTTATGACACAGTTTTTGACATTCTTCAGTTCTCTTTCTGGTGTAAAATCCCTACAGCATGTATCCTACTATCTATCAAAGGTATCAAAGTGTAATGTCTTAACTTTAAAGATTAAAAAAGGGAAATTCATAAACTGATTTGTTGGACCCTGACTAATAAGACGAGTGCGTAATTTTGATCATGTGCAAATACATGAACTTCACTCGCTCTCGGCTGAACAACGAGCAAGTGAAGTCTCCAACATCACGCTGAGAAATCTGGCAATTTGCAAATAATCCTTGGTGGATTATATACTACGCACTTGACCTGAAATCTCATATAACTAAGCAGTACACAGCAAAAGATCACACCTTCCTAGCCTTACGTATATGACAGTCTTTAACATTACATTTACCCACTTCATGGGACATTAAAGAACCTGAGGATGCCAGCGTGCTGCTACCAACTTAAACTTGCTAGGAAGGTTGAGACACCGAGCCTTTGGCAAAAAGCACTGTCACATGTCTCTGCTCAGAGGAGTCTGGTCTTTTTGTTAGTCGCTTATTTTGGACAATAAACAGCTGAAAACATTCAAACACAGATAGCTGAAAATGATCTGATCCATTTTCCAGATGTTGTTTTTCCCAATCTTATCATACGTCTCTCCTATAGCAATCAAATAGTTTGGAATCACTCTTCTATTGACTGGCTGGTGCATCTCAAAAGACCCCTCACGAACGCCATTTTTGCAAAATCATCTAAAAAAAATCCAAGAATAGGACTGATTCAAGTAGGCTACTAAAAATGTACCTGTCACATGGTTTCCAATTTATTTCACTTTGTAATAGTGACAGAGTGTTGTCTGACTATTAGAGTGTGTTTATCTGTTCCTGGAGATACTTCTCTCAGAACATTGAACGTCAATTATTTTAGTCGGTCATACAATATATCCAAGAACCAAGTTTAGCCTGAAGACTTCTGTCAACTCTAATGAGTTCCTTTCAATGTCTACTGCAAATGCTGGGAAAATGGAGAGATACATATTCAGATATGATTCCCCGAGCCCACAAAAACTGGCAGCAAATTTTCCGGGCTGGTAGAATAACATGGATATCTCACAATGCCTGTCAAAAAAAATAGAGATCAGATCAAATGTGACGCCATTATTCTGAAGAATAACCTGAAGAAGAAGAAGTTTCACCATCAACACATGAACGAGGAGTGCCACTGTAAATATTTTAACGGAGTCGCTTGTTTTTCGGGCCCAACTACACATGCAAAATGTCATATGTGCTCCAAATGTGCAGTGTCCTGCTGGGCCTGAATCATCCCTGAAGGCTTTGACCGCATCGTCGGTGCCTGAAACAGTCCAGTTGGTCAGTCAGTCAGTCAGTCAGTCAGTCGGTCTGTGGTCTCATATAGTAGTATAGTTAGGCTGGCGGTCAGTTGAAATAAAGTTCTTTCGTCAGCATAGAGACCACGCAGGGAATCTGCTTCTTCTCACTGAAGCGTGGGTCTTCAGACCAGGACTCAAAGCTGGTGGCCACCATGTAGTTGACTCGCGTAAGGATCTGCATTATCTCCAGTTGCTTGCCAAACTCATTAAGGACGTTGCAGAGCGCCTGGACAAACCAGGACCCACGCCCAGGATTCCTCCATGAGTAATACCCTGAAAATCAGCATGAGTCAGCAGTGAAACTGACATGTCTTATCACTGATACAGGTTACATAGGTTACAGATACCAAAAATGTATTTACTCCATTTGTGTAAATAATATGCACCGATAAGCCACAACATTAAAACCACTGATGGGTGAAGTGAGTAACACTGATCGTCTCGTTACAATGCAACGTTCAGCTGGAAAACCTTGGGTCTTGGCACTCATGTCAGGGTTGGGCTTCCCTGGATCTGACTTGTTCTGGCACTCTATGGGTACTACGACCAGCGCCTTGCCCTTTGCCTTTTCCATGGGCCCTTTCTGAGCAGTTTTTGCAGTGTGGTCCTGCTAGGGTGGGCACTGGCATTGGGGAGTACAGTTGTCATGAGGTGACATCAGCTCCTCTGACATCGGTACAGACTGGCAGGTTGGGATCAAGTTGCTAATGTTAGCCTATAAAGCACTGATAGTGGCAAGGTAATGAAGCAATGTTCTTCTCCAATTGATGACGTCATTGATAGCGTCAAGTTATGAACAAATTGCAAAGTCCATGCTTCTCTATCTGCATCAGATAAATGGCAAGTGGCTTTCTGATTATACCAGGATTGCCACAATAACACAAGATCACCACCATATTGGAATTGCCCAGTCCCCTCTATTTACAGACAAACCATCAATGACAACTGATGATGTATGAGGGTCTTGAGATTTCAAAAACTACCTCTTGTTACTATGTTCTGGGGGGGAAAAGGGCACTCAAAAATGAGGGGTAGGGGTAAAGAAAGGAAATGGTGCCTTGGTTTGCAACAATGTTTGGTTGGGTTGTGCGTGTCAAAGTGGCATCCCCATGATACAGCACATTGCTTTGTAACATGATGCTTGATGTTATTGACTTAACCCGTTTGTGGTTTTAAAGTTGTGGCTGATACTTTTAAATGACAATCCATTCAAAACTGTGGTTTACCTGGCACAGTGGAGTAGGCAAACAGGAAATCTGCCTCTACAGGGATCTTATGTCTTGGATTAGCATCTGTCTCCAGGGTATCGTTTGGCGGACCTGAATCTGTCTGTATACCATCATCAAATTCGGAACCCCGACAAGCCTGGTGAAGTAAATGAAATGACATTTCATTGTGATCCTGAGTAGCTTTCTCAACGATGACCTGGTGAAGCAATTAAAAATTTACTTTTTAAAAAAATTGAGATGGGCAAAGTTTTACACAATAACTATCATCTGTCGGTGGGGAGCTACTGACAGCTATATTAATCCATCGTCTCAACCAAGACAACCCTTAATGTTACATTTTTTGGGGTCCATTTGTGTCCCAAGTGGTGAACTTGACACAAATCAAAAACTTAACTAACAACTATAACATTGTTGCTATACTTTTCATACCACACTGTCATGAGAAATGAACGTCCTCAGGACTTCGTACCTGGATGAAGAAGAGTTTTGGCTTCCCAACTAAGCTTTTGCACATGTCCCCCCTGAACATTGAGGTCATGGTCTTGATGGGCATGGCACCGTCTGTTCCGTAGATCATGCCCTCCTCGCCATGGCTTAGCAGGATACAGGCGAAACACGAGCTGTCACTATGGTCTTCCTCCGAGGCTGACCCATACACACACAAACAAAACTCAACTCTTAGCTCGGCTCAGGCCTCAATAAATTTCTAAATTACTGAGCAATATCAGTAACTGGTCCAGTCTTGAGCTGACTTAGTCCTTCAAGATCCTTGAGGTTGCCCCTGAATTATAAACTTAATTTTGAGTAACTGAGAATTAATTACGGTTGATTCTAAATCTTAAAATATTACAGTAATAATTTTAAATATGCCATTTCTTGATAGTTTCCTCACAGGAATGTAATAACACTATACCCCCCAGCATGTTGCCTGACACAATCACACAGAGATGTTTATCCCTTTAAAGGGAGTACATTTGATGAGAAACTTCAATGGCAAATTGCCCACAGTGACATATATTTTGTGTGTCAACTTGACATGAGGGTTGCACTGGGGAAAGTGCTGACGTGCTGATTAGGCTTCATGACAATCTGTCTGTCAGATTTTGATAGTTCTTGTCTAATAGTGGGAAATTCTGGTCTAATACTGATACAAAATAATTATGATTTATCCAAAGGGGACCATAAATAGCTGTACCAGATTACATGGCATCTACAGTGTAGTTGTAAGGGAATCTTTCTTTGGGTGCCACATTGAATCAAGATGTGTGCAGAATACAGAGAGCAGCAACCTTTATAATGTTGTACCATATCTTCCTCAGGGCATACGACCGGAGAAGTGACTTGTACATCTTGTAATGAAACTCAGCCAGTGGACCTGCAAGTTCCTGGATCAGTGGTACCACAAATATGAATTGGTGGCTACTTGAGTAGGGGTTATGTAATTACTTTTACAACAGCACCTCCTGCTGTCTCACCTGGCAGTTTCAAGAGACATAGTCATGAGGAGCCTTGAATGTAACTTTACCATGTACATTGCACAAGTTAACAGGGAATCAGTTTCACGTAGTTCTGTATATGTATGGACTTGATAACTAATCTACAGTAGAACAATCTTTCTGTCAGGCAATGTGATTCTTACCTTAAAATCAAAGAACACATTCTCTCCATTTATAAAATAGTGTAACAGAATGCTATTCGAAAAACTACACTACATCATTACACTCAATTGTCAGTTTAGAAGATACACCTGACTTAAATTCAAGGAATCAAATCCAAAAGCCTGGCTTCAAATCTTACCTTTATATATAAAAGGTCTGTTGCTGTGGTGACGCTGAATCGTATTGTGTTATACTGAGTGGTGTTTATCCGTGTCTAGACAAAGACTAGAAATAACAGCTCTCATAAGCTGTGTTTCCATCTAATTTATCATTGAGTTTGAAGCAACGTTTGAAATATCACAAAAAGGCAAGAACCAGCTTAAGCAAGCACAAAAACTGGGAAATCATTTTGCCATTTTCATTAACCTTCTTATGCCATGCCTCAAAATAATTATAGAAATATGTTGATGGAACCAACACAATGTAACACAAGACAACTGAACAGCACCACAAACTACAGCCTCTATCATGACCACAAAGTTGAATAACTACCTCTCTATAAACAAGCTTAACAAGAGGTAAAGGTAGGATCCATTACAGGACAGTTGGATTAGACTAGATTCGTTTTGGTTTCATGTACCTTGGCCAATAAATGTTTATAGCATGACCAGACACAAGCATGAGTGTATGAGAAAAGAAACCCGGCATTCACAACTGTCTGTCATGGTCTTATGTCCCTCCAAGAAATAACAATAAAACTGTGAGTGCTTTTAGCATTAACACAGTATGAACAAGGTTTTCACTACTTACCCTCTCTAAGAAGACGCTCCATCTTCTCACATGTCTGATCATTGTAGATGAAGACATCGAAGCCCAGGCTCTTGAAGCATTTGAACAGCTCACCAGCGTCTCGGTCTGTGCCGTTGCGTACATTCATCCCTGCCAAGACAATCTGTTTATAATACACTCAAATTGTATAGTTAATTGAATTAGGTACACAATGTGCTTGTAACACGATTGCCTTACCTGTCTTCTCATCAAAGTTTTTGTTGTTGATGATGATACACTTGCCCACTCGCTGGTGGCTCATCTTATACTGGAATGTTGGTGAAACAATTCTGTAATGGCTTTCAGAAGAGTAGTCCTGCTCTCGAGTCTGGCCATCCTTATTCTTCTTACTAACAAAATCAGAGAGAAACAGAATATTACGGATAGTTAACACCTCATAGTAGCATTTCCTACAATTCAGCTTTTACCTTAAACCCCTAAAAGACTATTTACTTTCTTTTTTTTAGCTTTACCTAATGCAGAATGTTTTAAGTTCAGTTGATCAATGAACAACGGCTACCTGTGTGCTACTTGTATGTTAAAGGGGCTGGAATCACCTGCCACAAAAGCTTGAGGAGAGAGAACCTTTTAGTTATAGTAGTCCAACCAGACAGACAATTAAAAGGGCAGAAAGAGATCTATGAGCAAAAGTTAAATAGGTATATGAAAATGGTAAGCTTCACATCGAAATGTGTGCAGATTTCAATAGGAATTCCAAGTGCACAACAATGCCTATAACAAACTGGATTTAACAGGTATGTTATGGGCAAAGCTATTCCTAAAACTTGAAAATGGAGGGTTAGTCTAGCGTTAGTACTGTTAAAATTGGATCTTGGAATCTCAGCTGATCATACTATGGTACAAATTTGAAACTCCTTTAATCTAACCACTCAGTAGACTACAATAGGCCCAGAGAAAAACAGCGCTGTTGGGTTATTGTGGAGCAGAAAGAAAACCCAAAATTGAAGCTTATTTTGATGAAAAATGGTTACAACAGTAAAGCACTGACTGAAAGGAAGTTAAATAATTTCATTACTCTTCAAAACTATTCCAAAGCTAAGTAATAAATTAGGTGTCTTCATTAAACTGTTTTTATCTCTGTCAAAATAACCATCGTTAAAGGAAAGAAAAAAACATCAATAAGGAGGCAATACCAAACATTTGAACAGGATTGCAAACAGATCAAATCTAAAAAAAAATATTCCTCCATTACTGTCTTTTAGACCCAACAATAAAAAATATAATAATAATAATAATAATAATAATAATAATACCAAACCAAATGTAACCCCTTGATGTTACAAGTAAACCTTCTTATCTTCAATTCGGCCCATGAGCGCGGTTAGAACTTAAGTTATACAAACTCTTACCTAACTTGGCCATGTCTTGCAGGCAAAACGTTTTCAAGAAAACATCCTTGAATCTTACACAACATGACATTATCTTTTAAGCCAAAACATTCAAATAAATAACAGTTCCCTCAATGTCAAGGAAAACTTACATCAAACTGAAAACACTCGGAACCACTTACTCAGAAATCAAAGTACATACATTCTCAAATAAGGCATTAATGTCAAAGCCAAATTTGGTCGCAGTAATCCACCGTCTGGTCAAAGAAGAAACTAGAACATCTTTGCTTAATGCGGATATTAAAAAATTATAACCACATCAATGTAGATTGAGTGAGAGGAAAAACTTCCAACCGTGTCAATTCTCACAGACCTGTCATATTTCCATTCTTCAAAAGATCCATCCAGATACCTAAGCCAACAGTGGCCCATTGGGGCTTCGAAAATCCAGGCTTGTTCCAGAAGAGCCTAGTCATCAAGTTACTCAAGCACAGGAACAATACACAGCAATGTGCACTAACAGTCTCATACACTCACAGGCAGCCCAGCCATATTCTAATAAACATGTGATCCAGAACTTTTTTGAGCCCCCCCTCCCACCTCCAAATTGTGCCAACATACCGTACCAAACAATTGCGTGAGGGTGGGCAAAGAGCTGCAACTCTGTTTTCCTGTGGGCTGGGCATGGCAGAAAGAGGAGCAGGCAGGATGACGGATGAAGAGGAATATGAGGCGGCTTTGTCCGTCTTACCTGGGTTCGTCATTAAGCGCTACGCCACTCTGCATCTGAAATGCGTTGGTTTTGTCTCGTTTCTTTTCTTTTCCCCCAAAAGAGTATGTTTCTCCAGACCTGGCAGCTTATTTTTTGGCTGTGTGCTAGGATACTGACATGCTCTCTGTACTGGATGGACACCTGACTGGGCTGAGGTGCTGAGGACAGGGGCGGCGCACTGTGAGCCCCCTGAGTCAGCAGCCTCGCCACCACACCAGTGCTTTCTAAAGGCCTATTCACACATGGCCCCAGAGCCTCGCTCCCTGCTGAGGTCAGACAGGGCAACAAGTTGTTCCTCTGCTGACAGGCACATAATCCACCTGTACCGACATACATTCTGTGAGTGCCTTATCACCTCAACTTAGAAGGGGTACAACTGAAAAACATTGATCACTAAGAAATAACCACTTTGCTCAACATCTTCACATACTACAAATAACCAAAGGGATATTCATAATATTATCTGATATAATATATTTTGAAGTGACATCTATAAATGGAATGTTTTGTCCAACCAACAGTCCAAAACCCAAAAGACTTAAATTATTCAACTGGGACCAGCAAATATTTTAAATGTTTTCTTGAGGAACAACTGAAATTATTAATATCCTATCAAAATAGTTTGCAATAAATTTCCAACAAATCAAATTATCAATTTATCAATTGTTGCAACTCTTAAATAGTGCGACTACCTGATTAATACTGACAGATCTACTTGATTTAAAACAAGATGTAGCCAAGATCAAACCAGTTCAAGAAATACGGACAATATCAATGCCAACATTATCATATCAGATGCAATTCCTTTACAGGCGACAAGGCACCACAGTTGTTTGGTAATGCCTTCTTCCAATTATAAAGATGTACATCCAAGTACTGTAGATAAAGTGGTATCAGTTTTACTTAACACTTTTAAAAATGGTGTTTATGTTTGCTATCAAGCAGCCATGACAAAGTGGAAAAACACATAGCATTTAGCAGATTACGGATACAGCAACATTAAATGCTATCCACACTGCCATGTTTTTATCTTGAAACAAATTAGCCTGCTTTAAAAATCGCTTTAATTTGTTTGAAATCAACATTTTTTCAGTAATTTTTCTTATATTGTGTTTTTTTTTTTTAAATAACAAAAAAACATTAAAAATTGTCCATTGTTATCCTGACAGCTTGGGTGAAAAAAATCGAAATACCACACAGGCTTTGTGTTCGATCACCAGTGTCTGGGAGAAACACTGCTGACAAATGTTTACCCCTCTACAAAAGGTTCGCAGTGCCACCTTGTGCATCAGACTGGAATAAACAGAGGCTACTCCCTCATGTGAGTCAGTGTCACACTCTTAGAAGACAAACTGAGATACTGTATAAGACACTGTCAAAGGGCCCAAACTCAATGATGTCATACTGAATATCCCTGATTTTAGTCTCTGTCGGAGTACAACCTAATTTTGAGCAGCCACTTGAGGAATAACTTCAGAACCAAAGTTGAGTTTAAGATTGCCTTCACGTGCCTTGCTCTATTACAGTAAGTAGGTTATCCAAAACTGGGTTTCCGTGTCAAATCAAGGGAAAACATCAACTGTAAAAGTTTTGATTGGTTGAGGAATAAGTGGAGTGTCCAGAGAAGTTAAGTGGAGGGTAGCACACAAAAGGTGCAGGACTGCAGCTGTAAAACACATACGCCATGTTTATCTGGTTATAAGGATGCACAATAGGAAATTCTTTCATCCGATACTGATGAGATAATTTCACATTTTTATCTTTTAGACAGAAGTTTATAACCTGTAGTTGTGGTGTATGCACACCTGGGGGTAAGAAAGGCTAATATGTAGCAGTGAGAGATGGATGATTTAACATACCTTAGCACCAATAAGATTTGCTCTTCTTGTCGTTCTTTTTCTTGTGTGATTCATCTCTCTATATATTTATATTTGTATTATAGCTTTCAATTTATTTAGTATTGTTTATTCCTCCTATCTGAAAACTTACTTGTCAGTAAAGTCGTTTCTGATTCTGAGTGTGTAGATGTAATGCTTGTTAAGTCTATGAAAGCAATTAGGCTGTATATTCTTGTCTGTATTCATCCAAAATCATTTCGCAGGTGCCGATAAATAGCCGATTATAAAAAAATCCCAATTTCTTGCATCCCTAACTGGTTGTGCACAGATTTCTCAATACCCCACAAATGAATTAGAACAGATGGTACAATGGCATCAGCAGCAAAGTATGAAAAACAAAAACCTTACAGTTTTAAGAGGAGCCCTTTCTTGTTGTAATGAACCTTTTGTGGTGAGATAACAGTTCTCATACACTAGGTTGACTGGGGAGGGAATAACAATGAAAGAGAAAGTAATAGTAAACCATGCACATTCTTACTAAAGTGAACTTGACACGAATTCAATAATGGCCCACATATATGATTTTCAGCTCATGGATTTAAGGGATTTCCCCAGGCAGATACAGTACATTAAATAATATCACAGTGAAAAAAGAAATCACCTCCCAAAGAGCAGAAATCTTCCCCTGCGGTCAGGTTTGGCGTCTGTTTCGTCTACAGTCAGCATCCCTTCACCAGTTTCACCTCCGAGTTCAGTTAGTTCAGCAGGTTCCCCAGCCATCTGTAGTTAAGACACACATTTAGCATCTTTGCTTCACTTTACGTTAGACTATACTGTTGCTAATTTACTGCTATGGCTAACGTGAACATTAACATTACTATTTCCTCCTTTCCATCACTGCTGACGTCAACACTGCTGGGTTTAAATCAGTATAAAACAAACATAGCGCTAGCTCAGTTTACCATTAAGAGCTAGTTTAGTCGTCGGTTTAATGCATTCAATTATTAAATCCAACGCGTTAGCTAGCTAAATGTCCAATTAGCATATAAGTTAGTTAGCCAAAACGCGTCATCGAAAAGTTTCTATCTTCAGCTTCAGCGTGAACTTACACTCTGTTGTTCGTGTATTTTTTGCTATGACCACTTCGCTATTCCACACAAGTCGACTGCGGTTTGTTTCTCCTTCTTTCCCAGCAGTTTTCACCGAGTTTCAGTTCCGTAGAAAACTTGAGAAAGCGAAAGTATCTTCAGATTGAAGTGCGTACAGTAAGGAGCGTGACTACGTCACAGCGCTGCGTCAGTCAGGTCTGCAACTTTAAATGTTGATGTGAGATAGTTACAGTCACATTTCAGTCAGGCCCCACTTCTTAAAGAAAACAGCAGGGTTGATACGACTATAACAACCAGAATATAGTAAATTGAAGCCTATAAATACTGTTTATAAAATTAAAACTATAGTAGACTGATTCATTCATTCATTTTCATTTTCATGTCATGCACATAGAGCCAGTGGTGGTCATAGAATGCATGACACCCTGGGCGAACCCCACCTTCAGCCTCAAAGGTCTTTATTATAATGGCTGTATGATTTAAACACTGCTCTTCCTTAGGCTGATACAGCTTTAATCCTGAGGAACTGTTTTTTAGGATTTGTGTATCTCCCGTATCTATATAGTTCTTCCTGCGCACTTGTCCTCAGCTATTTTCTGTGATTATACGCAGAGTGACTAAAAACCACTCACAACATACTTAGATGATGACGCCAGTTAAGACTAATTAAAACTATTACTCGACAAAATGTATTACGCTTTTATGTCTGAGTGTCAGGACGCGATGAACCAGCTGTCCAACTCAGGATCATGACACATATGCAGTGACATCTGAACTCTCTGTCTCTCTCTCTCCTCCAAGCAGACAGACAGCTGGTCTCAACCAGTCCCTCCACCATGATGCAGGAGAGGGGGTTGGTCCATCATGGGACATGCTGTCAAGTAAGAGAGAGTTTCAAAGTTGGCCGGACACAGAGCTAAGTTTACCACCAGCAGAGACACACTATCAAGGCTGTCTGGGAGTCTACTGACAGTTCCTAAACTGCTAACTGCCTGACCGAACTGACTCTCCCGACCATTTTCACGCCAGTTCCTGTCTTCTGATATTTTTTCCTGAAGGTTTTTGGGGGAAAGGGACACGGATTCATCATGCAGTCCTGTGCCAGGTGTGGTTTTGTGGTCTACCCGGCCGAAAAGATCAACTGCATCGACCAGGTAACACAGAAACAATGTGATCCAAAGAAAGTTCCTAGTGAAAGTTTCATCTGAAACATTCAATCCAACAGTGGCTGTGAAAGTAACAAAAAAGTCAGTATTCACTTCAGTGTGAATACAGAATTTCAAGATATTTGTGGTATTTGGTATTTTTTCAATCATTAGTCAAAGGGGGGAATTGTAGGCGAACTGAGGCTAGTGTAGATTTTTTATAATAACAGTCAACACAAAGTGCATGAGATTTATCACAGAAAAACACAAACAACCTAAATATGGCAACCTATTCCAAGTGTCAGTATTATCTGTGACACTCTTTACTCTTTGAAAAAAAATACAAAATCTGGATGGAAAATTACATATTTCCAAAGGTTACGTTTTATGTGTGCTGTGGGTCTGAGTTCAAACTTGTAACAATGCATTCACACGGAAAGAAAAACTGTTGTAGCATGTTTAACTGATTGCTGCATTATGGAAAACATCCCTCTGACTGGCTGCTTTAGTGCGAGGCGGAAAAGCAAGACGTCTACAGTTTAACAGTCACATAAAAGCTATATTTGAGAACAAGTCAACTGGTCCAGTTAGAAGATCACGTTGAGATTACTGTCTTTATTTTGGGCCTTATCTTATTAATTTAAATTTCATTTTCCGTCTCCACATGATAACCCATCATGAATTTTGAGTTCAACTGTAAGAGCCCTATAAAATACTGTGACTTGGTCTTTTTTCTCTGACAGAACTGGCATAAGGCATGTTTTCACTGTGACGTCTGTAAGATGGTGCTCACCGCCAACAACTTTGTCAGCCACAAGAAGAGGCCCTACTGCTCCGTGTAAGTGCCGCAAAATCCACCAAACTGCTCAAAAACCTAGAATCAACCTCCCATGTGTTTCCAAGAAATTGGTGTCAAAACAATGTCCATTTTTCTGTCCCATCCCTCCAGACACAATCCAAGAAACAACACATTCACGAGCGTCTACGAGACGCCCGTCAACATCAACGCAAAGAAGCAGAGCAAGGCGAGCAGCGAGGTGAGATGATGCGAAAACCCGCAAGCAGCAACACGAGACCAAGTATTCGGCCTTGATCTGAGTCGAGGCGTATTGTTGAGGGGCTGACACAAGCCACCATCTATGCCATGAGTTACGTGACCATTCATCATAGGTCTTGTCATGACTGGGTTTACTATGGAGGCTGCTATTCATAGTGGTCATTGTGTTGGTTTAGATCATCTCTAAAGGGACTGATGCATGCATTACAACTCAATCTAAATGTGTTAATGGTATACAAGTATAGCTGGTCCCCCCAAGGATGACTCAGATCTATTAACCTACAAACACGCATACAGTCAACTGTATAAAAGCTCCAAATCTGACTCTAAACAGACGTATCCATCCCACTGTTGGATATAAAAGTGTCTCATTCTCTCTCTTTACGTTTGGAAGAGAGAGAAAAAGGTGGACGACGGCTGCTTTGAGTCCCCCCGGGTGACGGCAGCGGTGAGGAATGGAGAGCGCTGTTCAGGTTATTTCTATCCTGTGACAGAGGCAAGAGACACCCTCTCTGCTTAGCCCACTTTATGCTCCAGGGGGCTAAAATTATATGTAAGGAAAAACAAGCCCCACGTCCCCTTCCTCTCCTCTCCTCTGCCCTGCCACCTGCTCCTGTCTGTCTGCGTCTGTCTGTGTCTACAAGTTCGTGCAACGCTCTTGTGCTCATATTAGCAGTGGGTTAGCAAGCTCATCAGCTACTGCTGTATGGCACTATAAAAGCCATAGGGACATTACTCGTTGATATTTGAGGGCTGATTTCAGATCAGGCAGAGTGACCCTCAACCCCGTCCACTGGACATTGTGATTAGCATGCAGACCGTTTGTTTTCATTAGTTTCCTGATGATACTTGTTGAGTTATTACATTTTGCTAACGCCAACAGCCAACATGTGTATTGTAAGCCCTTTACACTGTTAACAAAAGTCAAATGTCACAACTAGAAACGTTCAAAACTCGTATGAGAAGACTTCAAATATAATTAAAAATCTATTTCAGTTACAATGTTTTTCTGTATAAAACAAAGATTCCATTTTTTTTTTAAAGAAGAAAAATGAATTATCTACATTACATCATCCGTATTATAGGTTGGCAAAACATGATTAAATTTAAAACTTAAGAGCTTAAGTTTTAATCAAAACTAAAAGAAACCTAAATCTTTGAGTTTTAGAAAAAAATATATATATTTAAAGATTTGCTCACTGTGACCTGGCAACCTTATTGTTCACTGTTGAAACTTAAATGGTTGCAATTGAAAACATTAAATGATTGTCTGCCAGTTACAATGATGAGTCCTCTCAAGAATTTTTTAAATAAAGAAACTTTTGTTTGTAAAGATTCACATTTTTCTAAAGAAGAAAATCATCATCATTAGTCCATTTTAAAGTTAAGAGTTTGAATTGACTTGAGGTTTCTCAGTTTTTTTGTTTTTTAACAGCGGCAACAGTGATCCTCTGTAGAGTCACTCTTCCCCCTGCAACACAGCTATTCTTATATTAGTTTGAAATGTTTCTACGCCTTAAAGGATCATTAGCAAACAGCTCAGAGTTTCATCCCTCAGCACTCCATTCTTGATCTTTCTTGGCAGGTCCAGCTTCATCTCGATTATTAATAATAGCACTCGAATATTATCCCTCCATTTTTAAGCGCGTAAGCTCAGGTTGTTCGGTTTGACGGTGTAAGAATAGAGTGCTGTTTGGCTCTGTGGGTACGAAGTCGCATCCAAGCTTCCAAAGTGTACATGTTTAAGTGTTCGCATGCGCAAATGTGTGCCGGCCTTGGCTTAATGCTTGTCGTCTATGTGCACTTGTAGCTGAAGTATCGCGAAGATGGCGAGCGCTTTTTGTCCACCTTCCACCAGGACATGCGGTCCATGGAGCTGGAGAGGGTTCGCCTCGCCAATCAGATGGCCAGCCAGGTGAGCTCCCAGTTAAGAAACTGGCCAGTATGCCCAGTTAAAAGGGAGTTCAAGCCCCAAACTCTGAAAAAATCTGACGCGGTGATCTATCTACTAATAATAATCGTCCCAGTGTGTAAGATTTAGGGAAATGTTAGGGGATCAGTTGGCAAAAATGGAACAAATATTCAGAATTATGTTTTTATTGGTGTATAATCACCTGAACCTTAGGCTTGTTGTGTTTTTGTGACATTAGAATGAGCCTTTTATTTCATCTTCCAAGGAGTCCGTCTGGTTTCTACAGTAGCCCAGAATGGACAAACCAATCGCCAGCTCTAGAGAGGGGCTTTGGGGTTTTTCGCCTTTTTAGGAGAAACCCATTGATGCCACTGAGTCCTACACACTGGACCTTTAATGTAAAGATGTGTATGTGGAATTGATGGAAACTCTGAGATGTCAGTGGTCATGGAGGAGATCAGTAAAGTAACTTATCTGCTGCCACAACATCATCTTCATCCTCTTCTTTTTGGAAAAGGATTTGAAGTGCGGTATAGACGATTGTTACCACACCTCATAGACTCTAAGTCCTGAAACCATGAATGGACAAGTATTAACCGTGTTGTGAATGTTTGTAAACCGGATGTGTCTTCAATATTCCAAACAGGCCTTTCAGTCGAAGTCTGAGTTCTCACAGCAGCAGAGTTTTTACTCAAACATGGTGACCAACCAGCAGATAGTGACAATGTCTCAGGCCCAGCAGAATATCAGCGATGTGAGTAAAGATCTCTCCCTTATTTTATAAAACCAAAATATGGGATGATCGAACTGAAGACTTATAATAAATGAAAATCAAACTGATTTATTTTGTGCCTCTTTGTCAGGTGAAGTACACAGAGGAGTATGAGCAGTCAAAAGGAAAAGGCAGCTTCCCTGCCATGATCACTCCGGGTTACCAGGCAGCCAAACAAGCCAATAGTTTGGCCAGCAGTGTAAGTTGGTGTGGTATTTTTTTTTCCTTGTACCAAAAATTGAAACTTGAATCATTCACATTAGCTAATTCCTTTTAAATTGTGTTCTTCCTCTTCAGCTGGAATATAAAAAAGGACACGAGGAAAGAGTTTCAAAGTACACCACGTTTGTCGACCCCCCAGAGGTGCTTCTGGCCAAGAAACAAGGGCAAATTGTCAGCGATGTGAGCTTTAAGCCTTCCGTCATGATTTCATGTTATTTCCGGTATTGAGCTGTCTTTTTCACTGAACTCTACTAACTTAAAAAAATCATCACTTTTCTTCCTCCAGTACGCTTACACAGAGGAGTACGAGCAGCAGAGAGGTAAAGGCAGTTTTCCTGCACATCTAACACCTGGATACATGATGTCAAAGAAGGCCAGTGAGCAGGCCAGTGATGTAAGTAGACAATAATTTTTTTTTAAAAATGCACGTACATTCATACAAAGACGTTTGCAGACCCTTGATCTTTGGTTGCGTTTCCTGTCTTACCAGATTAAGTATCGTCAGATATACGAACAGGAGATGAAGGGTAAGGCCAGCACTGAGGCAGCGGCGGCTGAAGCCGTGCACGCCAGAGAAAACGCAGAGAACTTCAGCCAGGTAAGGGATTTATCCTTGCAGCTTTATTAACGAGTTTTAGTGTAACAGCCTCTTTCAACTACCACTGCAACAATTTGAACTGCATATATGATGGCAAATGCTTATATGGTGGTATAGTTTTTTATTTAATCAATTTTTGTCCTCTGTCTGCAGATCGCCTATACTGAGGAGTACGAACAGCAGCGAGGCAAAGGAAGTTTCCCCGCCATGATCACTCCTGGTTACTATCTTGCAAAGAAGGCACAGGAAAATGCCAGTAATGTGAGTATCAGTCTTGGAACGGGTTGTAAATGCTGTCAAAACATTACAGAGTGTAGGAGTGTGAGAGCTGGGGCTTCATCCATCAACCCCTCCCTGTCATCACCGGGCAGATTGAGAAAGCCTCGCCATGTTGTCATTGTTTAAACTCTCCAACCCTGACTAAATTAGACTGTGTGTGTGTTTGTGTGTGTGTGTGTGTGTGTGTGCATGTGTGTACATACCACTAATCTCCTGATCCTACAGAAATACATACATGCGCTCCTCCTATATACTCTGAATCATCTTTCATCCCTTTGCAGCTAAAATACAGGAAGGACTTAAACAAGATGAAGGGCACCTCACACTTCCACAGTCTGACATCCGAGGACAATCTGGCGCTGAAGAACGCCCGAAAGATCACCAAGCTTGTCAGCGAGGTGAGCCAAGACCTCCATGTAGGACATTTGCCTCAATTTGTTTCTTTCAGTCTTTTTTTTAATTGTTTATTTGACAGGGACAGAGTACGTTCACATCAGTATTTACGTAGAAGATCTAAACATGCCTTATATTAGCAAAAACCCTATTCAGTACGCATCCATAAATACTGTTAACTGTACGCTAAAGTCTATGACATAGAATTTCCAGATACAAATGTTGCCGCTGAGTGTGTGTGTGTGTGTGTTGTTCACGAGCTGGAAGCATTGGGCACACTGTGTCAGTTTCCAGCAGACACGCAGCCACCCAACCTGCATTTTCAACATCCCTGACATGCCCGTCCGCTGGGGTTACAGCTTACCTCCAAGGCCGCGGGACATCCCATCAAACTAATGTTACCTCACACAGTGCTTCACTATTCTGAGCCTCGGGAATATGACATAAAAAATGCTAGGTATTAGCATCTATTCTGAGCCCTGCCTTCACCACAAAACCGCGCGCCGAGACATTATTCAAACATAAGAGCTTTTGGGTGTCTGTGAGCAATGTTCCGATGTGTGCTTCAATGTGTAAAGGTGACAGAATTCCCCGTGTGTGGCATTTCAGTGGCAAAGTTAAACGGTGCCATGCTGTTGTTGGTAAGCTCGGCGATGCATATTTAAGATTAAAGGTTAGCTTCGGCGTGTCAGTGAGGGTGACTGATTAGTTGCAGGCCCTTTATATTTAGCCAATAACAAGGTGCCACAAAGGATCAACTCTGACTGCTCAAGAGCAAAAAAAGAAGTGGTTTGAAATTAAAAGTGTTGCAGAGCAGCTGCTGAGATTGTCCATATGTTGTCTAACAGGTGGAGTACAAGAAGGACTTAGAGAACACCAAAGGTCACAGCATCAACTTCTGCGAGACGCCACAGTTTCAAAACGCTGCTAAAGTCGCCAAGTTCACAAGTGATGTAAGTGTGACAAATTCCAAGATCTTTCACACGCACAAGAGCCCGTATACAACACAGAAGGAAAGGAATAAAACCAGAAAAGGGATCATATGTGTAATTTAAGGGCAAATGTGTGGAAGTGTTTGTTTTATTTAAGTTTCCTGCATTCTGATGTTTCTTCATCTTCCTATATTTTTAAAAGAACCAGTACAAACAGAAGTACACCAGCAACATGAAGGGCCACTATGAAGACTCGGGCATCGACAAGAAGACCATGCACGCAATGAAAGCCAGGAAACTGGCCAGTGATGTAAGTCTTAGAAAGAGAGAAATGCAAATTCTTTATGTCCCACATTGGTCGCTTGGCTCCAGGTATTCATAGGCTATGTTGACATTTTGAAATTACAAATAGCTATTCTTTTTCAGGGGCTATTGTCTTCTGCTGAAAAAAAAAAAAGACAGACCTGATCGGAATTGCATTTATGATCTATAGACATTTCAGGCCAAAGACAATACTTTACTTAAGGTTGATGATGACTGAATGATAAAACGTGTTGTGCCCGTAATATCACTAATATAGTCTCGTTGTGAATTTCAGATTTCTTATAAGCAAGGCTGTGAGCAGGAGCAGGGTGAATACAACTACCCGGCCACCCTCACACCGGGCTACCAAAGCCAAAGGAAACTGGACCCACTGAAAGATGTGAGTTCTTTTCAAACCAAATAGAAGCCCATTATTTTTATTTCAGTTTGAAAAAATATATTCATGTAGAGATCCGTTCATTAATTGTAATAATTGATTCCTGTGTGAGTGCAGAAGAACTACAGGCAACACATTGACCAGGTGAAGTACCATCCAGTGACCGACACACCTGAGATTATTTTGGCGAAGAAGAACGCCCAGCTCGTTAGCAATGTAAGTAAACATCAAGCAGTGACGATGATCGCACTGAGTTTATCAGCTGCAAATTGAGTGTGCACTGAATTTCAATGTGTTGTCACGTGTGTTTCAGCAAAACTACAAAGCCAACTATGAAAAGACCAAACATCAGTACACGCTCTCCCAGGACCTGCCCCAAATCAAGAAGGCCAAAGCCAATGCTGAATTGTGCAGTGATGTGAGTTCACACAAGGACACTTTCTCTCATTTGCAGCTCAGTCACACAGTCACAGACAATCACTTCTCATGCTTCATTTGGATTTATCGCTGCAGATCAAATATAAGGAGGAGTGGCAGAAAACCAAGTCCAAAGCCTGCGACATCGGCGTGGACGACCTGAGCGTCAGAGCGGCTAAGGCTTCCCGGGACCTCGCCAGTGATGTAAGCGAACGCACGCTCTTCCCCCCGCTGCAAGGACATCCAGCACTAATGTCCGACTGAAAAAAAACCTAAATGGGTTTAGTGGAATATGATAATTAAGTCAGATGGGCATGTGTTTCAGATTAAGTACAAAGAAACCTACATGAAGGACAAGGAGAAGGCAGTGGGTTACAACACGAGCGACTCCAAGACTCTGCACTCTCTTCAGGTGGCCAAGATGAGCAGTGATGTAAGCAGAAGTCATTTTGATCATTAATAACAGACACTGGAATACCAAAAAGTTCACCCAAAGCTCACTTGTCCATCCTTTGGCATGGCTTTGAGTAGACAATGACTGAATCTTTGATCAACTGTTTACCATTTCTCGTCACCACTTCAGATTGCGTACAGGAAGGGCTCGAAGGAGGGCCAGGCCAACTTCAGCCTTCCTCATGACATGATCAACCTGAGTCACGCCAAAAAGGCTCAGGCCCTCGCGAGTGACCTGGAATATCGCACAAAGCTGCACGACTACACCGTCATGCCCGATGACATCAAGGTCCAGCAGGCCAAAAAGGCTTATTCCCTGCAAAGCGAGGTGAGACATGAAAGGAAGAATTAAGCCCTGCTATGTTGTTGAAATGGTAATGAAAGTATATCACCTGGTTTTAAATTTTTCCCCCTTTTGTCTATTCACAGAACCAGTATCGCTCAGACCTGAACTGGATGAAAGGAGTGGGCTGGGACACTGAAGGGTGTATGAACATCACCCAGGCCAAGAAAGCTGGAGAGCTGCTGAGTGATGTCAGTGCAATGATGTGTTTGTGTCTACATATTTACGTTTTTCAATGAGCTTTACATCATATATCTTCTATCTGCCTTTTTCTCACAGACTAAATACCGCCAGAAGGCAGACAGCATCAGGTTCACCCAGGTGGCGGACGATCTGTCCATCAAACACGCCAAGATGAGCCAGGAACTACAGAGCGACGTAAGGTCTCCACTCTGAAGCTGTAATCCTGTGCATTTTAATCACTGTGCGCATTCTCACACAACGTGTCTGTTGGATTCCGATCTTCAGCTGGCGTACAAAGCAAACACCGAGCAGATGATACACCAGTACACCATGACGAAAGATGAGCCCCTTTTCAGACAAGCAAAGGCCAACGCTGACCTTCTCAGTGGGGTAAGTTCACAATGGCGTTTAAAATAGCTTCATAATGTAGCTTATATACTTATACGGTATTTGCACACTTTTCAACTCTTTCCTATTAGTGTGCAAGCAGGACATGTAATCACAGTTTGTATTTAAATCTTTGTTTTGTAATAGTTCTTACAACAGTAACATATTCTGTCATATCTCTCACATATTGCATAATATACTCCGTCCCATGCCCTCATTCAAACCTCCTGCTGCTGAATCAAGTTTAGAAGATCACAGTTGTGTTCTTCAGATATATTAAAAGTGCAATGTGTAAGAGTTTTAGTTGTAAAGTTTGCTAATAAAAAAAACTATTGACAGAATGTAAAGAAATAACACCTTTGATGTTTTGATGTCTATATTGCAGAAATATCTGCTAAAGTTAGCATGCTAACCAGCTCCAAAGCTGCTGTGTAAACACCAAAACTATCCCGGTCCCCAAGCTCCCACTAGCTGCAAGGCTAACTGAGCTAACTGGCTAATGGCAGCTATGGTTAGCCACTCTGGTGATATGCTGCCTCCTGTTTGTTAGGAATTCGACAGGTGGCCAAGTCTTACATATTGCACCTTTAACACTTGATTAAACCAGACAGAGTGACTGTAAACACTTGGGTGTTGCTTCATACGCAGTTAATACATGTAAATACTGTTGCTCATGTTGTTCAGATCTGTACCTCAGGGCTCAGTGTTAGATCGGCTAATGTCTTTGTTTGAGTTTATCTATGAAGAGAATACAGTAGGACATTTCTTCAGTGAAGCGTAACGTAATGTACATTCTATAAAGAGCACACAGTACAGTAGCAGCCTTGTTTCTCATGCTCCTTCACTTCAGCGGGTTGCAGTTAACGCTCTGCTGATGGAGAGGTCTCCACGGCAATGTGCTTACACAGCGCAGTAAAGCACCTCATTCAGTTCTGATTATGTGACCTCACCGCTGGTTCAACACGGTCTGTTCTCAGAAAGATTAACTGGACACAGTCCATTAAATAGAAATCAGGAAAATTAGATTAGTATTGAAAATCAATCAGTCATTTAGAATTTTAATTGGCATTAGACCCACGCGACGTTCTGACACAAAAAGGTCATTCATGGCCAGTTTTCCTTTGCATGTAGCATGTGGTGTCCTCGAGAAGTATTGTACGACTTTATATTGTGTTTTCAGAGGAACACAGCATGTTGCAGCAAGTCATGTCAAGTGACTTTAGAAGCAACAATACTCTTATTCATTCACTGATATCCTGTTAAAAATATGTCATCCTTACATCTTGTATCAAAAATGATTAATTAAACCTGTTTTTGAGATATGTCTTAGTTGAGAAGGTTTGTTTCTGTCTAGAGGTTAAAACAGATTAACATTTGTTTTTTAGAAAGTGTACAAGAGCAACTGGGAGAAGCAGAGGGAAAAGGGCTTCGAGCTGAGCTTGGACTCTCTTTCCATACTCACCGCTAAAGCCAAAAGAGACCTGGCCAGTGATGTGAGTTTCTCTAAAAACATGCGTTAATGTATATCATATTTTCATTTGAATATTTACATACCTGAAGAAAAGTTGTCGCTTTTATGCAACAATTATAACTCCAATTGCTGTAATTTCTTTGTCTCTTGGCAGGTCAAATACAAGGAGCAGTATGAGAAGAACAAAGGGAAGGTGATCGGCATTAAGTCGGTCAGTGGTGACTCTCAGATGGCCCACTCTGCTCTGGCCACCAAACTACAGAGTGACCGCCACTACAAGAGGGACTATGAGGACACCAAGACCAAATTCAGGTGACGTTTGTAACCGTGATGAGTCCTTTTTAACACTGGTCTCCAAGCTTGTCTGATTTAAAGCTAGTTTAATGTCAAAGCAGACTAGAGTGTGAAGAAAGTGTGTAAAACTTCCATTTGCTATTGATTTGATAGATTTCCATGACACATTGCCATCTAAGCCTGAATGAAAGAAGAAGAGGACTTTATTTTGAAAAAACATTATTATTCCATTTTATTTTGAATTTTTAAAATGTCGTGTCGGTCTTTACATAAATAAAGACCTGTCGTAAAATGGTGCAGAAAAGATTCACCACAATGCAGGAAGTGAAGTGTGAATTTGCTTAAAATTTCACAGCAAGATAAAGTGTGTTAGTATCCTTTTTTGGTGGGAATGCACTGATCCATCATAATACAAGGAGAACTGGGTGTACATCTTGTGTCATGTTGGGACAAAAGGCTTCATTAACTTTGTGTAAATGAATCTCGTCCCCAGTGTTAATCTGGACATGATCAACATCAGCCATGCCAAGAAGGCTCAAGACCTGGCAACCGAGACCAACTACAGGACTTTCCTCCACGAGTATACGACTCTGCCAACCGACATGAACGTCGCCTGGGCTAAGAAGGCCTACGGACTGCAGAGCGATGTAAGTCTCATTGTTAGGCATCCAATCAAAATCTTGTTTCATGTGAAAAAAAAAAGGAATTTGGCATTTGAAAGAGAATCCCGTGTGTTTTTGTCATTTAGAAACAGTACAGGTCCGATCTGAACTGGATGAAGGGCGTCGGCTGGGAGGCCTCAAAATCTCTGGACATCCAGCAGGCGAAGAAAGCCGGAGAGCTCGTCAGCGAGGTAACCTACGACCCAGAATGCATTGCTTAAATCAGCTGCAGCAATCTAATTAAAAAAGAGAAACGTCTAAAAGCCAACCCACACCAGCAGTGTGTTTCCCTCCTTAAACCTCATTAACATTCCTCTTGTTTAGAGAAATTGTATTGGGACTCAAATGTATGCGTGCATGCATGATAAACCACACTCGAGTGCTATTGATAACTACACAAATATTTGGGTGAATTAGCACGGAGAGCATGAGAAAGCGATAGGAACGATTGTGTAACATGTGGCTCTAGGTTTAAGGCTTAGGGTCAGAATGTATTTAAAGAGCCGGGGACCATTCCTGTTCTCCAGAAACTGGGTTAAGTACGCGGCTGCAACAAGAGATCAGGCTGGTTATAGTAGCTGAAGCTGTCACATATTAATAAGACTGACTCAGCTTCACTAATTAGGGATCAACTTCTTTCTCTTCACCAAATTAATTAGGTTTGTGGGTCCACATTGCTTACATTGAAATATGATATCATAGCTTTTAAGAGCGGTAGATCAGGAAACAGGATGCATTCAGGGAAAGATGTGAAGCCTCCAGAGGCGCCCCAAGAAATCTTTTATAGGCGGGGTGGCACTAAAAGGCGAGGACGCTGGGATTAGGCTACTCATTTCTTATTTTCATTGTTGATTTACTGTAACTAAATAGTACCCTACGTAAAATATCAGAGAGAAGTGCATATGCATACAGTACTCATTATTAAGAAGAACATTTTACATATGCAACTAGAGGAGGGTGGGCCCCCCTGGCCCCCATTTCAGGACACCACTGGAATCACCCCTCCGTTAACAACAAGTGTCGAGTTTCTTAAAAGCTCCTCGGTGCTCAGATCCTATTTCAGTGTGTGCATGATTTGGAGACTGACTTCTAGATAACTGATCATTTACGAGTCTGTTAAATCTCTCCAGCCAATCTGCACAAAGGTACTGCCCCGTCAGCCTTTTACTGCATTGTGTAATGTCAAAAATGTAGTAGAATTTAATACAAGATTCAAACACCAGTCGTATCCAAAAATACTTTTAAGAACAGTTCCTTTCTGTGTCACATCTGATGCAGACTGGCTCTACCAGACGCTAAACATAACCTCTTCACAAGCAGCCACTTATTTAAAGTGCTGTTCCAGTCAGCGTTACCAACATTAGACCATGGAACGACTGACTGTACATGAATAGATCAGAGTTCCTCCTGAGCAGATGTCTACCTATCCATGTGTCAGCTGCGTTTTTAGAAAAAAACCCACCAGTTTCACTTTGTTTCACTTTGCCAGGCAGGTTATGTGTCCGTACAATTATTAATGATGTATTGCGCCCTCTACTGTTTATCACATGCATGTACACCAGTTTCTGTATGGCATTTTGATGTGTTCTGTTTTGTTTATTCTAGAAAAAGTACCGTCAGAATGTGAGTAATCTGAAGTTCACAAGTGTTGAAAACACTCCAGAGATGGTTCAGGCCAAAGTCAGCAACAAACTGGCCGTTGATGTAAGTTCAGAGTTTGCAACTACAATGAACAATTCTGGTGTGTTTGTGTCGGCTGGCAATATTAGAGTTTTTACATACTGCTAAACTGTCTGCCCGTGATTTTTTTGGGGTGGCTGAAAACTCCACTGATGGGATCTCATAAATACTGTAAATATTGTATGAAATAGACATCCGGAGCTTATGATGCCTTGCTTTGGTCTCTACAGAGGTTGTACAGGGAGAAGGGTGAGAACATGAAGCACAACTACACACTGAGTGGAGAGCTGCCCGAGATGGTCCAGGCCAAGATCAATGCTACGAACATCAGCGAGGTAAAAACCAGCGCTCACACATGTAATCCATCGCACAGCCAATCAATCCATCCAGGCAGCCGTCCTTGTGCGTGAGCTTGAACATCTGCCGTGTGCACTTTCAGAGCTGTTACAAGCAGTCATGGACGAAGATTCGTGACGGCGGTTACAAGCTGCGTCTGGACGCCATTCCTTTCCAGTCCGCCAAAGTATCTGCGGAGATCCTCAGCGATGTGAGCTTGCAACTTTAACACCTCTTATTATCCTGTAGTGTCATTTTCACAGAAGGGAAGAAGTGTTTTCAGTTTCTTTACTTCAGTTAAAGTACTAATTCCACAGTCTAGATATACGATTCCTACATTTAAAATCTTTTCAAAAGAAAAGCACACAGTAGCAAGTGTAAAGTAGCACAAGATATTCAAGGAACAAGCACCTCATAAGGTGATTTGACACAGCATCTCACTTTTCTTATCCTGCTGCAGCGTTTTGAATGTGACTGATTTGTCATTTCAGCAAAAGTACAAAGCAGAATTTGAGAAGACCAAAGGGAAGATGATCGGACTGAAGGGACTGCAGGACGACATAAACATCGCTCACTCGGTCCAGGCCAGCAGGTTACAGAGTGATGTAAGTTGTCTTTCAGTGTAACACAGCTGACAAAAAACAACCTTCATATTAGATATCTCATACTTTCTCCCTCTCATTGTTTCCCTCCAGATTAAGTACAAGCAGGACTCGGCGAAGGAGCTGTCGAAGTTCCACCTCCCCATGGACATGATGGAGGTCGCTCACGCTAAGAAGGCCCAGTCACTGGTCAGTGATCAGGACTACAGGCTCACCCTGCATCAGTACACCTCGCTGCCTGATGACATGAAGGTGCAGGCGGCCAAAAAAGCGTACGCTCTGCAGAGTGAGGTGAGATGGACAGCAGGCTGCTGCAGACAGATTCTCTCATAATTACTCTGCATTGTATTGTATAATTATTTCAATATAATAATGTGCACACAGTATTTCTCATTCGTAAATTGTTGAGAATTATAGTTTTTGTCATGTTTATATCTGAAAAATTTAGGAGCCATTACTCCAACTGGATATTTAAAGTTGAATTGAAAAAACAATTAATTAAAAATTAGTATTTCCGTGTGTGTGTTTGTTACAGAACGTGTATCGCTCCGACCTGAACTACCTGCGTGGTGCAGCCTGGATCGCTACGGGGGCTCTGCAGATTGAAGGCTCCAAGAGGGCCACGGACCTCATCAGTGATGTAGGACATCGTCTTTTCTTTCGTTTTTTTATTCCTTTTTTTGAATTTAGTGTTAATGCAATGCTTAAATTGGCTGTTGCCGACATATGGAAGCCCTGTCTTTGTTCATGACTTGAGAACTGATGAATTGATGAATGAAAGATTTTGCCAGGAGAATTTTTCAAAGGGCTCTAACTTATTTTTTTTCCAAAGAACATGTGTTTTTCATGAATAAAAAAAAAAAAAAGGGAGAAAAAAATTCACTTATTTTCACAGAAACTAGATAGATCAGCCTTAGACACAGGTCACCAGAAAAAAAACAGATCATTACTTGTCATGTAAGGCTTCAGTACTGACATATAAGTCGAGATATTAAAAAGTCCAGTCTACAGTATATAATTCTAGATTTCTCTGGATTGTAACCTTGTTGTTCTCCCTGCAACAGAAAAAGTACCGTCAGCAGCCGTACAACTTCAAGCACACTTCTGTCACTGACTCTCCAGATATCCTCCACGCCAGAAACAGTGGACAGATCACAAATGAGGTGAGACGATGAGCTTGTTCAAGAAAACCACTTTTTCTAATCGGCTGCGTTTCTTTTTCTCCATTAAGACCTTAAATGATGTGTTTGATCCTTCCCTACCAGCGCTTGTACAAAGAGAAAGGGGTGAACGACCAGCACAGCTACACCATAACATCTGAGAGGCCGGAGATCACACAGGCAAAGATCAACGCAGCCAACTTCAGCGAGGTATTAACCTGTGCACTATGCAACGTACTGTACACATTTGTGGCTGTTACTTTAAGGTTAATGATTGTTGGTTGCTTGTCTCTGTGCTCCAGATCAAGTACAGAGAGTCCTGGCACACTCTGAGGGCTCAGGGCTACAAGCTCACCATGCAGGACATCCCCTTCCAGGCTGCCAAGAGCTCCACGGGCATCGCCAGTGATGTAAATGCATTGCAGACTTAAAATACATTGTTATTGTCTGATATTATCTACCTGAATAGAGACAGCTTGACTATATTGTTATGTAAGAGAATAATGCAACAAAAAATGTGCTTTCTTAGCTTGAGAAAGTAGGATTTGTTGCAGGGCAATTACACTGAATTGCATCAAAATGTATACACGCTACATGCTATTGAGCATATTGCGTAGGGTTTGCCTTCCATAAATGTAATGTCATAGATACAGTTAACTGCAGCTGTCACTTGTGTGTTTCTGCAGATCAACTACAAACACAACCACCTGATGGAGAAAGGGAAGCACATCGGTGTCAAAAGCGTCATGGACGACCCACGTCTCCTGCACTGCCTGCAGGCCGGCCGGCTGGCCAGCGACCAGGAGTACCGCAAGGATGCGCTGACGACCAGCGGGCAGTACCACCTCACCCCAGACATGATCCACCTGGTGACGGCTAAGAGCGCCCAGGCCCTCGCCAGTGAGCAGGACTACAGGAAGAAACTGCACAAGTACACGGTGCTTCCGGACGACATGAAGGTCAAGTGGGCCAAAACGGCTTACAACCTGCAGAGCGAGGTGAGAGATGAGGAGAGGATGGAAGCAAATACAAAAGCACTGCTGATGACATGATTGACTGATGTGTTTTAATGCCTTGTGTCTAGAAACTCTACAAGGCAGACCTCAATTTCATGAAAGGTGTGGCTTGGGACGGTGTGGGTGCGCCTCAGATGGAGTCGGCTAAGAAGGCTGGAGAACTTATAAGTGATGTGAGTACATGTGGCACATGGTTTTAGTTTAAACATGTCTATAGTTGAACAGGGTGTCGCCAGGATTTAGAAAATATTTAAGTCATGAGCCCTCCAATGCACAGATAACCGCTCTCATAGTATTATGGCCTGGAGGCAAAAATACATATGTCTAAAGAATGTCCTTCCTTCATGCAGAAGAAGTATCGTCAGCTGCCCGACAGTCTGAGGTTCACCTCAGTGGCCGACTCTCCTGATATCGTCCACGCTAAGACGAGCTATCAGCAGTGCAGTGAGGTGAGAAGAAAAGATGGACATGCTTCAGAAATGATAAAGACTTACTGTGCTTTTAAGGAACTTTAAAAAAATAGAATAAAATCTTTGATGAAATTGGTGATGTGCAACCATTGACAACCCTGCATCCTCATGTTATATCACAGAGGCTGTACAAATCTGGAAAGAATGACGACATGCACAAGTACACTTTACACTCAGATGATCCGGACTTTGTCAGAGCCAAAGTCAACGCCCAGCAGATAAGCGACGTAAGGCAGCTTCTCACAATCCCAGATACAAGCAAATGATTCTCAAACCGCATCGGAAAATGTATGAAAGCCAAAATCTCTTTGTGACTTGTTTGAAATTCTTTTCCCATGAAGAAAGTTTACAAGGCGTCTGGGGAGCAAGTGAAGACATCGGGCTATGACCTGAGGCTGGATGCTATCCCCTTCCAAACTGCCAAGGCCTCCAGAGAAATTGCCAGTGACGTGAGTTCATGTGATTCGGTTTGGTTTGTCACAACCGTTCCGTTCCGTTTTCTTTTCCGCTTATCCGTGAGGGTCGCGGGATGTTGCCGCTTTTCCCCCCTAAGGGGTTGCGGGGCTTACTGGGGCCAAATCCAGTTTCATTCTAGGGGCGTAGGCCAGGGTTCACCCTGAATGAGTCGCCAGCTCATCGCAGGACCCTTACTGATGGCAGTGGCTGCCTTCACACAAGGTGCCAACTGCACATCAGGAGCAACTTTGGGGTTCAGTATCTTGCTCAAGGATACTTCGACATGTAGCTCAGTCCCGCCCTGGGGAGCCGGGATTCGAACCAGTGATCTTCTGATCACCAGTCAACCAGCTCTACCCACTGAGCTACAGCCGCCTCTTGGTTTGTCACAACATTCGAGTTTTTCTTTTCATAAAGTACATCATAGTGTGAGGAAAAAACAGTTAAGCCTGCAAAACACTTGGCATAATCAAAGCATTTCACACATTTTAAGACCGATCTGCATGTAATTTGAATCCATGGTGAGCCTTAAACCACAAAACTTAATCTAGTCACTGCATCTGTCGGAAACAATCTCTTTGTGCCTCCCACAGTTCCGCTACAAAGAGTCCCATGTGAAGGAGAAGGGCCAGCAGGTGGGGCTGCGCTGCGTGGAGGACGACCCTAAGATGGTGCACTCTCTGGCAGCCAGCAAGCTCCAGAGCAACCTGGAGTACAAACGCCAGTCCAAGGAGGACCGGGCCCACTACAAAATCCACGCCGATCAGCCCGAGTTCCTGCAGGCCAAAAAGAGTCAGGCCCAGGCCAGTGACCTCACCTACCGCAGCAAGCTCCACGACTACACCTGCGACCCAGAGCAGCTCAATGTCAAGCATGCCAAGCAGGCCTACAAGCTGCAGAGTGATGTGAGTCACATGTTGTTGTTCAAGATTTAGGCAGTTTCAGTCCTCCATATCTTTATGTGTGTGACACTGAAGGATTCTTTAAATTGGGTAATTTTACAGGGAAGAAAAATGTCCTAAGACGTCCCAAATTTCCCATAATTACTTTATGGTAATTGGATTAATTACACATTTCTTTCACAAACTGCAGCACTGAAGAAAAAGTCAATATTATGCATACATGGTTCATATCCTCAAAGCATCATAGAAGTTGGCTGTATGCTACGTGTTGAGCACCAAATCGTGGACAGACAAAATTAGTGACTACCTGATGAACATAGCGGAACATTTAGCAGTAAAAGAGACAGATGTGTCCCTCAGGAGCTGGTGGAGACCAAAAACATAACAAAAAAAGGAGAGAATATTAGACTTATATGTACCATAGGGCCAGAAACAAGACTCCACTGTGAATACTTATGCTGCTTCGTGTCCACTGGGTGTGTACATTGGCATTAGTTTGTTTGTTCTATGTCAAACCTTGAGAAGGGAAGAATTCAATTATCTAAATGCTGGAAGGTTTTTGTGACTCAGGGTAAAATGCATTGAAGCTCTCACAACCCCTATAAAAAATAAAATGCCCAGTTTATTCTAAATGTGAAAAAAGGAAAATAATTTATTACATTAAGGAGTATTAAAATAGGGGGCCACAGCTAAATTTTGCCCTGGGGCTCCCTAACAGGTTCGTCCGGCCCTGAGGGAAGGTCACTTTAATTTATAATTTGATTCCTACAGTATTAATGCACCACTCTTTTCTCACAGGTAAACTACAAGTCCGACCTGAACTGGATGAAAGGAGTGGGCTGGACCCCTCCCGGCTCCCACAAGGCCCAGCTCGCCCTCCGGGCTGCAGAGCTGGGGTTGGCTGAGGGAGTCAGCACTGACGAGGCTATTGCAAAGTATCAGCACATGATGATGGTGAGGGAACACTAAAGATCTACAGCTCAATTACACTACACCGTGCAGATTCTTTTAAAATGAATTTTCTCTGCGTTCCATTTTTAGATGCACCACCAGCAGCAGATGGAGCAGATGGAGCAGCAGCAGCAGCAACAGCAGACCTCAGAGCAGGTGGAGACCAGCAAGGAGATTCAACAAGGCGTCAACATGGACGCCATGGAGGTCCTTCACGTCAAGAGGAAGAAGACCATCCAGACGGTCCAGAAAAAGTCCACCACCACCACATCCTCGTTTAAATCAATGGAAAAGAAGTCCAGCAGCACCACCTCCTCCACCTCCTCCTCATCGGCAGCCCTCCAGAACACAGTCAAGATGTCTAGTAAAGCTGCTGCGATAGAAAACGCGTAGATTTAAAATGTAGTTAAAATGATGACGAAAAGGAGATGAAGCATGTTGAAACAGGACGGGACTTGTCAGGTTAGATGAAAGGATTGTCAATGTAAGTGATAAGAAAGAGGGAATTCAGAGAGAAACTTTATTTTCAGATTAAATGCAGGATGTGATTGGGGTTAAACTGCCTATGAAAGGACCATGTTCAACACTATTTCAAGCAAAAACATCGAGGAAACCGAAACTGAATGCAGGTTGTTTTAATATTGTACGAAATATGAGGCAGGAAGTTTGCATTTGTCTTTTGTATATTAAGCGTGTTTAGAAGATATGAAGCAGAGGATTTTTTTTTCATCATTTGTATTTTTAATCTTTAGAGGAACAAAAAACATGCATCAAATTCAAGAATCCAAACCTTGATGTTACCGTCCGCTATTCTCGTGCACTTTGAGCAAAGGCCTACTGAAATGATGTGTGACCTACATTCTGTCTGGCAGGTTCAGCTTTGTGAATTTGTGTCGGCGCCCCGTTTAACTCAAAGCTGGGCTGGGAGTAAATGCTTGGTTTTATCGCTGGTGAAATAAACTGTTGTTTTGTTTTGTTTTTTTCAAGCTAGGCAAAGATGAAGTCTATTTTATTTCCACAAACAAAAAATGATTTAACATTACAGGATTTAAATTCACTTGACTGATATGGTTCAGTTCATCTTGCTTCTGATCCAGCTGGTAAAAGCGTTGACGTTGGCGTAGACGCCGGGCTTGTTCCTCCCACCACAGCCTTGGCCCCAGCTCACCACGCCGGTGATGTAGTGTACTCCGTTATTCTGACACACCAAGGGTCCACCTGAGTCGCCCTGCAGAGTAAGAAGGAGCAAGTTAAGAATATAATATTACCTGATGAGGGCCGCTGATCGTGCCTCTGACACGTCTAATGCAAAACTGATCCCAAAAAAGGTTTTAAACATTTTATTCTTCTTTCTCTATCTCTTATACAAACTGATTGCTTGAAAGCAGACATGTGGTTGTATCAACTGCCCTTGCATGCAAATTCTTCACATTCTTAGACATACACACCTGACAGGAGTCGGTACCCCCCTGCATGATCCCTGCACACAACATGCTGTTGTCCAGCACACTTCCGTAGACCTCAGGAGCTTTGCATCGCGCGTCGGAGATCAGGAGCACACGAGCGTTCAACAGGTGGCTGCTGTACCTCTCTGAAAATTAAGCAAACATGAACGACAATGAGGCTCAAGCTCGCACTAAGAACCACATGAGGGTCTGGTAAAAGATTATTATCATCCCATTGTGTTATGGGGAATGTATGATCCTTTCATGTCTGTTTGCATGACATGAAAGGGACTTTGATAAATAGTTAATTACCTGTTTCAGTGGCTCCCCATCCAGAGATCACACACTCCTTGCCAGCTGGGAAGGCCTGGTCTGGTAAACACACTGACTTCACAAAGCGGGTCTCCTTGGCACAGTAAGGGCTGTCGGTGACTTTGAGTTTAAGCAGAGCTGCACAAGAAATGAATACAAAGTTACAATCACTAGATTGATTCACTAATCAAATCACTTTTCCATTGACAGGTCTATATTGCTAATGCATTCTCATAATTAAAAAGGGATGATGTATTGGTATAAACTAAATAAATATTGTAAAGTTAATGAATTAATGACCTGAATCAAAGTGATATAAGTTTAAAGCTCCCACACTGTACTCATTTCCAGGCCAGAAAATGTTTACATGCTTTAATGGTCTGAAAACACAATCTTTTTTCTGATACTGTCCGTTGCTGCAGCACCTCTATTCACCCTCTTTTCTCTTTAATGCTCCCTTTTCGAAAACCCCAGTCTGCTCTGATTGGTCAGCACTCACAGGCCTGAGCAGGCACTGCCCATTGTGTATCTGCATCATTTCTCTGTGAGTTGAGCGTTTTGATAGCTCTACAGTATTTATATGGCACTTAGACCCACTTTATAATTGTAAAAATTGACATAGAAATCTCCATTTGTACAATGTGGGATCTTTACATGTATACTGTGCATTTTTTATACTGCGTATATGATGTTTTATGTCAGCTAATGTGTGAATCAATCTATCATACATGCTTTTAAATCTGTAAACCATTCGGTGTTGTAAAACGCTGTTGTAAGAAGCTAAAAATTGCTGACTTCTACAATTTTCACCCATAAGCCATCTAGCGATATTAAAGTTGGCGAGAGTTAGCAACGTTGACAATAACTATCTAGCATTAGCAACATTAACGTAAGCTATTGTTAGCAACGTTAACTATTTACTTTAGCTGGCATTAACAACATTTGGTAGTGCATGACATTAACTTATTTAAAAATGTGCTGATTTACGGTGAGTGTAAACCACAACTTTTGCCTCTAAAATCTGGTGGAATCTAAATAAGTAGCAGAAAACAGAAATGCTTAAGTAAAGTACTAAGTTACACTTCATCACTGATATCACTACATTCTAATCACTAGTCTGTGGTCTATCTAGGCTAAAAATGACATTATATTTGATAAATGTGACAAACCAACGTCGTTGTACAGAGCGGCTCCAGTGTCCCTGTAGTTCTCGTGAACAATCGTTTGTATTACTGGGATGGTCTGATCCATCTCCTCCTGTTTATCTATGTTCACGCCTCCCAGTACCACTTGGTATTCATCAGCAGCTGAACTGGACAAAACCAAAAAAAGAAAAAAAGCATCAGTTTATTTTATTAGGAAGACAATATATTCACTTGGAAAATGTCATACAAGTTCAACACAACACCTACATGCAGTGGGCAGCAGTGAGGACCCAGCAGGATGACAGGAGGATTCCACCACACGTGTGCTGAAACTCAAAGTTTGAGCGTTTGGGTCGGACCTGCAGGGACACCTGCCAGGGGTGGGCGGCAGGGAAAGACTTGCTGCCCCCAAAAATCCTGCTAGTGCGAGCCTCGGGTCTGCCGCACTGGGAGAACTGGGTAGTCCCTGGCGCTGGTGTGACTGGTTTGACTGGTGGTGGAGTAGCTGGGACTGAGGAATATCAGATAAGAATCAGCACGGTGCGGACACACAGTACATACAGAATACATATATGTATATATATATATATATATATATATATATATATATATATATATATATATATATATATATATATATAAAAATATATATATATAAATATATATATATATAATGTGTGTGTGTGTGTGTGTGTGTGTGTGTGTGTGTGTGTGTGTGTTAGATCACCTTGACTGCACTTCTTGACATTGCAGTAGTCCCAATCCAGTTTATTTTGTTTTTTAATGAAACACCAGGGCTTGGTATCCCCATCTGGATTCCTAAAATATGGAATAAGTATTACAACTAGTAGATAAGAGAAGAACGAGAAAGGAATCTCTTGAGAGGGGACATGGTGAAGTCTGCTGATATAAAGACAGTTAGATTTATATATTGCAACTTCTTTCTTTGGTTCCCCCCAGTGGTAAGATCCCCCCCACAGGGAACTACGGAAGCCCTGAGAGGCAAGTCAGAAAAAAAAAGTTTTTTCTAAGTCTGCTGTATTATTTTCGCAATTGTTTTGACCTTAGAAAAATAATCATAGCAAAACCTTTTTCTTTTCACCCAAACACAATTTTGTTTTCACCTGTTACACGGCTGATAAGAAAAGATTCAAATTAATAAACAAAGTAGAGAAAACAATTCAGACTTAAGAGAGTAATCAACCGTATTATTTTGAATCATTATTCTATTTTTGCCTACCAGAATCATTTCAAAGATGCTGTAATTGCATAAATGTTAGACATTACTAATTTAAAATTGAAAAAAGAAAAATCTAGATAGTGAAATTCTAATTTATTGATACCTGCAGTTGTTATCATCCAGTCCATTAAAGTCTGAGAACACAGAAGAAGGATCGTCCCCATTCAGAATAATGAAATTGGACTTCCAGTCCAGACACTCCAGCCCGTCTTCTGTCGTACTGACAGCACCTCTGTATGTCTCTCCATTTCCGCTGTAACAGTCAGTAGGAGCTAAAGAGGAAGGGTTGTGTCAGAAGACAATTGAAAATGAGCTTAAAATCTAAAAAGAACGAATACACAAGAGTCAAGTATTTCAACATCCAAAAGCACAAACACAGTCAAACAAACAGAGAAAGTCTAATATATATATATACAAAATACAATATAAACTTTGCCTTAAAATAAGAGCTTGTTTTCATTCTTTAAAAATTTTTTCACTTCACTCAGATACTGTGGGGGGCGCCAAATCACTTTCTACATAAGCTTGGTCAGTCAGCGTGATATTCATAGTGACGTTTTTAAAAGTCTCTACCAGCTTCACAGAAGTTTCCAGTAAATCCAGCAGGACAGGCGCAGCGGAAGCGGCGGTTTCCTTTGATGCAAGAGCCTCCGTTCTTGCAGGGGTTGGGCTCACAGGGCGAGGTGGGCACTGATGCAGACAGGAAATAAACAAGTTACATACACAACTGTAGGGGCGTAGCACAGGGTTCAAAGAATACTGGCCAACCCTGTTTGTTTGTTTGTTTGTTTGTTTGTTTGCTTGTTTGGTCGGTTGGTCGGTTGGTTGTTTTTGTTTGTTCGGTTAGTTGGTTGGTTGGTTGGTTGGTTGGTTGGTTGGTTGTTTGGTTGTTTGGTCGGTTGGTTGTTTGGTTGGTTGGTAGGTTGGTTGTTTGGTATGTTGGTTTTTGGGGCACATTTTGGAAAAATTATCTCCAAGCCCTCTCCAGACCATGGGCATATGGAGACATCACCACATTCCGGTACCACTTTATAACAACTATCTTTAATTAATACATTTAGTGTTAATTAAACATTAATAATAGTTATTTCACTGTTAGTTAGTTCACATTTGTACAGAGTTATTAATAGTTAGTTCCAACAGGGCCTGATACTGTTTGATTACATATTTTTTTGTTATTTTCCTGTTATTCTAAAGATGTGATGACATTATTACTTTGCAGGTTTGACTTTATAGTCTATAGAAATGTTTCCTGTTTGACCAATACCCAATGTAATATCCACCTTATTTTGTCAAAACATTAACTAAAAGACGGGGTATGGGATACTCACAGGTCTTGCAGTCGGGGCCTTGGTAGGGGGGTCTGCACTTGCACTCATAAAATGGAGGTTTGTTTAGGTTGACGACACAGTCACCGCGGCCACACTTGACGTTCTTGCAAACATTTCTCACTGAATAATCAAAGTTATCAAAAGTTAGCACCATGACAGCCATGTGCATAAACATTAATAAGACACAGAAATAAGCTCCAGTGACCTTGAAGGAGACCACTGTAATTGATCGAAACAGCTGCTGGAGATTCCTACCTTTTTGACACCTCTTGCCAATGTAAGGCTCAGGACAACTGCATGTGAATTCTGTACTAGATTTACTTTGGCACGAGGCACCATGGTAACAAGGGTTTGGATCACAGGAATCTGTAAATAAAAGGGTAAAAGTGTGAGTGTAGGTGCAGAGAGGTGAGGTGGAGACACAATGTAGCCAGAATCACACAGAAGCCTCTGCAGTCCACTTACTGTCCTCCAGGAGGTCAAACAGCCAGTCGTCATAACTGAAAATGGAGTCAGGATCGTCGGTGCCTGTGTAATCTCCGTAATCTATGTCTGCAAGAAGAGATAGCTGTTCAAACACTGCAGTTGTGCAAAAAAAAGCGGTCTGTACAGACATTTATCAAAATGATTATACAAATTAAAAGAAATCGATGTACACTTTCATCTGAGAAAAAAATTCTAAGATGGATGATCAGTTTAAATGATAAACCTTGCGATTACATTAAATCAGTTATTCAATTATAGAATAGAATAGAATAGAATGGAATAGAATAGAATAGAATAGAATAGCCCAAAGGGGTTAACTGTGATTTAGGGAAAACATCTCAAAACTACAATATTTTGCATATTATAATCATCCATGTCACATACATGTTAGAAAGATTAAATCAAGCCACAACACATAGATCAAATTCACATTATATTATTATTAGGAAAGATTCTTACAGAAGGTGTCCAGCTAAAATGACAAAATCACAGAAGAGAGAACAGATCAGCAAGCTTACTTTAGAAAAAAAAAATAATAATAATAATAATAACTAAATAATTTCATCATTTATTCATGCAGATGTTGAGAAACTTACATTCGTGTCGTGTCCGTGGACACTTAGCAGACTCAGGCTTACGAGCAGGGCCGCTGCAGCCAGCATGATGCTGTGTGAGAGTCTCAGCACGATGTAGTTGACAGAGGGTCCAGTGAGCGACTTTAATCCCCCAGACCTTCGCCGACGGCCCACTTACACTGTCAATCTTTAGCCAGATGTATTGATCCTGTGGCAGCTTGTGTGTTTTTGGGACACTGTTGTCATTTCAGTTATTTATCCTTGTCTTATTTACTGTCGTTCAGCGCTTGTCATTTTCAACTTTAACCTCTCTGTCAGCACTTTTCTCTTTGCATCCATTCAATCATTCTCTTGCAGATACCAGACCAAGAAACACCGAACTAGGGTCGGAACGTCACTGATACGCAACATAAGCACATTGTGACTGTGTTGTGCAGAAATCAATGTAAACAATGAAGGAAATGTAAGATTAGAAATACATTTTAAGGGGCAATATGTGAGAATTGGCCACATGTTGAATTAATAATCAGAACAAATAGGCAGCAGCATATCACCAGAGTAACCTGCTGTCAACTGTAGCTGTCGTTAGCTAGTTAGCTGAGTTAGTCAAGCGGCTGGCAGTCCAGAAAGGGAGCTTGAATTTATATCACAGAAACTGTACAAACTATTTTAGCTAATTGATAAAGAGGTTTCTATACAATCTTTACAGCTAAGGAGGGAAACGAGGAAAAAGGATGAAGAGAATAAGTGTTAAGCCTTTTGAAATTCTGTTTATACATATATATGTATATATATAAAGCTAAATACTCCATCTAGGACGTGTGAATGGCAGATGCTGGTTAGGATGCAAGTTTTTCTATTTTAAAGGGAAAATGTATAAGAATTTCAGTTGAAAGCGTTTAAAAAATTACTAAAATCATCAACAGAATGTGAAGAAGAAAAAGCAGTTTTGATGACATGGTGTCTAATCACTAGCCGTTTTTAGACAGAGCACCAAGCCGCCAATTTGCCCATCCTTTTGGCGGCTCGTTCCGCGGTTTTAGACAGAGGCCGGCAAATTCGGGGTCTGTTTTGGTTCGCCAATTTTCCGCCTCGGAGGGTACACTTATTTCCGCCTCGCCTGCTATCTAAAAACGAGGCGGCAATGTGCCGGCCTCTGTGTGAGGTGGGCGGAGGTGTCGATGACCTGCATTGTTGTGCGACCCACAGCCGGGAAGTTTTAAAACAAAGAAAAAGCTGATCACAGCAGTCAGTCCATCATTTCATCCGCGGACATTAAGATGAGCAACTGGACAGCCGCTTAGATCCAGGAGATGCTAGCAATGTAAAGCTTTAATTTTGAAGTCATTTTCGTTGTCACCGTTCACAGCCCAACTTCGAGCTTCACGTCACGTCACATGTCTACGCCTAACTCAGAGGCGGCTTTTGGAAAAGGAGGAATATTACGCCTCCGTTTTAGAAAGACAGGCCGGCACATTGCCGTCCTTACCTTGGAGCAAATGTGTCGCCTTTTCTATCTAAAAAGGGCTATTGTGTTGACATCTACTTAAGTTAGCATGCTGACCAGCATGTTCTTGTACATGTGCCGTAAAACACGAACACACCCCCCTCTAGTTTCTGAGCTCCCAGTCTGGAACACTAGCTCCACTAGCTGCACGTCTACCTGAGCTAACAGCAGCTACTGTTAGCAGCAGTTAGCAGCTAGTCCAGGGATATTTGTCTTTTGAGTATGAATTTATTGGACAGATGGCCACTTCTAACATATGGCTCCTTTAATATTCTGTATAGATATCATTCTCTATCCTCTATTCCTCTGACAGTTAGGGTTAAAGATAATGAATGTTGGAAATGTAACAAGCCTGTTCTATTGGCATCTGTTGTTCAATGTCAGAAACTCATACAGCAACAACAACAACATCAAGGAGAAAAATGCACATCTTTGTCTGACAATGCATCGCCAATCATTGGAAATGACCTCAAAGTATATATATCGCTATTAGTATGAGCTCATACGAGTCACAAAGACCAACAAAATACTGGTAAACGTCAGTTTAAAGGAATCACTCAGAAGTTTTCTTTATAGACATCTTTATTAACAGTTGCTCCAAGCATGCTTACAAAGAGTAGGCGGAACCTAAGTATTGTACATTTTTTTCACAACATTCAAAAATGAACAAATATTACGAAGAGAATGTGTAGAAGTAACGTCTATATATTGTTTAGTGGGGATAACTACTGAAGCTAGCATGCTACCCAGCTAGCTGAAGGCCTCAAAACCTCTTTCCCCCCGCAGGTCCAAAGCTCCTATGCAAAAACACACTCAGCTGGTTGCCTTGCTAGCTGCAGGGCTAACTGAGCTAATAAGCAAACAGTAGCGACAGTCATGGATGATTGAAAAGAATATAATTTGCAACAGTTAACAATTACTCTGGTGATACAGTGTGCTAACCCTGTTTGAGTTGAGTATGAATACAAGGTCGCCACTTCTTATTCACCTATTCACATATCACACCTTAAAAACATGAATACATATGAGGTAATGTGTCATTCAACAGGACAGTACAGAGTTAGCGGCAGTGTGTCCGGAGGTCACACACACACAGCACTTTATGGTCGCGTGCATCCTCATGAGATTAAGTGAGAAGCGATCCAGTCAATAAATCTGCGGACGTTGGCGTAGACACCGGGCTTGTACTTCTTCCCGCAGCCGTCGCCCCAGCTTACCACTCCGACGACGTAGTGGGTCCCATTGCGCTCGCACACCAGGGGGCCGCCAGAGTCACCCTGCAGGGACACGGAGGAGGTGTTTTTATCAGGGTTCTCTCGTGAATAGAGTTATACGAAAAAATATGCATCTAACAGACCTGGCAGGAGTCGACACCTCCTCTCATGTTGCCTGCACAGAACATGCTGTCGTCCAGCGAGCCTCCGTAGACGTGCGGAGCGTTACATTTCTCCTGGGAGATCAGGAGGACGCGAGCATCCAGCAGCTGGTTGGTACCGTACTTCTCTGAGACAGGAGGAGAGTCACTTCAACTGTAATGTTTGAATGTATTCAGTGATACATTTAGTCAAGTCTATCAGGATAACTTCACAGCGGCTAAGTTGCATTGTGGGTAAGGTTTTGTAAACTGTCCGCTGGTTTAGCATTGCACTCCGATAACATTGTTGGACTCATGATGGACCAGTTTAACCAGAGATATCTTTTTTTATTCCACGCATTCTTTCGCTTTTTCAAAACCTGGCGCTTACTTTACCCACAACACCACTTAACCACTGAGTGACATCTCTAGAGGCAATTTACTAGATAACATGGAGCTTCCTGTAGAGCCGCAAAAGGCTTTTAGCTACTTTTTTTTAAGGCCCAAGACCATAAGAAGATTACTGTTTGTACTGAGATCAGATAAAATCATAGCAATAAATGTATAAATTTCTACAATACCTATTGCAAATTTAAAAATAACTATTAATCACCTGAAATGACATACTTTGAAATAAGAAATACATTACCCTGTTTTCCGATGTAAATGCGCGCTAGAGGTGAACTGGATGAATATCCATGAGCTGCCAAAGTTCAAAACATTTCCCATTTCATTGGTTTGATCTCAGAACTTTGGCATTTCCTTTTGGTTTTAACGTTCTTACAACGACTCGTTCTGCGTAACTTATTCGTTTAATTAAAAACGAGTTAAAATCCTTTTGACTAATTAAGACTAGAATAACTATGTCATTATAATCTCAGAACTGTTATTTTCTTTATATTCAGTTGATCCTTTTTGACTAAAATTCTTAAATACTGCACCTTTAACTCGCACTGATCTCAGTGAATTGACAGAACAGACTCGAATGATGCTTACGTGTTTCGGTCACGCCCCACCCTGAGATCACACACTCGGTCCCATTGGTGAAGAGCACGTTCGGCAGGCAGACTGTCTTCACGAAGCGCGTTTCCTTGGCACAGTACGGTTTGTCAGTCACCTTCAGTTGAAGCATGGCTGCACGGGAGAGACAGGAAGTGAGAAAATTAGACAGAGCAGGTTTTCATTCTAACTATAATCTAACTTCATTAAATAACAGTGAGTAAAGCCATTTTTGCACCTCACCAACATCATTATGAAGAGCAAAGGGGCTCTCCTTATATTCCTCATGCACGATGGCCTTCTCCACTGGAATGACCTGATCGTACACTTCATCCTTCTCTATGTCCACTCCTCCCAGCACCACCTGCATTTCTGCCCCGTTTTTTCTGTACGAACAAACCCAGCAAGAGGATTGAATAGAGGCGAGGTGAGCTTGCACACATCGAACAGTCTGTAAAACATGTACTTACATGCAGTGTGCGGCAGTGAGCACCCAGCAGGACTCAATGAGGATGCCTCCACAGATGTGGCTGAAGGGCCCGGAGGAGCCTTTGGGTCTGGTCTGCAGGGAGACCTGCCACGGATGAGCTCCGGGAAGAGACTTCTTCCCCCCGAAGATCCGGGCTGAGCGGCCAGGCTGCGGCTTCCCACACTGGGAGAACTGGGCGGTGGAGACCTCTGGCTTGGCTGGAGTTGGAATTGTTTGTGGGGTGGTTGGAGCTGGCAGGATCGGGAAATCAAAACTGAGCAAATGAAACTTGTAGAGGCAAGGATTAGTTTGTGTGTGTGTGTGTGTGTGTGTGTGTGTTTTACCTCCAGAACATTTCCTAACTTTGCAGTAGTTCCACTTCAGTTTTTTGTTTTTGTTGACGAAGCACCAGGGCTGGTCGTCTCCATCAGGGTTCCTCGAATACACATTTTAGCAATGTGAGGCACAACGTCAACACATTTATAGATCTTTTTTGTGGTTTCAAGTCCACACATTTGTACTGTACGCACGCATGGGCACAAACATGGTTTTGTCAACAGTGACATGTGCAATGTTTGCGCATGATGGCTCCTCACCTGCAGTAATTGTGTGGCCCGATTCCATCGAAGCCTGCATACTCTTTGAAGGGATCGCTGCCCTTCTGCACGATGAAATAAGAATTCCAGTCCAGACACTCTTCTCCTTCCACTGTCTCGCTCACCATGCCGAGGTAAGACTCACCGTTCTCCTGGTAGCAGTCGTTTGGTCCTGGAAAAAAAAAACAAAAAAAACCTCTTTAACCAGGTAATATGTGTTTTTTAAGGTCCCACATCATGGTTATTTTCAGTTTTATCATTTTCATTCAGTTGTCTACCAGAAAACATTTACTATGCTTTAATGTGTTTTCCCCATATTGTCCGTTGCTGCAGCACCTCTATTCACCTTCTGTCTGAAAACGCCGCTTTAGTGCCTGTCTCTTTAAAGCCTCCCCCCTGAAAGACAGGTCTGCTCTGATTGGTTAAGCTCTCACAGGCCATAGCAGGCACCGCCCACCATCAACTCTGCCTGTGATTTTGCCATGATGACTATATAGCTGTGATGTCACAACGTTACGGAAGTTCTGACGGCTGTTTAAAGACAGTGTCTGAACACAGGCTGGGTGCCTTTCTCTGTGGATCGAGCGTCTTGATACTTTCACAATACTCATATAGCACCTTGAGTTTCTGTTTCGGACAATGGCGTAATTGTATTTACCGACTTCGCAGAACTTTCCGCTGTATCCATCGAGGCAGGAACACTGGAAGGAGGAGCGTTTGGGACCCTTCTTGCAAAAGCCTCCGTTCTGACAGGGGTTGGGCCTGCAGGGAGAGGCTGCGGATGCAGGCGAAAAAAGATCACTGTCCGATGTCCAGCGCAAAGGAGAAAACATATTAAGACTAACCAGAAAAAAAATCAGTAGAATTCCACAACAACAGACCTTTCCTGCAGTTGGGCGGCCTGTACGGATGCTTGCACTTGCACTCGTAGAACGGAGCAGCAGTGGTGACGACGCAGCTTCCGTGGCCACAGTTCACGTTCTTGCAAACATCCTTCACTGAGAAAACGAAATCAATTCATCATAGTATCCTATATATGTATTCTGGTATTATTCATTAGTAAAATAATTCTATTTCATTTGGTGCGCAATATTTTAGCGTGTTACTTTTCTATACAGTGTCTATGTTTCTACTTTTCTGTGTTTTTCAAAACTTAACACAGTTGTTACTAGAAGTCAATTTAAAACCATGAATACAATGATGTCGCTCTTCAATGTTAATGTTAATTTTCTGTTGATCAGAGCTACATAATTGTGTTTCTAGCACTACACACAGTAGTTTTAAATTGAAAGCTGAAAAAAAAATGTTATGAAGGTATTTCATTTTATCGTACTCTGGGGATTATGATGCTTTTACTGAGCCTTAGAAGAAACATCTGCAACCTCCGAGTATAATAACTGAAGCTCTGATTGACCTGATCTTGTAAAACTTAGCGGTAGTTTAGGGAACAATACATATTAGCCAGTCATTCCCTATGTCAGCTGTTCCTCTTTCTTACCTGTCTGACACCTTTTTCCTGTGTAACGCTCGGGGCACACACACAAAAAGCCGCCGTCGGCAGCGGTGTCACAGGAGCCTCCGTTCGAACATGGGTTTGGATCACACTCATCTGAATAAACCAAGAAGAGCGAAGGATGATTCGATCAATCTTGCATTCATGTCATAGTCATAAACCCTCCAATGTGCTGTTTTCTGGCCAGAGGTTGTTTACCTGTGACATCCATGAGCTCATACAACCAGTCGTCTAGACTCAAATCATAATCTTCTGCAGGGACCTCAGTGGGTAGATCGTAATAATAATACTCATATTCTGTGAGCGGGGTGAAAAAAGAGGTGTTTCAGAATCCTGGTCATGAAGGACTGATAAAGTGAAGTTTTAGTTAACTGGACACAAAGCGAGGGTGTTTTTACCAGCGAGGTCATCCGTTTCTGTGTTTCCCTGTCACAAAATATATCAATTATTTACCAAGCTTTGCATGTTTTTCCAGAATATTATTAAAACTTAGGATTTCCACGATTCGTACTTACATGGAAGTCATGTCCAAATGCAGCGAGTGCGCACAGGTGTATGAGTAAAGCTATCAAGCAGCCCATGTTGCTGTAGCCCCTGGCCATGATGGAACCAGTCTAAGGTTTTTGCTGAGACGTGTGTCCTAAATAACACAGAGGACCCCCCCCCCCCCCCCCCCCAACACTCCACACCCCCCATGTTAATCATTAGGACCCTGCATTGATTTGACAGACGTTACATGTGACTCAAAACTTTGAGTCTCTTTTTGCCCTGTGCCCCTTTATTTTCTGTCGAGGTCATCAAAAGTACGAAGCTCTCATGGACAGTGTAAAGTTCTCCCACAAAATCTTTAAAATCTTTTTGTGGTCGTCAGGTCTTTTTTTTGTTTTTGTCAACATTCCTCAGTGATCTGAAGTTTCCCAATATGCTCACAAAATCGGGTTGAGTTGCCATTTTTGATTAGATCTTTAATGATCTGGAATACTGCAAAATACCATCTCTCGGTGCAACAGGAGAGATTATTGCATATATCATATCAAGCTGCATCATACTTTCTTAAACATGTCCAGTTCCCCATGTCACAACATGAGAATGACCTGGATGACTGAGAACCTTCATTAACAACAATTCCTAAAGAGCATTTTACCTTTAGCTCGTTAGCTCATCTGACAACATTGTAACAGAAACCTGGGTTATGTATTTATGTGAGTGTTGCCCTTTGAAAACATGTCAAATCCCACAAAATACCAATTCCTACATAATGTTGCTTTAACAACATAATAAATGAGCTTGCACAGATTTGCAGCGTGTCACAGTTAAACGCCTTGAACGGGCAATAGACCCTTTTTTTGCTTCATCGTATCATAAAGTAAATGTTGATTGCACAACATAATGACTACAGAACACAGAAACCATCACTTTCACTTTGCTAGGTTGTCTGTCACCAGGCTTGAGGTCTTCTGGTGAAATGAAGCCAGACTGGTGATAAATGGTTCCAGTCCTGTACTTTCATGTCTCCATTTCAGACTAAATGACAAAAAAAACAACAACTTGTGTTTTGTCCTGTGCTGTCGATTGTGGCTACACTGAGGCCATTGGAAACAGCCGTCTTTGCAATGGTGTCGCCAGGAAACACGTTGTACGGCAACAGTTTAAAGAAAAAGATTTGAGAAGTCTCTCTATGTGGTGTGTTCATGCGCTGTGGGGAAGCTCTGATATCTACTGATGGCAGATCGCAGCTTTTTGTGTCAGTCATTAGAAACCCTTACGTAGGGTTGTTGCAATATATTGATATTGGCGTGATAACAGAGACATTTAAAAATCAAATATTGACTTTCTGTTAATAAGACACATGATACTATCTTAAAGATTACACATGCCTTTTGAAATATTCCTTGTCATGGCAGTAAGCGTATTAGTTGTTTTGTACATTTCTGGTCACAGACTCTCTCCACACCTCCTTACGTATGTATTTTGTTTGCAATTCATTTGCCAAAACAGAGATAAAAAAAAAAATCAACATATTGTTGTTGTATCGTTATTGTGAATCCCACTGGCCCGGATAATCATGTAGTCAAACTCTGACATTGTGACCAGCCCTAATGCAACAGGATGATGAACTTACACCACAAAGGAAAAACAAAAAGAAGACGCTGTCATTATTTGTCAGCTGGGCTGTTTTTTATTCAAACAGTGATCACTTTACAGTGGGAGCAATATCATATACTTAATATACAGCTCTATATATAATGTACACGGGGAGTATGTGGAGAAATCAGAGTAAAGATCAGACCACTATCTCTCTCTCCCTGTTCGTTAACCTCCAACAGGTTAAAGGGTCGTCACCTGTTTGCACTGTGTCAACTCAGTTCAAAAGTGTATTCAGGCTACTGACGGGGGGGGGGGGGGGGGAGTGCTTGTAACCCATATATAATATGCCATTCAACTTTGTCCATGCTTTTAATTCATTTCATACAACACTCCACATTCCTGTTGATGGCTCCACAGACACTTCAAAACCAGCAACCAGTGGATAATCATCCTAAGTGCCTCAATCCTTGATTGTTGAACGGTACGGCGTAAATGCATCCAATGTTCATGCATAATTCTAGTGGTGTGATAAACCACATGCAGAATACAATTCATTAACACAGTGTTTAGGCCAGTCTGTCTCTATAACACTTGATGTTTGCTTAGAAGAACCAGCCTGAACCCAAAATATTCACATTTCCATTGCAATCTCCCAATGTGCTAACCTTTAAGACTGTTATCTTAAAAACGTACAATTCATTGTCTTCAGCTCCAGAGAATATGGCAAAAAAATCTGGTGCAATTCACAGGTTTTCTGCCGGAAACAACAGAATGTAAAAATCATATAAAAAGTCTATAAATATAGGCATATAATGCTAACTTTTAGGGAGCAGAGTCAGCAGCAATAGTCAGTCTTTCTCACTACCAAACTCCATGAAAACAGATCAAAAATAAGTCACAGCGTGTCCGGATGGTGGTTTCTTTTTGTTCTGACTGCTCGCAGCCCTCTTCCGGTCCAAATACAGTCTCAGGTATCATCCGCTGATTCATGTGTATTCTGATTTGCGGATGTAGTTGGAAGGCACATAGCCTCGCCGGCCTCCTGCTTCTCCCAGCCACCAGTCGCTGTTGCCGTTCATGTCCTGGAATTCCAGAATCCGCAGCTGCTGGTTGGCTGAGATGCTCAGTTCGTTGGCGCAACGGGCATCGAAGGAGTAGAGGGCGTAGTAAATCTGAAGACATATACGGATTAAAAGTTAAAACAACGTCATTGTCAGTTTGCGTTTTTTCCAGCTTAAAAGCATTTTTTTTTATCAATGATTTTGACCCTTTGATGGCAGCAGATGAAGCCGTAAACATAACATTGATATAAAATCACTTTGTGAATTTGTTAGGGTTGACATCTTAGCAAACAGTCTGTTTACAACATCAGCATTCATTCTGAGTCCTGTTTCTGGCCACCGAACGAATTTAAAGCCAATTTTCACTTTTGCTCTGTTTTTGGTTTTTGGAACTCTTTAGCTGCTAAAAACTCCATTATGTTGCCGAATTTTTCACTTCGATGCTGGAAACACCAATCATTTAAGTGGTGAGAGTGAATCAGAACAGTAAAGCTTAATCCATAAAGCCAAAACAATGTGCTGATAGGAGTGAAAACGCTCCACGGAGTTGAAAGAACCTGCACAGTCATGTGATCAATCTTTGTGAGTTCTCCACTAGGTGCAACCTCAGATATTGATTAACGCGATTCTATTTCAACATATTTTTCATAGATTTTTTAGTTACTTGGTATGAAAGCTACTTTATTGGACAGGTCCTCTCTTTGGTGCCATCTGGTGGGAATATGAAGGACAAGCACAGTGACGGACAATGATGCTCTGCCCACCAAACTGACTTTCACCAGGATTGTGTCTTGTTTCTATAAACTAAACCTCACTGCCATCAGAATTACTGAAACAGTTAGTTTCATCACATAATGATGTCTTAATAACAGCTAAACAAAATCTCACCTGATGACCATCTCCTTCAGTCTCGTCTACCGGTTCTGGTTCTGGTTCTGGTTCCGGCTCCGGCTCGATGTACTCATCTCTGGAGTACGCAGACCTCTTCTGGCCACCATTATCTCCATTTCTCCACTGGTATGAACTGTAGCTTTTGTCTGTGTGTCCATACCGCTGTGAGCGGTTGTTTCTGAGTGAAGAATACGACTCCGTCTCCGAGAGGTCTGACATCTCCTTCTGGCTGCTCCTACCTCCATAACTCGTATCGTACATATCTCTGTGATTGCCTGAATGCCGGTGAGAAGGCTCTGTGTCTCTGTGACCGGCAGAGTTTCGGTGTGGTTGGTCTGAGAACTCCCTGCGGTTTGAGGGATTTCGGGGCGAGGAGTTTATGGAGTTGCTCTGACTGGCAGAGTCAGGGTTGGGTACATCTCTGTGGTGACTCCTACGGGATGAAGCGGAGTCCAGAGACGGGTGTGGCGATGAATGACTCGGTGGCTGCGATGTGGAGAAGCTGACGGTGGCAGTTTCCTGGTTAAAGGTCAGCGTGCTGTTGCTGTTTTGGCGGGAGAAGACAGGGGAGGAGCCGCCATACCCTGACTCATTGGAGGACTGGCTCTCGATGGACACGTCTGACTGGCTCCTGCGTGGGTTGTAGGGTTTGAGGAAGGAGCTGTACACGAAACCCTTGGAGACTGTGAATTAAGAAACGCAAGAGAAGACATGGAATAAGACTTTATTGCTCGGACTCCAAAATATCTAGCTGGATAGTTGGTTCGAGTCCAAATTGGGACTAAATCCTAAATACAAACTGGAAAAAATAGGCATAATCTGAACACAGAAGTACAAAACACCTACCTCCATTATCAATCAGCCAGCGGTTGTTGCTTCCCATGGGGTCCTGCTGCTTGATGACACCCACAAGGTCTCCCTCTTGTATAGACACGTCCAGATCCTGAGCTGCATTAAAGTTCCTCTCTGCCTGGAAAAGTTTCTCGGGGCCGTAGCGTACCAGAAGTCCAGCACGGTGCTCATCCGTCTGTGTGGTGCATGTGGGCTAAAAGGAACCAGGACAAGACTCGTGGTCAGATCATTTTACAGCATGTTTTAGAATCTGTTGTGTCAAAAATGGGGCGGGTTAAACTCACAGCTCCTGGCAAAGGTTTTTTAGAGGTCGGTTTCTCCAGAGTCTTCTTCTCGAAGGGCTTTTTCGCAGTGGTGGCTGGAGGCAGGTTCTCCGGGCAGAAACTGAAGCCTTGCAGAAGCTGGAGAACTCGTCCGTACTCTTCTTGGAACTGTGCGATCAGGTTACCCTCCGTTCCAACTTTGCTAGAAAACTGGAGCCAAAGGAAAAAAATCAGAGTTAATAAAAGAAACGAGATTGTGATTCTACATTGTTTTTCTTGTGATTGTCCCGCTTCCTTCAACACTCACAACCTGTAGGAGGGGCTTCAGCTCTCCCATTGTTGTCTTCATGAAGTCTTTCTGAGCCTGCGCGAAAGCCCTCACGCAGCCCGTGAACAGGTCCTCCGCTGCGGTGTGGAACTTGGGGAGCTCGTCCAGAAGTTGGGCGTTGAGCGCCTCGTAGTTGTTGCGTGCCGCCTGCAGCTCGTCCTGGACGCGGCGGTCCTTGAGGCGGTCGGCGCGCTCCTTGCAGTTGTCGTAGTCCAGCAGCTTGTCGAAGCGCTTCTGGATGAGTTTGTGCGGCCCGGCGAACATGAGGAGGAGCTGGGTGAGCGGGTTGATGACTAAGGCCTCTGTGCGCTCCTTCTGCTCAAGGAATGAGAGAATGGGATGTGATCAGAGGTCAATCCCAATTTACTTTTACAGTGACTAATTGAGGCTAAAGAGAGGTACAGGACTTACAAACTGTGTGAACTGTTTGTCGCTGATGCAGCGGTGAGCCCTCTGGAAGCGCTCTGGATCGAGGATGCTGCGCTCGGTGTAGATGTCACAGAAACTGATGGCTGCCAAAACCTTCACAGAGGCTGATTCCTAAAGAGATTATTACACTATATTAATATCATACAATAAAATATTTATAGATACACTATGGAGAATAAGCACTGAATGCACTGAATGTGTAAAATATGATGTTATTTTAACAACTTTAAGCTCAACTCCATCTTTATTAACTGTCACTCAGATTGTAGCCGCTGATAACACCACGAACTGTGCGTCACCTGCAGCTGCTAAATAACCCGTGTCAAGGTCTGAATAACAACGATACTGCACTTATGATATTACAGTGCAAACACAGCCTGAAGTAAAACACACACTGAAATGACAGCTGACAGTAGCAGAGGTAACGGCAAAGATACTATTGGCTGATAGAGACTGAAGGAATCAGCTGACGGGAGGAAACAGGAGAAGACAGGGCGGAGCATGTGACTGTGAGAGTAATATGAGGGCAGTCTTCCGCATTAAATGTTGTGTTTAGTGAATGACATGGTTTCATTTTGTCGTGTTTGCGCTGGCTGTGCAATCGCCAAACTTGTTTTTCATGCGATTTTGCTAGGTGGTTCCTACCCTTATATGTTGCAGGTACAAGGAAATGTCCCTGATAAAAGACTTGATGAGTCTCTCCTGCAGCCTGAACTTCTTCTCGGCCTCGTCGAACGCTTCATCTTTAATCTGGTAAAAAGACAAGTAAATGAAGAGAGATCAGAAAAAAAAAACACGATTTTATTCACAAGATTCCCCTTCACTTAGGTTAGTAAACATGGCTCAGAGCAGTGATGTACCTGTGGTGAAATCCCTGTGAGGTGTTTGAGGTGGCTGCTGACTCGGTTGGACTTCTTGATAATGGAGTGCATGCTCAGTTTGGAGATCTTGTCGATGAACGTGTCCTCGTCGCCTTTCCTGTACTTCACCACTGTGGATGTCAGAGGGACGACAGTTTAAACTGTGTTCTGGTATAAAAGTAACAAAAGAAGACTAAACTCAATCCGGCTTTCAGAGATTCTTACCGAGATCTTTCCTGCGCTTGTACTCGTTGATGTTCACGTTGATCTCCTTGACGGCCTGCAGAGCCTGAGTCAGGTGGAGCCGGTCGTGGTGGCTCTCTGGCGTGGCCCCCAGCAGCTCCATCAGCAGCAGAGGGTAACGCATCACCCGCTGCACCGGCTTGATTAAGAACGAGCCGAGGTTGATGTAGTTTGTTTTCCCCCTGAAAGAGTGACGGAGAGAGCAGACAGGGTTTGGTTGAAGGGGAAAATAAGAGTGTCGCAGCGTTTACACCCACCATCACAGTCACAGCTATCGCAAGAAATGCTTCTTCCCATGTTCATGTCACACATGTCTCTGTATCATGTGGATTGTGTGATCCAATGATACACAACCATCGTCACATATACTGTAGGTATATTCTGATGATGACCAATGCAAGTTTTGGGAGACATGAATGAACAGGGAAGGTAGAGGAAAAGAAACATCAACAAATATTAATTTGCTTAATTTTAATGCGATCTAGAGGACAAATTCATTCAGCAGCTGCAACCAGTATAAGTGCATAATGAGTTATTTTGTTGGAAGCCAATCACTTTAATGTACAAACAAAACTCTCTCCTCATTATTAAATTATTTCCTGTTACTGACTAAATAAGTGGTGTTTGACCTCATTGACAGTAATTTAAAACAACTTCCATGTTTTAAAAAGTAAAACATGTTAAATACACATTTCTCAGTCAGCGGAGGAAAGAAACGTGGCAATTTAACATTTTTACGGTGCAGAAAGTGGATTCTTTATGGAAGCCACTTTAAGACAGTTAAAAACAATAAAACCTAAAATCTGATGAGACCTTAGCCTTGATATTAGGTGAATCATAATCATGAGATAGAAAAATTTCATATGTAGGAGATAAAAACATGACATGGTAAAAAAGTAAAGATTTCTATACAAAAAGTCAAAATTATGAGATAAAGGACATCAACATTATTATGTAATACGTCAAAATTATGAGATTATCTCATAATTTCAACCCTTTTATTTATAATGCAGATTTACAAATGGGAATCATTTTAAATCAAGCTTAGTCTTCACCTCATTTTGTTTTATCTAACTGGTGTAAATGGGCTCCCATTTTTTTGGTTACAAAAGAGATAAAACTCAAATACAACCTCATAATATTGGAGAAAAGATCCTATAACTGTTGTTTTTAAAAAAACGATATTGACCGATTCTGTAAGTGCAAGTTGCGGTTGCTGTATTTGTCCAGAAGATGGCATTAGATGCGTTTCCCACGATCAACAATGACCTTGTTTATCCACAGAAGAGGAGAACAGGAGGATTCATGGACTTGTTGACTATTTCTCCTCAGAACAATATCACACAATAGTCACATGCACATGCAAACACCAACAACAAAAGATGAATTAATCCATCCCAGTCCAGGAAAGGAAGTTGAAACGAAAGCACAGATGTTTTTAGAGCCTTCCACACTGAGCGCACACTTCTGGATTTTGTTTTAGATTTTCTGCTATCACACAGGGCGAAGGAGCACATACACACACACACACAGAGGTCATTTCCAGGGGGGTTAGGGAGCAAAAACGCATGCGGTCAAGATGATTTCATGCTGGAAATCATGACGTTCTGGAGACTTACCACTCGCGATATATGGCTCTGTGGAGAGGATGGTTGGAAAGAGATAGAAAGTGACAAAAACAGAATTTATAAACCTATGAGCTCATGATAACTTACAGGAGATTGAATAATATGCAGTACTCAAAGGAGATTGGCCTCTGCATAGATTAAATCCACACAGTTTCACTTCAACTTTAAAAAAAAGTCAATAAAATTTTTTTTAGCCGACCGCACCGGCGGTTGTTATGGTTTTGTTTTGTGAATTCTCTCTTAAAGCTGGACAGAGGCCAAGTGTGGCTGTGAAACTTGGCAGTTTCTAGAAGGTGGCAGAACATGTGACCTATAAAAGCTGAATAGGTTTCCAAAGACGTGCACACACTTTTAGAAAAGAGTATTGTTTTCCTGACAAGGCAGTCAGCTTTACAGTAAACTTAAAAAATTACTAGAAAAACTTTATTTCATAAGATAAACAGCCGTATGCCAACAAGGGACTGGCAGTGTGGACTTTCTTCTTGGAAACAGCGCCCTTTACTGTTCTACAGCTTCCGGTCTGACAAAACCTGTGTTTATCTTCAAACACAGCTCGATGACTGTATTTTACAGCAGTGTTAACTCTGAGTCACTGATGGCGAAATCAGACAGGTGAAACCAGGTAGGCAGCATTCCTTTGACTGCGCAACATGACTGAGCTACAGGAACACTCTCAGGTGGCGTATTCACACAGCAGGAGTGGGGTAAAGGGACAGTTCACCCAGAAAAAAATAAATAAAAAATACATCTCTGCTCTTACCTGTAGTACTATTTATCCAGCTGGATTGTTTTCTGTGTGAGTTGCCAAGTTTTGGAGATGGATGTCTGCTTTGTCTTGTATATAACTGAACTACACGGCACTCAACTTGGTCTGAAGAACTCAACATCAATGTCTCTTTCTAGAAATGATGTCCTGGTTACTCAAAATACTCCACAGACCTTGTTGTGAGTAGATGTAAACATTATTGTGTTAAATAGCTTAGTTAGCTTGAGTTTTTCAGATGTATTTTTTGGCCATCTTGCTCCATTACATTGTAGAGATATATGTCTTAGGCCAACATCTCCAAAACTCGGCAACAGGAAACATTTGTATGTTTAATTTGGGGTGAACTGGCCCTTTAAGTGCAATTCTCTGTCACTTATAAGTATTTCTTCTGATTAAAGATTTACTGCGCTACTCCATCATAAGTCACCTATGCGTCAAAGTTCAAAGTCTGCTAACGAAACCCCCCCATAAATTAATTCCATTACAGGAAACCTTGCTGTAGCTTTGAACTTCATAACAGCAAGAGTTTTCAAAACATACGTAAATGTCTACAGACTCCACTGTGTGCTGATCCAGTTTTATTTGCCACTTACTGGCCTCTACAAACAATAAATGAACAACAACCTTTTACAGCGAATGTTTTACTTGAACTCTACATTTCTATTAGTGGTCACTCTTGTTTCCATGTTTTTCATGCTTTTACACACGCACATGCACATTTCTGGTCACACTCGTGCAACGTTTTTTTAATGTCAAACACGCAGAAGCTGAAATCTGTTTTCAGACCGTCTTTCCTCCTTTAGGCGACTCACCTCAGTTTCTCCAGACACTCCAGAACATGGCGCTGGATGTGTTCGTCTTTCTCGTAGCTCTCCAGCAGAGAGATGGCATCGTCGTGGTTCTGGCAGTAGATCTTGTACACCTCCTCCAGCTCGGCTTTGAAATCCAGAAATACCTTTCCTGAGAGAGCAGAGGGCACAGAAACATGTGGCCGTGTGTTCATTGAAAATTGGAAACAGGAAAGGAAGGAGGAGGATATGTTTTACTCACATGGAAAATTACACCAAAACACACAAAAAAGTTTGTTGAGTAGGCAAAAACAGTAATGTGAGCTGTAACCAATAACTTAAAAATAATCACTGAAATTATTAGTTTCAACTTTCAACTAAACACAACAATCATTACTTCACATTTTCATCCTCCAGTTCACGTCCTCTGACAGTAGCTTTTTTCAAATTGTGTTCAAAGTCTTACTCAGCCAATAAAATGTGATCAGGTGATGGTTTATGGTTGAAACATGAATAGAGTATAGAGTATAGCATGCAGATGGAGGCTGCCTAATTGGATAATAAGATATGCATCTTTTAAAAACTGGCCTCTTACCAATAGAGTCCGTGTCCAGCAGGGTCTCAAGCAGGCGCTGTGACAGGTCAATTACAGAGCTGATGTTGCCAAAAAGCCCATCAAAGTCCACATTTTTAACCTGTAGAAAATGCAGATAGAAAGTGTTAAAAACAGGGTCAAAATTCATGATGGCTATTAACTGAATTACACAGAGGCAAAGGCACTAATCCCATGGTTACGAATGTTTTTTGGAGTCTCTCCGATCATGATATTCTTGATCCAGAAACCTAGAAAAGCTCTTAGTCTGCATCGAGAGAAACTAGCCGGAGAACTCGGATATAAACAATGATAATGTTTTAACTCCTTATCCAAGTTTCTGATCTTTCTCTGCTACCTCCTTCACTTAAGTTATTTGGGAGGTCATCGATAAAACAAACACAGACAGAAGATTATATGATGAAGGTACTGTAAACCCTGCAAAGAAGTAGATGCAGTGGTAAACACTCAAGTATAAAGAAAGGTGAATAACCAGGCTTCTGTGCAGTTTGTTCCTATCTAAAAAATGATCAAAATGTACTAAAATACAAAAAATTAGGATTCTCCTGTCATGTAAACATACTTACTAGGTTCTTGAATTCATTCTAAGCTGCTTTAAACTTTTCTCTGTACTGTCTCTGCCCCCATTCTCTGTAAAACTCTTAATTGTTCCATTAAAGCTGAATAATGTTTCCCACAGACATCCACACTTGCCAACCCTTCCGATTTTCCCCTGACACTCCCATTCTTCACTGCCCGCTCCAAGTTTCCTCTCAGGGTCATAATGCCCCCATGTTTCTTCTTGTTTACACGCCACCTCCACTCCTACTAACATCCATTTTGTCTTCTGTTTGCGTCAGTCTTTGTTGACACCCTCACATTGGTTGAGTTCGGCTGCAAAACGCTCACCTGCTTCTTTTGCAGCGGCTCGATGATCTCCTTCACACACATCTGCAGGTCTTTGTTGTAGTCCTTCTCCGTCTGCAGCAGCTCCTCGATGACCTTTAACCTCTTTTCCACCATCCTCAGCTCGGGGTCCTCGGTGCCCGTGCCGGCCGCGGCAGGCGAGTCCCCGGTAGGGGCGGATTCCAGGGACTTGGGCTGGGACGACAGGAGCGTCATCTCTGCAAAGACAGGGGACAGGATTTAGTTTAGATCTCATTCTTACTGCCATTTCTCTTTTATTAAGAACTATTAACACCATCCCTTGTAGTTAAAGCCCAATCTATAAATTTCTTCTCATAAATGATTCATTTTTCTGCTCATTATTTTCCATGAAATTGGCATGAACCCAGAACTTGTTGTAGCAAAAACGTGACACAAAGGGGTGATTCGAGATGACAAAGTCCAAAAAGGGAAAGAGCAAAAGAGGAAAACGTTCCCAGCCCATGTCTCCATTCACTGAATCCAAACATCCTCCTGCCCACCCACCCATTCGCTCCGCCCTCCACTCTTCATCTTGTCTGAGGCAGCTTTTGATCAATGTCTCTGCTATCACTCCCAGAGGGATGATCTCTAGGGGGGCCCGGGACTGGAGGGAGAGCCTGGTTCATGCACCACTGCTTTTTATGAATGGATCCAAAACTGGAGTGGACTCAGGCTCTTTGTGTGTGGCACAATGGCCTGTGACAGCAACTACAGACATACAGTCTCTCAGGGACGGGGCAGATATTGAAGAAGAGGCAGTTAGAGGGGGACTGAGGGAAGAGCAATAACTGTACTGGAGACTGATGATACTTATTGAACAATTTACTCAATCTGACACAGAGAATTGGATTTTTTCTTCAAATGTCTTTAACCACAAAAATGAACATGTACTTTTATACTTGATTAATCTGCAGATTATTCTCATGATCAATCGACAGATCATTAAGCCTAAAACAATGTCTTCAAATTCTTCTTGTATTTTTCTCTGCTTCATAAATGATTAATCGATTCTTAATAAAGTTAAGACAGTTATTATACTTAAATGTGAGGATTTGCTGCTTCTCTTTGTCATTTATGATAGTAAATGAAGAAACTTTGGGTTTTGGAGTACTATTGGTCGGACAAAAGAAGCAATTTGAAGACATCATTTTGGGATCTGGGAAATTGGGATGAGCATTTTTTCTTTTCAGTTACAGCCGGATTATTACCGGCCCTGTCCTGTAAGTGTGACTGTGAGATGTTGAGCAGAAACTCCTGTGCATACAGTAAAAGGTAGTACCGAGGATGTTTTAATGTGCGCTGTAAGTCACATTCACATATTCAGAGTCGGTGGGACTGATATTTGAATTATTATAATAAACTGCTGTCTTTGGAGGTGGTGTGTATTTTAAAGACCTATCAGCGGGGGGGAAGATGCAGCATGTGTTGCGCTGTGTTGACGGATGAGGGTGATGTCACCCTCGCTCCCTTGAACAGATGCCGTCAGAGGCTAATAAAGTTAACTCTGCTTACCCTCATGTCACCCCATGCACTTGAGAATACTTAGTGCTACAGTATACACACACACACACACACACACACACACACACACACACACACACACACACACACACACACACACACACACACACATACACACACACACACACACACACAGAATTCTGCAGCATCACAGTTTTGTTTGAATCACACAAAAGCAAAGTACATTCCAACATGTGACTGCTTTCATGATAAACACACACTTTTCTACTGAGTAGTGGCGCATAAGCTTTTCAAAATGTACATTTAATTAAATATCAAGTTGTTGAACCATGTGTGATCCGTAGGCCACCTGCCTTTTGTCTTCCTTCCTCCCTCCCTGACCTCATTCTTCTCTCTCTCTCTGTCTCTCTTTCTCTTCACGTGACTTGGCTAAAGCTCGACTCAAGGAGCTTTTCTCTTCGCTTTGCACCGTCTCTCCCCTGTATCATCCGCCACGGCTGCTCTGCCAACTGCCACAGCAGCCGGGCATTTCTGCCTGCTGATGAGAGAGCAGCTCGCTAATGGGTCTGAAAAAGTCATGCAGCATAACACAATACACAAGAGAGACTGAAAACAAAAGACCGCAAGTTTTAATTGGAATCAATCAGCTTATTCCCACGTTTGATCCTCCACGCACACACACATGCACACACACACCACAACAACATCATATGCTCCACTTCACAGGGTTAAATACGCAGCTATTTCCACCATAAGCAACCTGTGAGACGGCATTAGCAGATTTTGACCCACTTCTCTGCGAATTCCACTTTGTTTTGTTCAGAGAAGTGTTGAGGGTGAAGAGAGTGCAGGCATTGTACAGTCGCTTGCACGATTGCACAAACACACAACATTCATTCATAAAAACTTCCATGTCTGGCTATTTGATTTAACATTTAAAAAATGCATGAACCGTCAAACACACAATCAGAGGTGTAACATAAGTACATCAGCACGTGGAACAGGACTTGCCTGTGTTGCGCAGTCTGCAGGTATGTAAAGGAAACACCCACATAACAATCACTTAGTATCTACATAATCACACACCTGTTGAGAGACTGATCAGTCTACAAACAACCTGCCGCTGAAAACAACAATATGGTATCAAGCCAGTCAAATAAAAGAGTTTTCTCATTTGTCAAAGTAGGAAATTAAAGCGTTCTACCAATTATTTTTCACAATAAAAGACATTTTTGTGGTCTGACGGAAAACACCTGTCGATTGTCAATTCAGTATCTGTACTATGGCAACCAATAGCAGAATAATTATATATACCCTAACCCTAACCCTAATTCAAGCCAAATTCAACTTCTGTAGAGCACTTTAGGGGGGAGACACTGGTTTAGGAAAAGAGATGTTTTAAATTTTCCCACACAAAAAAGTAGCCTTGGGTTTAGACAGTGTATCCAAACACTCTTTATGGGACACAAACATCTAGACAACTCTGCAGGGTGCCAGAGGTTTCTGTACAGAAACCTGGCAGCATGGGGGGGGGGGGGTTAAATGAGATGTATTCAAACCATGACCTGGTTGCATGTATAAGGGGGTGTGGGAAATAAAACAAAGAGACTGCCTATGTAATCTCTTGAACTAAAGAGGGTTATTTTGGGTTATTGATGCCAATGAAGGCAGAGGAACTGATAAAGGATTTTAATTCTTTGTTCTCATCAAATGTTTGGTGGAAAAAAGTCTGACGCTGAAGCTTTGTTTTTTTGCCCTTTTTGGAGCAAAAACTGAGCTGCCTTATTAAAAAGAACGCCACAGCATGCGACAGGAAAGAACAGAAGAAGAAGAAGAAGAAGAAGAAGAAGAACCTAGAAAAAACACCTCTGACAACATTTGTCACAGGAAAAAAAGACATTCATTTAGAAGGCCAGTGAGGCTCTGATGTTTCAAGAAGCAACAAGAGCTTTTTTGAGTCAGTCTTACTAATGCCCAGGCATCAACAGGTGGAATAGATAGTGTCTGACAGAGCTGGGCCCGTTTCCAAAAAGCAGGTTCACTGAGTCATCTGGACGACTTTGCACAGTAAAACCTGGAACAGATCTTGCAGCGAATGTTCCAGATTTGAGAAAAGGTTTGAAGATTTTACTCAGCAAGAACTCAGTGATCCCGCGTCTTTAAAAAGTAGCCTGAACACATCACCGGAATCAATTTGTCAAGTCGGAAACAAGCTCTAAATTGCCTTTTTACCACCTTATGTATCACGTTCAGCGCTGAGATTACAGGTATAAATACGCAGCAGACTGGATTTCTGGGGCAACAGGGAGTGTCATACAGAGTCAGACTAGATCTCCAAGTAAACCACACCTTCCACACAGTCACAGCCAAGCTCACAGCTGATACATGCGCACAGACAATCAAAGGTTTACAAACAGTAGAGGTAGTGGATATCAGACGGGAGGAGTGAATTCCTGAGGATCACATACTTTCATTATGATTTATGGTTAAAATGCATGTCTCCTGTATAAAACCTGGTGTTTTAAACCTTTTTGTTTGTTTGTTTTGTGAAAGTTTCACATCAAACAAAGTGTAAGAAGATTCAAATTTAAAGAAAACAGATTAAGTGCTACGATGTCCATCTGGGATTGGTTTCAGTTTTGGACAGGCAAAAATAGGTCAAATGCACAATAATGATTTTTTTACGACGACTTTATTTAACAGTTCCTTATCAATGCTTTGCCAATAAATCAAGAAAACAAATTAAAGGTCCATTTAAATCCCGGCTGTAACAAACACAAAACAAACAAGTTCAGTGATTCAGCGGTGCATTCTCTCCATTGCACTATATTTTGGCTGCCTCGTCCACAGGCGAAAAAGAGAGCAAGAGGGAGAAAGGAGAAGAGGCTTCACCCACCTGCTGCTCGCAACTTTCTTCGAACCACTTCAAAAACAAGCACACGCACAGCCCCCCCCTTCACACACACGAACACACACACACAGTGGTTCAAACAACGCCACCCATTCTACGATAGTCCATTGTCAATCTTGAAGTCCAGCTCCTGAGCCCTGTAGAGGACTGCGCGTCCTGCTGCAAAAACTCCATTCCAGACCTCCAATTACCATGAGAATGGATGGGAACCCACCATCATTAAACACACACACATACACACACCAGGGAGGATGACCACTCTGGCAGATAATAAAACCTGGAGCTGGACTCAAACTGTCTGCTGCTGAGAATGAAGTGTCCTGCTTCAATATCTCATTCTAATCCTTATGATCTACTGGGTTAGCAACACACAAAAATATCAACATACGCACAATACATGTGTCAAGTGTGAGCCAGGAACTTTGGCATGCTACTTTTAATTAATTAAACTTGACTGACACGACAAAGATTTAATATGTTGGCGTTTCATCACCACCCTCAATGTATTTAATTATTTTCCAGCTGACTACAAGAGAGTTCATCCACAGCGCACTTAAAAATTAACCATATTTAGTTTGGTATTAGTTTGGGTGACCTTTATTTTGCCACTTCTCTTTGTGAACACACTGCATACTCTTAGAACCAGTCTTTAGACTGGAATTGGGACAATTTACCTGTTGTAAGCTGCTGTGCAAGCAAGTATCTTATTACCTTATCTATTTCTAGGTGCGTCATGATAAAAATCTTCTTATTTGGGGCGTTTTTGGTTTTATAACCATTTTCCCTGCAGACATTTTGACTTGTCAAAGCAGGAAAAAGTACAGGTGTGTCCAATAAAAGTAATGATGACTCCTTTCCATTAAGTGTCCCAGTAAGCTGTGTGAGTCAGTGAGAATGCACAAGTTAAAATGTCCGCCATGGTGAGGCTCTATTGGGCAGTTTGATAGCCACAGTTAAAGCAGTGTTTGTCAATCCTGGTCCTGTTGGCCCCTCTGCCCTGCATGTTTTAGATGTTTCCCCGCTCCAACACACCTGATTCAAATGATCGGCATGTCATCATACTCTGCTGAAGCCTGACAGCAACCCATTCATTTGAACCATGTGTGTTGGGACAGGGGGGGGCAAGCAGGATCAGGATTAAGAAAAACACTGGCTGAGAGGAGGACAAGAAATCTGCAAAGTTGCGATTATGTGGCATGGGCAGTACCCATTCAGCTCTGATGACAACATTTTTTTTGCTTTCTATTCTGAATGCACTTGATTTCTGTCCTTCACATGTTTATCTAGTCAAATTACACATGACACTGATTGAGTTTGATCTTAATTTATACTTTCTTAAAAAAAATCATCTGACAGAATTGTATATATCTTTATATATTTCATGTTATATGACCTTATATGCCTCTTCTTTATCTGGTCATGCCTCCTTTAAGTCTTAACACTGCTTTTTAATTTGATACGCCTCATAAACTCATATTTGTGTACCGCAACATTTATTAGGAAGTCTGCAAAGTAGGATAGGTCCAGTCCAGTAAAGTGTGGTCCAGTTCTGTGACGAGTCTGTTTCATGTTTCATGGTCTGCCAACACTTGACCGGGCTCCTCCTCTGACAGGCTGAATTCTATCAAAATGATGAAGCCTTGATTCACAATCCTCCCCCCTTCAGTCCTCCCAAGTTACCTTGCACATAGGGATATTTTTAACTCGTTTACATAATCTACAGGTCCATCCAAGTAAACTCAAGAATATTCTTTAATATTAAATAAATCACTCTGTTTTGCAGAAGCATAACTTTGTGACACAACTGCACCAAATTCAGTTTTCAAGTAACACTTCCCTGAATACATGCACTGTAGTCCGTGTGCTGCACTAATAGCCGTGCAAAGTCAAAAGTTTGCCCTGCACACAGCGCTCTAAGGTCAGACACAATTGGCGCTGTGTGTGTTCACAGCAGATTGCACAGTCGCCGTGGCAACGAGAATAGCGGGGGCCCTCCTCATATCAAGCCAAGTTTTCTGAGAGCCAGGAGTGGCTCTGCTGAAACGATCACATGGGAAACTCTGCATGTGTGTGCGTGTGTTTGTGTTCGGTTGGGACATGAAGCCTACTTGAGAATAAGTTCATACAAGCAAGCGGATTCTTGGAAAATGCCAACACTAGCAACAGTATTTACCTAACAACCTGCGAGCCGTGACTTGCAATTAATACTGGATGTATTAAAAAGAAATCCATGACGCTGGTACCTGGCTTAAAGATATCCATGTTAGCACAGGCAGGGTAAATATTACCAAGAGTCTGTGGCCCTTTCACACGTCAACCTTGAGTATTGGGTGTTAATTCTCTGCAGAAATAAACAAAATTGTTAATTTTAAGCATCTTTTTGAAACATCCAACTGGGGAAGCACACCAGGGCTTTTGTTTGGCTATATCCCCAGCCTTTTGTCCAAATCATCCCACCAACTGTCGCACCAGGTAGAAGGTCTCTTAAAAAATGGAGAAAGGAGAGTTTATTCAGTGACATACCATCCTGTTTATCTCTTTTAGGGGTCAAATGTCAGCGGGGTCACATTCCAGTTCCCTCCCGAATCTCACAGCAGCCTTTATGTACTATTGTTGGGAATTCCTGGTAATTACAGCCCTCTATTCAACCACACAAGTCATTTTAGGAGCAGGTTGTGTACTGATACATGTAGCATCCCAGAATGTGATTTTCTCCAGACTTAATCTTGTGTTTGGTGTCTGCTATTGGACACAAAGTCATACAACTCATCTTGTTTCAAGGCTACGGTCTAATTAACAAGGTGAATGAATAAGTTGCGACAAGGCTGCAAGGCAAATTGGACCAAGACTGTGATCTCTGGCTGCCTTGGAATTTCTCATTTCGTCTCATTTCTATGATAAACAATGTCCTTTATTATGTCCAATTACCTCAAGAGACCATCAGTTTTGCATATGTGCAGAGCAAGCTTTGGGAAAACCATGAAGTGAGGAACCTATTCAACCAAACACGCTGCACTATCTTCAAGTTAATGGCGAGTAAAGGAGAGGAGAATGGGTCCATTGGGTGCAACAGGTGCGTTTTTTAAAACTATCGTGGATCTAAATGCTAAGCAAAAGCGGTCTATACAGCCTGCGTGGGAAAATCCTTGTTCTTTCAGTACAACCTGTGTGAGAGAACTACCTGATGACTGTGATAAGGATCCACTTGCAGCATTAAACATGTTGCTAATTGTCAGACAAGTAACGACAAAGATCAGCCCTGAGGGCTTTTTGTGGTTTTCCCACAACAAAGTCAGATAAGTGAGTTCAACTGTTCTGTGCACTTCACTGGGTGATAAAACACTTTCTTTATATACCTTAAAATACAACCCCACATTTAATATTATCGGTAAAGACAAAAAGAAAGCTTCTTCATGTAAACAACCTCTTACAAGATTATAAACCAACAGTTTATAGATTTAATATTTGACTTGCATTTACTGACATTATTCCCTGGACATGAAGGCTCCACTTAACATTAACCTTAGAATAACCTCACATTAACAATATAGTTAAGAGTTGTTTTGCCCACTTTCTACCTGTGTTACACAAATAAATACACATTAACATCATGTTCCGATCACGTTTACTATAAGTGGCTCTGTTCATACAGCCAATGTTTGAGATTGTCTTGTTTAAAACTTAATACAGAGGACAGTCAAATAATCATTGTATGAACATGTAAATAAATAAATCCACTGAACTTATGTCATAATAGCAAAGATCAACACACCTGCAACCACTATGACACTATGACAAATACAGTATGCATCAAATACAACAACTGTGGAAGCGTTGACCACAAATTAACATTCAAACAAGTTAATTTGTTTAAGGTTGCGTATCGACCGTGATATAACAAAACTGACAATGATTTTAAGCCACTGACAAACAAAAGCTTGTAAAGTTAAACAACTGTTTCTGTGAGTTACAGTGATGCAACAGGCAAAACATTTACCGAGAGAGTGGCGAGATGAGAATCTAGTTGTCCTGTTAGAGTACAATTTCAGGCAATTACTCTAGATTCCAAATACGGCTCTCATTTGTAGTTCAACTGATTTGTGCATGACTCACACATGATGAACACATCCATAAAAACTTACAATCATTCCCGTATCACTAGTCCTGATGGAAAAGGGAATGTCCACAAGGTCAGAGGTCAATTGACTGTCTTTTCCCACACTTCTGTTTATCAGTCATCTTCCCTATGCAGCTACCAGTAACATGCTGAACAATGTACTGAGGAGCTGAATAATTTTAAAACAGTTCAGTTATTTTTATAATTATGAGGATTTCTATGTTTTCCTGGTACAGAACGGGGACTAAATAACAACAACAACAACAACAACAACAAAAAATCCGCACAGGCCGTTCTTTCAAGCATCGGAATTGTACCAGGATTTCACAGTCGCTGCTTCACTTGAGTATAAAGCTCCTTAATGAAGCAACTCTAAGCTTCTTCCAGTATGACAAGACAATCATTGTTGTGAAACTCAACATTAACCATAGAAATGTTAATCAAAACTAATTGCACTGGAAATTTTAACAGCCTCAAATATTACATCTAAATGACACTTACACAACTACTAGTAATGACTTAACAGGGCTTTAATGAGATCATCAAGCTACAAAGACACTTGGACTGATGTTTAAACCAAAAACCAGTTCACCAGTCTTTCTTTGCCAACTGACTTTTTCTCTTGCCAACAGTGAGATAAGACCTCTTTAGAGCGATGTTTTCAGACGATTTGAGATTTTGTCCAAAGATTTCCTGTCTTAACTTCTTACTCCCCCACCCCACCTACGACCCACTGCCCAGCAACTGCAGCTGCTCCTCAAGGATTACAGAAGACAACAGAGCATACGCTGCCAGATCATAGCTGGATGACGACACATTACTCACACACAGACGCTCAAACACTGCCCATACAGCAGGAGACATAATCTAAAAGTTCAAAAGTGCGACCATAGACAGAAATCTAGGCACATACTAAGGGAGCACGATTATTCAAATTGGAATCACAATATAGACAAGTTCAATACCAACCACACCTTCAAAGTAATAGTGACATGTATGTCAGATAACACATTTATTAGTGGCTAATGTTTAGAAGACTATAGATTTTTCATACCGAGGGAGAGGTCTTATATCTAGAACTGGATTACAGAGAACAAAGGCCCTTCTAAATGCTTAAGTTCCATCTCAAAAGCCTTGGCCATCACCTCAATGTCACCGAGTCACGGCGTAAACCAATAAGCGCTACAACAATATGGTCTAATTGTTGCAATGCAATCAAATGCTTTACCCGGGGCAAAACCCCTGACAGAGCTGAAACAGTTTAACAAGATTAAAGGATGACAAGAACCTGCAGAAGCAAGAGTGCATGTGTGTGTTTTGAAAAATGGCGTCATCTCTCAAATAAGCTTCAACACACACACATACACACACACACTAAGTATCAGTCTCGTCTTGCAGTGAAGGAGTCAGCCCAGTGCTGGCCACCGCCTGGCACCAGACAGACCCCCGCCATCCACTCACCATGCTGACGCTAGGGATTAATACTCGGACTCCCGAAAGGGATGTGAGGTGGGGGCCGATGTGGACACTGAGTGTGTGTGTGGGGTCGTGCATGTGCATGTGTTTTCTAGGTGAATGGGGGAGGGGTCATGGGGCGCCACCTGCTTCTTCTCAGACAGAGTTAGTCCAGAGAGTGCTCCCTCTTTCTTCGATTCCTCTTGAAACACACTTGCACATACACACACACACACACACACACCTGCTGTTGTATTAGTTGTCTTGTATGTGTTTACAGGCTATGACTGTCTATCAATAATCCCAAGGGAACCTTATTTCTCCCAACATCCCAAGTTCACAACTATCCTATAAAGTCCTATACGTCATACTGTACTTTTGAACCATTTCAAATTAATCTCTAAACTTTGAGTGCACAATCAGTCAAGTAGTTAACTAGTTCAGATAGTTTCAGTCATTTTTTAAACATGAATGTCAAAAGTTTGCTGGTCAAACTTCTTAAATGTCAGGATTTGATGGACATCATATCAGGCTCTGGGGAACTATGACGAGCATTTTTCACAGTTTTTTGATATTGATTGAATGATTAATCTTGAATGATTAATCTTTCAATTGTGAAAATAATTGGTAGATTAAAAGATAATGAAAATAATCATAAATTGCAGCCCTAGTGCTGACCAATTGAAATGTGTCTCTAATATTAAAAGTTAGCATTTGTTCCGGTTGAATTCTTGGACATGTTAACACATTAATTCTTTGGCAGATATTATCTCATTTAAATCAGGAAACTTTTTTTTTTTTACTCTACTTACTTGCCCCATGTGGACCTACATTTTACATTACGGTCAGGGTTTGTCTTTCCATTTTCAATACATGACTCACAAAGTCCAAGGTTTGGTTAAAAAAACTACTATAAGCTAAGCAGTCAGCAGGTTTTTGTAGATTAGTGGGTTTTGTAACATTTAAAGAAAGATATGGTTTGTATGCACACCAATCATTGGTGAAATTACCAGGGATGCTTCAAGATTAAATTTACACCTTTATAGAATCAGATTTTAAGTGTATCCGTAAAAGTGTAAATGAGACACTGACTGTTCAGTCATGCAAGAACTGAACAGACTAGTTATGTCTGCATGTATCAGTGATGCAAACTATGTCAGAAAACTTCAGACAGGGAGAATGACAGCAACAACAAAAACCCAAGAGCACACAAAACCTGTTCTCCAGGTTCCTAAGCCTACAAATACCTGACAGTTCACTTTCCTGTGAGATAGTTGATACTGATAGAGACACACACACAGACACAGACACACACACACACACACACACACACACACACACACACACAGAAACAGGTTCCAACACACACTTGCTAAGGAGGTGAGTCTGACTAGTCAGCAGTTTGAAGCCCCCAGCATTGATTAGAGGAGCACCTCTGGAGGTCACAGTGATAAGAAGTGTGACACCAAAGACTTACGACCTCTCCACCCTTTTGTATCTGCAGCGGTTGGGAATGACAAGAATACCTTCAATGTGTCCTCTTTTGTTTTTTTTAAAGATCTGATTAGTGAAGTACCTGAGCTTTTCATCTCACAGTTGATGAACTGCAGACAAATTGCTCTGAACCCTCGCAAAGGTGGATCAAGAAATGATCACACAAACACTGTTTAAGTACCTCATGTTATGTACCTGAGTACCTTCTCTCACATGACAATGTTTACCTTGCTTTTCTTTCCTGATGGTTGCAAACTGGGACTTCCGCAGGGAGCTTGGAGCTGTCTTCCTGTAGAAGCTGTTACGATCTAGAGAGCCCACATAAACAGGTTTGCGACCCCGTTTCGACCCGGTGCTCCCTGCACACGACTCATATCCCTTTTCCTGCTCGTCATTGTGCCGGTATATAACGGGATCCTCAAAAGAGTGCATTTCCCTGAGTGCCAACTTCTGGTTCTGCTGTTCAACCCATTCCTCACAGTGAGTCTTGCGGTCTTTTTTAGGGTATTCCTCATAAGGCGAATCCATTGATATCGAGCGTAAATCTCGGTATCTGTCTCGGGACTTGTAGTTGGAATCTCTCGATTCATAGTGGTCTTGGTTCTCATGGTCATAGTGGTCCACAGGCCTCCGGTCATAGTGGTCCACAGGCCTCCGGTCATAGTGGTCCCTTTCTTTGTAGTGGTCCCTCCTTCTGTGGTCCTCATCTCTCCGGTCATCACCTGTATCCTTGTATCTGTTGTAGTGGTCCTTCTCCCTATAACCAGAAGGCTGGTCTAGTTCAGAGTCATACTGGCCCCTTCCTTTACTGGTGTAAGTTTCCTCACCCCTTCGATTAAAGACATCTCTGTCTTTGTAGTCATCTTCTTTACGATCCTCTGGATGCCGGTTGTAATAGTGGTCCTTACGTTTTCGCTCATCACAGAAGCGGTCCTCCTCTCTTCGCTGGTAGTATTCCTTTTCTCTATGACGATGACTCTCTTTGCAGTCATAATAATCTCTCTCACGGTCATAGTGGGGATCACTGTCCCTATAATCGTCTCTGCGAGCATACCTGTCTTTACTATCATAGTAGTCTTCATACTCACTGTTGTAACTGTCGTGTTCTCTGGGATCAGTTTTACGGTTCTTCCTGGTGTCATAATATTGCTGTTCTCTGCTGTCGTAGCGCTCATCGTATTTCCTGTCATAATGATCCCTGTACCTGTATTTGTCCCTATGGTCATACTCCTCCAAGTCTCTGGGACTCCTATGGTCATACCGTTCAGCGTTATGGTCACTTTCTCTGACCCGATCGTCCCTTCTTCTTCTTCTGTCCTCGTCTGCTTTACCATATCCTTCTTGAGTTCTGTAGTCATTATTGTCTTTTTCTTGTGGCACTCTGTTGTAGTCCTGGGGGCTGTAATCCTCAGGGCCCTGGTAAAAACAATGTTTGCCTTTCCATTCAGATATCCTCACATCCAGGTGACCATCCTGTGAACCAGGGTGGAAGTAAACGTTCTGGTCTTGAGGCCTCTTCTGGTTGAAAGCTGCCTTGTTCCGGTCATCATTTTCCCAACCGGGTTGGTGGCACACATTGGCCTGTCTAATTTGAGCTTGATTCTCCCATTGTACTGGCCATGGAGCAGGCACATGCACTGGAGGTGGCATCGGCCCACCCACAGGCACCATCATACCTCCATGTACTGGCATAGGGAAGCCTTGAGGTGGAACTGGGTCAACAGGTCTTGCTACCATGACCGGTCCCTGTGGCTGTCCAGGAGGAGCTACTCCATACCCAGGATAGCCAACCTGTTGCTGCTGAAGCTGCAGTTGGTGTAGTTGTTGTAAATGTTGCAGATGGGCCATCCTCTCCCTCTCTTTGGCCCAGCCAGCATCCCCCAGCTCCTCCACACTCTTCCCTCTTACCAGAGCACCAGCTGGATAGTTCCAATCCACTTGACCAAACATGACTGGGTTGCCATAAACCACCGGGCTCTTCATGGCTCTTGCTGTTTATATCAGCCTTTCCCCGGTGCTGATACAGTTTCTTGCTCAACGTGGCTGATTTCCTCTTTCCAAAGTCCTGCATTCCATAACAAAGCGCTGTGGGAGACTCCACCTGTCAGGCATATTGTCTGTAACTCTCCCACTTGTTTTCTCTGTCTTCTCTCCACTGCCTCAGCAGGACTGCCTGGCCCAAGCACCTCCCAGCCGTCAGTGTAACCAAATCGCACCCTCCCCGCAGCTATCTCAGCGAATCGTGGAAGGAGGGGGGGGTGGGGTTACTGAAGGAGGGGCCTACTTGGGTTAATGATTTAGTGGAGTCACATGAGTGGAGGATTAGCCCAACAGCCCCTCCCAATGTGTCAATTGGCTAGTACCTCTGTTTGCAGGAAAACAGACTGCCTGGAGACTTTTCTTTGATGGAATATGTAGACAAACTTCAGTCTGCCGCTGAGGGGCTGCAGACTTTGAAACTACATGTTTTGTTCATCCCTTCCATTAACAATCCTCCATCCTTCCTTGTATCCTGTTTTCATTGTTTTTTGCTATTTCCTGTGAGTTTCACTGCTATGGTCATTATTACAGCCTGCAGTGACAAAACCTAATATGCCACTCATTCCTGCATGCTGTCAACCAGCTCTAACGTTCAAAACTGATATTTGTTGGTAAACTGAGAGTGAGTGAGAAACTGACCTCAGTCTGCCAGTTTGACTTTGACCCTACATTTCACAGCGGTGCAGTTATTTACACATGAAGTCAGTCACGTGAGTGCAAAGTTGAAAACAAGTGAGAGGGAAAGATCTAAGAGAAAGAGAGTTATTATGTTCAGATATTTGGAGTAATTCAACGAGTGTGGGGCACATTTTTGAGAGTGCACAGCCCGATTAGGCCAGAGCAGCTACTGAAAAAGTAGCTGCTGGTGTGTACAATGAGCTATTGTTGAGGACTGTCCCCACTCGCAGTAGAGACACGATCTTTTAGTGTGAGAAAAAACTTGGGCCTATTCATAAAGCTTGAGTATAATATATCCCTCCCCCCCTTAACTCTCCATGAAAGAGGCAGGTTTAAAGGACTTGCATACACTCAAGTGCATGTGGTACACACAGACACACACATGTGGGGCAGTGTCAATTTACCATCAATTCAAACAAACTAAAATGTAATTAGAAGCTAGAACTTGTGTGTTCTTTCAATACCAAAGCTTTTTTTTGCCTGGTTTGATTTAACTGATGTCAAGTAAGCCAATCACGATAAACTTTTTTTCAAACCAGGACATAAAATGTGCTTTACTTGGATGAAACACTTAAAAAGGTTACATATAAAGAGCCCAAATAACAGATTTGACACAAGTAAGGATACATGTAAACAAAAACTTTAGATTCTATGTATACACTACAAAGTACACCCTTACAGGATGATTTTATCTTCCAATCCTTTTGCATCTTGTTTACAACAAAATAAGTGAAACTTTTCAAGTATTCTTGCTTGATCCAGGGAAATGTACTACAAAACAATTGAAAAATGCTACACGAATCTCTGTTTTGTAAGAACAAGACTCATTAGAATGCACAGCAGGCCAAAACCCATATTTCAGACACACAGTTTCACAAGGCTGAGCTTGGAAATCTTACTTTGACATTGTTCTCTTCTTACATAAGGCTGTTTAATTATCAGTGTTCAACATCTCAGCTTTCAGTAGCTGTACATGACCGAAACTGTGTGTTTGTGTACATGTGTCAACTGCAGGAATGTCAAACAAAACATTCCTCTCTTTGGCTGTTTGAGCTTATGCAGCTGAAGGTGTCAAGGACTTCATCGACATTTAACACTTCTACAAAAAGTGGTTATGATGTCCAGAAATAAGGTCATATACCAAACTGTCTGCAGCCTAGAAGCCTCCCAGTTTGTGGGGCTGATTGAGGGAAACCTGAAGCTGAAAGAGATCCTCACAACAGTGTTAAATAGATCCGGCTGTGGAGTCATTGAAGCCGATGGAGGTGTTTTAATGGTGGGTTTGCAGAATTAAAAGAGGCTGAAGGTCAAAGAGCTTAAACAAGAAAAGAGGATGAACAAAGAAATGGTAGCGACAGAAAAAACTGCACTAGTGTGTGAGATAAAAGGCCGACCAGCTCCAAACACACTGTAAACTTTTTTCCACAGACCTCATCATATTTTATGATATGATATATGCACAGATTAATATATTTTGCAATTTTGTGCCAAAGAATATTACACATAAACACTAAATTTTCTGGTCCCAAACCACCATCGCATACACAGGCATGTAGTTTGGATAACAAGCAAGTATTATTATACACTCACAGCAGAACTGTACCTTGATTTAAAGGTCAGATCATGTTTGATTTTTCAAAATGCAGTGGTCCTAAATAATGATTCTGAGCACATGTGATACAAAATATGTACACTTGTGTAACAATTGGTCGGATGTAATGAGAAACAGTTCAATACAGCTTATAATAAAATAGAAAAGATAGAAAGCCTTTGATTCTTTTTTGTATTTACAGAAAATATCTTGAACGAAAAGGTGTCCAGAGATATCCAACACACTCTGTTAGCATTCGATCGATTCTTTCTGTTTTCAGTTTCAGTCTACGCCTCTTTCAGCTTCTCTGAGGACTTTGAACTGGCCTCTGCACAGTGAAGTGCAGGCAGAGCCCAGTGTTGAAATTACTCCCTGCCTTACAACAATAAGCCGCCATTGTCTTCCAAACGTCACACTCAGGAACACACCCTGTAAAAGCACGGAAAACACTCACTCCTGGGTGAGTGTGCGTGTTCATGTTTGTGTGTGGACACATAGCAATAGGATGACAAACATGTTTTTTGCAACAAAAACCAAGAGACAAAAGACTTGATGTCTGTAAGATAGGAATTAAATGTCAAAACAAAGGGAAACATAATATCCTATTAACAAATCATACTATAAGCTTTAGTATCAGACTAATGTGTTGATGTTTAGCATATCAAACATTATGCAAAGGGAGTGTGTGCCGTTTCTTTCCATGAGCTGAATTTCAACTCATGCAAATCATGTCACCATCTTAGTCCATTTCCACATCTAACAGTACGACAAATAACAGAGTTTGAATATCACATTTTATTACTGCGAAAGGAGGGTGTGAGAACTCCTGTAACATGATGATTGAATGGAAACTATGTAGTTGCATGACCCTTAGAGGCACCTGTAGCCAGTGGAACGTGTTCCTTCCCTCAGGCTAATTCTTTTCATTGGCAGACATAAAGATCACAGACTCACTCATTGAAGAGGTATTGAAGAATGATAGATACAATCAAACACACTGTGAGTCATTTCAGTGCAACAAAAATAAAAACAATTAACAGGCATTCACTGATTTTGAGTTTACAGGTATAAATACAAACAAGATTAAAGCTGTTACTCAATCAGAATTCAATGAAATCTTTAAAGTTTATCAGTTTTTGATCAACGATCGTTGAGAAACATCATCTGTAAGAATGAAATAGAACTAAAACTTTGCCTTCAGTGGAAAATGAGACACATTAACATTACAAAGAAACCTGGTTGTTGGCGGTAATTAGAGAGAAACCTGCTAAATGAATGAGGACATTTGTAACATGAGAAATAGTGAGCTCTGCTGCTGGAAAGGTGATCCAAGCAATGTAATGTAGTGATAAAATAATGTATCCAACATCTTAGTGGAGGAACTGTTCATGGATAAAAACAATAATATAATTTAGTCAAATAACTGAAAAATCATTAGGATAGGATTTCCTATATAATGAGTTTGACACTATTGATTAAAAAACTGTTTAAGAATACAATGTTGTCAGAAAAAGTAGGAAATATACCCCAAGGCCAAACAGTCCCCTTTAATTCAATCAACTCTAATCCAATTTAAAACTGATAGCCCTGTATCACTCTACATTTGAATTCACAAATAACTGCTTAACCATAATTTAAGATCACCAGATCTAAGATCAGCCTCAAATTGAACTCGGTCATAGATAACAGCCACCTATATACACAGGTTTTCATTAAAAAAATAAATATCCATGCACTAATCCCTGAAAATTTAACGAAAATGTTGAAAATTGCTATTGTAAAAAAAAGTGAGAATAAAATTCTTGGATCTTAATCCGGACCAAAAAGGTAATGAAGTCTAGTCTGGGCTGAGACCCATCCTCCATCCAAGTTTCGTGGAAATCTGTTCAGCAGATTGTTTGTTTATTAGTCGGTTGGTTTGTCAGCAGGATCACAACCTTTTTGACGGAGGTAAAAATTTGCAACATCGCCCTTGTTGGCCTAATTCAACAAGAAACTGAAATAGAAATAGAATTTAACAGAGTATTTTATCTTTGCCATGAATTGTCAGATAGACATCACCAAACACATTCATCACCCAGGTGTTGTCTGTATGATTAAGGGTCATTACACTTAGGCTGGACCAAACACAGCAGAGCTAGATAATGCTGTCTGATACTCCCTTACAGGGGACAAAACATACTCATATGTCTGAAGGGGACATTCTGAATCTAATCAATGGCATTAATCTGATAGCTGAAAATGCATAAAATGGTAAACATTGTCATATCGCCCTCAGAATGATCGTTCTTTTTCTGATTTTATTACCAAGCTTTTAATTATTAACAACAACACAGAATCATAAATAAAAAATACAGAATAGGTCATGAATCATTTATATTAACACCCAGCTTCATAAGAAGTTGATTCCATACCGATTCCAAACATTTTCAACAACTACTGACATTTCCCTCGAGCCAGGCACTAACACAGAACCCCTGTCTGGCTGTCAAACAGCACAGCAGTCTGAGTAATAACCTGTTGAGTTCAAGCCTACCTGCTACTCTGCTGGACCTGGTCTGCCGAGCGAGTCCAAACAGTGTGGAGAAGTGTGCCACGGGCCATGTCACAGCTCGCCACAACCACACTCCGGGTCCCGCTCTAAAGTGGGCCATGCCGTCTCCACTACCTCAAGAAATCTCCCAGAACCATATCCAATGTATTCCCTGCTCTCTCGTTTTTAAAAGGAACAGATGATGGAGGAAAAAGATAAAAGATGTGGAGTGAGGAAACTGTGAGGACATTGGGATCAAGAGACAGAGAGGGGACTAAAAGAAAGAGAAGGGGTGGAAAAAGAGACAGAGGCCCATGTGCCTTGCTTGCCCTCTCACTATGTGCAGGAATGCACCTCGTACCTATGTGAAAAAGTGTTGGGCTGCCAAAGACGGCACCGTGCGCTCAGACAGTACGAGATGGCAAATCCAGTACATAACTATTGTTTTTGAAATATGTAAACATACTTGAGAAGACTGTGTCACTGAATGTATGTGCTCTGTAAAAGACTGCAGTTGCAACAGTTTCAAAAGGATAAGTCGTGCCAATTAAGATGTGAAAGCCTTTAACGATACATACTTTTTAAACCTAATTACACCCAAACAGCACCAGACAAAACTTACTTAAAAACCAGACAAATTAATTTCCCTTTACTCCACATAAACCCTGCTGAGACATCCTTATACTGCCGCATGTGCTTTATTTTTCCAAATGAACAGGGCAGTGAGACAAAGCAAATTCCCACAATACGCACACGCACAAACGCACGCACACACATTGTTATGATAACTCTTCATTTAAATACACAATCGTCCTTCCGCTGATCGTCGTGGACGGTAAATAGGGATGTCTTGTTTGCATAGTTCACAGTGGAATTCAAATAACTAGTGTTCATGTGCGTGTGCGTGTGTCAGGAGAGGAAATCTGGTAAGCACCGACAGCTCGTTTTTAGATTCCTCCTATATTACATTTTGTCTTCAGTGGATTGGTATTATTTTATGAGCTAACCTGCAGGCGACAGAGCCTCAGAAGAGGACTATGACATCAAGCAAAAGAAATTTTCTCTTTCTCCGTCTTCTATCTTCACTCTCTGCTACAGTAGCTAACTGACTTCTAATTGAAAGTGGAAAAAAACAGGAAAACCAAAGGAAAATATTGAGGCTGCATCTAACCATCATTTTCATGGTCAGTTAATCTGTTTATCATATTCCTGATTAATCGATTAGATGTTTGGTCTAAAAAATGTCAGAAGATGGTGAAAAATGTTGATCAGTGTTTCCTATAAGCCAAGATGCAGTCCACAATTTCCAGTTTATTTTTGTCAGTATGTATTACATAAAGATTTCCTGTCTAAAATGATCATAGCCTATATTGAATGACATTTGTGTATCTAATAGTGTTCATACTGAAAAAAAGTGTAACACACTCTAGTCGGTTGCACTCTCTATATGCAGTTTACTTTAATTAAATAATGTTTTGGCCCTCGGGGCTTCAAGATCAAAAAGCTTTCTGACTTTCTAGTCTGCACCCATCAGCACCCCATTAAAGCCATTGGTGAACGTTACCTCTGTATGAACTGCAAGCAGTGAATGTTCATACTTGTAAGCATAAACTCTGGCACTTATGATGCCAAAAACTACTCAACTAGAGTTGAATTAAACAGACCTTGTTCCCAATTTCCCTCAGTTCTATGATGTTATCATCTAGAGCATCCAAGTTTTGGTTTAACCAAAGACTCCCTGAGACTCCCAATCCCAGAGCTCCCTGGTGGTTTTGGGTTCTAAGGCCACTGATCACAAAAACCATACAGTTGATTCTGTCTTCAACCTTTGCTGCACGTTAATTCATTGTCTCCACTGTTGTGTATCTGATAAAAGCATAAAATACCCAGAAATACTCAATCCAATGTCCAACAGTCTTACCTTGTAGCTGCTGCTGCTCCAGGGCCAGTGTCTCCAGCGTGTAGTTGCAGAACTCCAGATTCTCCATGGCTTGCATGCGGGCCGTCTCATCTTCCTCCTCCTCCAACATGGACCTGAGTTCTTCCGCTGTGTGTGCGTATGCTTCCATGTCGTGCTCTACCTCTTGCAGACGTAGCAGCAGCTGATACCTCTCCTCCTCTTCCTGCTGTCTCTGACTCTCCAACTCCATCTCTCTCTCCAGCTCTTTCTCTGCTTCCAGTTGCCGCTGGATTTCTTGCTCCTGGGCAGCTGCGAGGTCACCAAACTCGTCCTGCCCTTCTGTTTTTTGGTCTAGGATGTTAATAGCTGGTTCGTCAGGAGTGTAGAAGATCTGGCTGCTGGATGGAGGAGCAGTATTTTGTCTCGGGCAACGAGGAGGAGGACGTGGAGCAGGGCGGGCTGGTTTGTATGCAGCTGGGGCTGGCAGACGATGAGCTCTAGGACGAGGAGGAGGAGGGCGAAGGGTCCTGCGCCTCTCAAGTGAGGAACAGGCCGAGTTTGACTGCAAGTGTTGGGACACAGGTGAGTGCATGGAGCCTCGGATGATATCCCTTTCATCGCTGAAGTCCAGAATGGAAAAGTGGCGCGAGATACGAGATTGCTGGCTCAGGTCACCTACAAAAGACATGTCCCTGGGACCACCTGAATTCATGTCAGTATCACTGTATGAAGAAGTCAAACTTTTCTCAAATTCGAAAAGCTGCTGGGTCAGCTTGGTCTCTAGGTCACTGGCTGAGGTTGCCAGGGCATCTAAGGTGATGGATGTTGGTGTTAAACCATTGGAGCCACGCATCGTCTGGGAACGCCGTGTCTCAGAGCTGCCCATCATCATATCCGCATCATTGACACTTGCGTGGCGAGTTAGCTTCTTCTGTTTATGGGCCTGAGCAAGTTTAAATAACGCCTGGCCAAGACTGGGACTTCTGGTATTGGTGGTGGCACCTTCCACTGGTGAACTCTGGTAGTATCTGCTCTCTTTAGACCAACCAGAGTGACTCCGCGGGAGGGTTAGGCTATGGCTTAGTTTGGACTGTAAAGATTGAGAGCTACCATTCGTATACTTAGACTGACTGGCGCCAGTTGATGGGCTATGGTGTCTATGGCTACGTGCAGGCGGGCTAGGCCGAGATGGGAGTCTGGGCCTTGCGGGAGGAGTGGATTTGGGTCGCTCAGGCCTTCTCTGTGCTGGGGCGACAGGTCTACGTGGCTGAGAGTCAGGCTTGTTACCTTCATGTCCTCGCCCTCTATTGGTAGTTTGAGTTTCAGATCTGTTGTTTGAATTTTGACACCTCTGCTCCTCAGTCTTTTCAAAGTAGTCCAAGTCCCATACTGTATGATCCTCATATGTCCTCCATTCGGGCTCATTCTCTGGCCCATTAGGACATACCTGGTCTGAGCTGTATTCAGATGTACAGCTGTTCTCTTTGTCTCCTTCGGGTTCAACAACATGCGAGTCATCCGAAGCCTTTTGTCCATCATCGTCTACTTTGACAAAACGATGAGGAAAAATACCACGTCGCCCTCGCAGCTGACCCTCCAGCCAACCATCTTCCATAGTGCTTATAACACGAATGCGATCTCCCATATCAAAGTCCAACTCACCTGGTTCCATGGCCCGAAACTCATACAGTGCCACTGCATAGACACCACCCTCCTCCTCCTCCTCCTCTTGCTCCTCCTCCTCCTCCTCCTCCTCTTCTACTACTACAACCTCCTTCTGCTCCTCTTCCTCTCTCCCAAAGACCTCTCCTTCTTCTACACCTTCCTCCTCGGTCCCCTCTCCTGCATCGTATGGGTCCTCGTAGCTAAATTCAGAGTCATTGTTCATATACTGGCAGTCCACAGGTTCTTGAGGTGACCGAAGGGGACCAAGGAGCTCCACAAATCCCTCTGGGAAGATGCCCCTGCGGCCCTCCAGCTCCCCCTGGAACCAGCCCGGCTCAGGCAGGCCGGTGATTATGATCAAATCCCCCTCACGGAAGTCCAGCTCCTCATTGAGCTGTGCATGTAGACTCATAAGGGCTCGAGCCTGGCCCAGGGCATAAGGTGGGAGCTCTGACGCCTGGGCTTGAGCCGAGCGTTCAGACAGCAGTCTGGAGCGGCCAGAGAGGTTCAGCTCCTTTACACATGATGTTGGGAAGACACCGCGGACGCCCCAGGCATTACAACCACGCTGCCAGGTTTCTCCGAGGTTCATGGACCCCCCTGCCTCTCCAACTACCACATCACCTAGAGAGAAAAAGAATAAAGAAATGCTTTAAGTCATAGTTAAATGCTAAATAAAAAGTTACACCTTGTTCTCAGGTGTTATGTTAAGAGGAGGATTGTAAGCACTGTGAGGCTAAGAATGTGCTAAGAGACAAAGCGGGAAAACTTCAGGGTATAGGTAAAGGTAAGGAGAGCAGACAAGGGCTGTCCTGCCTGTTGCTCTAATCAATCTACAGTCTATGCAGGTTTTTCCCCACAATTATAAGGTTTAGGTGCAGCACCTAAGCCGCTTTGGCACCATCTAAGTGGATAGAATGTAAAGATTTGAAGATCATCAAAACAAACTGACTTTTTCCAGATCTCATGGTTGTAGCTGGTCCTCAGTCCCTCAGAGATTGATTTACTTGGGAAAGTTGAGGTGTTTAATGTAGACCAATTAACATTTAAAAATGTTGTTTTATCTTTTATCAATTTTAACTTTCTTAATGACCTGTTGTTTAACAGGTCAGAGTCATTCAGAGAGTGAAGACCATTTTGGCAGACCCTCACCACCATCTCCTTGCAGAGTTTTCACTCCTGCCATCAGGGAGGAGGTATACTTTCCCTAACAGGGCCAAATCAAACAGATATTTGAGATAATTTGTTCCATCATTTGTTGGGTTTTTAAACAAGCTCTAGGCCTTGTTGCTATTGCTCAAAACAAAGGAATGATGTACTCTAAGAGCTTTATTCTTTCTTTAGACTTTCAAATTCAATCCAATGCAATCAGTGGACTTGATCAGTAACTTCTTGGTTGTTGTTCATTAACAATCTGCTTTTTCCAACTTTGTGTACACAGATGTGGTAAAATATTGGTCCCAAATGATGTGTATTACATTTTTGATTAAAACACGCAAAACACCCATTTAGAGGAGGACCCACAAATACCTCACCAAATAAATGCATGCAAGTCTTTCTCTAATTTCTCTAATCATGTTATTAGCCAATTGATTATTCAAAGAACAACCCTATAGTTGCTGCTTGTGAGACAGAGAACTTGTGGGCCTGGCAGAGAGTGTGGTAGCTGATTTGTTTTTGTTATTGGTATATTTTGTTTTCTGTTTGTGATGAATACTTTTGCAGAATTGAACTGACTTCACTTAACATGAATGGAATTAGAAGAACTGTATTTTAGACATTTTTGTCCAGTTTTTTTGACAGCATTCAGGTAGTCCTGATCACATTACATCTCCATTATATAAACTTCATCACTGCATTCCTAATAACTGTACAGGTGTCAACGGTGCTGTTAATATATCTGGAGAATCAGGGATAACAGGAATGTTGACTGGTCAGCCAGAAGTCATGGGGGTCACATTCCAAAGACCTGCGGCTCCACCTCCCATTGTGTCTGCGACCATAACTGGCACACCGCCAATCAGGACCATGGAAATTCATACTGGAAATGAACATTTCAACTCTCAGATGGCGAGATCGTTTCCTCTGATCCGGAAAGTGTTATTTATCTCTGACAATACAAAAATATCTTGTAATACTGTTGTTGATTAAATGTGGGTTTAAGGTTCAATCAAAATCTGATTAAAATAAAACAATAAACGGGTATTTATGGTAAATAGACACTGTAAAATGTTGATTCATTATTTAATATAGTTTATCCTATCGAAAAGCAAAGTGACTTCCCATTGTATATTATACAAACTTTAACGTAATCCAGTGTCTAACTGGATTTATTTTAAAGTTTTTTTTATCAAAAGTAACTTTTCCATTAAACTCCAACTACTACTAAGACTACAACTACTACTTCTACGGATTAAAAAAACAAAAACAACAACAATTTAAAAAGTTTTACCAATGTAAAAGACCTCTGCAAACATCTGTGAGAGTGTTAAAAACAGCAAAATATTAATGTAATCATGTCGGGCAATGTAATAAGAGAAGACAAAAGCCTGCTGAGGACAGTTTCAGGTGGACTCTGGGGACATCTAGTGGGGACTTTTAGTAAGAGACATTGTGTGTTCATTATGTCAACACATGCTTTGTTTCTATACAATAAAATCCCACGGGGAAATCCACCATGGTTATATATTAAATTATTATTAGGTTAGGTATCATATTATCAGGTGATATTATCGGCCAGGTAGAGAGGCCTTCATGCTTTGCTCAAGAAAACACAACAATCAGGAATTACAGGAGAAATGCAGATAAATATCTATCATCTTATAGCTCTTTTGGATGTATGGACCTTGTACACATAGAATAGCAAATCAGAAGACAACACAGACATGTTCTTACTTTAAAAATGCATCTCTTTCTTTATCTAAATACAATGTATCCATTTCTAAATGAATAAAGAAATCCATCAATAAAGAGCTGATCAATTTGATTTCACAAAATGAATAATGTAGAATAAGAAATTAACTAATTAATACATTTTGGGTTTACAGGATAACATTGGCATTGAACTAAACAGTTCCCATGTACATGGAAACTAGAAACCAATTATTACAAAATCAGATGGAAACCTGTGACTATAATAGACTGTGTACAGTATATGAGACTAGGGTTTCTTCTTAACCCTAACCCTACCTTTTATTCCTTTATGGTGGTATCAGTCCTAACATGTCTTTAGGAAGTCCCTTACTGTGCAGTGTGACCTTTTACTTTCGTTCTGAACCAAATTTCTAGAGAGATTCCACCAGACATTACAGCAGAGTGACACCACAGATTTGAGTCATGGCTCCTTTCCAAAGAGGCTGCCATCATGAAAAAAAGTGCCTTGTCTCCATTCCATATAATCAATCGGTTTATTACATTATGATTTGTAGAAAGAATTAAGCTATTTATTTGTATATAAAATCGAACGCTGCACCAAAAACATAGTTTGATTTTCGTTTCTGTCAACATTCAATTTCCCAGTTTGTGGCAGTGGAGACAAGACGTCAGGACACAACATTCAACACAACACAGCCACACTACAGCACAACACAATTTTTACCTGAGCACAGCGACATCAACACGTTAAGCTAAGTGAGAAAATCAGCAGCGTTAATGGAAGCACGTCTCAAAACCACAGCTCGGCTTGTGTTACAGTATCTTGTTCAAAACATCGACTCACAAATAACACATAAGGAAGCCAATGTATGTGCTGATAAAAGTCTCCATATTTTAAACCAAGACTCATAAAGACAAGGAGTGATTCATACTTCAGCCATGACTGGTAAAAAGTCTGTATGAGTGCATTCAGTGTGTCTGTACCTCTCTTCAGCAACAGGTTGCCTGGCTCTGCTGAGCTGTAATCATTGATGCACACATACAGTCTGTCTCCAGGCTTCGTGCTGGGAATGGTGACCTCTTCCACAAAGGTGCTGGGAAACTGACCTGAAGACGGGAGACAGAACAAGAACACAACTGAATTACTGCAGTAAACGCAGTGAAAAAGAGCCCCTACATGAGTCTCATCTCCTCAAGACAATGACAACAATGGCTGCTGTAACCCCCATACATGTACTTTGTTACTCCAGGTGTAGTATCTTCATCCTAATATCAGTGCAAACTGACAATAAAGTTTAGTTGCATTATATCATATCGTATTATATCTTGTCGTGTGGTATGGTATCGAATAGTTGAGTCATATCGTATTGTACCGTGTCGTTAAGAGATAATATCAATATTAGTTTTTCACAGCCAGACCTACTTCTGCAACTTGATGGTGTCATTGTTTAACAGTGTTAGAGGAACTGGTTTGGTGGAACATTTAAAGGTTGGGGGGGAAACTCTGGCATTAAATTTGCTAAATCCCCGCTGAAGAACATGTAACAACTGCTAGCTTGTTTATGTTCGTTCTGTTAGCAATCAGATTACGGTCAGAGTAACTTGTCATTTTCGTCGTGAAGATCGCTACGTAGGATGTTGAAGTGGATTTTTGCACTGAAGGCGGAGGGATGTGAAAATAATGATATACTATCAACAGATTAAGAACCTTTGATTGATATTAAGTGTAAATGAAGAGAGAAAGAGGCAGAGAGCCCTTACTGTAATCCATATGTGCATTTCTTTGAACCTTACTTCTGTAAGTGTACATCACTGATGCAGTTTTTATCTTTCTAAGAAAGACAAGTCATAGAAATACTGATATACTGATCTGTGGTTTCCTGGAGCAGTTGAGCAAGCCACACTATACTGATTTGCACTTCCCCTCTGAAGGAATCCCCTTTCTCATCTTATCCCTTCAACTCTTAAGAAAACTTAAGTGGATTTCTGTGCGCTCGACCCTTCAAGGGCAGAGAAATCGAGGTGACAAGGACGTTCTTTTCATGGGCAAATCTTTGGTTCCCCTGCAAAATACAGGGATATGATACACAACACATATAATGTGTAGGAGTGTATTCATAAAAAATAGTTATCATTGATTATAACAAATTCTCAACTTACTGCTTACGAACAAGAATGTTTGATTTTGAATCCTCTGAACCTGCAAACTGAACCCCCCTTACTCCACAAGTATCCTGTCTTGCACATATGATGTAATGCATTACAAAACTCAGGAAGTTTTCCCATTCTGTCTACATTACATACAAATGTTTGCACAAGCAGTCATCTTCGTGAAATTGATGGGGGTGAGGGACCATCTCTTCCTCTCTGCCCTCTGCAAAGAATATAGTTAAACCAGCTAGGCTAATTATAGCCGACTCTTTCTGTTCCCTGTATTCAGAGGGTGTGAAGTGAGCTGTGTTGCAGGTATTAGAATGCATTCTCTTTATGTGGCAGCCATTATGTCCATGACAAATTTCCCTCAAGAGATACAAAGTAATCGTTAATCTTCAACCAGAGCATGTCAACAACTATTTGTGGAAAGACAATCCAGTACTATGTTGGTGAGTGGTTTAATTGATGTTGAGCTTAGATGTGGTGAGTTTTTACAAAGAGCTGACAAGACACTTAAGCTCAACTTAGTCCAGTAAAAGAGGGACGCTTGAATTCAGAAGGTGTAAGGTGTAATGGTTGTATTTTTCTGTTCAGTTGGGAAAATAGAAGTATTCCATTTCTTGACATTTTGTGAATTTATTTTGTTAATTTACTACGCTTACAGCGTAAAGGGTAAACATCTCTGCAACACAGTACATAGACATCTTTGGCACATCTTCAGTGCTGCTGATTCTTCACACTCTTTTTCACACTTCGCTTCAAACCAATAAGTCACCCACAGCTTCCCATGTGGCTTTTTTTATAAACAATAACCGCAGTGAGCTTCTCTATGTAGTCGGCACAGTCTAACTTCTTCAGAGAAATAATCAATCAATCAATCAATCAATCAATCAATCAATCAATCAATAGATTTTATTTTTAGAAACAACAACTCATGACACCTTACCTGTGACGCCATCTTTGTTACCAAGTAACCAGAACTCATCCAGGACACTGAGCACCTCGATGACATCACCAGTAAAGAGTGGCAGCTCCTCAGAGACGCTGGGGAGAAACTCGAACACGGCACGCACCACCGATCCTGCTTCCATCACTCATAACCTGCAGAGGTTAAAAAGAAAAAGAGAGAGATTAAGAGATAATTCCCACACTGTTTTTTATAAAAATGCATGAAAAGAATCATGGCGAGATGCTGAAAGTGCAAAACTTTAATAAGATATTGAAAGATTGAAGATGCAGCAGGCTAAGTTTTCTTTAAACAGGCACACTGGGGCCATTCAAAATGCTCAACATGCAAATCAACAAACGCCTCATTCGAGTTTGTGAAACAACACCAGCTGAAAGGGGAAGCGAGAGCGTGAGAAAGCCACAATAAAAAGGAGAGAGAAAAGAACGAGAAAAGCAAAAGAGAGAGGGCTGTACTTAAGACATTGGCATTCCTCAACACTTTTCGATCCGTCTCCTGTTTCTCTTGAGGAGGTAGGGATCTGACCATTGAGCCTCACATTCTTACGCTGTTTTAACATTTCTCGTCACTTGTTCACATGATGCAAAAAAGAAAAAAAAAAAACACCTTATCAATCGCATTTCATTTTAGAGGGGATCTCTCTCCTGTTCTTACTTCTTGTCCAAATCTACTAGGTGGTTTAATTAAATAAAGGCACCTTCTGAACGAAAAATACCCTGAAGTCTAGTGATCTTCGCTTTTTTTTTAATTTTTTTTTTAAACAAATTACTCCACAATGTGTGGTGAAAATCCAATTCAGTGGTCCTTCATTTTTCTGAGCAACCAATCATGGTTAACTCCTCTAATTTCTGGGTTTTAATTGGAAACAGATAAGACATTTGGACGAATGGTTGTGATTTCACTAGGGCCGGGACTCGATTAAAAAAATTAATCGAATTAATCAGAGGCTTTGTAATTAATTAATCGAAATTAATCGCATATAAATATTTGACCTGAGAACAGTGAGAAGCAATTTTTTTCACATATATTTTAGTATACCATTGAATAATGACTGAATACAGAAGCTTAAGCAACAAAACATGGTTTTTGTTTTTTCAAGACCAACAGACCAGTGCAATTTTTAAATATTTTTTTGGCCTTTTATGGCTTTATTGACAGAACAGCTGAAGATATGACAGGAAACAGGGAGAGAGAGAGGGGGAGTGACACGCAGCAAACGGACCCAGGCCGGGAGTCGAACCGGAGTCCGCTGCAGAGCCTCGGCACATGGGACGCGCGCTCTACCCACTGAGCTAAACGCTGCCCCGACCAGTGCAATTTTTGCCATAAAGTCCAGCAATAGCATGCTCTTATCTACGCTGCCATCCGTCCGCTTTTGAAAACAAAATTTCCCATCCACGGGGCCAACCAAAGCAGTCTCATCTGCTTCTTCGTTCATTGTTGTTGTCTGAAGTCATGAACGTTAGTTGGTGCTCCAGCATAATCGGTACCCTTGAAACTCTTCCAGTGAGAAACGTTCCGCGGTGCAAAAATAAGTGCGATTAAAATGCGTTAATTTTTGTGTAATTAATTAATCGTAATTAACGCGTTAAAGTCCCGGCCCTAGATTTCACACTATGTTCTTCTGTGTATGTGTTTGCAATTGCTAATAACTAGCATGCAAGATATTAAAACGTGCAGGAATGTAAACAAAATATAATTAAGTGTGCAATGGGAAGCCGTATATTTGGAAACCAACTGCTTTCATCATTTTAAGGCGCATGAAGCAAAGGAAATGTATTCACATTTATGCTCGATATCTGGCTAATTCAACTATAAGCTAAATGAGAAAACACACATACAAAGATTTTAATTAGTATTTTACAGGCCCTTGTGTATCATTATCTGGAGACAGACTAACCACAGGTGGGGATGGATGTGCTCAAAGAGACGGGAAACGAGAGAAGAGGGCTGTAGTTTGTTTCAGTCAATGGGGCCTCTGTTAAGTGTGCCGAGTGGGAGAGGAACAGCACCGTAGCCTAGTTCAGTGACACCGTCTCTGGGGAGGGACTCGGGTTATCCTGGACGTGGTGGTGGTGGAGGCAGATACGGTGGACAGATGACAAGCATTAACAGAAAGAAAGAGCATTGAATGTGTGTGTTTGGTCGGCTGCCTGCGGTAAAGGTTAAGCAGAACTGTTTTGCTTAACAAAAGCAGTTAGTGGTCACTTTTCAGTGAAGTACCGGAGGCTGAGAACTCAACACCACATAGTGTTGGAGCCACAGTGAAACCAGAGCCACCACATTAACTAATGCAAGCCAACAGGAGGTGTCCAAGAAGAGGGAGAGACCGCAGACGGGCTGTGTTTCCATTTATTCAGTGGAACCTAATGTTGTTTATTGTTCTTTTTATGTTCTGTTGTCATCAGTTGATCTGATCCCTCCATAATAAATGAATAAAATGTGATGTATTCTTAATGTCATTTGGAATAAAGCAGGCTTAACAACATGAAGCACACTGTTAATCATATGTCTGCTTATCCCCAGTTCAAATCCAACAATGGCTTCCTGTTTGACACCATAGCAAATCAAACAAGTCCTGACACGCTCACAGGTGCACTCATATCACCCATCTTCAAGGACTGTTTTCCATGAAACAGTGATTGATAATGATCTACCAAACACCTTACAGCCTCACCTGATGTGTCTTAGTTTATGAAACGGTTTTGCTGTAAACAGACACACATTGAAGAACACTGCTAGTGAGCAAATAATGCACAGCAGAAACAAAACAAACTATAAAAGTAAAACAAATCTGAAGCGTTAGCTGGAAATGTCACACGTGGGTTTGCTGATAAATTGTACTTGAAGCTACAGTGTCAAGCACTTTTTCCATGTTTGTCTTTTTCACAACTAACCACAAATACAAGTAAAGTGCGCCCAAACTGGACAGATTTGTGTGATTTTGGAAGGAACTTCTTCTCAGTGTCAAACAAATAATGTCTTGCTCTCCAACCTTATGTAGTGACAAAGGGTTCTGCCAGAAAATGTTGTGCCAAGAATTAAAAAGAGCTTGAAAAACAGCTGAAAAGGACAACAAGCCACCAGTGAAACCACTGCCAAACTAAAGGTATTGAAAGGGAAATAAACATAGTAGCAAATTTAGATTACAGTCTTCTTTGCACAGGCATCATTTGTGCAGATGGATGATATTAACGTCACCTAATATCTCAAATTCTGAAGTCATGTATTTATTTTACCACTTTCCAACTCTGAGTGTTTCCAGCCTGCCTCCCACAGCTGAGCTTACGTTCAACACCCAGGTAACTAAACCTCTTTCCACACCTGACCACGCTGCCAGGACCTGTGAAGAGTCACTGGACGGCTCAAGCTTTCTTCATGTTAATCCTCGGATCTGCATACAGCCAGACAAGCTCCTTAATGTTATTTATGGGCCTGTCAGTGTGTCAGTGGCCAATGCGCTGGGTGACTTTTACACTCTGCTCTGGCAGATGACGACACAAGCTGCCTGGCACAAACACGGTTTAGTTTTCCAGTGACACCGTGGTCCCAATACAGTAGTTCAACATAGTTTGGCTCAAATGTTTACAGGGCAGTTGACATAGTAATAGGCCCATATTGTCAATATGGTCAACATAATGGATGCATTTAAGTGCTGAATCATTCTAGTCCTTAAAATAAATAAACTCATGGTGGACGGATGAAGTGTAATAACTCTGGTGATAATTTCTTCCCAACACGAGATGAACATTTCTGACACAAAGCGAACAACTCCCGGATGATATGACGAGAAACTTGCCACGGATGTTCAAATGACCTCAGTGATACTCAGACATTTTCTCTAGCTCCATTATCGAATCAGAATGTATGACAAAAAACCTGAAAAGCTGATGAAATTAACAACAGTCTTAACTTTATCAGATGCATCATCACATACTTTTTGTCACCTAAATGCATGTTTTTCTTCATTTTAAGGTGTAGTTGAAAACTTAATTTAAAAGAAATGATCAACATAATGTGAAGAAATAACAGTTATGACTTTATGACATCTATGCATTGTGCTGCAGAGATATCCACTGCAGTGATTATGCTTAGCAGCTAGCAACAGCCTGTTCTACTTCCAACATTCCTGTGCCAGTGGTGTAAAAAACACTTTTCTGCTCGGAGCTCTGTGTCCAACACCACTAGACCACTAGATACACAGCTGATAGAGATCAATAGAGATGAGAGAACTAGCTAATGGCAGCTACAGTTTGCAGCAGTTAGCGGTTACTCTGGTGAAACACGTCCCCCTGTTGGTTTGGAGTATGAATTTGACAGGTGTCTATTTCTTATACATTGCTACTTTAAATCAAAGCAACAAGGACCCACGATAATCTAAATTGTTTAATAAATAAACCTCTAAATCTAAGCCGCACTGCTGCAACCAATGAAAATGTTCAGTTGCATGTGACCAAATTAGTGGCGGCCCGGCGCCCTGATAACATCACCTGATCTATTTTAGACATGTATCAGCCTATTTAATTGACAGGAGTAATTAGTCTGAATTCTATTCAGCTAAGTGTGTTCATTCTACTCTTTGTAGGCCGATATCACATTTCCACTTTACAAATCAAATCATGTAGCAGCTGGCATCAATTAGGGTTCATATGGCTGTATAATACAAAAGATATGTGTGCATTCTCCCAAATCATGTCAGCAGAGTTAGTGTTATCGGATCTTCCCCATCAGTTACAAATATCCAGAGCTAAAACAGCAGTTTCACATTGCCAGAATTGATTTGAAATTCTGAAATGTCTAATCTCATCTTCTTCTCATCATGCAAGCATACTGTGCGAGTTTCAATGTGTGAGTGGCTCATTCTGACTCATAACTTCACTAGCCGAGGGCATTTTTGTTTGGATTTGAAAAAAAAAAAAGAGAGGGAAACATGGATCACATCAGGAGGAGCAGGCGTGTCTGGAGGAAACAACGCCGGCGGTTTACCAGTGCCATATTGTAACCGAATTACTTTTGAACCGTTGATGGAAGGTATCATTTTCAGAAGTGCACATACAAAAAAATATACAATTAAGTTCATAAATCAAATGATGTGTAAAGCTGCACTAGAGAAAATGTCTTGGGAAAGTACAAGGGGCATTTCACACACTGCAAGGGCTTCATAACAAGACTCAAACAGGTGTGTCTCTACTGTTAGGCTTTATGAGGTCCTGATAAGCAATGGCACTCTGATAATAATGGCGTGTCCAGGAAGAAACCTCTCACAGAGATAACTACAGTAGAGGAAGAAGGCAAAGAAAGAATAGGACAATATTCTGTTGTTATCTAAAGGTAACTTCAATTTAGTCCCTCAATAATGGTTCTGAAATTCAGAAATTCAGACAAAATTGAAAGTGCACTGATGACATAATTTAAGATCATTGATTACTGGGAAGGTTCTTTAAAAGAAAGAGGGTGAATAACTGTGACTAGTGTGTGCCACTTGGCACTGTCCTGGAGAAAGTAACAGGATTATGACAGACAGCTAAGTCAACAGCTGACACACACACACACACACACACACACACACACACACACACTCTCTCTCACACACTCTCTCACACACACACACACACACACACACACACACACACACTGTACTCACCCAACTGACCGTGGGACAAAGCAACAACTGTCTGACCTGAGACGTGGCCTTGGAACTATCATCACTTATTACTAAACTATCTCTGCACACGTGTGTTTGTGTGCATTTTCCAATGTTAGTAATCGGCTTCAGACGCACATAAAGTATTAGCATGTGATGGGAAGTCTGCGGTAAATTGTTTGCATTTCACATGAGTAGCAGTGAGTTAAGTTTCCATGATGTCTAAGTGTCTCAATAGAGAATATCCATCTTCCTACTCCAGTTACTGCAAATTGAATATGCAAAACAATCTACATGAAAATGATTACATCCCATCAATGTATGAAGGCCATCTGAAAAGAAAGGAATAAGTAAGCTTGATGAGGGTACCACCTCATTAACTACAACATCTGCATGCAAAAAGAGATTAAACTGAGAGCAACTGAGAAACATTTTAAGCAATACCTCATTACAATCATATATAAAAGTGCCCTCAGGAGTTATTATCAAAATAAAAATGGCAGCCAGCAGGCTTTTACTCCTCATAAAGCGTAAAGCATCTTTAGATCTGCTCATTGAAATAAAGAGAATAATGATCACAGTGATCAACTGTAGCCGATAGTAAAAGGCAACAGATTAACTGACAACAATATTGCTAATCTATTCATCTTAAAATACATTTCCTTTTCTTAAATATGATGATGTGCTGCTGTTCTCTCTGGTGCATCATTTGCAATGCAATATATTTGGGTTCTGGACTATAATATCGGACAAAACAAGGATTTTATCCAGGAAAATGTCACCTTGGACTATGAAATCTGATATGTTCACATGAAAAGATGAATCAGCTACTTGAAAATTATCAGCAAATTTGACATCGGGGGCCTTTAAATCAGTTTTATGTGAAAACTGCAATTCAAAAAGAGCCACTATTCTCTACCATCTGTCTAATACGCTCTCTGTTTTCCAGTTGTAGCCCTTTTCAGCTTGAGCAAAGATGTTTTTGTACCTTGAATGCAATATCTTAATAAACGTGAGATAAATTGATTGTTTAGGAACGTATATTTAGAAGCTGACCTTTCCGTATCTGACTGACTGTGTTTATTAATCAATCTTTTAAGTATTTTTTTAAGAAGACAGAGTCAAATTAGCCCGGTTCCCCCCCCCCCTTTGACATTAAACTGATTATCATTGGGTTGTGGATAAAACAAGACATTTGAGGGCATCATTGTGGACATTTTTTATCTATTTTTTTAATACTAAACAACTGATCGATTAATTAATAAAATATCAAATATAATCAACAGAATAATCATAACTTGCAGCCCTACTTGGAAATTTGATACGTTTGTAATAACGCTTGGCACAATCATAATCCTTATAATACTGTGTCAATCAAAGACGCATGGTAATTTATAGAAAATAACAGCTATTTAAATTGCACCTGCAATATCAGAAAGAAAAATTGTGATCAGATACATTCCTTGGATCTTTCAGCCTAATATATAGTACATAATCATAACTGAGTCCGTCTTCGCTGAAAGGCATCTCATCTCTGTCTCTACAGGTACCTGAGTCTGAGTGCTGAAACACTGTGCTAGCCTGAATGCAGGGTGGAGGAAGTGGGATCTGCTGACTGCCTGTACCTTCTATTGAACAGGGTCATCTGATGCCAACAATGAAGCCGCTGCCTCATTATCTAGGTCTGCCTGCCAGGACCGGGCTTGCGCTGATGCACCACCAATGTGCCATTCAACCTATTCAGATATACAGAAGTGGCAGACTGGCACGTGCCTGTGTGTGGGTGTCAACACACACACACACACACACACACACACACACACACACACACACACACACACACACACACACACACACACACACACACACACACACACACACACACACACACAGGTAGAAGCCTCTGGAGTGGGCCGGGTGACAGCTGATGTCTTTTGATACCAATTGTTTGCCGGGGAGTGCTGAGTCCACTGAAACGCATTCACCTCGGAACAACATCACCAAAGCAGGTGACCGGCCGGTGGACGGTTCTGGATATTAAAAACTGTGGGACATCTGTTGCTTTGCTTTCCACCGTCTAGTCTTTCAGCACATGCAAAGGGGGACGAGGAGGGGGGGGGGGGAGAATGAGAAGGCTCTGTGTGGCTGACAGTTGTCAACACAAGTCATGTGGTTTTCTAACCATCTGTTCAGAGAGTCAGTGCCTCACAGACCTCCTGTAACATGATGACATAACCTTTTTACGTATGCGTGGATTTTTTTTTAAGTAATTAGCAACAGCAGTCACTCATGAATGTCATAATTGGCTGAGGTGGTTGAGGTCTGAACCAACATAAAACTTTATGCTCTGTTACTGGTGAATTCTTTGTCGCACAGTATACACACATGAAAACAATATATATGATTGAGTTGAGGGTGTTCTACTGGCTTGGTGGTCTAAGCCACTGGAAGCTGACTATTACTTCATTGATGATATGATGTTAAAAATCACTTACAGCCAAATCCTGCTTACTTTCCTGGACCAACAGTTGTCAACCCAAATATATTCAGTTTATACAAAGGCAAGTAAGAATTCATCACAATTGAGAAGTTGAAACTTGGAAATATTTTTTCATTTTTGCTTAGTATTGTACTTAAATTGCCAATGGTTTATCAAAACAGTTGCAGATTAATTTTCTGTCAAGTGATTAAGTGGCTAATGGACTAAGTGTTTCAGCTCTTACCCACGCAGAATGGTTTTTTTCAGGGTCAAAATGAGAGGTCAACCAAACAAACAATCAAATTGGGCTATTAATCGGTGCCAATAGGTATCTGTATCTGCTGAACTTGGCGTCGATAGTGGCAGACGGTCGCGCAGCTTCTACCAGTCACGTGGATGTACATCACTGATTTATATGTTTATTTAGGTATTAGGCCAATGAATCGGTTAATGCCTTTTCCCTGCTCCAAACTATTGTTAATAGATAGTTTAAGCAGCAACAGTGACAACAGGTCACCAGTCAACAGGGACAGCTAAAGGCGTTCAAGAAAAAAAAAAAAAAAGCTCCACACGCATGCATGATTCTATCTCGACACTTACTGACATTGTAGCCCAACAGTCTGTCTGTCTATTATGGGTATTATCCATACCCAAGAGTCATCATGAAAGTGTTAGAAGGTAGCTCTAAAAATAGCCGTTGTAAGAGTTAAATGGAGCTTAGTGATAAGCATTTTCCCACTGGACTTTTTGGTGGATGCTATAGCTGTTCCTCTCCCATCACTGCTTTCAGTCCCTATTATATCTGCCACATAAAATCTACTATCGGCCTACCGGCAGTTCAAATGCAGCCCTGGGCCTCTGTTGCATGCAAGTCACTCCAAACACCCAGTTCTTGCAGTTCATTTCATCTGTTACTGCTCCTCATAAAAACTCTAAAAGTCAACACATAGTATGGTACCACATTGCGTGTATTGCTACTGCTCCAAACAACAAGTAAAGGGCAAGACATTGAAGGAAGCAGTCTGGCTTTAAAGTGCATTTCAACCAGATGAGGCAGCACTACGTGGCCTCAGCCAGCTGGATAAAACAGAACACATCTGGCAAGCTGAGTCAAATGCCGAAAGACGCCAAACTCTGTTGAAATATTTGGCAAAGCCAACCTGTTCAAACATGCGAACAGAAAAGCAAACGCATACACAGACAAAAAAGAAAAGCACGCAGACATACTGTACTGTACACAAACATGCCAGCTCTGCATTCCAATACAAACAATAACTGCAGTGGAGACAAAGGCTATTTTGACACAAGGCCACCATCAATTCAAATTGTTTACATCAAGAGACAGGAAGGACTGTTCTTTTTATTTACAATAGTCTGGTGAGAATGCTGACTTCGTGGTTAGGAGGACACATCAGTTTGCGAATGAATTTGACCCACATCATCCTTTCCCTAAATACTGACATTTCAGAGTAAGGGTTGTCCACCTCAAGACAGAAGTCCTCCCTGAATGCACTTTTTCTCTTACTATGGTCTTTATTTAGTGTGTTCTACTTTAAAATAATATGGTTCAGACAGCAAAATTAAAGGAATAGTTTGACATTATACTAATCTACCACATATGAATGAAGAATCTGTAGGCCAGGGACAAGATTTTGGTAAAATAAGAGTTCTGGTTTCTATATGTCCTGTAGTTCCCTTGTGATCCGAGAGGCTTCACAAATCACATTTGAGGCGTCTTTGATTGCAAGCAGATAAACAGACTCTTGGAGAGCAAAAAAGGTGGAACGCATCGGCTGAAATACATAAACCATCCACTATCGTCTGACAACAATTTAGTCTTTTTAACTTTATTTTAAACTGGCCTCTTGTGAGACAATCCAGTTGCAGACATGGTCTGCTCCAATGCCATTCTTGCATCTCAAGTTCTTAATTGGACTGTAAACATAACTGATGCACGGAGGAGGACATCTTGAGCTAAACTGCAGTCAGACGATAGCCGATGGACGTTTTTTGAGAAATACCGTACACTTATATATTTCATACCAATAGTTAGATGAGAGTGATATGAATACACAGCTAGCAGCCAGTTAGTTTAGCCTAGCTTTAGCATTAAGACTGTAAACCAAGCACCCAGGAAGAGCGCCAGGCTTTGAAGCCAGGTTGTTTCGGCCAATTCGTGTGATTACATCATTATGTGATGCACTGTAGCCCCAAAATACTTTTCTCCATTAGCTTACATTGTGAAAGAAGCATTTGGAAAAGGATGATCCTTTTTTTTAGCCTCACAGCCTAGAGACAAAAAGACTTATATCATTGTAATAATTTGATCCACTGGGTCGAATAAAATGTGAAAAGTCTAGAAGAGCCACATCATTAAATCATCCCTGTATTCCTATTCACTTTAGCTGGCTCGCTCACTATGTGCCAGACTATTTCATAGTCTGGAATGACTTGGTGTTATCAGGTTAACATTTCAGTCTTTTTTACAGATTAAACACACAAGACATTGTGTGTTAATGAGTTAGCTTTAGAGCTGCTCGTAGGCAGATTTTGTTACCTTTAGGCAGAGCCAGGCTATTGCTCATTCCAGTCTTTATGCTAAGCTAGGCTAACTGAGAGTGGTGGTGGCCTCGGATGGACAGATACAAGAGTGGACAAACTAATCGGTTATCTGATCACATGTCTGTTGTGTTGCTACTTGAACCTCCGGGATGAGTAAGAATCAAACTTGATGCGGTATTTCGGACTCTTCTGGCCCCAAGTGAAACACCTGGCAGACTGGGAGGGTTGTCCAAATACAGTACCACTATAAAAATGATCCTTTGTTGGCCAAGTCAGGTCTTGCAACGCAGCAATTACTTTCTGTCCTGGCCAACAATGAGCTGAGTCAGGGCAGGACAAGCCCAACAAATCATCTTCCACACCTCTTTACTTCAACACACTTTGCTTTAAAAACAGCTAAATGTGTTTCTATTGCAAATAGCAAATTCTACCCTTCTTGCTAGTTAAAATTCTTCTTTTAAGATGTAAAGAAATACCGATGGGCTGTGACTTTTCCAATTGGAGAGAGAACATTACAAGATGTGTTGCTGCATGAGTGTAGGGGAAAACCCTGGGTGGTTCCTTGGAAGATGACAGCAAATACTCTTTTTGGCTCGTCCAAAGCTCTACATCCACCATCGTCCTCACATTTTCATTCACTTCACTTCACTTCCCCGTATCTCTGCATTTTGGCAAGCACACATGCATTCCCTCAAGCCGGCTCCATTTCTTCCTTTTCTTTCTTTCTTTGACTCTTTTCACTCACATATTTGTTTCTCCACTCCTGTCTCAAGCGCGCACGTGTTGAATATTAATGCCCTTGATGACACACACACACCGGGTGGATCTGGTCTTTTGCATAAACATTTCCAGAGCAGGGAGGACAGCTCAGACGTCTGTGCTCAGAGGGCAGAGGCCGCGTTGTCAAGAATACAGAGATCTGTTTGGACGGTAGAGGGTTTTCCCTGGGAGGACCCCAGAGGTGCCCGAGGAGATGCCGCACCCTTAAAACATGGCTGGGCCCTAATAGTTTGCATATGAGCTGTTACATAACTGATCCCTCCATTGGAATCACATCATGACATGCCTGCAGGAAAAAGATCAATTTATGGAGGGTGAAATAAGTGTGCTCTTTTCGGAAGAATTCACACAACCACTACGTTCTCACATCATCTTCCCTTACTTTTAAAAAATTGTGGGTGAATTGAGGACATTGACAAAAGACTGCCAAGATGGCAGAACATAGCATGCCTTAATGAGTTTTATGAATCAACTCTTGGGACAACTCATTGGAATAATCGAGGCAGAGGTTTGTAATACCAGCTGCATTGGAATTCAGATCTTGGAATGTCACATACTTTACAAGCAAAGATGTGGGAAAACAAACAGGGATCGCTCCACTTCAAAAATAATTGCACATGATTGAATAAAACTTATGTGGGGGCAAAAGCTCAACAAAACTCTCTTAGGACTATAACACCATCCACAGAGATAGGGATATTACCGCCATTATTGTTTTTGGAGAAGGATGGCAGCATGAGCAAATCAAATTGCTAATTTGTAATCTAACCCAGTACTATGCTGCCTCAGAAAGTTCCTTCTAACTGACTGGACAGATCTTTCAGCCTTGACGGTGTTCTTTGTTTTGTCTGTCCTCTAGCAAGCATGTACGGCTTCTCTCAGTCTTCATGGTTATTTTTCCCCAGTCTGTCTTGTCTAATCCAGACCATAGACTGTATGAAACATGTACTCCATGACGTCACCCACAGGTTTCTGAGGAGCCATTGTAAAGCTTGGTGTGGTGGCTCCATGTCAACGTTGTTTAGGCTGCAGCAGTGCCGGCAGCAGGGGCACAGAACCAGAATGCTAAAGTACTCTGGTGAGGGCATGAGCACAGATCACAGGCAGCTTAGGACGGGGCGGTCTTGGGTGACCTCTTAGCATGGATCGATGCGACACGGGCAACATGACAGATGTTTTTTCTTTGCAACGTTATGCATTCACTCAATTTGGTTTTGTGCACCAGTTTAAAACCCATCACAATGATATGCCTTGCATTGTTGTTTAGTATTTTTGCTTAACATTACATTTCACAACATTACAAATGGGTAAAGAGGCGGAGCATGGGTGGAGCTGAGAGAGGCAAAGTTAAACAGCTAGCTTTAAAGTTGAATTCATCACTGTACAGCTGTCATCGATGGAGAAAACTAGCTTTAAGGACCGGTTTTTACAACAAGCTGTAAACATGTTTATTTCTGCTGTACAGAATTACTATTTTAACATGGGGGTCTATGTACTATGTTTGGACTTCATGCGTTACTTTTGGAGCCAGCCTCATGCTTCACCCCTTTCTTTGCAGCCGCTGCTCATACTAGCGCTAAACTCCCCCCCCCCCCCCTTTTCACATCCAGTTCAAATCAAATTAATTCTCCAGCATTTCCCTGCCTGTTCAGCCGAGCTAACGTATACTGTGCTGGAATGTCAATTTTTTTAATGTCTGAGAAATGCCTCACTCTGAAGTGACAGCATATTACATAATAGGGATAAAAAATGGAATTTTCCCTTTTCACCCATGCACCATCTAGTCATTTTTTTCATTACTTTGCTCTGCTTGACATGTACCGTGGATGTAGCTTGCCGTGCCTTTGGTTGGTTGCAGTTATAATCACATCACAATTACATGTTTCACTGGATTAACGGGACAGCTTCTGCATAGCATTTGTGTCACGTAACAAATGTAAACTGACACAAACATCTCAAGTTACTTTGTGCTGATATAGAAGCTTGTTGCAAGTGTTGAATAATTCAGTGTGTAGGATGTTTATGTGCATCCAAAATCCCGACCAGGCAGTAAACACAAAGTCAGGACAGCAGACGAGAAAAAGATACTCTCGATTAAGACTGAGAGTAGTTAAAGAAAGAAGACCTCAGGTGGTTTGCCAGGTATAACTCAGATGGAAGCAAAAGGTAAAATACACTGTCACGCACAGTCCTGGGACACATGCATGGACAGGTTATTGAGTCTTTAACTTTCATAAAAAGACTGGTGAATGGTTCCCTGCAGGCTAAGCAAACTGAAAGGGAATTTATGGTGTGTGAGCCAGCGCCAAAGTACTGTTACTCCCAATAATGACACTGCAGCAGGAGAGAAGAAAGCTGGTGTTGGTCGGGTAGAAATACTGATATCCTGACTTCAGTGTGGATGGTTGGAAGACATGCATTTAATGGTTCAATGCAGGTGAAATGTATGGATTTCATATTCAACAATTTTGCCAGTATAACTTCCATATTTGTGTTGATATACTTGATGTGTTTGCTGCATGTAAAGGGGTTAAACTGGGATAACAGGTGCCTGTATGAAACTACACATTCACTTCCTTTGTTTAGAGAGCATGAAAACAAACATGGAGGATGATGATAAACTGCTGTGATCTGGAAAAGGTTGAATCTAAGTTCTGTAACTATGTATGAACATAGTAAACGCTGTCAAGGCAAAGAAAAATACTGTATTGTGGGAACAGGACAAACTTTCTCAGCTTTTGCTATTTGTGTTCCAGAGACTCCTCTTGATTTAATGAAGGCTATAATCTATCTCTCGCAGAGCTGTTTGGTCCAAACAATGGTCCATAGTGTGAATAGAGACTGTTCGACTAAATCTGGACTCAGTTCAAGTAGCTGAGTCAACTCCATAACTAAAAAAAAAAAAACCCTTGAAGGTCTACAGACCCTATAATGTGGTGCGTTTCTCTGTTTATGTAGCACATTACACGGTTGCTGTAATCTTTGCATCTTTGCATGCAATGATTATGAGCATCAGGACACCGCTCCAGTTCAACATCAGAATGTCTCGGTCCAACTCAAACAAAACTAATAATCTCTGGTAAATGGTTGAATAGAACAGAACAGAACTAGCAAAGAAAAGCATGTACAGAGATGTCAAATCAGGGTACAAACTGACAGCAGAGAACGTCCTAAAAGAGTAGAATGAACTGAGAGTGTCACACACTGATAATGCAAACTATAGAATGCGATTCCATAGAATGAGTGAAAACCATGTTTGGTCTGAAAAATAAGCAATATAATTGAAAGTAGGGTCGGGAGAGATGCAGGTGTATCTGTAACTGTCATAAAGGCAAGGGCTATGCTACAATTAAAATGTTGAGTTATGAATTTATTGAGAGGGTGAAAGTATTGATCAAATGTTGTTATCACATTTTATATAATTTTGTTTTGTTTATTCATCTGTCTTTAATTGCCCTGATACGTCTACATGTTAAGATATTGACAGCAGTTACCCGTCAACCTGCAGGCAATACATACAAAACTGGACACAAAAAAAGAAAAACGGAAGAGAGCAGAACCACACTGAGTAGAATAGAATAGAAAGGAAAAAAAAACAGGTCAGAATGGAACACAACAAACTCAAAACAGTATGGTAGAACATAGTAGAACAGAATACAATGGAACCAAATCTTATAATAGAAGCAAGAACGTGATCAACATAGAATAGTGAAGACAGAACACAACAAAAACAGAACAGAACAGAACAGAATAGAAACAGTGTACTGGGATAGAAGATAAGAGATGAGAACAGGGCAAAACAGAACAGAACTGATCTGAACAAATATAAAAAAAACAGAATATAATCAAAAAGAACAGAATGTGACATGACAGAATAGAACTGAAAGGAACAGAATTGACATCGGCGGATCGGAGTAAAACAGGATAGAATAGAGCATGATAGAAGTCAGAAGAAAGTCAGTTGAGTGGACAGTAAATTAGAAAAAACATCAGAGTGCTTGTGACCTGACCACAGACATTAAGTTATTAAGTGTACACGTGCCTGTGGCCACAATAAAAGTGTGTGTGTGTGTGTGTGTGTGTGTGTGTGTGTGTGTGTGTGTGTGTAGTCCTCTCTCTCACATGGTGGACCACTGACAGCAGTGGCCACAGGTGACAGACAGATACACACACAGACTATTTGGTCTGCAGCAGTTGCGTTCACTGCCACCAGTCATTCAGCTCACGTCAGTAGCCTGATAGCTGTGTGTCTGTGTCCGCACTGAGGCTGTCTGTGGAGAAGTCCTGTTCACAGCACCCACCCAAACCCACAGACACCTCCTGACCACCATGGTTAAAAGCTTCAAACACGAGTATAATACAGAAACACGGCACATTAGACCCTCAGGTCCACCAGAGAGGAGCTACAAGCCCTCCCTTCCTGTGGTGTTACTAACTTCTATGTATCTCTACTCATCCTCCATCCAATAAAAGGCGTTTCTCTAGTTCCTCCAGCGCTGTATGAACAACAAAACAATCAAAAGTGTTAGTTTTTCTTACCTGTAAAGAGTCTGAACGGGGAAAACGTGGGAGCCAGCCAGACAAGATATCCAACTTCTTCAGCCTGCTGATGTGGTGGTGGTGGTTGAGGTGGTGGAGCTTCTTTTCTCCGCGACACAACTTTTTTTGGAAGCAGCTACACCTCCACGAGTCGAGGAGGAGTCATTATTCCCGAGAGAGGAGCAGCTTTGTTTCTGTCGTGAGGCTCAGAGAAGACATGTTGTCAGTGTTTGTTCAGAGTGTGACACGGTGGTCCGCGGCTCTGAGCGTCCCCGCAGTCAGCTGTCATCACGTTAGAAACAGCAGCCGCCGTGTCGCGCTGCACCTCTCTCCATGCCTACATACAACAACGCCACCCACTTTTTTTTTTTTTTTTTTTCCCGAGGAGACCCGTAGCTGGCCCTGCTGCTGCCTGACTGAAAAGAAAAGAAAAGCGGGTCCAGAAGTTCGAGGGGCAGTATGTCGTTTTGGAGAAGTATTTTAAATTCAGAATTTTACTAATTACAATGTTAATGAAGTAATGTATCAAACTCAGACATATTTATTTTTTTCATAGCTGTCCTCAGAGGAAAATCAGGTCCCCATAACACTGTTTGAAGCTAGAAAGGTGGCAGGGTCCGCCACATATAAACAACATATTATTCAGTCATGTTTGTTTTTGTAGTTTTTTTAAGGAATACATTTTTCTAATTCCGAATAAAATGTCTTCCCCTCAACTACATAGTGCACCTTTAAAAGAGGTTTCCCGCTAATTTCAGCTTTAAAAAAAAGTAAAAACTCCTGACTTGTACACTTGTAACTCTGTTATTTCTCAGTCAAATGCAGTACTTTTGTGTTTTACTGACCCCAAAAACCAATGGTATAATTTAAAGCAACCAAATTGCACGAAACACCAATTTTTACATAATTTTGCTTTGGATTGTGAAACGTTTCATGGTATAACAATAAACTATTAGCAGATATAGGACCTAGTTTGAACGGGAAATGTGTCTTTAAATGTCTGTTTAAGATTGAAGGCTCACGTTGTCAGCAGATATATATATAACATGAACTGTACAGTGAAGCTACATTTCGCAGTTATGCCACCTTCCTTTTTAACTCCTTGTACATCCAACTGATGCCAAAAAATTACAAAATTGAAATTTATTTCAGCTCTTAACAAAACAGTTTGTCAGATATATCAAGGCCTTTTTTATTCACATTGTTCTGTAGCTTACCAACCTCTGTACCTCCACTGTTAATTGTGTGACTAATCCACGTGACGAGAAGATGACTCACCCTTTTTGTGGCACAGAATGAAGCAAAAATCAACACGAACGTTTCCTCTATTCGTTACCTCATTCCTGTGCAGGACAGCACATGTTGTGGCCGTCCACTCCACCCAGTCCAAATATTGTTCACAGCAGTTTTCAGGAAGTAACATCATCTATGTTTGGAACTGAATGATATCTCTGTTATGTGTTATTCAGAGTCACTGACTGAGTCACTCAACCGTTCTGAATTTTATCTATATAGGCTGATACATAAATTAGCTTTTGATCAAACAGTCTTTTCCATTGGGTAAAAGAAAGTGACAGATCTTGTTAACATGGTGTAGAAAAGTCGAAATTCCCCTGTAATAAAGCTCTCTGAAGGTGTAACCTGTATTCTGCAGCTCCTTCATTTGGTGCCATTAAGACAATGAAAACCTTTTTTTAGAGGGAGAAAATCACAGTCATTGCACGAGGGATTATACGTTTGCTCATTCCTCTCTCAGCCGTGGCCCTTGCGTGTTGTGGTGTGAGTTCAGTTTTTTGCTGCGTCTGCAGTAATGACAGCTTCCTCATATGCAACCTCGTATGTGCAGAACAATAGCAGGAAACGGAGCCGGTCGGATGCTTTTTCCTTCAAGTGTCGCCACGGGGAAAGGAAAAGATACAGCAGAGGTCACATCTCAAAAGAAACAAACCCGCAACACTCTACTACTGTACACAGATCAGCTGGTGTCAGTATTTTAAAAATGTTGGTGTACATAACATCTTTTCAAATCATGCAGCCGAATTTAGGGGTATCGCATCTCTGTGGTCCGTCGATACGGCGCTTAAACAAAGTGTATCTTGTATCACCAGCATCATATCACAGCTTTTAGTGTTACACATCCTCGAATACTTTGCTTTTTCAATATGCATCCTGCAAGCAGCTGTGTTTAAGAAGAAAAATAGTGATAACAATGTGTTGTAGTTTATTCTCTCACTCGCTAGCCATACCAAGAACTTTAGACACAAGGCGGTGTTTAAACTATAAGCTTTTGTCCACAGGGGCCGCCAGAATCAACAAAGAATAAAGTGTGTTGTAGCAGCTTTAATAAAAGATTGCATGCATGTGTATTTACTGTAAATGACTGTGAATGCACTGACAGGAAGGTGTGTGTGCAAGTGTCAGTATATGTATGTCGGTACACATTTGACACGTAACAAAGACAGCATGTTGTAAAGTAATTGTCTCTGCTGGTTTACAATTCTCTTTGATGAGAAATAACCTTGTTTTAGGCTTTGTCACAGTAGATCATTCATTCACTGGTGGTTGATCTGTCACTTCCGAGCTCCATCAGTGTCGTAGAGCTTCTCCATAAACTCTGAGTCAATGACTGAGATGTCTGGCACTGTAGGACCACTGGTGGGCTTCATTGACGCCACATTTGGCCACCTAATCGTGCCAAACACAAGTGCAAACCCTCACACACAGACACACACACACACACCCATACCACCGCTGAGAACCCTCCAGATCAGTGACCCTGTATGAAACACTGGCTTTGTCTCCTCTCACAGTGGCCACTTTCATTCAGAGGGCAGCATGTGGGTCTGTTGTTGTCTTTCCGTATTTGCTGCCAGTCGATCGGCACTATAACGCTCCGAAGGCAGAGAATACATTGGCTGCGGGACAATCAGCCTATTGTGTCTGCTCTGAGAAACATCAGCCCGCGGTGACAGAGAGCCGGAGTAGGCAGAAAGTGAAAATTATTCCACTCATCTTTTGTAATAACTGTTAGATAGTTGAAGTGATGTCGGTAACTGGATAAGGGTCACGACGGTGCGTTTGAGGTCACCTGACGAACGTCAACTTGCTCACAGTTCATATTTGGTTTTTGGTTTATTGTTTGTCATTCTGATGCAATCAATGTATCTTTGTGTAACTAAGTACATTTACTCAACTACTGTCCTAAGAACAGTTTTAAGACTTGTATTTTACTTGATTATTTCAATTATAAGCTATTCTATATTTCCACTCCACCACATTTAGAGTCTAAAGGTTGTACTTTTTGCTCTTCTATATTTATTTGATAGCTTTAGTGACTAGTTTCTTTGTAAATTACGTACCCACTAATTTAATTTGGGAGGGATAAAAGATTAGAAGGCAAAAATGTTTTAAAATCCTGATGCGATATCAGTATCAATAGCAAAGCAGTGACAGTGGCACAGCAGTTGTATTCAGTCTGGAAATGGAGGTAGATTTTCTCGTGTCAATAGTTAGCCTCAAAATTTGTTTAAACTCATCTTCCATTTGAGCACCTGGCATTTTATCATTTGTGCGACTCCACGTGTTGTCAGGGAGCCTCTGTGTCGCTCTCATAAATTCAGAGTGCCAGGTGAAGTGCGCTTTTCCTCTTTCCTATTCGTCAGAGAGAGGCAAGTGTTGCCCTTCCTGTGCCACACAAACACTCCAGAATACAAGTTGAGAGACTCGAGTGCAGTCCAACCAGAGCCCAGTTCTTGTGTTCAGTTTTCAGTCATTAATAATTAAAGATTTTCCATCAATTTTCAACCTTCATTTGAAAGATTAGATCAGATTGAACCTTCAAAATACCTGTAGTGGAATCTGCCACGTGGGAATATAACAGAACGTCAACCTTGGATTTTATATATTAAGCAACAAATGTTTATTCTACAGAAATACATTTAGAAATGAGGACAAATAGGTCTTTCTTCGTTTATGTTATTGTGCATTGTAGTAACGGACGTCATGTTATCCTTTGCTGCCTCCTCCAGGAAGCTGAGTTTCGGTCTGGTGACGGAGCAGAACGTCAGCCTTCACCTCAGCTCGTTCTGTATGTGTCATCTGCCGCACCACCTCACAACAGAGGGCAGCAGCGCTGTGATCGGCCGTGCACAGTGCAATTTATTGTTTGCTCCAAGAAGTTGTGGGTTTGCATTACCAGGAAACAGTGGGGTGGTGTTCCCAGATGTTTGGATAATGGAGCTGGCTGCTTATTTAAAAAAAAGTCCAAATGTAGTCTCATTTGACGGTACTGATGATGCACAAGAGATAAAAATTAAGTCCTGTAATGTGAAATTAAAGTACTGTAAGCCTTTTGTTTTGCAATAATGTACAAGCACTTTTCTTAGAACTTGCACAGGCAGTTAATAGAGTTAAAACATGACCAAAGAGCATTGCCTAAATTTTAATAATCAGCTCAACATATAACATTAGCAGTATGATACAACAATTTATATATCATAAATTGGTCTCCACATGCTGTCTGGCAGTATAACAATATGACATTATGATAAGATGATACTATCAAAAAGTTGTTATAGTCGTGTTGAAGGTGTATAAAAGTAGAGCTGGACTTCAGTGTCCTCAGATTGAAAAGATGCACAGGCTACACAGTTATCTTTAATTCCTCTCATTTGTGTATCTGCTTATCTTAATTGATAGTTTTTTATATTCTACGTAGTTTGAAGCCTTAATTGCATGTTTTTTTATTTCTATTTTTAAAAATCATGACAGGAAGATCATCCTGATCCATCAGGAAGACCAGAGGCCAGTGGCAGTTCTAGACCAGTTTTAATAGGGGGGCCAGGTTGGGGCCGGCTTTTTTGTTAGGGGGCACATACAACCCGGAAAAAAGGATAAATCCCTCATTCAGAAAAAGCAGTGTTTACAATTTCAGCAATTTTGATTGGGTAGTAAACTGCTGAGACACTTTATTTCTGCCTTTCCCTTCAGTACAAAATCATAGCAAGAAATCTGTCATTGTATTATTAATGCAGACTCACTGTCAGGGGGGCCACAGGGGGGGACCAGACTCAGAGTTACGGGGGCACTGGCTCCTGTTGGCCCCCCCACTAGAACCGCCCCTGCCAGAGGCACATCCATGTTCCTCTAATAAAAAGCAGGGCTGCAACTAATAATAGTCTTCGTTAATGAACAATCATTTGCCTGATGAATTATCAGAGAACAGCAAGAAATGGCCAATGAAATCTCCTATACTTCATGAAATGTCTAGTTTTGTCCAAACAACTATCTAAAACCAAAGAAAATTAAATTTACATCAATGTAAAACCAGAGAGCTTTTCGCATTTTTGACTGAAAGAACAACTTACTGATGATTATCAACGTATTTATTTATTGATTTTCTGTAAAATGACTCATGAATTAATCATCTAAACGCTGCAGCTCTGAAACAAGGCTAACATTGAACAGGGTTTCCAAGCATTTAAGATGGTCAGATAATTGCCGGTGGGTTTGATGAATCGTACAAAGGTTTAAGATGTTCTTTCTCATATTGTTGTTTTTTTTTTCTGTCAGGATACTCAAGAACAGGGACAGCCGTGTTTTGCTTGGTTCCTTGCGCAGCAGCGACACCTGCTGTTTGAAGAACACAGTCTGAGAGGTCGACAGGATAAGTGTAATTTTTTCCACTCAGACGTGCATTTTTTTTCAACCGGACAAGAAGAGATCTGGAAAATCCCACTGACTTTAAATCTAGTGAGTTCAATACTCTCATTTACCATCAATATTGAAGTAACATCGGAGTTTTAAACAGTTAAAACTTTATCAAACTGCATCCATTGTGCTATTTATTGAATCATTCTTCAATTAAATTCTTTGTTCTTCCTGATTGTTTGTTGATTTCTCTTTTTGTCCCCTCCTTTAGTTTATATATCTGTCTTTAGGAGGGATTGAAGTGCTAGGAGATAAAGACAAATTACCCATTCAGCTGCATTAAAGAACAATAAACAGGCTGAGTTAAGCAGAGACACAATATCCAGCGATGAGAATTAATGACAGCAAAAACATTCCTTTTTATTTTCACTTTCAATTTTCATCAAATTAGAGTAATCAAAATCAAAAAAAGTCCTTTACAAATACAGGATAGCTGTGTTCATACAAATCAACACTGTTACATAAATACACAACATTTCCTTAATACAGACACACAGTTTATATTCATCAACAAATAAACACAAACAGAAACACAGAGGGTTTGAAATACATAATCATGGGACTACAAAGGTAAAATTACATACATATATCATGGTCAATTATCATCTCCATAATTTGCATGTGTGCGTGGTGTGTATGGTTTTTTTTTTACGTGGGACTTTCAGTATGCGTGTATATAAATGTTTGTGTGTTGTCTGAGTTATTGTCCATGTCTCATCTGGGGCCGAGTTTTAAGGGGGACTTGGGAGACGAGAGGTTCTTCTTGCCGTTGTGGGGCTTCACTTTCAGGTTCTGTTTTGGTGCCGGTTTCAAGTAAAAATGAAGCTGTCGGGGTGGAGATGAAGAACGAGGCGTGAGCGACCGAGAACACACACACACACAAATGAACCACAGCTACTTACAATTCACGCTTATTCATACGTTTTCCACTAAAAGAGAGTTAGGAACTGTTGGATTCTTGTTTTATGCACCCAGGTACGACACAGAAAGAAACACACCTGTATGGCCTCAGCTGGTCCCACTGTCACTGTGCTGGTGGAGGGGACGTAACCTGGGGCAGATGCTGTCACAGTGTAGGTACCTGGTAACAGGAGTCTGAAATAGTCGCCATCCACTCCTGGAGGAGCACACGTGGGGAGAAAATGAGAGGTGGAAACATCCAACTAGTGTTTAAAATTAAAATACTAGTGAAGTCTGGTCAAAGGTGCTTTATTTACTTCAAGTCAGACAATATTTAATTTTGGAAAGTAGAAATAACTCAGTCTTCCTCTTGTAAATAAAAAGTTTAATTTAATAAAAATAAAATGCAGCTTCACTCAACTCAACACACTCAGGGGTTTTAGTGCTACAGCTTTATGTGGTTTGGTATGAGTAGTACCAGTAGTGTAAAACATAATCAAAACATAAAGTAAAGAAAACCAATATATCCCTCATAGATAAAGTACTTCAGAGTGTAAAAAAAGTGCAAATACTAAAGTGTATTTCCACCATCAGCCACTAGAGGGAAGTATGTTCATTCCAGTGTGAGGGTTGAGTGCACCTATATATTATTTTGATGGTGCTTTTGAATTTTTTTGGCTATATAAATAGACTTTTTTCCTACATTGCTGAGAGAACTGTGTGTTTCCTTGACTTCTTCCCAAGAAACACAAAGATATCTTTTTGTCTCCACTCTGTCTGTGATTAATATTATTTCAGCCAGGGTTTGAACACTAGCTGAGACATTAGCAGATTTTTCACCACAAACCTCACACACTCACTCACATTTCTTCAGTGCTGCAGTTAAAGACATACAAAAAATCTCCCAGCAAATAACAACCACATGTGTGTAACAATGAACTGACTACCCCCGCCCAATAACTCCAACCCCCCCTCCTCACCGGTGGTCACATCGTGGTTGACGCCAGCCACTGAGATCTCAGCGTTGCCGACTGGGTTGCTGTTTTCATCGTACACCATGCCTTTTATCCCATGATGCACCTGAGCAGACAGAAACAAATATACATTGCTTTTTCATTTATTTTATCAATATAACTTTTTTTTTTTTTTTTTTTTTAAATCATGCCATTTTTACTTGAGATACACTGGATAAACTGCCACTTCAAAAATCAAATGCTGAAATCATTGCGGGTTGTATCCGGCCAAACTGTGTTTCCCAAAGCAACTTTCCAAAGCCTCTTTAACCCTCCTTCCTCAACGTCCCCTTCGTCTGCAACAGGCCCTTTCAGTTCGGTCTGTTTGATCAGCGCTGCAGAAACAGGTAAGCATTTCTGAGTTCCCCCCTCAGGGCTTAAGAAACACTATCATTGGCACTACATCACTGTATTTTACCTCAGCAATCTGATAATCTGTGGATAAAAGACATTCTGTCCTCAAACCAAGACCTCTTTTCATGCTTGGACGGAAGGTAAAAGTCATTTTACTTGAATTACGCTGAATTTCATGCGGCTTACTTTATCCAGGGAATCCCAGCCAATATTTACAAGGAGCCAAAAGAAGCAAGAAGAAGTTTGTGTGTGTGACTGGGTTTGTGTGTCTCAAGTCAATGACAAAAGTGTAATGTGCCACATGCAAGTGTGTGTACGTGTGTTCTCACCTGTTCAAGGTATGACACCAGTGCCTCTCGGTTGCCCAGCCATTCTCTGGGCAGTGCTGACGCTGGAGGAAACTTATCACAGCTCAGCTCCAAGGTGATCTCGAAACAGTTGGTGTACAGGTAGTTGAAGTCCTGCATGCCTGAAACACACAGAGATCAATTTACTTAAAGCTCCCGATTGTAGAGAGTGAGATTTTGATGTCTTTTTGATTATAGAGCACGCCTCAGTGCAATATAAATACTGCATATTTATCAAAACGCTCAATCCACGGAGAAACTGTGCCTTCAAACAAGCCGTCAGGACTTTTCTAAGGTTGTGATGTCACAACTGTACAGTCAAGGCCCTCAACCACGACGTCAGCACGGACAATGTTACAAAAATATTGAAGGAACTGATGCCTGGTTGGCAGCGCCTCCTCAGGCCTGTGAGAGCTGACCAATCAAAGACAACCAGGCTTTTCGAGAGGGGGTCTTAAAGAGCCAGGCACTAAAACGGAGCATTCAGACGGATGAAGGGTGAATAGATGAGGCACTAGAGCCGTAAAAAAAAGTATAAAAAATGGAATATGAGCATAACATGTGACCTTTAAGCTCTCAAGCGAAGAGCATCCAAAACATTACACATGTATTTGTACAAATACATGCGTCTGGTCTGTGGTTTATGAAGTCGTTTAAATTGAGCCTTGGTTGTCCAGATTTGTAAGGAGCTGATGCGATTTATCATGTCAGCGCTTCTAAAAGCCACTGTTACACATTTTTGGTCATGTTGGAATCCAAAGCTTTCACTTCTTTTTTTCATGGTCACTAAATATTTAACCACATATAAACCACTGCATTCTAGTTTTTTGACAAACCTTCAAAAAAAGAGCATCTTTAAGATTGACTCAGATACCGTTTTTAAGTCTTCAGCTTTGCAACTATGCAATACGGCACCGCTTTTCATAGATACCTAATGCTTACGAGGCCAGGAATTGGGAGGGAAAGTTCAAAAAGTAACCTCATAAACCATGACATAACACTTGGAGCAAAAGGAGTTGTTAAAATAAACATAACGTGCTCCCACTAAATACGACTTGTGGGCGTTTTTCGTCCAATTCAAAAGCTCGCATGAGTCAAGTGAAAAAGCTCAACAGACTCACATTCCAAGAAATAATCCAGACCAGCCCAGACCAGGATTTACAGATCAAAGTGGTGGGTGCTGTTATTGTTGCAGTTACAGATTAACTGAGCTGAGATCAAATGCATGCCCAGACAGCTAAAAGAACTTGGTGTACTGTAGCTTCCAACAGCTCTACGGCAAAACATCACCATGAGTATTCATTAAACCAAACACCAAAGTTTCCCCCAAGATCATAAAACAAAACATGGGAGGATCAAGACGTGCATGCTTGAGCCTATACTCGTATAACTCCTAATGGTCTGTAGATAATTAATGCAAGTGAATAATAGAGTATCAAACCAACCCCTAACAACAGACACGCAACTAGAAAATAAACCTCAAATACTGACAGCAAACAGAGGACAGTAAATCTGACATAGCTTTGATTTATGTACACAAATGGCAGCTGATACAGAATAGAACATATTAATAGACATACTGGATAACACTAGACTAAAAACAAATTCAACACACTGCGAGTTAGGGCTGCACGATTAATCGAAATATTGTAAAAGTCACACGTGTGCGTCCACGTTTAAGTATTTTTGAGTTATGCGGCACCATTAGGATGACATCATGTATTCGTGATTTTTTCCCGTTTTGATGGGTGTCTTCAGCCACATTTTCTTGATTTTCTTAATTCTCTTCAGTCAAAAGAAATCCATCTTAGCGTCGAACAACACGGTGGAGGCAGAGGTATCTTCAAAAAGGTGATGAGGTAAAAAAAAAAACTTGACAGATTAGTAATTTACCAATGGAGATGGTTTTATTCATTTAAATCTAATCTTGTACGTAATTGCAATGTTGCAATCTAATGTAAGATTATCTCCTGTTTGCCCTTTTAAAGGTCCAGTGTGTGGGAATTGGGTAGATTAAGGAAGATCTATTGGTTTAAATGTAATATAATATTGGTGTATCGTGCCACTAACTCACAAACACACTAGATCTTTAAGGGGACGTATGAAAATGATTGCCGTGGAGCGGCCTGCCAAACCTCATGGTTCACTAATTATGAAAAGGCAAGGCTCTCTGCCAAATCTTTGATGAGAGTCTACAGAAAATACAGAGCAGTGTGTCACAAACATCTCCACACCTGTTTGAAACCATGAGCTAGTAAGTTACTAACGAACGTACTGAGACACCTCCCCCACTGAATCATTTTCATACAGTCCCTTAGTTTGCAAGTTGAGATTTCCAAACTTGAACAGATCAACCGAGAGGTCAGTGGAAGTGCAGCTGTTGGTGAGAGGAGGTTAAAGGGAAGAGGAGAGCACCGAGGCCTCAGAATGTGTCACGGGGTTCATGACGACACCGGGACTGCTCGCAGTGTAAGCCACTCGAGGCATGTCATTCACGCTGGGGGCTCTGCCAGCGCCTGCCGTAGTTCATGTAGGTGGCCTCGTCTTTTTTTGGAAAGGGAATGATCAATGGACGTCGTCCAACACGTTGGTATTTTGCATGTAAACAGGGAACTGCTTTGCATGAGGAGGTAGTGAGTCATCACTGATAGAAAAATTCATCGTGATTCTTTCCAACAGGTAGTCCTGACCCGCCTTCGCCTGTCGTGGCTGTTAAAGTTCATCGCCATGTCTGAGTTGATTTATTCTAGACCAATCCACGGGTGTCACGGATGTCAGCACGGCCAAAGTAACGTCACACCATCAGACGTGCCTGTGCATCATTTTACCTCAAGACGAAGGCATGACCCTGAACCTGATATTCTTACTAGCCAATCAGGTTAAATGACTTCACCACCATGGGAAAAAAAGAAATGTATTTGCATCCTTTGTGGCGGGTTTCAGCCTGCCTGTGCTGTGCTAGGCCCACACACTTTCAGTCATTTCCTCCTAGTTTACCGTTCTCAGGGAGAGTATCTCTACAATTGATCATGATGGGATTCCAGTGGAGTTAAAAGTGTTTTTTTCAAATGCCGGATTTAATGTCAGGTTCTGCTTACCTTTGGACAGAGAGTACCAGCTGGCCCCGTTAGTGATCCCCTCATCAAAGAAGTCTCCACAGTTCCAACCTTTGTGCATCCAGCTGTGAGCGTACGAGTAGGTCCTCGCCAACTGACATCACACGCAAATGTGCCCGGTCAGTCACATGTTTTCATGCGCACACAGACACAAACACACACACACACACACACACACACACACACACACACACACACACATACAGTGATGAGGTCAGATGCGTCTAATGTCTGGAGGGAATTTCTTTAATCTGCAGCACACCTTTCTGAAGATTTTGTCATCCGGAGTGGCCGCGTACGTGGTCCTCCCTCGAATGCGGGGATCTCTCGACTTGTCGAAGGGGTAATTGGCCACCACGGCTCCTCCGTGGAGATTGGCTGACAGGATGAAATTGTAGTTCTGCATCCATTTTATGACTGCCATCGTCTCTGGTTCAACCTGTGGAACATATCCAAGGAGAAACTTAACCGATATGCGGGACTTAGTAATCGGCACATGGACCTTTTTGTTTGTAGAATAATTTGATCTAATTGAGTCTTTACGTACTTTCCCAGACCTTAAATTAAACTCTCCAATGCACTCTTTCCCGGAGCCTGTCAAACCTACTTTAAATTGTCTGGTTACTGATATTATGACACATCACCTTCACTGCAACCCCCACTTTTCCCAAACAACAGTGAACTGAAGACATCTGGTTTTCTTTTCACCCAGAACCTCTGGCCTCTGCCTGCCTGATTAACTCGAATTGTTTTCTCTTCTTAAGCACATGCAAGTATGTTCTCTGTTCTCGTTTTTCTTCTTTAAGCTCTTTAGGAAACCATAGTCGCAGTGTTTTAAAGGTTACCCAAATATCATACTTGAGTAAAAGTAAAGGTATCATGTTAAAATATTACTTTGGTAATAGTGAAACGTAGTATTTGATATCAAATGTTCTATAGGTGTGATTTTCGTATTATAATAAGGGTTAAACAGCTCAGTATTCCAACAGTCACTGTTATTACATTTACTCCTCGTGCAGTAAAAGAGAAAAATATATTTTCTTGTATCCTCTGCCCGCTTTATCCAATCAGGATACAGAACTCTATGAAAAGGGGGGGCCTGTCTGCTTAGATGACATGCAGAAAGCAGGATCCTCCTGTTCTGGTACCTACACCAGCAACGGAGGAACAGGGAAAGCTACAGTACCAGCTCAAGTGCTCCAGAGAAAAAAAGTCAAACAAGTGTGGAGGGACGGGATTGCTGATTGCCAAACAGACCGGAATTTCGCTGAAACGATGACACTTACAGCAGCTCTAAAGTCAAATGTGTCGCACATGCGCCCAAAAATCGTGACTCAACGTTTTCATTGGTTGTAAAAATGCTGCAAATCTGCAAACTAATGAAAGTTATCAAATAGATGTAGCGGAGTGAAAATTAGGAAATAAGGAAATAATCAAAGTACAGGCACAGTACAGTATAGTACTTGAATAAATGTACTGTTACATTCCATCATTGCATAGTTCACTCTTCAAAGTATCCTCTGCCTTTCTCAAGTCCATAAAATGATGCTGCTTCAGTATATGCTTCAGTATATATCATTTCATTTTAAAGGGGCTCTATGTAATCATTTGTAGCAGTTCACATGTGTTAATCAGTTTTTTATTGGCCATATGTGAATGGATTGGAACAAATGTGAAAAATTGAGACCTTCCCCGTCTCCCTCGGTTGTCTGTTCCAGCCTTTAAACAATTTGTCGACGTTACTTAATGCTGCTGGACTGTGGATTTCTTTGGCTTTTCTGTACTGGTGGTCTGCACTTCTGCAGTAGATGTAACAATATGCGCGTTCCCGAGTGCCTCGTCTCGGTGCATCCCTCTGCACCGCTGACACGGAGCGAAAGTAGCTAATGTTGGTTTAGAAATACAGTCCGCAAACGTATACGGGTGACTGACTTCCAGCACAGAGATCCACAGAGACCCTTAAATTCTAACAATAATAATTTCTGTGTTTGAGCCTGAAATTCATAGTTAGGTTTAGTTTTAGCTTTCAAAGTTTCTTATGCTGCAAAGGTACAGTATGCACTTTATCTAAAATAGTGATCTGTTGCCTTTAATGACAAAATATTGCTAATGACTGCATCTCATTATGAGCGCACAGGATCTGCCACACACCTAACCCGACAGCATCTCCCGTGCAATCCTACAAACCTTTAAATTCCACTTTTAGGCTGCCATTTGTCTTCTCTGTCAGAGCCAACTATCCTCACACACTCCCCGCCATATATCATGCACAGAGACAAGGAGCAGTACCTCTCCTTGAATATGGTATGCGGGACAATAAACACAGGCCGGCTCAGCTGCAAGGCCTATCAGAGACTGGCGGCCTTGAGCGCAGCAGTCGTAGCGGAGAGGTGGGACTTCTGTTTGAAAAGACTGGCAGGTGTTTATTGACTGTGGATCTTTATATACACTCGTGCATGCTTTGAAGTCAGAGCTGTCACCGTGGTGTAGGGTTGCATTACGAAGGACATGCTGTAATCATACCTCAGACAGGAAGACGAGCGTGCCGGGCTCGAATCCACTCATTCTGGATCAATCAGCGTTTCAATGACAGACAATTCAAGGTTAGGATTCATCATTATAAAGGAATGTCTGATAAGGTGGTTCCTCGCCGTCCTTCACACTTACGCGAGCAGACTTTGGGTGTCTGGAGGTACAGAGCCTTCGACGAGACTCCAGACTTCCATAATAATAATCAGCCAAGAGACAACATTGATCGAGACACACACATTGTCTGGCGCTCTCCTGTCGGGTGGCACGATTACATGAGAATCTGTATGATGAACTGTGTAAAGCTGAGAGAACGTGATGTTATTTCAAGCCTTCGGTTTGGTTGTGAACCAAGATCTGTGTTTGCATTAAAGGGGTTCGATGTTATAATTTGCAGCAGTTTACTGTAAGGCACTCCCAGTCGCCTATATAAGCCTGTGGACGATTTGTTGGAGTTGTTTAATGCTGCCGGACTGTGTATTTCTTTGTAAAGGACGCTCTCCGTGACGGTCCAAAGGCTGTGAATGTATGTATGCGCTTGACTGCCTCGTCTCCGCTAACGGAGAGCAACAGTAGCTGACCGGTTCAGAATTGGAGTCCGCTAACATTAACCAATGTTCCAGCAGAAGTTCCTCAGAGCCCTCTTAAACTCATATATATCTTATATGTTTAACGGACATGTTGTCCTCATTATTACATGGTATGTCTAATACCCCTTTCCTCATCAAAAACAACCAAATATGTCGACTGTGAAAGCAGCTTATTACGACCCGTATTTACATTTCTTTATCGGCGGTGACCTGTAGCTGCTGTAGTAATTATTACAGCAGCAAAGGAGGGAGCCAGGTGAAGTAGTGTGAAGAGGTTGCTTAGGGAAGAGGTTTGTGATGGAGGGTTGGGTTGGACTACCACACGTCTGGAAATTGCTGTTCATCTCCAGGGTGAAACCAATAGTGTTTTTATACTAAATGTACACATCTAGTTCAGTTACGTCACCAACATAACATACCTTAACATAGGTATGTTTGTAACTGAAGTTACAGCAGTAAATAACATATCTGAACGCTAACAGAACTGCATATGTATTAGTACGGAGTAATAGTACGGAAGCCTCTGTTACGGTAATGTTGGAGTGGTGATATAAGTTGTTTTGGGAGTCAATGGCTATAAACCCATTCAGTCGTTTTTGAATATAGATGTGATGCCTCCTGGTGCATAGTGGGCTTTTACTTCAGAGGCTGTATGTATTTCTTAGAACAGATCCTGCTGACAAACTGTGGTCAGTGGAAAACTTTTAAAAAATGCATTCTTAAGGAGAATTAACCCTGAACAACTACAAGTGCACTGAGAAACTCTGAGGCCAAAACAAGCCTGTATCGTCTTGACTAGTTTATTACAAGATTTGATGATCAAAGTTATGTTTTTGAATCGACAGGAATTACAATAGACCCGTGTAGTTCCTCAGTTTCTTTATATGTCTGGCCCATTAAAGTATTTGTTCCACCTTTGTATTATTTTGTTGAACAGACTGAGATGTTTCCTCATAGTAAACTCATTCCTCATTAGCCGGCTAATTAAAATGTAGCATGGCCGAGCCTGCGGGCCAGCGCAGGGGCCTGTGGCTTCACGTAGCCCGTGAGAATGTAATCCCGGGCGCCATGAATGAAGTATCTGTAACAGTGGCACAGTTACTCTTTTGTGTTTGCCTTTCAGGAAGCAGTCATGTGGGTAGACGGCCAGCCTGCGACTGGGAGAACCAGTGTTTTAGTTTTCTCTACACATTTGCAGCCCAGGAACAGGGAAACAGAAAAACATACAAAAAAAAAATTAAAATCAAAGGCCGCCTCTTGCTTGGGAAGAAGCCTCTGTAATGACATGTAATAGAAAACACAAGATGGTGTCACAACTTCTCTATAATGTCATACCTGCTCAAACTCTGTTTACAAGAGCTAGAGAGGAAAAAAACAAACCTCTCCTCTCTCTGTCTTGAAATCTGTATCTCAATGATATGTTTTCTAAATGTGTGGAGATGTGTGATTCCTTATAGCTGCAGATTCACATTGATTATATTGATTCATGCAGTAACGGACACTGGGGTGTATCGCAGCATTGTGATACAGCAAATGTATCATCATCAGGTTGAGAGGATTTCATCTGTGTTTACGTTGTTTTCTGGTTGTGTTTTTTTTTTGTTGTTTGTTCAGAAAGGTTGAAACAATGGTATTACTTTTAAATACTGTCTACATTGCTCCAGGTAAAGTTGTATTACATGCAGTGATGGAGTGATACTAAGTACATTTACCATATTATCTACTAAATGTTAGTACATTTTGAGGTACTGTGGTGTTTGTTACATGATTATTTCCATTTGTTGTTTGTTTCATAGGCCCTACAACATTTTTGTGGCAAATATAGTACTTTTTGCTCAACTACATTTATTGCAGAGCTTTAGCTACTGGCTACCTTGCAGGCTGCATCACTTAAATTAATCTATTTCTTTCATTAGCAATTGGATAAAAAAATTATAATCTTATAATCGGATAAAACTGATTATTGAATCCAGCAGTCGATTGACCCCTGCTCTACAGTATACATGTAAAGATAAGTATCATGTACTTATATACTTTTGATACTTTGGTACATACAATATCAAGTAACATAAGACTTTTACTCGAGTATTATTTGGATGAGTGACTTTTTAAGAGTGATATTTAAGAACACTCTCTTTACATTAGTATGACTTTTGGGTACTTTTAACAACGCTGTTCATCTGGTTAATATTGTTGCAATGGGATGGAAACAAACTGTCATATATATTTTACACTATTTTACTTTGGACACTTCGAGGGAATGTTTCATTATATTTTCATGGTAATTATCCACCCGTGGTTTAAAGGCAGCACTAAAGGGCAGACCAATTTAGAGAGAAACCTCAAACAGCAGCCCTTTAAGTGTCTGTTGAAGATGAGTGCAGACGAGACGCCCCCCGAGGATCTGACCTTATTACTTAAAATGTACTTTTCAGCCGACTATTAGCAATAGTGTGACAGCACACTCTCTCAACATCCCGTTCTTTCTACATTTCACACTGCAGTGAGCTCAAATAATGAGTGCTGGTGAACTGCAGTAGAGTCGACCGGAGCAGAAGTGTGTGTCTCCACTACAGCCAATCTGAGCTCAATGCATAACATTAGCATACTTTTAATAAATGGTACAGTTCATCCCCTCAAGGGTCTGCTTGTTATAATTTCTGATCTACAGGATATGCAATTGCATGTATGGAACTTTAGCAGTATTTTGATGCACCTTCATTATTATTTTATTTATTTATCTTAAAATCTCCACATTTCTTATATTTCCAAACTTATTTATTTGGCCTTAACAGAGTTATTGTTTTTTATTGCACTCTTGAGACTCCATACTTCTAACTTACTAAAAGATCTGAGAGTACTTCTTCACTACTGTGTTATACGGACTTGGCAATGAGCATGAGAATTCGAGTGAAATCACAGGTTTGTCAGCTATGTGGCGAGTCAGGCAGCACCTCAAGGTAGCAGGTAACATCTACACTCTGAGGCCCGCAGAGTAGGTCAGTGTGTATTTGTCACTGCGGTGACGAAAAGACAAAAATGTTTAGCTGAAGTCTTCATATACCAGGAAATATATCTTCTCACGTCGCCAGGATTGCAAGAGTTGACTGTATGCCAACTTTATTAAATCCTTTAATGTCCTTTTTAAATTGTCAAAGCTTGTTCTGAGCCTGAGATTAATCTCCTACGCTCCGCAAAGATTCACATTATCCGTGAATGTTGCACTGGATATTTTCAGTGATGCCTTTGTCCCCGAGTTCCGACGAGTGAGGCTGCCATTTTTGCCCGCCTGTTTCATATTGCAAACACAAAAGCAGAGCGGCCTCTTTCTGACCCAGAGGAAGAAAAACACAGTTTATACGATAAGATATAGGTTTTAGTGTGAGATAAGCAAACACACCCATCCAAAAGGGGTCAGACTATACATGCACGCATAAACATACACAACAGAGATGGCCTACCGAGCGATTTACTGGGTCTACGTGATGTTTAAACAGAAAGGGGGGTTTCTTTTTGTTTCTCAAAAAGCTCGGCTGGCAGCGGAATCCGAACCAGAACAAATTTATGTCAACATAACTTAAAGCCAAGATAACTCGGCTACGTTACGGTTGCTCATTATTCAAGTCCATATTCAAACACTGCACACGCACTCACACCAGCGTGAGAACTGTATTCATCCATCTTCCTGTCCGCCTCTCTCTCTCTCTCACCCACACAAGCACATACATGTATTTTTTCGCACGCTGATAAATGGTGTCCCTGTGCTGTTTAATCCAGTAGCACTGACCTGTTGCTCCCAGTTGTCTGGCAGGGGCAGGTGGTGGTTGCGTCCGCTGGTCTTCTCGTAGTAGTACATGAGCGCGTTCAGGTCCGGGAAGTTCCGGTTCAAATCAATTTCTCTGGAGTTCCCTCGACCCACCAGGTAGCCGTTGAACTCTGGACCCTGTTGACCCACACAGAAACATTACGTCCTGTTAAGTCACCTTGTTTTTTTTCCCCTCCAGAGCAATTCTGGCATCTATTCAAGCTATTAATTCAAATTGCTTTGAGGCAGCAAAGGAGAGCTGGTTTGTGTATTACGCAAACTGCCCAGGCAATCTGCAGTGTAACATCCGTAAATCATTTTCCATTTTGTTTTGGTTTTTCTGGATAAGACATTAAATTCACAATGACTTCTTTGTTTTCCTCAAAATCCGAGCTCCATTCCTGCCCAACAACCTTCAAGGGATGTTAAGACTACACAAACAGAGACAACTACTGGATGGATTGCCATGACATTTGGCGAAGGCGTTCATTCTCCCCAAAGGATGAAGTCTAATGACTCTGGTGGTCCCTTGACTAGCGCCATAATCGTTCTTTCCTCATACCCCTAAACTAACATGCTGAATAATAATAAACATTATACCGGCTATACACGTGTTATAGCATTGTTGTTGTGAGCATGTTAGCGCACCGACATTAGCATTTAGCTAAGCACAGTGTTTCTGATATCGCTGTGTCAGTGTTGTTTCTTGTTCCATCATTAATAATGTTGTTCCAGGAGCATATTTGCAACTGTGAGGTCATAACTTTGCATCTTGCGTTGGTGTTGTTCCTGGTTTCAACTTACAAAACAGGGATAAAATCAAGAACTCCCAGTCACAGGGTTTGTATCTCCAACTGGAACATATCATTATATTGTTTACTTAATTTTTTCCATTTCTCTTCAGGTTTCTGTTGCTGTTTGGTTGGTTTTAAGCAACACAAATACTTGGTTAGGCTTAGAATAAGACTCCTTTACAACATTTAACATGGGAAACTTCTCCCATGTGGAAATTTCTCTGGTCTTTTCCCCTGTGTCGCAATGCAATGACTTTCCAAAAAACACATTGAGTTGTTGCAATGTTGGTCCGGGAATAACATTAAAGGGTAAGTTCACTCACTATCGAAAAATCAATCATTCCGCTGTGAAGCTCCAGAAACAACACCAACATGCTGACATCAGACTGTCTGCCTAATCACAGCCTCATGTAGCCGGTAGCATGGCTGTAGACGCTTTATTAGACTCTGAGTTACTTGGAATTTTCATCCCAGTTTACCTCCGACTCCAAATACCACCTTTTGCTAGTTTCGCTTTCAAAGTGACTTTTCTTTACTGACTGTAAGGCCAACATCTGCTCCAGCTTTCGCTTTCTTTTGACATCGGGAGCTTTTCCAAAAGATGATTTGTTCCTAAATAGGCAGGCTCTTCTCGGATTTGCTCAGTATTTCCATGCAGGCTTAAACACGACTTCATGACAAAAAAAAAGAAAAGAACTGAAAGAAATGAAAGAACTGAAAGAACTCTATATGGAAGCACTTAAATCTTGGGTTTTGTCGTGACGTGGAAAACAATATTTTTGTTGTTTTTCCTCAAAAGCACAAACTGTACCCCAAAATCAACACAATTCCGGTTAGGATGCTGGAAAATGAAGCAGCCTTTCCCATTGTTCTTCCAGATGCTGCAACATCTGTTGATGCAGCGGCAAATTATAGTGCGGCGCGCATGTGCTGTCTGAGTGGCAAAAAGAGAGACTGCCATGCGCGACTGCCCTCCTCAGGACATGTAATTAGTCTCAAAGAGATTGTGTGGCTACACATGTGGGTGTGTTTGTGGTAAAGGGGGGTAAAGCATGTGTGTATGTTGTTTCACAGCCTATATAATTACCCCCAGCAGAGAGGCAGGGGCACTCTCAAGGAGCTGATAGATGGGATTATTACAGATATTAGCAAACAGTGGAAGATTCAATAAAGTGTTTTTGGCTTGTTGCTTTAATTGAATGGATACAAACACAAACACATACCTGATGGGGTCTCGTGTGTTTGCCCTGATTTAACTTGCAGGTGTTAAGTTTTCCTGAGGGACCTTAAAAAAATCTAACATTTCCACTGGCAAGAACACAATCTAGAAAAAAATGTGGAAACTTGTTCTCTGCAAGTGGCAAATGATTGCTGAAGAAAAACAGCCAAAGGTGTCCCAGTGGAAGAATATCCCTGTTTTTTTCTTTTTTGCGCGTGGAGCTCACATACATGTCAGGGTGTACGTTACCTGTCTGGCAGCCACCTCGTAGCCGTCCGGGTTCATGGAGGGCAGGATGTGAATGCGGGTGTCATGGATCAGCCTCATGATCCGCTGGTTTCCAGCTCGGTACTCCTCGCAGAGGAACTGGCCGAGCTTAATGAGCAGCTCGCGACCGAGCACTTCGTTGCCGTGCATGTTGCCCACGTACTTGAACTCCGGCTCCACTGGGGGAGGAAGTGGAGAGGTGAAGGGGGACATGAGGTCAAAAAGCCACACAGAGCTGCCAAGCGTGACATTTAAAATGACTGCCTGAGCATGCTCACACATACATATGTGAGCACACTCACTACATGAAAACGCAATGGAATTAATAGGGAGGCTGTTATTTTTTTTATGTTTTTTATTCAACCTGAGAGTTTTTATGAGTCTTTGTCCCAGCACGTTGAGTTTCTAAATGTTACAGGTTGTAAATTAGAATTTATCGCTCCATCACCTGATTAAAAAAAGCAAGGCTCCACTCCACTGTAGTCATAAATGGCACTTAGAGGATAATGGCGGATTCAATTTCACTTCATTTACCAAGATACTCTCCAGTCAGCTGCTTTGAAGACATCATCATTAGGCTGCCTGAGCGAGAGTGAGGGGAGTGAGATCGTAAACAGGAAACAATGGAAGTCTCTTAGTGAGGTACACTGTGTTGACTTTTCATTGTATTGTATTAAATTGTACTTTTGTGATAAAACTATTCAAACATTTATCTGTGGGTTTTCAAGATGATGGCTCAGAGATGTTGGTTTTGGCGAAGATGGTGCGCCACAACATTCAATTTCTAAATTATATCCTACCTGTATCACATTTCGCAAACTATTGCAAGTCTCAAACCAAGATGAATATTAAGAACTACGTTTTTCAGGCAGTCTAACAACATGTCGTGAGAAGAAACCCAAAATCGAACAAACCCAAAATCGAACAAACCGGAGGATCTTAGCTAGCAAGCTAGTGAGAAAGCTAACGCAGGAGCTAACGTTAGCACAGATGCTGTGGATGCGGTTGAGGGCAAACTCACAGCATGAATGAACACATTGATGAATTGAAAATATTCATCTGTGACCAAAAAAAAGAGTCAGCTAACGTAGCCTGAGACTCTAGCTTTGTACAGATGCCTTCAAATGGGTTTGTGTTTAATGTGTTCACACAAAGACTTCATATGAATTTCTCCCTCTCACGGTTATGTGGACGTTCTCAACCTGGTAAGCGAAAATTTTCTGGAAGCACACATTTCACAAGCTTGTGACACGTTTGCTAACATTTACAGAAAATGGCGGCAGCAAAGAGAGGGTCATTTTTTTTAGCAGACAGTAAGTTAACACGTTGTCATTTTAGCCACATAGAGCTTGTTTTTGTAATTCCAATATTCCAAATGGCCCAAATGTTTTATCTTCTGTTATAATGCCTTTGTATTTCCTGCATTATGTTACCGGCTTGCTACATATTTAGCCTAGAGGCTTCTAGACACGGTTACCTTGCAGCAGTGTTCTCATCGCTTAACCACCTGAGCTTAAACGACTTCCTGTGTCGAAACCTGGAACTTGCGAGTTGTATTTGAAGGCAGCAATAGACGAGGAACCCGGGAAGCTCACTTTTTAAACTCCGCAACCCACAGACCGACTCATCTGACATCACTTGAGGCAAGAAAGCAACTTTATCACATTTCCAGTTATTCTCAATAAGACCGGTAAATGGACTTTCTTGCGATATCCACCATGAGCTAGTGGTCTAACCTGGCACAGTTTGCCTGTTGCATTAAAATCTTTCAGTTTAGTGTTTTTAATAATCACTTCCAGCCCCCTGTCGTGCATGTTCTGGATAGTTTGTCTGCTCCAACACACCTGATTCGAACGATCAGCTCATCATCAAGCTCTGCAGAAGCCTGAAAACGACTCATTCATCTGCAGCAGGGGAACGTCTTAAACATGCACAGCAGGGAGCCCCGAGACCGGGACCGAGTGTTAAATTAAGCTGGGGTGCTGGGTTTTATTGCACACACATTCAACTTTTCATTTGACAAAGGGTTGGATTGTGTCTTTAAACGTGTACTCACCTTAAACTAATTACATTAATGTTTTGACATTATGGTCTCGATAGAGACAAAGGTGAGGAGGGTGAGTCTGATTACGGCTGATTGGATTATTTGGATAGAATCATCTTGCATTCCTGTGGGTATCTGTCACTGATTGGGTGAAGCCACCTATCCAAACAGTCTCCCTCTCTGTGAAGGGTTCCCTCCTCTCAGGGGTCCCTTCATTAATCACTGCAGCAGCGTTGATAGAAGCCCCAAACACTACAGCCCGACACAGCTACTGACCAGAAGCTAAAATAAAGCCGTCTTATGCCCTTAGTCGTCGATTTAACACTGAAAATGCTGCATTATTGTATTTGTTGGCGCTTCTGTTGCTAATGAGAAGAAGTAAGTGTAGGTTTTTTTTTGGGGGGGTGGGGAATCTAAGGGGTGAGCAGATACTTCCAAATTTATGAACACCCTTCACTAATTGCTTCAGGCACCCAAATGGCAGCTAGGCTCCTGCAATTCACCTCCTTTTCTTTAACACGGGGCCAACTGGCCTCAGGTTCAGAGAACAGTGTTGGCTCTATAGCGTGCAGCTTTGAAAAAACACACACACATACACACACACTCTCTGCAGCATGTTAAAGACATGAACTTCCTAAGGAGTGCAGGAGGGTTGACCCAGACGAGACCTCAGGTCACTCCCCAAGTGCGCGGTTCCTGTTTTTCACCATCGGTCATCTTGCAACAGAACAGGCACACATCCTTCTATTCTACTGAAGGAAGCCCCTACGTGTGCGAGTGTAGATAAAAATGCAAGCTCAGCCATGGCCAAAAGAGCATTCCCCTGCAGTTTTCCAATTTCCCCAAAGAGCCGCCGTTAATAACGCAAGGATGGAAAAAATCTTCACGACCCTTTGGCCAGCCGCGGCGAGGGTTATGATTTTCCAATTTGCAACAGATACGCAAAATAAACACCTGGAGAGCTGATTCAGTAGTTGAGGGAGTGAAGGTGGGGGGGGGGGGGGGGGGGGGGGACAAGCAGAGCTTTCGCAAGAGTGGGTTCAGGGTGAAAGCCTTGTTGACTCAAAGTGAACTTCTGTGTCATCAGCTCAGCTTTGAATAACACCGCACACTTTGTCAGCGGTTGGATGTCAAAAAATTGAAATGAATCGCAGATGTTCTTTCACTTTTTTCGCCTTTTGTTTTCCACAGATTGCCGTCTCTGATGTTTATCAAAGAAGCCAGCTTTGGAAGAGCTCCTCATTTTCCTCTTCACTGTTAAAGCCGCACAGTAAATCAGCTGAATCGAAAAAGCTTTGCATTTCACCTCCTTGGGAGAAAAAAGAATAGAGAAGAAGAAACAGAGCCCCCACACACCGCTCTGTCTCCTGCCAGCTATGTTCTCACTCCCCACAGAATGAAGTGCAAAACAAATGGGCAGCCAGTGACGGGGCCCGCGCATTGACATCCATTCAACTTCTGAGGAACTGTTGCAAAAAAGCTGACAAAGTTTCAGATCTGAACTCACATGAACCGACTCTCGCACGGAATTTGCTGTACCTGCTCCGCTGCTCCTGATCTCAACACAACTCCACACTGAATCAGGTGTTACTCACATGTCTCGTGGATGCCCGGGTTATCACTGAGCTCCAGCACGTAGAGGTGGCGCCCCTCCACACTGCGCCCGATGCTGTATATGCGTGTGATGTAGGGGCACTCGCTCTGCACGGCGAACATCGCCCGCACCATGTCCTCGTAGCGGTGATGCTGGAAGTCCGAGCCGTGCGCCGGGAGCCCCATCAGCCCCATCAGCCCCAGCAGGAGAGCGGCAAGCCAGGGGAGCGTCCACGCCTGCTGCATGGTCCCTCAGCCCGGGAGAGAACGTTACAGAGAGGGAGAAGAGACTGCCTGCAAACTATGCAAAACACTCGCACACTTCCAGTTTATCTCCTCACACGCCAAACATACTGCTTGCTCTTTTTCCTTTCTTGCCCTCTTCTTTCTCTCCCTCTGCCTCCTCCCACATAACAGTCCTCCTCACACTGAAGAGCATGTAAGGACAGCCCCCTGCTCCTTCTTTGTCTCACTCTCCTCCTCCAACAGCTGCTTCTCTCCCTCTCTCTTTCCCTTTGGGTCCTTGTCAAGTACATGCTACTTGCTTTATTGGGCGCTTAGAAAAAAAGCTTCTGCTTCGAGGAGTTCGCCCCGCAGCCCCCTCGGCTCTCGGCACACACAATCCGAATTTCATTCTGTCTCTGAGACACTCGTTTTTCTGTCCCCTTTTCTTTGTCTCCAACTCTTGTTGTATACTCCCTTCCTGGGAAAAGAGGGGTTGTTTCCACGGCACTGCTCTCCCCAACCCCTGCAGCCCTCAATCATCCATTCATTAACTCTTAAGTCAACACACCACCCCTGTGTGTGTGTGTGTGTGTGTGTGTGTGTGTGTGTGCATGCACGTGTGCCTGCACTCCTCTGATGAATCAGTGTGAGGGGCTCTTTCGCAACCTTTGCACTGGTTTTGTTGCTGTTTCCTCAAAGCAGCATTCACACACACACACACACACACACACACACACACACACACATACATTAGAAAAACGTCAAGCATACAAATGCACACACATGCGAGGAAGCAACCAAATGCTGCAATTAAACTTCTGAAAGACGCAGGTTGATGCCAAGACACATGCACCCCCCTCACACACACACACACACAGACACACACACACACACACACACTCACTGCAGAGAGTGTGTGCAAGGGGTGCTGTCAATCAAACCTGCAGGATAAAAAGAGGAGCTTTTCCCTTCGCAGAAAATTGTGCAACTGCATGTGGAAATTTCATGAAAGAGAGAAGGAAAAGGCAAACGTGAAGCAAGAGAAAGAGCTGCAGATGGCAAACTGAGCAACAGAGGGCTGGAGGCGAAGGAGAAACATCATAAAAAGGTACAAAGATGGAGAAGAAAGCAGGAGATGAAAGAAGGCTGCCTGTCTGTTATTGATTTTCCCCAAAATGTAAAGCTGAAACTACCATCAGTGCAAACCAGGGTCAACTAGGGACCGCTTGGGTCCTCGTTGTGTTTCTTCTTCTTCATTGTTTACATCTGGTGCGCCTCAAGGCCCCTCGCTCGCCAGTCCCGTTCACATCTCACTGCCATGCCAACATGCATCCTTCGGCTCAGTGAAGCAATCCTGGCAAGATGCAAAATAAAACATGATTGTTGAGCAAAAACTAAATGTCCCAAAGAAAAACATCCCTCAGCCAGCCATTTAAAAAAGGATGTTTCTCGTCGCCAGCTCTGAAATGGGAAAGGTTTAAACTCTTGGAGTCAAAACACGACGCGCACAGTCGAATTTTAACGTTGAGTGACTGCGTTACCAGACGAGAACACTGAGGATTTCCGATGTTTTCTATTCAACTTGGAGGGTCTTGCAGGAATCTTTTACATGCCCTGTTCTCATGTCTAACTCGCTCAAACATCCCTACTATTTCTACATGTGGTTTCCCTGCAGCAGCCTCATGCACCAGCTATTACTGTTTCAGTGTCCATCATCATTCCTGACAAAAGCCAAAGAGTCAAATTTAAGGATTATGTGATCCACACTCCCGCAGATGCATTATTGTTATGCTTTCGAAGACTCTCGAGGCCACATATTGTAGGAAAATGCCATCTGGTGGATGTGAATGGTGCTGCAGACACGGACACAGCAGCCATTCAGGGGGGACTTGATTGTTGTAGAATAAAACATCCTTTTAAAAATCTAAGTACTATGAAATCAGCCATTGCGATCCAAACTTATATGCATTTTAAATAAAGTTTAGCTTTGAGAGGACATAAACAAAATAAATCATTACCTCGGTTGAAGAGTTCAGCTGATGAGATCATGTCAAAAAAATCTTGTGTGCATAAATCAGACTTGTCTTTCTCCTGTAGTGCAGAGGGAGAACAAAGAGGTAGAAGAGAGGGGTAATCATTATTATAGTTAAATTGTGAATTTAAAAAAGTAGCCTATAGGAAAATTTACGATGGCAACATCTTCACCCTTCGTCTTTATGTTAAGTCAGCGATGTTCCTCGTTGTTGAGAGTAACTAAGGCTACGTTCACACTGCAGTTACAAGTGACCTGAATCCGATTTGGTTTTGACAGTGTGAACAGCACAAGTCGCATTGAATCTGACATTTTCTAATCAGATTCAGGCCACATTTAAATGTGGTACTGAATCGGATACGTATCGGATTTTTTTGAATGTGACCGCAATCTGAACAGCCAGGTCGCATTTAATGCGACTTTGACGTCATTCTGACCCGCGCTGCACTGTTTTGTAAATGAATGACAAATAAAGTTGATTGAAAAAAAGTGTGCCACAGGCAGGAGCGAGCGGGAGCCACGAACATAATCAAAACAAACATGGAGGACAGCAGTGATCCTGCTCGGTGTAACCAGCCACATCCCGATCCCACCACTCCTGGCTCCGACGCCGCATCCAAATACTCCTCTGTACGGATGTTGCCGCTATTGCTCCGCATAGAGCCATCATTAAAATATGAATTTTCTTTCTCCTCTTCCTCCTTCGTGATATCACCCGCTCACAAATTTGCCGGCTGCCGCCACACTGTTTTTGGCATTAAGCCATACAGTCCCACGTTACCGATTGCCGTTGCCATGTTCGCTTCTGTAAACACCGCTGTGGCGTGATGTCATCAATGATCAACTGCGCATGCGGGTCACTTCAGGAGCGTGAGCTGTTCACACGGCAATCCGTAGACAGGCCGCATTTAAAGAGGTAATGTGAACAGCCAAACAAAAAATCGGATTTGAGCAATAAATCGGAATTGTGCATTAAGACCTGCGGTGTGAACGTAGCCTAAGTGCATGGACTGGGTATTTTTTTTATTCAGGCTACCTTCTTAGAGGACATGATTGTGCTTTTTTCAAACTACATTTGTCTCAGAAACTTCAGCTACTTGATACGTTGTAGATTAAGACTTTATGTGCAAAATATATGATAGTCTTTTGAAAGTATCATCTTGTATTTTAGACATCAGTTAATCAAAATCACTTCCACTTTAACCAGCTACAACATTAAAATGCTGTTAACACATAATAGTTTAGGACTGGGCTATATATCAATATTAAATCGTTGTCTTGATGTGAGACTACTTATAGCCTATTATATAATGTTGTCTTTTTCCTGGTTTTAAAGGCTGTAATCAAGTAACGTGATGTAAAATCCTTAACTAAGCAAACTAACTCCCTAACAAACCCTACAATAGCAATAAAATAATATAATAAGGATAATAATATGGTCCACTGGAAGAGGCCTTTCTACAAAATGAGTGCTTTGACTTTTAATAGTAACAGTATTTTTTTCTAATTATACCTAGCCTACAAAGCCTACTTTTGCTAATGGTGGCTGCAACTGTTGTCATTTTAGCTAACTTCCTGTCCGTTCACAGTCAGCAGTCCCCTCCCTCTTCTCTATGACAAGCAGACCGGACTGCCTCTTTATGGTGTTCTCTGTCCTGATTGGATAAAGTGGGCAGGGATACCAGAAAACGTCTTTCCTCTTTTATTGAACTCGCAAGACTAAGAGAGACATGGAGTCACTGACAAAACACTCTATATTCAACACTTATCTTAATAATGATAATTTAATAAAATCACTTACAGCAGCTTTAAGGATGATTTTCACTTGCAATATAGTATTTTAATAATGTGCCATTTCTACTTTTATCCAAGTGAAGTCTCTCTGAATAGTTCTTCCACCTCTGGCAGAGAGAAATAAGACACGTTCGGTCAGATTCTGGCCGACAGAGAGTCTGCGTGCCTCCAAAAAGCACCCAATTTTATCACAAATAACAACCAGATGTAGGCCCAGGTTTAACGAGAGCAATCAATGCGATGTGTTCAACTATAAGGCTGTTGAAGTACTCCACAAAAGCTTCACCTTTCAACACATTTTTGCACATCATTTGTTGCATCAATAAAAGAATCAAAATGCATTTTGGCAAGTGTTGCTGACACTCGTTCTTACTGCCTACGTCCACTAGTGGGCAGTGTATACTCACACACACACACACACACACTCACCTCATACAGACTTGATTACAGTTAATTATTACTTTGTATTAATCATAGTGCTTATTTGGATTGTACAACCAAGCATGCACATTTAAATCGAGTGTTACAGCTGTAAAAACGACATTTTTCACCGTGTAGATTCAGTTTTTACCTAGAAATCTCTTTGTTTTCTTCTAATTAAAATGTCTTTGCACATATTTCTGATCCAAAGGAGCAATGTTTTTACATTATTTCTCACGTAACATCCAGTAAAACAAACTTCAAGACAGGCTACCCAACAACTTACCATTACGGTTCAACAGGTCACATGTCTGATGCTTCGGGATGCTGCACTTTTTCCCGCCCCCTCCCTCCGACACCGTGATAACGAGACGTGTGGAGTGAGGAGTTTAAAAAAAAAAAAGGAGGTGGTGGCTTTTAGGCATTTGACTCTATTTGGAGTTGTGTCGATTTTCACTTGCAAGAAAACGTTTTTCTTGTCTCTTGTTTTCGTGCCTGCGCTCACAGCGGAGTTCGGCGGTCCTGCTCACAGAGAGAGAGAGAGCCCGCACCAGGATGGGTGCTCTCCCGGCCGGAAGGATTTTATGGATCCTGATCTTTACTGGAATAACAGGAGTTGGTGGTAGGTCATCTCTCTCTTTCTCTGCTGTTCTTATGTTTTGTCCGTGTAGCAAATGTTGACGAGGAGGACACAGGGTGCATTCTTAGGAACTCTTACAGGAAATTATGAATTCCCAACATATCTTCTCAATATGTTTTTTCAGAAATTTTCATGTTTTTTTTTCTTGTATTTTAGTAACAGTATTGAAAGTTGTGACAGTGAGGACATGCACAAAGACAAATTATGTGTATAGAATAAAAAGTTTGTGTTAGCCAAAACTTTAAACCCCCCCAAAATGGGTTTAATTGGGCCAAAATGATCTAATTCTTAGATCTAACTTTTCTCTTTTTCTCTGTATTTGCTGAAAAAATAACCAATATTCAGATATCACTAATTATCAGCCCTGGTCGATTATCGGCTGATAGTCAGCATTTTTCAGATTTTTCATATTCAGTGATTTGTCTGTCAGATTGACGATAAAATAAACAATTTTTTAAAAAAGAAAGTAATAATTTGGCCCCGATGCAACACCCTCATTCATAATATCCCGCCCACAACAATATCTGATAAGTAACACATCACTATTAAAAGCCTACAAGCACTGAATTATCTGAATCTGGAAAGTAACTAGTAGCTACATTTACTATGCAGTGGAGAGGAACTATAACGTAGCAAAAGATCAAATTACTCAAATACAGTATGTGAGTAAATTGTACTTTTTGATTTGATTTTTAATGAAAATTGATATTGGTCCCAAATATCCGTTTTCAGTCTCTTTGATTTCTTGTAATCAGTATCGACCCTGATAAAGTATCAGTGTAGTTCACAACCACCTCCTACACCACCTGTTCACTGCATGTATGTGTTTTACTTTCATACCTGACAGGATTATGGTTCAAATTTAAACTTGCCTCCCATCTTTTCTCACAATGCATTTCATTTCCCAGCTTCTCTGCTAACGCAGTTTGACTCACAGCTTTTTCAGCAGTGTAGTGGAATTAAATTCCCATTTCTGCATTTTCAGCAGGTTAGCTGTCGGCATTCTCGCTGTATATACGCAGAGAATACATTACTACACTAACACCATTTATAAACTGACCCTCATCAGTAAAGAATATCTGTACTTTCGCAGGTTCAAACGTCTGCACCTCCAGAGGGGCCAGCACATGTAAGCAGTGTCTGGCTGTGCACCCCAGCTGCGCGTGGTGCTTCCAGGAGGTGGGTTCCTTTTTTTTCAACTTCACTTCATTCGGGCAGTGAGCTTTTCTGCCAGGTGCAGGGTGGTACTGCACAGATCCCCTCATTAGCAGAGTAATCTGGCGACTGGCGGTGAAGAATGCATGTAGACACATCCCCTGTTTATGAGTTCACGTGTGAATGGATGTTATAGTGCCTTTTTTTTTCTTTTGTTGTTCTGTTTTGGGTGGATTCCTGGCACGTTTGAAACAATGACTGAGCTTGTGCGACTGCATGAGGATGTAGTCATATTTTCTGGTTCACACTTAGCGAGCACTGGGATTTGATATCGTTAAACTCTGGGTGTCAACATCCTCAAACTTTCACTCAAGTGCGAAATTTTCCCAGGGTGACTACAGCCTGTGAGACTTCCGACACGTTCAGGAGCACTCTTCTTCTCAAGTGGTATCTATCTTCAATTCTAGAGAGAAAAAAATCTTCAAGGAGATGATTTTTTTTTTTTTATAAAAGTCACAATGTTCTGGTCATCCCTGCTACGATTCAGCCTTCAAATAAATCCAACATGCCCCTTTTCTCTCGACACAGCTTTGTTCCAGATGGGAGTTCTCTAAATAAACAACCACTTCGCTAAATTTTTTAACAAATTTAAGTGCCTCCAAACCAGCGAAGAGGATGCCGGAAAACTGCTCTTCTGTGTTGAATATCCTGCCTCTTCTGTCAGGACTTTGGCCAGGGTGTTGCCACGTCTTCCCGCTGTGATCTGAAGAGTAACCTGGTGGAGGCGGGCTGTGCGCCGTCGGGTTTGGAGTCTCCGTCGAGCAAACTGCAGGTGATCGAGGACCGGCCCCTCAGCAACAAGGCGGCGGGGGCCACGCAAGACGTCACTCAGATCAAGCCCCAGAAACTACAAATCACCCTCAGGCCAGGTAGGGTCTACCATGAGTTTAATATGAGCACCATCTGAGTGAAGATAGTCATACCTTTGATATTAAAACACCTTATTTCTCTGTATACCATTTGCCTAGATGATGCCAAGCGCTTCACAGTGAAGGTGCGTCAGGTAGAGGGCTACCCAGTGGATCTCTACTACCTCATGGATCTCTCCTACTCCATGAATGACGACCTCACCCGTCTGAGGACGCTGGGCAAAGGCCTGGCTGAAGCGATGACCGAGACCACCAGCAACCTCCGTATGGGCTTTGGAGCTTTTGTTGACAAGCCAGTCTCGCCTTACATGTACATCTCCCCTGAAGAGGCTGTGAGGAACCCCTGCTACAGGTAAAAGAAAGGTGCTTTATACTGTATTTGAACCCTCGTCGAACTGCTGCCGTCATCAACATTGTATTATTCAACCATTATTGGACAATAATGTACAGAGCTCAAACGATTAGTTGATTAATCAATGGAGAAAAAGTTAATTCCAACTATTCAGATAAATGATTAATTGTTTCTTCAGGATAAATGTGAGGATTTGCTTCTGCTTTTCTTCATCATCTACGATAATAAATTCAGTTTTGGACTGGTGGAGAAAAGAACATCACCTTGAGCTCGGGAAAATTGTGATTTTTCACAACTTTTTGACTGTTTAAAGACTGAATGACATAATTAATTGTGAAAATCATCAGCAGAATAATCAAAAATGTAATTAATTGTTAGTTGCAGCCCATATAATGTAAATGATCCTGCTATTATTAATGTAATTCAACTTTTTAATACAGATGAGACAAAAGTCTTCTTAAACAAATTAGATTAAACAACAATTTATTGTGACAATTACAACCTGTTTAAAGTGAAACTTCCTCTGTCAGATGATAATCTAATGTCTCATTAAGTGTGGACTAATGGAAAAATGAAACACAGGCGAACACGTAAAAAGGGGCGGGGAAAAAGACAAAGGCAGGAAATGAAAAGTTACGGCAAGACACGTGAGGGTATGATCTACAAAATAAAACAGGAAATGAAAAACCCAAACAATGACACAGGCGTTAAGAAAGACTAGACAGAAATCACCAGTCTTGTTACATGTCTTGTTTGCTTGTGTAGCTCATTTTGAGTCATCAGTAATAAAAAGTGGACTGTTTAATCACTTACCAACAAGAGGGGTGTTGATCGTCTCATCTACTTCATAGTAAGAATGCAAAAACGTGTGGGACTATTCCTTTAAAGTCAAAAGTTAGTCACACTGAATGACGACAAGAACTTCAAGATCGGCCAACATAAGTTCCTAAACTCAATCCAGACCTGTATGTCATGGAAAGTTCTTTTAGAGGCTGCATTCTGACAATGCTCTACATTCCTAATACGCACCTATGGGTGTTGATTTCAGAGGTTGTTTGTGTCTGCATGTGGGAAGTAGCTTCATTACGCGGATGATGTCATTTTTTGTGAGGACACCATTAAACACAGCGTTGCACAGTAAAAATGCAGGCAGACTCAGAGTCACAGCACTTGTTAAAGGCTTACAGTGGCTCCCAAAGTGCTTGGTCAGCTGCTCTGAATCAGCCACAGGTAATCTACCCAGGGACTAAGAGTGTCCCAATGCAAACTGCCCCAACCCCACCCAAAGGCTCCAAAAAAAAAAACAACCAAAAAGCTAATTTGGTGGTTTAGGGTCTCTTGGGGGGCATTTTTACTTTCCCGCATATACACAGTCTGCTGAGGTCTAGCCTGCAGGAATGTTTGGATAAAAGATAAGACAAGGGGAGAATTTTAATCCGCCAATGTGCAGCGCAGAGAGAGAGAGACAGAGCCACTGGCAGCACAGGAGAGCCTTTTAATCAAGCGTAAACATTTGGGAAACTAACATTTGTTTAAAGATGAGCAGGAGAAATAACTCTAAGGCCTGTTGGTTGATTCTCCACTTTGGTCCACGCTGAAATATCTCAACAGCTTTTGGTTGGATTGTTGTAAGATTCGAATACATTCATGGTGGCCGGTAAATTATTCCCAATAACTTTGGGGTTCCTCGAACTTTTCCACCGGTGTCATCATGAAGTTGAGCTGGATTTTCTTTGAGAGGCTGCCTCAGATTTGCTGCAGACATTCATGTTCCCCTCTGGAGGTGCAACAATCAGTCCACTGAGAAAACGTTAGCCCCTTATTCCTGACTATTTTGATAATCGATACAATTATTCAATCATTTTTCAGCAATATAAACAGATATTCAGATGATTGATCAGCTGATCTGTGTTCCTTTGACAGCATCAACACCACCTGCCTGCCACAGTTTGGCTACAAACACGTTCTGTCCCTGACGGAGGAGGTGAGTCGCTTCACAGAGGAAGTGAAGAAGCAGATGGTGTCCAGGAACCGTGACGCCCCGGAGGGAGGCTTTGATGCCATCATCCAGGCTGCTGTGTGCAAGGTGGCGACAGGGACTGCATGTGCCCCACACACACACACTCACTGCCTCATATACATTGTTTTACAGTCTTCTTCTGTCACGCACAGACTCTAATATATCAGGATGTCCATAGGAAGAGGATGATGCAATTCAAATCGCTGTTTAAGTTAACCTTCTTTCATTTCCCTGTCACATGGTTTGATGGATTCAGGAGCAGATCGGTTGGCGGCCCGGTGCTTCCCACCTTCTGATCTTCACCTCCGATGCTAAGACTCACGTGGCTCTGGATGGTCGTCTCGCTGGGATCGTGCAGCCCAACGACGGGATGTGCCACCTGAACTCAGAAAATATGTACAGCATGTCTACCACCATGGTTAGTGTGTGCTGCAAGGGTGTGTTCGGTGTGCTGCAGCCAGGAGACAGCAACACCGCGAGAGAGAAACAGAGAGAATGAAAGAGTTTGTTTAAATATACAGGACTGTGAAATGGAACGTTTCAGTGCAGGGGCGTCGCACCCGTGAGGGATGTGGGTGTTTTAACACCCACACTTTTCCCGGTGAGACGGTTCAACATCCACACTTTTTCTGCCGTTTATCCGCAGTTTTGCACAAACGCCTCTCTACGGTCGCTCAGTTTCCCTGGTCGCTCTGTGTCTGCGCTCGCTGCAGCTGCCTCCTCTCCCCCTCCCTCTCCTGTTGCTGCTTCAAACATGACACCAGCTTTGGGACTGACCGGCTGATGGTTGGCTGTTCTGCGTTAAGTCCCGCCTCTCTTGCTGTGTTAGATTTATTGTTCAGCTCGTGCTGATGATGCGAGAACTACCGTAAAATACCAAATAATAGCCGGGCGTTTATTTGTTTCAATCACTTAACAGACCAGGCGTTTATTTGGGACAGGCGTTTAATTCCCTCCTCACAAAAATCCCGGATGAAAATGTCACAAACTTCGCCAGCTTCTCTGTGAATTCTCTGGCATCCTTCTGGGCACAACACGTGAAAAAGACGAAGAAGAAAAACGTGCAGTGTTTGTTTTGTTTTACGTGATGTTTTTTCAAAATAAATTAGACTCTGCATTTATTTGGAACCGGCGGTTATTTACCAAAATATACACCTCCACCCAGTGTTTAAAGGGGACCACATGATGTGTTTTATAATGTTTTTATGGGTTTACAGCTGCTAATGTATGTAACGCTGTTACTGTGATGATACATGACAGTTAAATATTGAATATGTCTATAATAACCACATCCTAACATTTTTTGATGGGTACTAATAATAACAATCATGACAAAAAATTAACAAAGACTGCAGTTCACGATAAGAAGCTGCAACTGGCAGTGACCTGCTTTCTTTTCTGTTAGCAGTGAAGTGATGTACTCCATGACAGAACATTATAGAATATGATAATGTATAAAATAACATTTAATGGTAAAAAAGTACAGTTGCAGTAGGCATCTATTATAAATATGCAGCATATATATTGTTTATTATTATTATTATTATTATTATTCTGATTCATATATTATGCAGTCAATTGTCCATATTTTAAGTTAAACTAGATGAATCAAGACAGATGTCACATTTACATGTCAGGGTGTGGTTATTATAGACACAGATTCAATATTTAAGTGTCATTTATCATCACAGTAACAGTGTTACATACCAGCCCCCCCCCCAAATTGTTTTTAAAAAAAACACCACCACCACCACCATATCCATCCCCCGCACTTTTGAAAAGGTTGCTACACCTCTGTTTCAGTGTTTATGTTAGCATGTGCTAACCACACTGTCTGGTTTGACCCCACAGGATTACCCATCTCTAGCCCTGATCACAGAGAAGATGTCGGAGAACAACATCAATCTCATCTTTGCCGTCACCAACCCTGTGCTGCGTCTGTACCAGGTCAGCCTTTTATTCTGTTTTATAAAGAGTAAATGTTCTTTGAGTGAAATTGAGAAGACAACAAATCCCAGTGGGTAATCATCTCAGCTTGAACATACTGTAGCGTTTTCGCTCAAGTCCTCCAAACCTCACTGGTTTCGAACAGAGATTCTTGGATACTGCACTGGAAGAATGCAAACTTGAAATTAATCACTGCTATACACTGCTCAGACATGGCAAAACACAAGCTCAGTTTTTCCAAAACCAGAAACACTCTTACAACAAAATGTTAAAGGAAATATTTACTAGAAAATGAGAAATATATTTCAGATGATTATTTTTCATCAAGTTAAACTGGTCAAACATTTAGGAGCAGTGAGCAGGCGAGAGGAAGGGTGAGACACACTTCTGCTTTTTTTAGGGTGTTTCCACACCATTTTTTGTGGATCATCTGACATTAAACATTTGGAACAATTCTCACAACTACCTCATACCATGAAACCAATGAAACCAGTGTGACCAGTGTTGATAATGTTCCAGAAAATCATACTTGAATAAAAGCAGTATGAATACAGTTACATTACTGAAATATTACTCAATTACAAGTAAAACTGGTATTAAAATTAGGCTAGTCAAACTCCAAATTCAGGAGTTTGAGTAATTATAATAAGTAATTTCCCACCCTGAGTAAAAATATAGATATTTTGTTAACTACTTGTTTATAACTAACTTACTTCTTTGTAAATTGATATTGTGTTAAATACACTCCTTTGGTAAGAGTGAAGTCACCCATCTGACTAGTACTTGAGTAATGCTGATTACTTTCTGATAATATAAATGAATTTAAACATGCACTACTTTAGCTCTGATGCAGCCTGTAACTGCTCACCAAATATTTGCCTTGGACATCTAGTGGAGTGGAAGTACAAAGCATGTAAAACAATAAAATAATGAACTAAAATGATCAACAGACTGTAAATAAACAACAGTTTTTACATTATGTCAAGGAAATCTCTGTATTGACATTAGCATGCTAACCAGCTAGCCCCTAGATCATTAGTTAGCTGCACGACTAACTGAGCTTCTGAGATGACAGCAGCAAGGGGCTAATTCTCGCATAGCACTTTTAAGTACAGTACTTGAGTAAATGCACTTCGTTACAGTCCATCACTCAGTACAACGTGATGGTCAGATTAACTGCTGTCAGCTTCCCTTTTTGTACTTTTCCATACATTAACTGTTTGTTTTAACTGGGTAACAAAGAAAAACATGTGGACATTCTCCATCAAAAAGGCCTAATTTATAAAATCTATTAATGCTTTAAATCGCTGGATAGTGTAATGACGCATTATTATATCATCTGGAACTAATGACGTAACATGTGGTCAAACATTTCATCGACAAAAACCCTGTAGAATTCATTTATAATCAGCAAAAATATCATGATAATAATAAGACCAATTTCATGACCTTTTAACAATGTTGGCAGGTATTTAGGGGTGTTTTTTTAATATAATTTAGCAACTAATGAGCCATTTTTTGATTATTAATGGTTTATAAATAGTTTCCCTGTGTGTGTAGGATGACAACAGTCTTCCAGTCTCTCTCTCTCTCTCTCTGTTTTGTAGAACTACAGTGACCTAATTCCTGGCACCGCGGTCGGAGTACTGTCCAACGACTCGGGCAATGTTATTCAGCTCATAAAGAAGGCCTACGAGGCAAGTGTTGCACACACACACACACACACACACACACACACACACACACACACACCAGACTAGACAGTGTTTCAGGGGATGACATGTGTTTGCTGACACACACCCACAGCGTCTGAGTCACGCGCAACAGTTGAGCCAAAGTCTCAGTAGAAATTCCACAGTGGCCGAGGTGTGAAGCTGACCAAATGTGGACGACTGCTGGCTGAGTTTCACTGTTTATTATGTCGAGAGCAGGTGAATGAGCTGAAAATGACTGTTTGCTTACCTGTAATTAGGTTTTAGGAAATTGAGTGTCATTAACACAGACTGGCAAAGGGAAATTATTTAAAAAGCACTTGTAAAAAAACATTATAATCCCTCGCGTTGAAGTCCTCTGTAACAGCCAGGCAGTCAATTCAATTGTACTGATCTGATGGGACCACATTTTTTTAAAGCTGACATGCAACTTTTCCCTCGCGAACGGTGTCCATACACTTGTCTCTCCATGTTTATGTGTCGCAATGTTATTCCTCTTTGGTGTTGCCAGAAAATCCGTTCCAAGGTGGAGCTGGAGCTTCAAGGCGTCCCAGAGGAGCTCTCCCTGTCCTTCAACGCCACCTGTCTGAAGGGAGAGGTCATCCCTGGTCTCAAGTCCTGCTCTGGGCTCAACATAGGAGACACGGTCAGTCCACGTCCTCCTTTGTTTGGCATGTGCTGCTACTTTTGTCTCTCTCAGGTCTGGTTATGTGGAAAAACGTGGGAGTAGCTAAACCAAAAATTTCCTGTGGCTTGAACCTAGTTTTTCAAAAAGGCGTATTGGACAAAACTTTAAAGAGAATTATTAATTTATGTCCCTATTACATTTGTCACTTAGTCAGAGATACAAATGTAGGAACCATTTGTCCCAACAACACCTCTCACATTCAGCCTTCAACAATTATTCCCCCATGATAAGGAAGAAAAATTGATGAGTCACCTTGTTCCCAGTTTAGTTCCTTTCTTACGTTCATTTTCTAGAACCATTGTGTAACAAGACTGATCGCTGCACAAGTATAAAATAACACAACAGCATCTCATTGAGCAGATGCAGTGCTTCAAGAGATTGAGTTTTAAGAACTCAGTAGGCTAAATGCGTAAGAAAACAATATTATCAACTCAGTATTATCAACCCTTGTACAAAATCCTTCACCCTAAGCCAACATGTCCTGTCTCTTGGGATTACATCATGTATCAAGGAACTAATGTCCATAATCATGTCTTCACTGTAAAAATAACATGTAAGTTCCACATACTATTTTTCACCTTCGTCTTGGTCTCTTTCCATTTCCCTTCTTGCTGCTATCTACACGTCTTTTTTGTGATTTCCCCCATTTATCTCGTGGCGTCAAAAAGCAGATGTTGGAAAAACAGTGAATCAGATCTCGGTTGACGTTTCTGGTCGTTCTGTGCTTCAGAACTGCCTGCCTCAAGTGTTCTCTTTGTTTCTTTATTTGCATTTTTTCTTTATCACAGCTTCTTTGGCTCCTTTCCCGTTCTCTCCTCACTCCAGGTGACATTTCTTGGCCTCCACACATTTCTTTTCTTTCTCTCTCGCTCAGCTCCTCTTATTTTTTGCCATATATGGCTGTCTCTCCAGATGTGGTAACAGCCCACTTTTGGACAATTACCAGATTTAGATGCAATGCTGAATGAACAATTACTTTGACTAAGTGCATATGGAGGCATTCCTCGTGTCATGTCTTTGTGCTGTTTCCACTGACAGTGATTAGACGGTGCCCACAACTTGAGCTTGAGCATTAACTGAGCCATTAAAGGGCTCTTATAACATGTAATCTACACCAGGGTGATATAGGAACTCCATCAGTTTGACGGAGTGTGGCTGTATGTGTGTAAGTGTGTAGATATTATCACAAACATCTGGTGCAGTAAGACAGTCTTGGCCAAACCAGGTATGTGGTTACATCTGAATAAAGACATTCTTCACCTTAAAAAAACACCAAACATTCAAGGGCCAAAAATGTTTGAGGCTAAATTTGACATGTTACAATTTAAATTCCCTTCTGTCACCCAGGTCTCCTTCAGCGTGGAGGCCAGAGCTCGCGGTTGCCCCAGAGAAAAGAAGAAAACCTTCATCATTAAACCTGTGGGCTTCAAGGACTCCCTCTCCATCACTGTCACCTTTGAGTGCGACTGCAGGTGCCAGAACAAAGCCCAGCCGGATAGCCCCAAATGTCACTACGGCAATGGCACCTACGAGTGCGGCATCTGCCAGTGCCACCCAGGTCGCCTAGGGTCACACTGTGAGTGCGCCGAGGGCGACTACAACCCCACAGAGCAGGACCGCTGCAGTGGACCTACGGGCTCTGGAGGACCTCAGTCTGCAATCTGCAGCGGCCGCGGAGAGTGTGTGTGCGGCCAGTGTGTGTGCCACAGCAGTGACTTTGGGAAAGTGTGGGGAAAGCTATGTGAGTGTGATGACTTCAACTGCCTGCGCTTCAAGGGGGAGCTGTGCTCAGGTAAGACCTTATTAGCTTAAAGATATGATACGGAACCTGACTTAGATATTTTGTTGAGTTGTGTACTTGTTGCTGGAGTTGTGATCCAAAATGTTCAATGTTCAGACCAGAAGCATTCTTCATCTTACTCAAGGTAATGAGTTTATAGAGTTGCTTTAACTTCCAGAGAAGAGTCAGAGAGTGATGAGGGAAGTAATGTTGAATAAACATTACCTCATCCACGAAAATGTGTGCCTGAGGCACATCATTTTTTTTCATCGGCACCTGCGGTTGTTTAATGCAGTGGATTGCTGCTGCAGTCATGTTGATATACAGGAGTGAAGATCCCAAAAGTGAGAAATGAGAAAGACTTTCATTTTCTTGAGTAAAGATGAATGACAGGGGCTGAAACAGTGATTTGTCCAAGGCGGCAAGGTCCAAGTCTTAAAATGTCTTTTTTGTGCGACCAACAATCTAAACCCAGAATGTGAGGATTTGAAACCACCAAATCTTCACATTGGAGAAGCTGGAACAAGAGGATGTTGCCTTTATTTTTTAAATAAAAAAGACTCAAGTATCAGCTAATAAAAGTTGCAGATGAATTTTAATGTTGACTAACTGATTAATCGTTGCAGCTCTATTGACAGCAATTTCGTCAGGGGTCAAGGCTGCTTTTCGCGTTTTACCTCACTATACATTGAATATATTTGTCTTGGGGGCTGTTTCATTGGGCATTTTTCTGTCAGAAACATTGTGTAATGAAATTGCTTGTTTGTTTCCACGCTAAAAGTATGATAAGAAGATTGGTATGACTGTTAACACACTACTAAAGCCAGTTAGCTCAACTTAGATTAATTTAGCATGGCGGGAATGGTCTGCTCCTGTTAAGGTTAAATCAACATCTACATCTCTAAAGTGCACTTATTAAGACATTATTTCCTATTTGTCTGAAAGAAATTAAGTGGAAAAATGAGACATTGTGGTTCAGTGGGAGTTGAACTAGATTGTATTTGTCTTGGATGCGGTAACTTCCTGGACTCTTATCATCAATGTGAGGTTGGGCACTATTCAGAGGCGAGTGAGGTTAAAATGGCCCACTGACTATCATGATCATTTTGCATGTCTGTGGTAGAGTTTCAGAGATCGTATGTAAGTTTGCCGTGGGGTTGGCAGCCCCCATCACCCCACTGACTTGCCACCCACCTCATCTGGGAAGAATTACTTACAATAACAACTCTCCTCTCTGCCCAGGACATGGGCTCCAGTCACAATAAACACAGGGTGCGCTGTGTGCACATTGTGTGTGAGCGTAAGCTCAGGTTGTATGTTTGTGTCAGTCGGGGCGAGCTTTTGTACGACCGAGTTCAAGAGGATTCGTGCACAAAGAAAGCTTTTTCAGGTTTGACGGGCGCTTTCTCCGGTCAGAGGGGACTCTCGCTTTTTGTGCAAGTCTTTTAGTTGTGGTTGGGATTTTTAAACAGTTGTAATGAGTGTGTGTTACGTAATTGTTAAGAGTTTTGACTCGGCTTTGTTTATAGGTGACATCTTATGAGCCACTTTTCAGTCCAGGATTACCTGTGTAAAGTAGGTGTTCATAATTCATAACAATGCTGTCAGTCTATTTCTAACCACAGTTAATATGCCCTCAGTACTGGCAGAAGTTATGTCAAGTCTACCAAAGCAGAGCAACAGGAGGATTACTTGTCCTTGGATTCAGCGTGCCATAAAAAAGACTTTCACAAGATCAAGACCTGACTCAAGGAAGTCCATTTTTCTTCCCAATCTCATTTAATACCTGACGATCAAGAGGAATAGTTGGACATTTTGGGGATGGTTTATCGGACCCTGATTATGAGCTGCAGAGTGTGAAAAGCTGTTGAGTGATTTAAAAAAAAAACAGTATCGAGCTTTCACAGCTGCAATATGTCCTACTTGGCATAAAGAACAACAGAAGTCTTCACAAACTGCTACTAACGTAAGGTATCTTTAAAAGTCTGATATTAGCAATATTAGCAATGTCTACCATCTCTTGAATGTAATGGAACTAGATGGAACTAAAAAAAACAAAACAACACCAATGTGTCATTCCAGAAATCATGACCCGGTCACTCAAGATAATCCACAGACGTTGTTGTGAGCAGTTTCATGGAGGAACTATTTTCTTTCAACCAACAGTCTTTGTTCAGAAGGAAGCTTGCAACTACTCACGGATGGAAGGGTGGCTAACTAAGCTAGCTAAAGATAGAGCTCAACCAAACCACCACCGTCGACCGTATCACCCTGCAGAAGGAATCCTTCATCTATACGGGATTTCTAGAAAGAGACATTGCTGGTGTGTTTTCAATATGTACGTTTTTGGGGGCCTTTTTGAGCACCACAAGCCGAGTCCGATCGACCTCCATTGTATTCGAGAGAAGGCAGATCTCTCCAAAACTAACACTAAAATCTACTTGGATTAATAGCACTAATGTAAGAGGAAAAATACAATTCTTATTTTCTTTTCAGGGTGAGTGGTATGGTTCTCCTCATCAACATCTTGAGACAGAATAGGAAGAAAAAGACAACATTGCTACCATTAAGTGCCAAGAGTCCAGAATCTTGGAGTCGCAGTTTATAGAATGAACTGCTATTGAGACTGTTTGATTTCTATTTTTAACCAAGCATTGTTGATTAGCCTACATAACGCACCGTTTTGGCACAGGGCTGCTCTCGTGCTTCCAGCTCCATCACATCACCCGATCTTACGTATCACTAAACCCCCTGCCTGCACCCCACTACTCTCACAAAAGAAATGTTTTGCTGTATTCCCCAGAGCCCATAGATTAACATGAAAATACCTTTGTGCTTACTCATTGGCTAGTGTGGTGTAATGAGGCTAAAAATAAAACCCATGTTTGGTCAGAAAAGGGAAGAGCTAGAAATGTTCTGCGAGCTCGTGTGTGTAAAACATGGTCTGCTGTTGTCTTGAAATACCTTATTCAGAGTGGGGACCACAGTCTTGTGTTTTTCCCTGGCAGTATGGTTAAATTAAAAGGCAGCGGTCCTGTGGTCAAGCAGTCATGACAGTTTGTTCATGGCTCATCCTTTATCCAGAGGGACTGTAACGAGCAGCTTCCTGTCGCATTGTTTATCTGGGCATTGTTTTGCAGCGATAGACCGCAGTGTTTTCTGCATTGTCACTCTCTTCTTGGTATGCACCCCACGCACATCACACATCTGTACATGGAGTGACAACAAACCAATGCGCTCAAATTCACACACACACACACACACACACACACACACACAGACAATGAATCATGCAGCAGAAAATAAAATAAAGCCCAGACACCACAGAGCACACAATGAAATGGGTTTTTAAGTCTCGAACAGTTGCAGAAACATGACTTACCACTTCTTCTTCCCAGACTTCCAGGGCTACAAAATGTCTGAGCAGCTCTTAACAATAGTTTTTCATGTTGAAGAATTGGAGGCTACACATGAATTGATATACATTTGGAAAAGATGTGAAAACATTGTTTGCCTTGTCATGCTACCTTGACTTTAGCCAGCGTGGCAAAGGTGCATGATAGATAGTTTTGCAAATACAGTTAAAGAGCAAGTCCACCCAAAAATGAAAATTCAGTCATTATGTAGTCACCCTCATGTCGATTAAAAGGCGGGTGAAGTTTCATGGTCTACAAAACATTTGTGGAGCTTTACAGCACAACAGCATTGCAGCATTCTCCTTAACAGCTGAAGTAGATGGGCAATTGTTTTAAGCCCGAATCCTCACTGTAGCTGCTAAGCTAAAAGTGTTAGCGCGCAACCCATCTCTCAAATCAATTTGGGATCTCTCAGCTTTCAAACACTTGGATTACACCATACAGGCTACATGGAGTCATTTAATGTTTGTGTTTTGTTAGTTTTTTTGCAGGTTTTCATTTACTTTTTTAAAGAATGCTGGGTCGCTGTTTTGCTGTTAAGCTCCGGAAATGTTTTATGGACAAGGAAACTTGACCCTACTTTTCGTCATCATAGAGGCGAGTAGATTTTTCCTTTGAACTTTTTCCTTTAAAATATGTCATGGCAACCGAAAAATACAGTGAGTCCTATGACACACGCTTGTGGTAAATCACTCAAAACCTCTTAACAAGCCACGGTCAGTCATCACAAGCTCATGCTGACCAGCAGAAATTTGTTAAATCCCACAGGACATTGCTTTAAAGTGAAACTCTTGCCAAAATGGGCTCTTTTTGTGAATGTATATGAGTCAAACTTCGTGTAAAAGCATAATTACGACGAAAGAGGCACTTTTAAGATTTATGTTTTCGGGTCAAACTCATTTGAAATGGGAGTGCTAGGGGCAAATTGACGATAGCGCTATTTTTAAAACACTAAGAAGGCTCGACACAACGTGAAACTTTGCTCGTAGTATCACCAGGGTCTCTACACATGAACACGAGCATTGAGAACATTGTTAGTGTACACAGAGTTTACTAAAAAGAGAGTTTTTGGACAACTCACGTTAGCAGATGTTTCCTCCGCTCGCCGCCTTCCTGCCAGTGAGAAGTGTCTATTTCCGAATGTGACTTAACATGGAGGTGAGTTAAAGTTTGACCCGAAAACGAAAATACAGTAAATTGTAAAAGTGCCTCTTTTGTTGTAATTATGCCTTTACACGAAGGTTTGACTCATATACACTCACAAAAAAAGCGTAGGTTGCATTTTGGTGAGAGTTTCACTTTAGACTCCAGTGGAGTTCCCGAATTTTCTGAAGATAAACTGTGTGTCAGGCTGCTGTTCATGACAGTACATAATATAATTTTTGGGAATCATGAAGCCCTTAAAATATATATATATGATGGTGTAAGTGTGGAATTCTTGAATACACAGGGTGTAATATCTGGTGCAAAACAAAAAATGTAAGTAGCGTGGAATCGTAGGAATTAAGCAATGTGGAAAAACAGTTTCCTAAACATCTAAACTTCTACTGTGGTTATGAAATCGGCTTCAAATGAGGCTTAAGATTTATATATCATATCGTATCGTATCATATCGTATCGTATCGTATCATAGCTATGGGGCGTGCTAACGTTAAGTTCAACAGGTTAGCCTGCAAAATAAAAATAACATACAGCAATGTCAAAACTTGCAGCTTTGAAGTTTGAACTTGATAATGATGGATGTTGGCCCTTGAAAGCTGTCCAAAGTGAATTGGTTGGCACACATAGCCTTTAAGAGTTTTCCAGTTGTTGTAGGGATATTTCTATCACAAAGAAACTCCACGGGGTCTTAACTTCCTTGGATAATGGGAGTAGAAAATGAAAACTATTGTGTCGGCTCTTGCAGATGACAGCAGAGAAGTATTGGTGCTTTGCGTACCTCCCACATGTTTGTGTTACCGAAGTCGGCGTCAGCGCGGAAAACAATAGTTACTGGATATAACGCCATTTCTATGAGTAAGTGTTGAGCCCTCTAGCTGCATGTTACCACAGCCACTATAAAGCACAGTATTTATAATATGCAAAAACATTCATGACGGTATTGCAGTATCAGAAGTGACTGCCCACCTAATTCAACATTACGTTTAGTCACATTTGCAAACTCCCTCCCTCACCCTCTGACCTTCTCCTGGAACCAAAGAAACACACTGTTAGTTTGAATGAGATTAGGGATTTTTTTTTCTTGGTTTGAACATTGTTGGAAACATTTGACAAGCAAATATACAACAAAAAAAGAGAAAACTGTATGTTAAAGAGTTCACACTTTCTTATCATGTTATTGTAACTCATGTCAGCCTTTCAAACTCAAGCACAACAATTAGAATTACAATCATGTCAACCACGAAGCACTCCAGCCCCATTCCCTCCCTCTGTGCCAGCTAACACCACACCCTTGTTTCCGCACAGGCACCGAGTCCTCCTCCTTTATTGTTTGTTCACTTCCTATTTTGATGTTTTATTTCATATTACACCCCTCCATCTTTGGAACATTTAATGTATGCCAATAAACAAAGTACAAATGAAACTATTTTGTTGTGAAATCAGTGTTCAAGTTATAAATAGTTGTGTTCTTGCCTCACTGTTTTTTCCTCCTCTCGCAGGTCATGGCGTCTGTAACTGTGGCTTCTGTCAGTGTGCACCAGACTGGCAGGGTGAAAACTGCAACTGCTCCAGACGCACTGACACCTGCATGTCCAACCTGGGCTTGTTGTGCAGCGGGAGAGGCCAGTGTGTGTGCGGGGCCTGTGAGTGCACCCAGCCCGGTGCCTACGGTGCCACATGTGACAAGTGTCCCACCTGCCCTGATGCCTGCACCATGAAGAAGTGAGTCTGCACACAGAGACGTCATATTTGGTGTTCGGAAAACGATTCTGAATGTGCTGATGGCCTGACTGGTGTTTTTGCTTCTTAAAGGGAGTGTGTGGAGTGTAAGCACTTCAAGAGGGGCAAACTGTTTGAGGACAACACCTGCTCTCGCATCTGCAAGGATGAGATTGTGCTGGTGGATGAAATAGGTGAGACTCGCAGCTACAAAAAAACACTTTCTTGAAAGGCACCCAGTTGTAAGTAGTGGCTTTATTAATGGAAGATTCATTAACAGATTTATGAGAAGTCATCCAGTGTTAAGTGTTCCTGATCAGCAACAACAGTGTCAACTTGTGACATTAAAATGATAATGACACATTTTACTACTATAAGAGAAGCGTAACGCGAGAAGTAACATAAAAGTCAACAAAATGACTCAGTAATTAGATAATACTTACCCTAATGTTGGCAAACTTTTGCCATAAGCTACTGGTCCTACCAGACCAATGGCACATATTATACTTTATTAATTAAACTTTTCATTTCAAAGAGGAAGAGTGTGATTATTATATCAAAAGTCAGAGAGTAAGAAGAACAAGACTATAACTGATTGCTGAAGCAGTAGTAAACAATTTGTCTACCATTAATAAAGCTAAACAAACTAAGCTGTTTATAAAGGCTGACTCATTAGAAACTCACTTAAAAATACCTTTTAAATTATATTAACAATGTGTGAATTCCCTCAAAGTTTGTCAGAGTTTCTGCATGGACATCAAGATGAGCGTTTACAGAATTACAAATCAATGATTTTAAGGTATCCATCACACCAAAAACAAGAAAAGAGATAAATGTTTCACTCATTGATGAACCATGTTCTCTTAATTTCCTCGCAGTGCTCCACGATACAAACGCTGTGAATTGCACTTACAAAGACGAGAATGACTGCGTGGAGCGTTTCCAGTACTTTGAGGACGCCAGCGGCAAGTCCATCTTGTTTGTCATCAAGGAGCCAGGTAAGAGAGATTCATGCAACATAAAAAACGTGACCTAACAAGCAAATATTTAAAGCAGCATTAATCAATAATTTAGATTTTAACAATGCATCAAATAACACCATGGTAATGTGAAAGCGGTGTGTTGCCATGAGTATCAAGCCTGTGGAGGAGTAGCACCAAATTCTAGAGTTTTCATAAGCTCTACAGGGCGTTATAGAGTCTTTCAGCTCATTGTTTTGGCTTAACTGCCTGTTTCTGCACTCATTAACCTCGTTAACTGTTTGCTTACATGTAACAATTTTATACAAGCATTTGACATTGTTGTGTTTACAGCTTGTTTCACTGCCCGCAAGTAGTTAGAATATCAGTAAATACCACTTGAAGGGCAGCAACTTACAAATATGGTTAAAGTGTTAGAGATTAACAGTAAATGCAAGTACTGAACATAAAACAAGATTAAAATATACAACCCCAAAATGCATCCGTCAACTCATATTTCTAGAAAAAAACATTCTAGCCCTGTGAAATCAGTGTGTTGTTTCTTCACCCGAGTACAAGTTGTCACTTCCCTGCCGCATGCCCTTCATCTGCTTGTTAAGTGGCCAAATAGAAAGAGTGTGGGGCGGTAAAACAGCCTTTTAATGACCACGAGTGCCCGCAGAGAAAGTCTGTTCCTGGGCCTGCCTTTAATGAATGTGTGCGTTTAATTTAGGCACAACTGGGTAGCAGAGGAGCACGCCGAAATTTGCCTTGAACACGGTGCGCCCCGCGGTGTCAAACAGGGTTGTAAACAGCTGCCCTGGTCCCCTCGGAACCCGCTGACTCTACATATCCTCCAGAGGAAAGAGGGAGAGGGAGAGAGGGGAGACTAAGTAAGCAAAAGAAGGGGATAGAGATGACATGAAGCTGTGTTACAAAGGAGAAAAAGAATGGTGGAGAGGAAGATGCAAACAGTCAAAGTTGAGTGCATTTTTATAATTCACAAGTGTGTAGCACCAACGTGACATTATTTATATATAAGCCACACTGACAGCAGTTACAGGGATCACGAAGGTTAGCTGAAGAGCAGGAAACGGAGGAAGAGAAGGAACGAGGAGAGAGGAAGAGGAGCGAAGCTTTGATGTCGGCAGTAAAAGTTCACCTTGGTTGCACCACCATGTTATCCGATGCTACTATCCACATACGTATGTGCATACAAGCACACACATATGGACCAGATGGCTGTCGGTTGTTAGATGTGTTAAGGTAGGACGTTTTTCCCCCAACAATAAGGAAATTGTTGCCAGACTGTGCACGCAAATAGAAAAGGGGAGCAATGATTTTAAACACCCCTAAAGCACCTCAAGTCTGTGTCAGCTATGATGAATATTTTGTTATATTAAGAACGATCAAGATGACAAACCATCGCTCCTCTCAGCTCTACAGTGTTAGACAAACAACTAGCAACTTTCAGCTAGTTGTTTTGGTTTCCCGGCCCACATCTTTACTGTTTTGTTTCGCTATTGGCACAGTTGGCAGCTAGCAAGAAGACACAGTGGAGCATTTCGCTGCTAAAGAGCTCTCAGAAGTGGGTGGAGACCAAAAACAGAGCTAAAAGGAAAGTAAAAAGTTAAATTCATCAGGTCCAAAAAGATGACTCCAAATGAATGCTAATGTTGCTCAGTGTCTGCTGGATGTGTAAATAGTAGGGGTGTGCATCTCTCCCTCATAAAATGATTCGATACGCATCTAGATACATGGGCTACGATACGATACAGGGACGACACATTTTAAATACGGAACGATGCGATTCGATACGACACGATGCAGTCTGATACAGTTTTTAATATTTGTTTAATGTAGACATTTATTTTCCATTATAAATTAAAATAAGCAATTCTATAAAAGTGGCATTGCTTACCTTACCATGTCTCGAAAGCCATCCCTCTCAACCACGCTGAAGGTCCTTCAAAATAAAAAAGGGCTATAGATGCCGTGATTACCCTGCACCTTGCCGAGTTGTGGCTAAGTTGTGGCTGGAAAAAGTCTTTAATAGCATGTCGTTGTCTTGCGTGTTCTTGCTTGTGCTAGCTGTAACGTTACTAACGTTAGCATCCACAAACTCCTCGTCGCCCGCATAGTTTTCTCCATGCCGTCTCACCAGGTGAGTTTGCAGATTTGTCGTGCTACCGCTGTACTTAATAGCTGTTCTACAGACCTTACATATGGCCAGACTTTTGTCCAAATGTCCCACCTCATAAAATCTAAATCTCTTCCAAACTTTAGATTCCAGATTAGCTGGTGCAGTGTAAACAGTGTCGGAGTTGTTACTCTCGTGAGAATCTGGCGTGAACTTTAACCTTTTACGAGAGTTGAGAGACGCTCTGCAAATTTAGCAGCAATGCTTCTGTCAACCGATACATAAATTTACAATCAGGGCATCTTTAACGTTAAAAATGGTTAGTGATTCGAATCTGTGAATCTTTACACCCCTAGTAAATAGACAACAAAATTTGAGGTATCAACTTAAAGGGTCTCTGTGTAACAATTTGTAGCTATGAATTATATAATCACTTTTATAGGCCATATGTGAGCAGATTGTAACGGGAAAAAGAGCAGTCCAGTCCAGAGCTGCTGTGCCAGCCAACACTTAGCCGGTGCTCGGAGTTCCCTGTCTTGACTGCTAGCTGCGTGTCTATTTGAGGTAACTAGCTAACGGCAGCTACAGATAGCAGCAGTAAGCAGTTATTCTGGTGATTCTGGCTGCCCCCTATTTGTTTTGAGGATGAATTTGACAAGTAGCAACAATTGCTCTGATAGCTATTGATCATCTTAGCTAGCTAATCAGCTAATTTGCTTCATCAGGACAGTTTCGATGGGGCTGGACCAGACAACTGTTATTTTGGGCGGCTGTAGCTCAACAGAGCAGGTTATCTAGTAATCGGATGGTCGCTGGTCTAAAGAATCTCTCAAATTAAATCATCCAAATTGTTAGCACTAGAGCAGCCCCAATTATTCAGAGTAAAATGCTTGACCGAGAAAATAACGTCCACATCTAACTTCTTGCTAGAAAAACATCTGTTTATAATCCATTAAGCCTCAAAACTAAAGACCAAAACAATCAGTGAATTAATGAGAGTGTTGAGATGTCATTTGTTTCCACTTGAAACCTCCCGAACCCCTTCAAACAACTATTTAAACTAGATGTTGGAGACACAAAATCAAGAGTGATTCAACTGTGCACGGCCTTCTGCTCCTCTCAGGCTCATATTGAGAAACATATTTAGTGGTTCATTTGGGAGAAAGTTTTCCGGAACGACTAATGATGGGAAATATGACCAGGAGGAGTGCGCAGCTAAGCAATTTGTTATTTCAGTCGAGTGTAGGAGGGCTTCATCTTTAATGACTGTATGAAAGAGAACACTGTCAGTCATTTATTGTACGGCTTTCTTGAAACTTTGCAAATCAAATTCCTATTGAGTTTTCCAGACCACAGTGAGGGACGGGAGATTTGTGGCCTGGCTGTGAGAGGTTACTATTTTCCACTGCAGCCCATCCTACTCTCTGCTCTTAAAAGTCCCATTGCCCTCTGTTCACCAGCCTCCTTCTCTTGCATCCCTTTACCAGTCTGATTTAATGCCACATTACAAGCATGACGGTGTCTTCTGCTTCTGAGAGGTCTTGGCATTTAGCAAGGATTGAATTGCAACAAAAGCAATATCATATCTGTTTGAGTGAAGGAGGAGAAAGGGAGGAAGCAGGGATATGAAATTGGACTTCCTCTGGCCTATGCCCGGTCTTATCTTCTTCTCTGTGTGCACTTTACTCACCCTTTATCTCTTCCTCCTGCCATCCAGACTGCCCCAAGGGTCCTGATGTTTTAGTGGTGCTTCTGTCGGTGGCGGGTGCGATCTTGTTCCTTGGCTTGGCCGCTCTGCTTATCTGGAAGCTGCTGGTCACCATCCACGACAGACGGGAGTTCGCCAAATTTGAGGAGGAACGAGCCCGTGCCAAGTGGGACACGGTCAGTGGATGTGTTAAACACTACACTGTAAAGAAACAAAGGGTTTCTAAACAAGAGCTTCTAATAGTAAAAAGGGTCATATTCTAGCAGCAGGGGGCGCCATAAAAATACAGTAAAACAACAGAATATGAATGTTGTAAAAGCACAGTTATTTTATATAGATTAAATACACATTTTAGCATTTGGCCTTAATTGAGATTTTTTTAAATGTTGTCCTTTAATGTTTTATTAAGGACATTAACACGTATAAAAACAAGTAAATTATCTTTAGATATGGTTAAACACTGTAAAATGACACATAACCAGGCCTCGAATTCCATAAATATACTAGATAATGGTGATTGTCACCCATTTTATCGAGCTGAATAATTGTAATCATGGTATTAACCTTGAATTTAACATTTTCAATCATAAAAAAGCATTGTGAATGTATTGTTTACATGAAGAAAAAAAATATATTTCTGTAAATAAATGGAAATGTTATAGTTATTCACAGATTTTTTATGTTATTTTAAACTGGACATTTAAAAAAATGTCCATAAAATGAACATTTTTTTTACAGTGTAAGAATCTAGGTACAGACTTGGATTCATGGAGCACACATTCAGTCATACCTTCACCTTTACACACATACAAGAGGCCACACACTCAGGCTCTCGCTCCCGTTTTTCTGAAGATGTTTTTTATTATTTGTGCGGCATGCTGCTGCTCCCAGCAGAACAAAAGGCAGCCAACGGAAGGGCTGGGTTTGAATTAGCCAACGTTAATTGGCCTTTACTGGTAATAGGCCTCTTTGTGGCCTCAAAAGCACACCCAAATCCCCAAAGGTCTGAAACCGCAAAGTATCACAGTAGTTTTAAGATGCTCTGTGAGTAACAGGAGTCATAATAAAGGCCACACATTCAGGTGAATAAGTCCAAAATCTAAGGTTAGACAGGATGAGTTTCACGTGTAGGTACTGAAATGAAGTAGATATTTTAATTACGTACTTTAATTGATCTGTTATGCAATCTCCCAGATCTTTAATGTGTCGGTATTTTCTAAACTACCAAGAATCTTGATGCTGAGGAAACAAGGGTGCCACGTGATACCAACGGTGTCACGCTATTGGCTCACAAACCTCGTCAGAAGCTGGAACCAACCGTCAGAGTTCACACACAGAGAAATAAACAAAATAATCACGTCTAACTCCACAAACATTTTTAAACCATGAATTTCAAAATCATAATAATGTTTTTAGGGAAAAGAGATGTTTATTCTGCACCTTTCTACAAGCTCTGTAGATGTATTACTGTACTTTAAAAAGAATGATTTGTTGACATAAGAATGTTTTCAATATGACATTTAACTTACTGTCTCTATTTGTGTATTTGCCTAACAGGGGCACAATCCTCTCTACAAAGGAGCGACATCTACCTTTACGAACATCACATACAGAGGAAAAGACTGATGCTACTGAACGACGATGAAATAATGGACTCATACCGTCCTTTTTAGGAAGGCACCGAATCATGTGCAGGCCTCTACTGTCACAAGGCAATAATTAATAATTATTTGTGTTTGTAAATATGTAGAAATGATTCTGAGGACACATTTTGTCAGGGATTTTGTCATAAAACATCCATGTATACTACACTGTTAAATGAGATAATGTTTTTATGATGTGTGATGGACAAAGAACTCTTGTGTTGTGCAGGTTTACCCAAATCACAAAAAAAAGAAAGAAAAAAAAAACATTTACAGATTTACCCCTGTTCACAATATCCGGCCATTTATATAGTTTTTTTTTAATTTATTTTCCAACATGTTGTCTCGAAGTCATGAAGATTATTCTTTGACAACTCTGTAACATTCCTTGTAAACTGTAACATTCCTTTTAATGTCTCGGATACTTCGCTGTGGGTGGTTCTTATAGTTTTGCAATTCTAAATTAGTATCGACGGAAAATATTGGCCACAAGATCATTTTCACACGACTGGATACGAAGAGGGAACGCATATAAATAAACGTGATCTGGGTGAACTAATCCTGACAGTCAGTCGAAGAACAAAATGTCATTTCCTGGGCACGATGTTGGGATTTCCTGTTTGTGGTACTGTGTTCTGACTGTGACGAGATAAAACTGTCTAATTCAGTCGAGTGACGTGCTGCGGAGGTGGTTTGGAGTAAACTGTTAATTTACTGAAAACTGAAATGTCACTGTTGAGTCATTCTTTCTGATAACCTTGCAACCACAAACAGGGTGTGCAGTTTGGAGGTGTGAAAGGTAAAGGCTGGACTAAAACAACGAGTTCAGATGATTTCAGATGTTAGATCTCAAGACATTTGTTTAAGAATTACTGACTCTTTAGGGAATTTTGTTTATGTTAAGCAAATGTGAAGGTATTTATATTCTGTTATTATGTTTTTAAGGTATACGTGACCAATTTCTGTTGTGTTTTTGTTTTAAGCATTTAAAGCTTGTTTCATTTTTTAAACTGGGGCATCATGAAAGTTATGACAGACAACCTGGGTTGTGGTTTCTTACATCGTTACATTTCTGCCAGTGCAACCTTTTTATCAAACTGATGGCAGCAAGGATGTATAAGTTAAAAACCAACCTTCATCACTACAAATCGCACATCACAGAATGATAGATTATGACTGCTTGTTTGAAAATGATAACAGTAAGATATGTGACATATAAACTATAGAGCTGCTTCCGATGACTCCAACTCAAGTGTGCAACGCCTCCGGTCTGCAACACTCTGCCTCCATCTCCTGGACATAACCTGCACAGCATGTTGTGGAAAATATCAACACAAAAACAGATTTGGTTCAATAAAATCTCCTTTTGGAAGTTCCCACGCTTGGGATGACCTTAGCCTCTTGATTTTTGCTTTAAGTTTAAGTTAAACTTCAGGAACTGATACTTCTAAAAACATTTATGTGATTTCTGAAGTTTCTGAAGTTTAAGAGACAATTTGAGTACGAGGATGATCTGTCCTAAACTTTAAACAATAAGGCATCTCAACAGGTTCCAGTGAGCGGACCTTTCAACAGTGACTGGAGATTTACCACAGTGATTGATGTATAACTATATGTATACTGTGAGTTAATAGTGAATACAACAGAATTCATGCTACACATTAAGTGTAAATCATCAGTTCTGAATTGATTGTGTGTGTTTAGCACATGCTACCTGATACAAGCAAGTGTGTTGTAACCTTATCATCGTCCCCACTAAACTGTAGGGCCCAACTGAATGACTCTCGTTGAGCTCTTGTTGGACGGACAAATGAAAGCTGTACACATCTCGACACCCATTTAACACCAACTACATGGTGAACAGCACACTTTAAGATAGGGGTGCCCAAACTTTTTTCCATGGAGGGCCAAAACTTAGATTTGGTGGGCCACGCCACAAAAGCAAACACTCTGGCCAGCCCTCCTTTAAATGAAGTCATACTTCAAAGTGAAGACATCATGTTAAAATATTACTTTGGTGAAAGTTAAAGTCACACCTTCCAATAATACTTGAGTAAAAGTACTAACATATCTGGTCTTAAATAAACTTAAGTATTAAAAAGGACCAGTAAAAGAAAGAAAATACATATTTACATGAATGTGTAAACTGTACACTGGGTCGGCCGATTAAGTATTTGGCTGATTATTGCATTGGATATTGAACTGCGGATTGCTGGTAAAAATAAATTAATTTAATGATGTGCTGCTTTGGTTCTGTAACAGCGTTCAATCTACAAGCTTAGTAATAACTAAAGTAATTGAATAAATGTAATATTTGCATCCCAAATGTGGTACGCTTAACACTTAACGTAGGTGAAAATGGAATCAGGTACCTCAGAGCTGTAGATTCAATCGCTGCCAGTGATCTCCTGAATATACTTGGCCTCAGGTTAACTGTGTGGGAGTTGGAGCTTATTGAAGATTAAATTTAACCATGTAGAATCTATCATACATGCACAATCTAACATAATTGGATTGAACAGTGCTCGTCCAAATTAGAAAACTAAACTGATATAATTATCTCGAAGAAGACAGGGCCACAGATGTAATGAAAGACCGAGTTTATGTTGCAGCCTAAATTAATGGCGAAAACTAAATAAAAATAATTTAAAAAAAGAAGAAGAAAAAAAAAAAAGTCAAATGACCAGATATAATGACAGAAAAAAAAAACAGCTGGCACACAATGGACCTGTGACTTGTGGAGCCCCTGGAGGTCTGGGGCCCTGCCAGGCTCCAGCTCCTACAGTACCCTGCCTGTCTGGGGTGGCTCTGACCTGAGGAGCTTTCATTATCTGTTAAACAAGCGCATGGGAAGCATCACATAAAGCTCTCCCTGGAGCCCTGTGCGGCCTTGCTGCAGGGGGTAATGATCTCTTATTAACAGTAACAGAATGGACTCTAACAAGGTGGCTGAACTTCTCCTGGCGGTGTAAAAGGTTACACCGCTCGATAATGACAATAGAAAAGACCGAGTGAAGCAGAAATGTGACAACACTTGTAAAAGAGGCTTCAGTGCATTGACAGCTCCAGGTTTGTGCCCGTGCAGGGGCACCAAGACGGACGAGGAAACCCCGAGGATCAGGGCCTCCTGTCCGGATGACACCGGCAGGAGCCAGCCGCACCGCTCTCCTTAGCTAGCATTAGCTAAGCTAACAAATGTCTTCCTTGCATTTGAAATAACTTGTGAATGGATAACTTGATTCAATCGACTATATTTGAGGTGTGTGCGACCGGGAGTCGTTAAGGAGTTCGCTGTCTCTGGATGGACGGACAACACCCTTTTCTAGGAGTGTGAGTGACTGTGATAACTGCGAAAGGTTCTCCAGGTGAGTCCGACCGCAGCCAGTGGTACCGTTAGCCAGCTGGGAATGCTAGATAACTTGACGCTAGCTAGTAGCGTTAGCTTGTTAACGTTACCCAGTCACCAGTAACAGCCTATAAACTAGTAACACTGCTTAAACTCATGCTGTGAATGATACGTAATAACTTGGCAATTCATGACAGCATTTCACTTTTCTTCCTTAAAATGTTCGCAAGATTTTGACAAGCATATTAGCATCTGCTAAAGCTAATTAGCATTAGCCGGGCTTGCCATTAGTCAACACCTTGTCAGTCAGCATCGTAACGGTTGTTTCACGAACTGTCAAGAAATGATGCTTAGCTGCAAAATGTGTTTAACTTAAATAAAGTTGAGTATGGATTGATATTACGGTTGAGTTGAAGCTGACTTACATATTCTTATGAGGTGGGTCAGCAATGTTCTGACAGGCTTGTTGGGCAAAATGATTGACGTTACTGCCTTGGTAAAACTGAAATATCCGTTATCGATTTTTGCTTGTTTATATGTTTGTTTTAGAGTGACTGTCATCACCGTGAATCATTGCTTTAGCTGACAGGCACCCTGTTTGGTAGGAGTTCCCAATGGCCAAAGGAAGTGGTGCCCTGCCCTTTCAGATGGTTATGATAACCATTTATTTGATTAGGGATTATTCTCGGTACATCCGCCTAAATGTCTCTCTGACTTAAATTAGTAATGCAATGACAGTGGGGCATCCCTTACGAGTAATGTCCAGATTCGGATTCACTTGCTTCTATGATCTGCTTTGCATAGCACTTCAGCACCAGCAGCTTAAGTTTAGTTAACTGGTGCAATTAAGAATAGACATCAATGGCCTACATATGCACCAAAGTCTTATAGAATCCCCCCCTTTCTCTATCAGTGCAAGTAGATCACAAAACGTATCCTGCAAAGATGCAAAATCATGCTGGGTGCCCATTTCTCCTGTCAGCTCAGAGGCAACGCAGGCAGGGGGATTTCTCTACGACCGATTAAAAGACAAAAGCTTTCCTGTTGGCTTTCTTCTAATGAATGAGATTGAAACTGTTTTTTAATTGAAGTGGTTTTCTTTGGAAAGGGCAGCAACCTAGCAAACCGAGTATACTTGGTGTCAGGTTTGGACAGTGGGTTGTCAAATTTACTGATCCAACATTAGGCTCCCACGCAGCTGTGTTAAAGGCGTCAGATTTTGCTGGTCAAACCTCAGGATTATTAGGAATTCAAAGGGGTTTCGTTTGCCTTCCACTCTTACAATGACACACGAGGTACAACGTTAAACATATGAAATATTGAAGAACATAGGAAGAAGATGTAGCTGGACCCAATTCATATTTTACATGCATGGTATTGGTAGCTAATGTGCTTCTGCCGTCCCGCTCACGTGTGTCAGTCTTCTCTTGTACAACAATAACCAAACCAGCTTCATTCACTGTTCCTATCTCCTGTTCAGGCATGATGGAAGGACTTCATAGCCAGGCTTTAGGCCTGGACCCACGCAGGCAGGAACTGCTCGAGGCTCGCTTCACTGGAGTGGGTGTGACCAAGGTTGGCATCTCTCAGTATATTAATGGATGTGTTGTTGATGACAGTCACCAACTACTAAGGGTACACTAGGGCTGCAGTGATATGAGATTTTCGCTAAACTTGAAACATGTTTTATTATTAATCATACAGTAGAATTCAATACCATAGATAAGCAAATGTACACAGTATGATAATCGTCAACTTTTTTACCACTGACAGTTACCTTGAATTGGTATATTGCTGCAACCCAAGTAGAGATTGTTTGTGCAGATGTTACACTTCATGATGTATTTAGAGTTTACTTGTATTTTGTTCTTGAGAAATATTTTTTGGAAAACTAGCTGAGGATTCCTTTTTTTTTTGAGATGCAAAAGATTGGCTCCCAGTTTTCCTGTAGGCAAACATCCCACAACCCCCTCTGCCGTTTGTGTGTGAACGCAAACATGAGCAGTCGGTCAGCTCCCTCACGTTAGTCCTTCAGTTTAGTGAAGCTTGGAAGTCTTCTCTATTTCCAGTATTGACTGATGCTCTGTGTTCAGGGCTTTTCTCAGCGGAATGATCCTGCCTCCCTGAGCTAAAGCTAAAACAAGACCAGCTCTGTCCTGGCTGACATGGGAGCCGGCCAGCAGCTCTTTGTTTCAGTGGAGCCTAGTGACACAGAAATGGCATCACAGCTCAAGCTCACAGCAGAGGCTGCGTGCTATGCTGCAACCCTGCTGTTGAACTGGGTATTGCTGTGTGCGGGTGTGCATTTGAGAAAATGGCAACCCCTGAGAAGGCAATCACTCTCATTCATGCGCCGGCCTATGGTGTGGTCTGAAATGAATTGCGAGGCCTGCTCACTCTGGTATTAGATTGCAAATGATTTGAGGCCAGATTTAAGGTGCCACTGAAGACATTATGAGGAACATGTGTTGTGTAGTTGTTAAGAGTAAAATTTAAACATTTCTTGGCTGTATGTTTGACCTTGAGCAGTAGAAAACCAGCAGGCCTTAAAAGCATTAGCCTCCTGCTCCAATTAGCCTGCTGTTTCGTCTTAGCCTCATCAGGCTGTGCAGCTGGCCATGAATAATATGAATGACAACGAGGGATTCTACCAAGTGGATGGGAACTGAAGATTTGCAGATTTACAAGTGGATGTGTATTATACTTCCACTGAAGCGTCCTTGCCTAGAATTTTAATCTTAGTGACAGGAAGAAAGAAAAACGCTACCACAAAGGTGGGTTATTAAAGGTGAAAGCCAATAAGTATCCTTTGTCAGATGTGAATGAATGTGGAAATCTATCTATGTTTTTGCTAGAAATTGTCATGTAAATATTTTACATGTCAAATTTCCTGTTCTACTTGGAAGAGAAGCACATGACTAATTTATCAAATTTTTTTTCTCCAGAGTTCAGCCAACAGTGAATCTTCCAACCAGTCACTGTGCAGCGCGGGATCACTCAGTGACAAGGAACTGGAGGTTAGTCCTAGAAAGAGTCGAACAAAATAATAAGGCTACACTTTCTGACCTTCAGTGGCATCCCTATTGATTATTTGACAAGTGGTCAAGAAGTCTGACTTACCGGATGTAGACCGGTGGTATAAAGCCTGTCACCAGTCGCCTTTTCACCCCCTTTCCTTCCACTGTTTGCTTGTATTATGTTCAAAATCCCCATCTTTACGTGAAACAATGACACCCTTCAAGCTGTTTACCTACATGCTGAAAATGGCAAGTGACTCCAACACTAACAAACACGAACAAGCAGCTTTTACCTGTATTTGCGGGGATGCAGACACAACACTATTTTGCAAGGGCAATGATGATGCATCCTGGGTTAAATGCCACCAAGACAATTGTGATTAGTTTAAAGACATGCAAACAAGTCAGAGCATTTCCCCCTTGTACCAGAAGGACAGTTGGTGTCGCAGGATCCTTTTCTCAAGCACAACTGGTGGCTAAGTAATTGGTGTACAGTGGTGCATGCTAACTCTTCATTCATTCATTCATCTAATTCATGTTCCCACCGACTGGTGGAGTGGTTTTCAAACTAGGGTCCAGGTATTAACATGGGTGGATGTAAAGGACTCTCGGCAAAAGGAGGAATAGAATATGTTACCTCTATCACAATTTTAGAAGAGTTGGAACAACAAGGAAAGAAATTTGATAGAACCTGAAAACACACTTTGAAAGGGTCACTTGGCTTGTAGCGTTTATTGTAGAAAAATACTGAACACATAAAAGAAGCTGCCATTAATCGGATTACGCTGTTGTCAAAACGTTTCCTCTCTGCCATTATGTTAATGTGGTAAATGAAATAAGTTTGATGGAGTCAAATTTAAATCTAATCTGTGCTTGTTTTCTGTTCATGTTAGACACCAGAGAAAAAGGCCAGCGACCAGAGAAGCAGGAAGAGAAAAGGAGACATCTATGACAGCAACAGTCAGGGTAAATCCAAGCTCAACTGTTCTGGGTTTCACTTTAGTCACTGCTCTCCTTTCGGTTCTAAATTAAAGTGCAATTTGGAGTGCATTTAATATACATGATGGCATTTTGTGTTAGCTATTCTTTTGTTACATTAAATGCACATGTTTCAGAACAAAGTGAAGAATCAGTTAAGTGGGTTTCCTTAGTTCTTATATCTTATATACTTCTTGTCCTGTTTTTGTAGGAAAAGGAAGAGGGCACAAAATAAGTGATTATTTTGAGGTGAGTACAAATGACAGACTTTTGCATTCTAGCCACTCTCACTCTCAAACTTTAGTGTGATGTCCTCACCCTCACGTTCCAACTGTGCTGGTATGGTCCTTCATCAAATTCCTCCTAAATAACAGCTCTGTCTTCTTTCTTTTCTGTCTTTGTTTATACACTCTTGTCAACTTGCCCTGTGGCCAGTTTGCTGGTAGCAGTGGCTCTGGCACCAGTCCTGCCCGGGGCATCCCCATGCTGGTGCGCTCCTCTCCACAGCACTCACTGTCTAATCCTCTGGTGAGCACCAGCATCCATCTCCATAGCTCTCCCCCGCTTTGTCTCTCTTTCCTCAGTTGTTTCACTGTTGGTTTACCAGCTGTTTAATCTTTAGCCACAGTCAAATCCATCTGTTGCATATGTGGGTCTTTGTCTGTTTTCCTTTAGCATCAATTTCCTCTTAATTGGAAAGGCTTGGTGGGACTATGTATTGCTACAATTTATTTTCTTTCTTTATTTAATGTCTGGGGTTTGTCTGGATCCATTTGACTAGTGGAACTAACAAAACATTCCTTCAACTGAGTTTATAAGATTTATCCAAAACAAATGTTTTCCTTTTAATGGAAATTGGAACAAGAATAAAATGGAGCAAGTGACAGTGTTTGTTAGTTTTATTTCTGGCAGAACAGCTGAACGTGTGATATATATATATATATATATATATATATATATATATATATATATATATATATATATATATATATATATATATATATATATATATATATATATATATATATATATATATATATATATATATATATATATATAAATATATAAATAAATATATAAATATATATATAAATAAATATATAAATATATAAATATAAACTGGATGGATCTAGTGCAGGATAGAATTTAACAATTGGCCAGAGAAGCTGTGGCTAATGTTGTCGTAACGCAATGAGTTGGTATGTAAAACAGGAAGACCATGTCTACATGTGAAATTTCTGGCTGCAGTTTTAGATTCATTGTGGTTGTTGATGACAGTGTTGTGTATTTAGAATCAGCATGTAAACCGCTTCCTACAGCAGCAGAGCTCAAGTAAAAGGTATGATGAGCAACCTCTGGTGTCCCCACGACACAAATGGATTGTACAATATGTGTGGGAGGTGTGCAGGGTTGTTGATCAATACCTCTGACTTCAGGACTAGATGGGACTCTTAACTCTTAATTCATTGAAATGTATGTCTTTCAGAACTGTCTTTGTGAATAAGACTTTGTTTTACCAGCGTTACTGGGCTCCCAGACCAAAAGCAGCAACAAGCTGGCTTTGTGGTGATATTTTGCTTTAGCTACTAACGAGACAGATATACGGTTTCAGTTGAACCCTCCATTGAAGTGAATGAGATGTCTGTGTGTTTGTGTGTCTGAAAGAAGCCCTGTGTATGTGCAGTAGTTTCTCAGGACCTCTACTGGGAAACAGCAGGGTTGATTTTGGTTTATGACAGACCTGTATTGTGAAAGCTATATGGACACATTTATTTCAAAAACACTATTTCCTGTTAACCTGCTGACAACAGTATACAAGATACTCACTAAAAAGGAGAGATTTTACAGCACCTTGTAATTGCCCGCCATTTCTAAATCTCTCGGGTCATGTCATTTGTTTTTGTTGTTGTCCTGAAATGTTTCTGGAAATATTAACTATTTAATACAATTTGTTTGAATTGCTAATATTTCTTAATCTCTTTTAAATTTAACTGGAATGCAGCTCAAATTCACAATTTCAATTAGTTCCCCCATGATGGCTGCGTTTTCTTCCTCTTGTTTTTATCCCTCTCACCCATTTTATAATCTCTCTACACTGTCTGTATAACACATTCATAATATTTTGGCTCCGGTGTCTTTCTGCCCTTCTCTTCTCCTGTCTCTCAGTTTCAGCACGGCAGTCCTTCGTCCACAGGCTCAGCCCACACAGACTCGTCATCTTGCAGCTCCGTTAAGGCGGCCCTAATGCAGTCCTGCTCACACAAAGCCATCCAGGTGACTCACTAACAGACCTACCTGCAACTCCACTTTACACCAACCTTTCCTGGTTAGAAAAAGTGTTACCTCAGCCACCGTAAGTTCAGTTCTGTCCAAACTTTTATTGAAGACAAAACTTTGCACTTTGTTGTGCTGTTTAAAAAAAATAAAAAATAAAATAGCTGCTAGTTGGCCAAGATGTGGGTGCTTGAATTAAAGGTCAGACTGTGAAAGGCCCTGCCACCCACACCGCAGTTCATCAGCTATCATTGCAAATAACACTAATTGGGCTAGTTAAAGGTCAACATTTTAAATTCACATCTAAAATCCAAGACACAAACGACTGATTCTGATACCTTTTTAAAGCGATGGTGAGTTTTGTTACTGACTGGCCCGAGGGGTGTCTGCATTATGTTTGCCCTCGTTCCTCAGTCGGAACTGACACTGCTGAAACTGACGGCCCTGGAGAAAAACAAGAACTCTGACCTTGAGAAGAAAGAGGGCAGGATAGACGACCTGCTGAGGGTAAGATTTCTCAAAAATGGCTCAATAAAACGTACTTTGGGACGTCTGAAACATCTGAGAGAACTTCAGAGTACGGTTGGAAAGTGGAAACAAGTTATTATTTCTGACAACATTTTTACAAATCGATGAGTGATGTCACATAAATGTTGATGTAAGGCCTATTCACAAATGTCTAATAATCCCTTCACAAATGAGACAAATGTCCTCCCACTTGTCAAGACAACTGCAGTAATTAAGCTGCTCCAGGCTGGTGGCAGCTCGTCATGAATTATGTGCTCATTAACTTTCAAACGCCATTGTTGTTTAATTTACTTTTGGTGTGAATGCCAGGAAACCATGCTGACACACTGATACTTGTTGCATCATGTCCGCCTGGAATCCTTCTTGTAATAAGTATTAGACGTCAAAGTGGTGATGTATGTTTCGGCAGGCAAATTGTGACTTGAGGCGGCAGTTGGACGAGCAGCAGAAGATGCTGGAGCGCTTCAAAGAGCGGCTTAACAAGTGTGTGACCATGAGCAAGAAGCTGCTCATCGAGAAGGTGTGTGTACATACAGTTGAGCACGTGACTTGTTGAGTGGTTTGATTATGGCTGATTTAGTCCCCTTAGTGTTAAAGTTGAGCTGTTTTGTGTGTCAATTCCTCTTTTTTCCTAGTCGAAGCAGGAGAAGATGGCCTGCAGGGACAAGAGCATGCAGGACCGCCTGCGTCTGGGCCACTTTACCACCGTCCGGCACGGAGCCTCCTTCACCGAGCAGTGGACAGACGGATACGCCTTCCAGAACCTCATCAAGTGAGGGCGCATATAGGCACAAACACATATTGCATTTTGTCTGTTCTGTATATGAGAATGCCGACAATAGATCGTTCTCACATGTTCTAGGCAGCAAGAGCGAGTCAACTCACAGCGGGAGGACATTGAGAGGCAGCGGAAGCTGCTAGGGAAGCGGAAACCTCCCTCCATGGCCCAGACGCCTCCACCCAGCCTCGAACAGAACAGACGCAAGAGCCGGAACAATGGCCAGGAGAATGAAGCGTAAGATTATAAACAATGGCTCAATTACTTCACACACTCAGTCATTTCTTAACTGCTGATAGATTTTTCAGGTGATATTGGGGTTTTTGACTTCTTTCATAAAGAGTCTTTGTCACCTTGTTCCTGTCATTTTAGCATGTTATCTAATATTTATTAAGTGTGTAGCTCACTACATTTTTTTCTGGTTATACTGTATTGTTGTAAATTGAGAACTGTTGCTCATTTGTCCAACACAGGTTGTCATTAGCAGAATATCATGAGCAAGAGGAGATTTTCAAACTTCGAATCGGTCATCTAAAAAAGGTACCAATTCTCTTCTTAAAGCACCTTCTTCCTCGTTTCTCTTACTTTGAAACGTGCTACTACCTAGTTACCTAGAGACCTAGTTCTAGTGTTGTTCCTGTTTATTAAGATTTGAGGTAGATAATAGATTGATGTTTGTGTGTAGGAAGAAGCAGAGATCCAGTCAGAGCTTGAGCACTTGGAGCGAGTAAGAAACCTGCACATTCGGGAGCTGAAGAGAATCCATAACGAGGACAACTCGCAGTAAGTATCATCTCAATGTAATATACCTTACACGTGTTCTGTTGTGTATTTTAAACTTAAAAAAATATTCACAAATAAGCCACGTAATTCAAGAAATTCTTCTTCTTTAGATTTAAAGACCACCCTACACTGAACGACCGATATCTGCTATTATATTTACTTGGAAGAGGCGGCTTTAGTGAAGTTTTCAAGGTAAGCATCGACTTGAAGTACCACTTCATTATCTTTAAAGTGTGCTGGGTCTTTCTGAAAAACATGCAGCAAGGGCCCTTCACTTACCTGGTTTGTGTGTTGATGTTTTTCTTTTGCAGGCTTTTGATTTGACGGAGCAAAGGTATGTGGCCATTAAAATCCATCAACTCAACAAGAACTGGAGGGAGGAGAAGAAGCAAAACTACCACAAGTGAGTCTTGAACTGTTTTCATTTTTTTTACTGTGCCTGCTGCAAAAAGTCTTCTTGTTATAATTAATGGAACTGTTTTCACCTTATAATGAAATTTCCAGCTGAAACTATCTGAATGTGTGATTGTTGATGTCTCCTCAGACACGCCTGTAGAGAGTACAGAATCCACAAAGAACTTGACCACCCGAGGATAGTCAAACTCTACGACTATTTCTCAATCGACACAGACTCGTAAGTGAATCATTCTGCATAAAGCTTATAAAGGTGAACCATTACAACTATAATAAATGTAATTAAGGGCAAAACATTGTATATTTTTCCAGTAACAATGTACAAACAATGATGTACTGCGCTTCCCGTGGCAGGTTCTGCACAGTGCTGGAGTACTGTGAAGGCAATGATCTGGACTTCTACTTGAAGCAGAATAAGCTAATGAGCGAGAAGGAGGGCCGCTCTATCGTCATGCAGATCGTCAACGCCCTCAAGTACCTCAACCAGATTCGGCCGCCCATCATCCACTACGACCTCAAGCCCGGTATTCTTACAGTTTTAACATTTTGTAATCCCCCTCAGTGTGTGAAAAGGGAACTACTTTACTGAACTTGGTACCTCTGAAAAATGTCTCTGGTAGGAAACATCTTGTTGGTTAACGGCACAGCCTGTGGAGAGATAAGGATCACTGACTTTGGCCTGTCCAAGATCATGGATGATGACAGCTACAGCTCTGCAGATGGCATCGAGCTGACCTCACAGGGAGCGGGGACCTACTGGTACACAGAAACACATTTTCACAGACACATTTAACCAAGCAACACCTATGGCTTCACACATTTGTGGCGGGGGTGTTGACTTTTGATAGGAATCGCATCCCTGCTATATTCAGAAAATTGTGTACAGTGCAGGGGGAATTTGAGGGAAACTCATTTAAATCTTAGGTTGTGATCATGTGGCTTACAGGTACCTGCCTCCTGAGTGCTTTGTGGTGGGCAAAGAGCCCCCCAAAATATCCAACAAGGTGGATGTTTGGTCAGTAGGAGTCATCTTCTACCAGTGCTTATATGGACGCAAGGTAACCGCTGAACTTTGTTGTTATATCTGAAAAAATTTGCATAATCAGTCTGTTAACCGACTCTCTTTGTTTGTCCACTTCCAGCCGTTCGGTCATAACCAGTCCCAGCAGGATATCCTTCAAGAAAACACCATATTAAAAGCCACTGAGGTGCAGTTTCCCCCCAAACCTGTGGTCACTACAGAAGCAAAGGTGGTGTAATCACTTCTCTTAAACAGCTATAAACTCACTACTCTGTTCCCAACAAACTTTCTTATAGACATCTCTCATCCAGTTTCCTTCAGATTTTGATTAAAGGCCCGATGAGTTTAAACATCTAGCTCTGAATGTGATATAATTCCTGCACAAACAGGTTGTTGGGCTTGAACACAACAGTAAAGGATCCTTCTTGATTGTAAACCTATGGGCGGTTTAGATTTAAAGGGAAAGTTCACCCCAGTGCGAGTTGCCGAGTTTTGGAGTACATGTCATTGTTTGCCTGCTCTTGAATATAATCAATGATGGCACTCAGCTTGTTGTGCTCTAGGTGCCATAAAATTCAATTTGAAAAACTCAACAGCCATGTCTCCCACAAGAGGTTTGTGCTCATGACACTACTGGATGTGAATATGAGTAGATGCACGCCTCTTTTAGCACGGTGACATTCAAAGAAAATAGTTCCTACATGAAAACTTCGGCCTAAATTCAAAAACTCGGCAACTCGGACCAAAACCATCTAGATGGGTAAATAGCACTAAAGGTAAGAGGAAGAACATGTATATTTGATTGGGGGGTGAACTGTCCCTTAAATATTTTTGGCTTTTGGAAGGAATTTGTCTCACTTGTAATGAGCCCAAAGATATGACATTTTATTATGCAAAAAGTGTGAAGAAAAAACGGTATCAGCAGAAAGAAAGATGTGATGGTTGGTTTGGGAATAATGAGTCTCCTCTTTCCTTCCATAGGCCTTCATTCGACGTTGCCTGGCTTATCACAAGGAGGACCGTGTGGATGTGCTGCAGCTGGCTAACGACCCCTTCCTAATGCCCCATATCCGTAAAGCCCTGGGCAGCAACAGCACACCCATGGCACCTCCTCTCCCCTCCACCTCCAGCTGCTACAGCAGCAGTGCCTCCGACTGAAGTGAGCCGAAAGACTCCTAAAAGAGAAATCCCCCAGTGAGGACAAAGCCACGCGGAGACGTTTCACACTTGATGAAACTCCTCCTTTGCTCTCTCTCAAGAGCAGAGAGCATGATGGGATATAGGGATAACTAAGAGTGTGAATGGAACCAAAATGATGGATGATGTGGGGATGTAGTAGCGCCCACCACCATCGTTCGAGTGGTAAAACATAAAGGGCCGTTCTCTGGCTGTGGGCTCTGTAGAACCCAAAGATCTGCCCATATGCATGCACTAACACAACAAACTTTGGCTCATTTCAAAAAGGGGCTTTCTACATGATTAATAGTAAAAGCACCCGAAAATTGCACAACTGACAGGTGGAGAGATATGCCACCTGTGGAAGATCACCTTGCCTGTGCTCTGTGGACGGTTTAGAAGAAGCATTAATGAAAATGTCATCGCATCCAGCTTGAAATGTATCATCTATTAAACTATTTTTCAGAACCACAGTGGTCATTTTCACATATGTATCCCTATAGGTTTGAACCTGGGACTTTAAGGAAGGGCTCCTATAAGTAATAAGGAATGACTGATGACCAAAGTTCAAGGCCTGCCTTGTTGACGTGGAGGTTCAGAAGATGACACAGAAGAGGGCTGATTCTGGGAAAGAGTAACTGGTTTTGACCTATTTTAAATATTTTCTGGATAACTGGAAGTCAGCTTATTATTTTAATTGTTAAGTCCATATTTTTCCAAGAAATGTACCCCCTCTAATGTTTTTGTGAACCTTACAGGGGGGCTGACTATGAGTGAGTGTTGTGATGAGAGTTAAAAATTGAACTGAAATAATTATGAAATCATTAAAAATTACATTTGTTTAACATGTTGTTTGTTTTGATTTGGGAAAATCAGAGGGTAGCTAGTATAGATTCATTGTAAAAGCAGGCATGGGTAGTTGTTAGGCCTTTGGTGGAGCCTGATGACAATCTCATCATTTGAGTCAGGTGTGTTGGAGACGGGTAACATCGAAATGAAACGGTGCATTAAAGGACAAGTTCACCCAAAAGTGAAAATTCTCTGACGTTGTTTGGCACGAAGCTCCTGAAATTCACCTGACTTTCCATCAGTAAAGAGGTGGGCAGATAATAACTGAATTTACATTTTTGGGGTGAACTCATCATTAATGTGTTGCAATGTTTACAATCAGTATCCACATCAGACATTGTTTTTTCACAGCATGAAATGTTTATTAAAAATATCCATTATTTAAAACAGAATTCATATGATGGTGCAGAGTGTGAACTTAAAGAAGCTGTCAGTGCATCTAAATACAACGGTTTACCTGTAAAGTAAGTGGCAAATGTGATGACTGCAGAAATACTGACACACTCCTGTTGTGTACTAAATCGTGAGACTATTAAAAACCCTATTGAACTCGACTATGACATACTCTTACAGCTTTGTTAACTGGGACAGAAAAAAAAAACTTTCTCTCACAGTGATTTCAAAAGGTGCAGTGCAACGGGACAGCAAGGACACCTTGAACTTCATAAAGTGGTTAGAAGTGAATTTGGCGAAAGATTTCTTTCAAGTTACATTCTAGTCTGAGGACACGTGAAATTGTCTTAATGCGATGTCAGCTCTTCAGAAAAGAAGCCAGATATTAATTAGCGAAGCAGACGATAAAAAGGAGCTTAAAGATGCGCGTGGATATCTTATCCTGCTGGCTCTGACGTCAACCTGCGCCCGCCTTCAGTGCTTCTGGGCCCACAACTGATAATTTCCACTTTGCAGCAAAACAGAAACAAACTGCCCCCTCTATGATGTAACATGTTAAAACACACAATCTGCACTGAAGATCTAGACTCGCTCCATGCTTCTCTTTTTTTGTTTCGTACTGGTAATCCTAAAAAACACTTTGAAAATGGTGTCGACAGAACCATTTATTTTTCCTTTGGCCGAGAGTCCGAAAATCCATTTATCGGAGGGGCGAATGACTTTGTGGAACTCAATACAACAATCGTCCGGTGGGGTTTATCTGTTGTAGAACTGTGAGGTGACCCAGGCGAGTCCCCACTTCAGGTTGGTGAGCATGAACTTGAGGGCCTTGGTCCACTGCTCCTCAGAGTTGAACTGGGTTTTGATGGAGTAGGAACCGCCGCTGCCGCCCGTGTCCTCGATCTTGCCCTTCTCCACGTCCATCCTGTGGAATAAAACATTGATTACAGTTGGTATATAAGGCCTTGTGGATGTACTGGTGTCAATATTTTCATCTGGCACTTCATATAGATAGTAGGAATATGTTGTACGTGTCAACACCCTCTGCCCGACCAGCAGTTTTTTATTCCGTTTGATTGAGCTTTTGTCACGTTGGTTGATTTATGCTCACAGTAAACAAGTTTTTCTTTGTTGCCAACTCGTCGGTTCTCCCACCTTTGTCACAGACTTTGAGCTGGGCTGTGACAGAAGATAATGACTTAATGTTCATTTTTTAAGTGAACTGTTCCTTCAGGTTTCTTCATTTTCTCTCAATCTGGTTTGCAGCTCTGTTAGATCCGGCATCAGCCCCTTTTTATTGTTTGTGCAATACATCTTAGCGGGCATGAGACCCTGCAGGACTAATAACACTGCTGCATGAGTGAGCAGTGTGGCCAAACTTTTATGGCAGCTATCTAGATCGAATATCCCTCTAACCGACGCCTTTATATTATCAATCAACCAACCTTTATTTATACTCGATAAATCATTGAGGGGTGAAAACAAGAGATAAAACGTGGCTATTATGGTAGACGATTAAATAGATACATTTAGATAATTAAATATGCTGTATTTTGTTCCAGAGTCAGTTGCACCAAAATTAAATTGAATTGATATGATTAGTATGTCAAGCCTTAAGGTCTGTAGTATGTACTGTGTAAGACAGTTCAACTGGCCATACGTGCTATCAGCAAAGTCAAACGTAATATTATTGTGCCATACGAAACTCAACATTAACTTTGTAGGACACTTTAAAGAGTAAGGTTGTGCTGTCAGTGGTGAAAGTTGAAGGCACAGTAACCTTTATAAGGCTGATTACAGCAAGTGCATTAGTAAAAGTTGTACTGGCGGCCATGTTTTAATAATTTAAAGGGTTATAAAGCCAAAGCTTTCCCAAATGTCCTTTATTTGCCTCAATAGCATAATCATGGCAGTCAATTCCCCAGCCCCTCGGGACGGAGGGAAGATAATTGTTTAAAATTTGCATTTAAACTTCATGAATATTTACAGCTTCATCTTAAATGGCTGCAGTGTAGCCCTGGTTACTGAGAAAGAGGACAGATGTTCACATCGTGCTGCTCTGCAGGTATCTGACCTATATGGAAGGCAGAAGCCAGTGTCTCCTTTTTCCACCTCCTCTTTGAACTGCTGGACACAGTCCAGGAAGGCCACCATGGCGTGGTCGAATTTATTGTCCCAGAAGAACCTCAGGCCACCTGAGCAGTAGAGAGGAAGCTCCTGGACAAACAATGAGACACAGAGAAAGGGCAGGATTGGAGCCTTGAGGAGATGAAATGGTGACAGGAGAGCTGGCTGTGAGGATACTGCATGTATTACCTTAGACTTGTCTGTCAGGGACTCCAAGTACGAGTGGTTCCCATACGGGACAAGACGATATCTGTAGAGAGAAGCAAAAATGTTGTTAACTTAATTTTCTCTTGAATTGAGAGAAATAATTAGAGAGCTACAACTTCGCTGATTTCAAAGGACAACTATTATGCTTTTTTTTGGTTTTCTTGCTTTCCTTCAGTGCTTTATAAGAGTTGAGATCTTGATGGTTAAAAGGTCAGAAGAGAGTGTTTCAGATAGAGGGAGAATACAGAGCTCCAGCACTCTTGTCAAATCAGTTTGTCATTGTTGTGGTGTTTGAATACTGTCAAAACTTGTTGATGTTATGATATACTGAATATGTTTTTATACTATAGTGTTCATTTTCGGAACAGAGATCGTATCTATTATTATGTTATCTATTGCCCAGAGACTGCAGAGGTAAATTCTGGGCAATGAGGGTAAAATGAAGCAACAAACAAACAAAAAGAAGGAACAGAACGCAAATAAAGATAGCGTAATAAGATACAATAGCACTGAATAACTGAATGTAAACAACCAAAAAATGATGTGGTGAAGAGCAAAGGAACGACTACAAGCCCGATAAACAGACTTAAAATCACACTTATTAGAAGGTGTAAGAGCACAAAATACAAATTAAAGATGACATACATTTTTTTCTGATTTAATATTAATTGTTAAAAAGATTCAACAGTGTGTGTGTGTGTGTGTGTGTGTGTGTGTGTGTGCACCTCTGGAAGCGCAGCCCCATCTTGTTGGCCAGAGCGTGCAGCAGCAGCACCGTCTGCCCCCAGGCTGCGTTGATCTCATTCCACTCCACCGGGACGCTCGGGAGTCGGCCGAGTCGGAAGTTGTTGATGGTACCGAACTGGCCGCTGTGCCTGAGCACAAACAAACAATTCAGAGACTCAGTCAATAGGGCATTGATTACTTTATGTCCCGGAGGCCTCTATCAAGTAGTTGCTAAGTCACGCTTGATTGGCTGACAGAAAACAAATGATTTTTCTCTTAAAATGCACAACAACATTTCTTTGTGAGAATGGGCTTGTACCAAATGTGAAATGTGGCGTTGAAGACGTTGGTCTTCTTCAGGCGATCCAGCTGAATCTGGCAGTAACGCATCTGGTTGTCGACACTCTTCAGCTCATCGTCGAGCTCCAGCTGTTGCCGTTTAAACTCGCTGTACTCTTTTTGGTACCTTTTAGCACAAAACAGTGGAAAGAAACGGAGCTGTTAGCTGCTGCTTCATTCAGTATACGGCAGTATTATCTCTTTACTCTTGGGTCACTCACTGTAGCTCCTCTGTGTCCAGCTGCTGAGAATGCACCCTGCTCTGGGTCAGGTCCTGGGCCACAGCAGCCCTCTGGTCCTCCACAGCCTCCAGCTCCTGGACCAGAGCCTCCTCCTCCTCTTTCAGCTGCTGCAGCTCTGCCAGCAGGGTCTCCTCTTCCTCCACCTGCAGGTGTGACAGCAGCTCCAGACACTGCCTGAAAATACAGCATATGTTATTACACGCATACTCATTTTATTTGACTTTAACCAAACCAAGCTACAGTATTTTTTGTCTCTCGTAAATCTTTTTGATTGAAATCTGACACATTTCAACTCACTTGTAATTCTGGCACTCGTTCTCTGTGATGTTCAGCTGGGTGTCCAGGTGGTCCAGCAGGGTGTCAGTACATTCTTCACACAGTGGGTGGTCCACATCTGTCTGGCCTGACATGATGTCAAAAAGGTCGCTGGTCACCTGGATGGGGTGGGATCAGAGGCAAAATTGTCACTTGGTATGGTCATGCCGCTACCACACTGTCAGATAAGAACATTACAGTTCAAAGACTTTACCTTAAGCCTACGACTTAGATTTTCCATTGTGCCCCCGTCGGATGCTTCTCCGATCAGCGTGAAGCTGTTGGCGCTCTCTGTGGACATCATCCTGCAGGGAAAGATTCAGCAGTTTACTCAACTTTGTCCATTGACCATAACTCATTTGACAGATTGATCACATACAGGTGCTCTTTGGATACTTCAGGTGTACACTGCTTATTCCATCTTGAGACAGCCTCACTGCGCAGGGAGAAATATTGTCTATGCTTATATATAATGCCATGTAAAATAAAGGCATTTTAATTTTGCCCAAATCCTACAGAGTGCCTTTGATTGATTTAAAAGTAAACTGGCATTTTATATGTTTTTTATCAAGACTAGATTTCACCTGTGCAATGAGAAAGAGCACTTCACAAGATGGAATAATTGTATTCTGTTCCATTTCCTGAATAAAAACACTTGATCTCTCACCGTGCAGGGGGGATGTACTTTCTTGACACTCCATCTTGCTTGTTTTCTACAAATGTCTCCTGGAAGGAAAATAAATGTCATTCTTAGTCTCAAGTATGCTTGTTGTTTTAGTCTTACAGTCCTCTTAAAGTCTTGCAGATTACTACCTTTGTGCTGATTTATTTAGAACATGCAGTACCTCAGAATTGTGTTTACATATGCTTTTGCTAACTAGCTACATTATCCAATATTCCCAAATATCATAACGCTTGATTATAATTTCTTCTCAAGATTTCAGTTTGTTAGAGCTGCGACAATTAATCAATTAATTGATTAGTTGTGAAGTTTTACATTTATCTGCACTTATTTTAATAATCAATTATTCATTTGACAAAATTTCTTAAGGAAACAAAGGTTCAGCTTCTTATAGTAAATATTTCCTGGTTTCTTTAGTCTTCTTAGTCAAGCTGTTCTTAAGAGGAAAATGGGGTTCCCAGAACACGTTTTGAAGCCAGAAAGGTGGCATGGTCTGCCACATATATAAGTCAAACAGTATTAAACAGTGTTTTGGTCCGTTTACAGAGTTTGTTTAGGCATAAAAAAAAATCAGTCTATGAAGATATTTCACTTCCGATTCAAATTCTTTCCCCAAAACTACATAGTGCACCTTTAATGCAGTTGAAGCAACTTTTTTTTTTTATGTCACCAGTCTAAAATTTGGGACTGAGGGATCAGAGTTTCTCATACAGGAAGAGATGGAATGTATTGGTTATAGTGAACAAGGATAATGGTTTGACGGTCAGTTGTTGCACATTACAATTGGCCATATGAATTCCAGTAATTTGCTGTCACATTCAGCGTACGTGTCTTGTGCGTCCTGCACAGACAGTCACATCTTCAGATAAACTGCACGTTTTCTGCTGTACCTACCTCTGGTGCTGTCTCCACCTCAGAGCTGTCAGCCTGTTTACTGGGGGTCACTGTGACTAACGGAGCTGAGGAGCACAGAGGGTCACACAGGGGTCAAAACATGAGTGATGAAGCAGTGTGAAAGGCCAACAGACTACATCTCCTTTTACATGTAGGCATACATACCGATAAGTTCGTGGATTGTGACCCGGTCGAGCACATTGAAGGATGTGTCGAGTTTGAGCGGCTGACAGCACCGCTGACACACGAAGCTGACCTGCATGGTTGTGCTCGACGACTTGGAGCCCTCCATTGCTAACTACAAGAGGATACGTAAAGACATTGATATTATATAAGTTATTAACACTAATGACAGTTTAGTAGTATTTTCCAAAGTGTAGTAGAAGTTAACGCTACACAGTCTAGCTCGCTAGCTACATAGCTAGCTAGACAGTTCGTTAACATTAGCTTTACCGCTATCTTAACATACATTGACTGTTTATAAACACAAGACGGACTCACTGTCGCTTGTGAAGTTGAAACTATTGCATAATAATTCTGATTTGCGCACGACGGTAAGAAATCACGTCCAATATATTTAGCGTGACTGCTCCATTTTTGCTCCTCGGGATTTATCTTCCCACTTCCGTATTGTTGTTTACGCCGGATGTGACGTCAGATAAAGTGTGAATGTCACATGGGAAACTTATATTTATTTTTTCAATTTGTGTTCTATCCTTGATTTATGTATTATTTATGTCACCAATGTGCTGATTATTATTGTATATCTTGTAGTTGTGTACATTTAAAATGTTCAATAAAATTGTAAAAAAAAAAAAAAAAAAAAAAAAGGAAACATATTATGATGGGAATCATTTTGTTACCATACTACACAGGTAGTTTCTGACTTCACCTGACAATTTTTTGGTCAATACTTTCTATTTTACTTACTTTTTAAAATATTTTTGCGTATAGTTTAGTACATCTTCTGATGTCACCGAATCTGACAGGTCACATTTTAATACACAGCATACAAATGTCTGAATTTACCTCGATAATATGGGGGTACAATTCCTGGACAAATCAAACCTTGTATTCCCCTGTTTGGTTATCAGTATCAAACAAACTGAATTTAATGGGCTCTCTTAACCTGAAAACATTCAATATTTTGCAGTACTTTGTCAGAGTTCTGTTTTTACATACAGAATATGCACTTTCTTTTTAAGCATTTCTGCAGAATACACAAGCTAAGATCCACAGGCTGATAAATCGTTGGTTTCCTATGAATCATATATTAAATATAAATCAAATGGCAGTCGTCGCTATACTGTTGCATCGCTGCCTCCATAAATGAATAACATGCTAAATGACAAAACACCTGTAATGTTTTAAAAATAAAAATGAAGCTAAATGTACGGAATGTGTAAAGACCACTGTCCTGTAGGGGGCGCTGTGATGTTAGATCCAAACCGCCGTTTAACAACAACAGAAGAAGAAGATATTGCGGGAAAACTGAAGCGGATGGTACCTGTGTTGATAACACCCGACTGGAGGAAAACAAGGTAAATAAAACTGGAAATAGTTCCTTTTACACTTACCGAATGGAAGTGAAATAACTTTTATTCAATCTTTAGCTTACGTGTCGTCAAATCGACGTATTTTCGTCGATTGTCTGAATCTCAGAAGAAGTCAGAAAGTCAGGGTTGCCATGTTAGTTAGTTGTGTCACCTCCCACAACAAATCATAGAAGCTAGCAAGCAAGCACGATATTTAGCTGCTGATTTAACAAACTAACACTGCACTATGTTTAATGACTTTACAATACGCTTTGCGACTATTGCCATTGAGTGTTAATTCTGTCTGATATTGCATTGAATGTTTTATCACGTGTGTACTGTTTGTGAGTTTACTGTTCTTGTACCACCAGTGACACTCAGACAACACAGTTTATGTTATAATGTTATGAGCAGATACGCTTATAGGACCACAACCATGAAGTGTCTCAGAAAGTTGATTTATATTGCAAATAATATGTTGCCAGCAAGTAGGATTTTATGCTGTATGACTACGTTTATGATTAGATGACACGTTTTTGATGGCTACCTGGGTAACAATACAATCTGTATGCACAGTAAATATGACCTGACCAAAGTACACACAGTGGTCAAACAGCATTGTCATAGCTTTACTTCAGCAGGGCCATATGAATCACAGACATGGTCAGAGTGGCATAGTTCACCATTTAGTCAACAAGAAGATATTGCTGACGAAATATAATAAATTACTATATGTAAGATATATGAAGCTATGGACAGGAGCAGCAATAATGTACATATTTCACTAACTGTCCAGTCGCATAAACCCTGCTGTCAAGTTAAAGGGGCACAATGTAGTTTTGGGATCATAATTTTTATATTTATAATATTAATGAGGTAATGATACAAACTTTTACAAAAATAAAATCAGAAATATTTATTTTTTCCGTAACTGAATAAAGAAGCTGTTCTCAGAGGAAAATAAGGTCCCCACAACACTGTTTGAAGCTAGTAAGGTGGCAGCATCCGCCGAATATAAACAAACAGGATGAAATGTGTTGTCCTTTAAGCTCAGTTGGTTTATTCCGTTTATTCAGTCACGAGAACGAAGAGAGTTTGTGATTTAGTTTGTTTAAGCATAACAAATTCAGCCAATGAAGAGCTTTTTCTTCTGATGTAAATTTTGCCCTGCAAAACTACATAGTGCACCTTTAATCCCTGTAATATTAGAGTCCTGCCCGTAATAACTGAAGTGTAATTTTAGAAATTTGGGAGAAATCTGATAGGGTACATTTTTTTGTTTTGTCAGCTAAGACACAACGCAGGTATACAAAATAAATACGTTAAGAAAATTCAAAATTCACAACACGGGTGGATTTTGTTTGTGTGTGAATTTAGTCATTGTTTACAAGACTAAGTTAAAGCATTGTAACTTTGGATGAAAAATAGTTTACCTTCTTCCACACTGTGTCAATGCCGCTACACTCATCAGCAAATTAAGTTTCATTACCTATGATAATAGGTAGATAGCATCCAAAGCTTCTTCAGTAACACATACTGTATTAATACTGTATTAGTTTGTTTAATATTGGCAGTTGGTCTGTTGTGTTGTTTACAGCCTGTTCTTTGATTTTTCATTAGCAGCTTTTAAAAATCACCATGAAAACCCCAATAGCCACAGATGTTAAAAAGGGGATTTCAGTCCTTTGGGAGACTCTACAGTGTCCAATATGGTAGGTGTTAGTTAAATAAGCAAAATCTTTTCCAGTTTTTAAAAATTGCCATGCTCTGTACTTACTACATAATGTATTTCACCTGTAGCTTGGATTTAATGGAGACACCTGTATCTACTAAGTGTGACCATCAGTTTTGCAAGTAAGTGACATCTAATTACTCCTCATTTATGAAAGAAATAGATATTTTAATAGCTTTTTATGGGGAAAAACAAACAATATATGTGTTTTCCTTTTTCAACAGATTTTGTATGATGAAACTTTTGGACAACACCAAACAAAACAGGGCTAACTGTCCTGTGTGTAAAGCCAAGATAACCAAAAGGTTGGATGAAATCAATAATAAGACAGTGACTGATGTACAATTGTAGTTGTCACTCCATTAACATCACACATTTGTGTCACTTGTACTTGTACAGGAGCTTACAGGAGAGTCCTGGGTTTCAGAGACTAGTCGCAGGACTGCAGGACATGATACAGGCTTATGAACATGACACTGGGACAAACTGTAAGACTACATCATGGACTTTTTAAAATGGCTTTGTAAAACGAACAGTATCTAATAACATTACGTTTATGTTTTTAGTTTTAACAGGATTGGCACAGCAAAAACAACAGTCAGGGTAAGACATTTGAGCATTAACAAATAACTTTTCTGTTATTTAAAAAATATCCCAAAGGCACATTTTTCTCAATATCAGCTCATCTTTTATTTGTATGTGTTCTTTTCTGTATTAAGAGTCATAGATGCTACTAAACATTGTGATGAGATGTCATCTGGAGATAAACCTTGCACTGACTGTGACAACGTTGAAAATGTTGACGATGATGATCTTCCGAAGTCTTGTTCCTCAACTGTAGCAGGTAAGATCTCATGGCCTTGTATGGTGCCTGTTTACACTTCTAATTAATTGTCAGGTTTGCTTTGTTTCAAAAGTTTGTAGAAGTTTGCAGTGATAGATGGCACAAGACGTAATAGGCGATGGTGCACATTATGCATTTCAAAGGTGTCTTGTCTCCCAAAAGGTTAATTATTTCTCATTTGCCCATTCCTTTTTTAGCCCAGAATGGATTTGCAAGACTTATGGGGCTTGAAGACACAAGTCCTTTGACAACAGAAAATGAAGGCCTGGACAGTGGCCTTGGGGAGGCTCCACCAACATCTGACAAGAAAATGCACAGCTCTACAGATAATTTGAAACCACTGGAAACAGAAATGTCAGATATCGTGGAAAAGGCGACATCAACTCGCAAAACTAGAGAGAATATGAGAGTTTCCGAATTGGAGGAATCCTCCCTTCATCCATTATTAATTCCAGACGAGACAGAACACCCCCCTTTAAGAAAGTCCTCAAGGAAGAAACGGAAAAAGGATTTGGAGCCTGACAAGATTCTTGACCAAAAACAGAAGAAAAGTCTAGAGAAAGTTGCTGAGTGGCTCATGAAAGTTCCAACTGAAGGAAGTCTCGAGGTGGAGAAACCCGACGACGATGCAGATGACTCTGACAGCTGTTCCTCTGATTCAACAATAGATGTCAGGCAACACAATAGTGATGTCTATCCTAAAAGGGAGAATCGTGCCAAAGCCCTTGAAGAGCAGGTGTTCGGGGCTGTCTACAAACGAGAGCGAAGAATGAACAGGAGCATCTCTCCTGGTAATGTTTTTGTCAAACCATTAAAAACTAAAGCAAGAACAACACCAGATTTTAGCATGAAAACAAGCTCTGATGATAAAAGTGACAGCGATATAGAGGAAGAGCAACAAATGACAGAAGAAGTAAAGGACACCAGCAGTGACATTTTGAAAGAGGCAGAACAGATGGAGGCCATGGAGGAAAATGATGTCGACAAATATGAGGAAGACTTGACCAACTTCGCAGAGAATGACAAGAATAATGACAAAGAGGAGGTTCCCTGTCCTGCGTCTGATAGTGGACAACTAGAAAGAAACTCAATGAAAAGGACGCGAAACACTCAGCAACAGGTTGACAGCGATCTTCTGGAGCAAACTAAGGCACAGTCAGAAAGCACTGAACAAAAGAAAGTTGACAAAAGGAAAGGTAAAAACACAAGGCCGGAAAAATGCAAGCCTGCGAGAGTGACAAAACCCCTTGTTCTGGTTGAAGTTCAAAATGGAGACACCAGTCCTAAGACCATACCAAGGTCAGAAGAGGTTCAAGTTCATATTGAGAATTACCCTAGCAGCGAAGACCAGGATAAACATGTCACAAGGATCACCAGGAGAAGTAGACGACTTCAGGTATTCACTGAGGAAATCCAGGAAGATCACAAGAGAGCAAACTTGAAAACCCCAAAAGTACCCAAAAAAGTTAGCAAAGTTGCAGAGCAATCCAAGGGCACTAAAGATGGAACAGTGGTTAGTACGGCATCACCAACGGATAAAAACATGACAAAGGTGCCAGAAAGAAATGGATGTATTTATGATCAAGATTTAGGAGGAATAGAAAACATGGAGTCAGGTGAGAGAACGTCTTATATGGGACCACAAGACAATGCAAAAGAGTCCATTGCTGAAGTGCCAAATCCTGACACTTTGTCTAAAGCGAGTCCTGCCTGTCATGTCACTGTGGTCCCGAGCTCTATAAGCCCAACTGAAGCAGCTGCAGTAGATCCAACACTTGAAAGTGACAGTCCAAACAATATCCAGTTGGACACTTCAGCTTGCAAGACTGAATGTGCTGGAATAGAAAATGAGGAGGATAAGAACGACAGTGAGCTGGACACTGAGCAACTGCTCAGGAGCTTCAAAGCCACTAAAAGGAAATCCTTCCATCTTGGCGGACCAAATGTGAAAAGAAGCCGTAGTTCTGACCAAGAAAACTTTCAGTGCACTGAATTGGGAAAAAGTCAGATGCACACAAAGATGTCTGAAATCTCTAACAAAGAGCCATTAAGAGACCATGAAAACTTATCTGGTAGTGATTTCATCTCCCCTTCTATGTCACCGAGACTGAGAACAAATACAGTCGTTGAGAAAACGGATCAAGTCGTTGTAGAGGCTTCAATCCCCGAAAGCCGTTGTTCAGGTCAGGACAACACTGGTGGTAACGGTGTCCCCAGGAATAGCATTAGTAGTCCCCTTACTCCTAATAAAGTGTCAAAACGTGAAATTGAAAGTCCTCATCTTTCTGGTGTGCCTCAAGTGGTAGATTCTGGGCTCCATTTCATGGCTGTTGAACAGGAGGAGCTCAATGAACCGAAGCAGCTTTATTGTCCAATGAGCGAAAAACGAGAGAGCATTACAGTTGCCAATGCCAGCCTGAAGCGTTCAGTCACCAACACTGAACAGATACTGAACACGGAATCCTCTTTAACTCCTGATGGCCTTGGAATACCAGTCATACAGATTGTTGACGAAGCAAAGTCATCAAGCAATGGTAGTGGAGAGCTCAGCGCCCAATCCTCCATCAAACCCATGCCCAGGAAGAGGACGAGGGCGCAGAGGCTTGAGTCTTCATCAGATTCGTCAGCTTGCAGCGGAGAGGACTTGCCAACCTTGACTGAAATTTTCGGCACATCAGCTCCTCCCACTGCAACGGCCCAGGATCAGGGAAAGTCAGATAAAGCGAACAGATGTAAGGGTCTTGGAGCTGGTGGAAGAGCGCAGTTGAGTCGTCCACCAGCCTGTCCCAGCCCGGACTTTGTTAATTCCAGCCAAGCGTCTGTGGACTTGTTCGGCACACCGGAGGAATGTAAGTTGATTTCTCAGTTACCGAAATTAACAACTAACAATTATTTTGATTATTGATTCATCTGTTGATTATTTTTGTGAGAAATTGTTTGTTCCATAAATGTCAGAAAATTGATAAAAATGTAGATTATTTGCCCAAGTTGATGTCCTCAAATGTCTTGTTTTGTTCACAGCCCAAAGAAAGACATAAAATATTTACACTTTAGGAACTGAAATCCTTACATTTTTTTTGCCTCGCGGTGGCGCTAGTACTGTTGTCGGGTTTTCTGTATTTCCGTCCCATTCTTGTGAATGTGAAATTTCAAGAACGCCATAAGGTTTTTCTTAAAATTTAACACAAATGTCCACCTGGACTCCAGGATTAACTAAATCAACAGACACTTACTTTTGTGTGGTTTTGTGTGTTGTTTCATGTTGTTAAGATTTGGGTGTCCGTGTGAGCAAAAAAATGCATTTTTCTTTGATTATTTCTTCTCTGTAGGTGATGTCGCAGTAAATGACCCAAGCGTTTCTGTGGAATCGTCACAATTTTCTAGTGAAGTCCTTGTTACCCAGGTAAAAATCATTATATTTGCAAGTACTTATTCCTTATACACACTTGGATAAATACACCCTCTCTTATAGTGAATAACAGTCTTATCCATCGCAACATCCTGAAGTTCTTGACAGAGTGATAGAGATTTTCCATTAATTTGGACACAGAATTATTTAAGTCTGTCTATCTACTTCAGCGTTACCTGGCTGCATTGTACTCCCAGTGATGCACTGTCACGTTACGCCCCAGAGAGGGCAGCCAACACACTCTCCCAAACCGAACTGTCAGCTCCTAGATGACAGACTACCTCGCTCGGTAAAAAATGTCCCCCTCAGCAGCTTTCTAAATTGCATTTCATTTACGTTAGAGGAAATGCCGCCTAGGAGATGATTCTTGTTTTCTACCTCATCCATCTTCCAGCACTCTCACTTTTATCTGTCGACTGTATTTGACTGCCGAGTTCAAGTTTCACACCCTGGGGTTTAGAGGGGGGCCTGGGATTACACACATCTGAGGTTTGGTGGTTATTGTGCTGCCTAGTTTGTGTGTCTATATACGTAATCAATGCTCTCGCACAGATAAAAGGATGAAATTTAAAGTGCTAGTCCGGTGAGGCATTGAAACACACAGTTAAACCAATTGACTCTCCTCTTCCAAATCAGCCTCTCAGTTGAAAAAAGCTGCTGTCACTTATTGAATATTATATAATCACCTTCTTATTCAACCATGTATTCTCCTCACTAAATGCTGTCTGGCTGAAAAAGCGCCCATTCCCTTCCAATAATGACTAACTTAGTCTGGGTCCCTCCTCACGTATTGACAGTTGTTATTGTTTTCATACGTCAGTGCAGGACACCAAATGTGCAGCTAGTGTCTGTCACATTATTGTTTTTGTTGCGCAGATGTTGCATTGTGTCTTTCCTTTTCCTCTCACCCCCCCTATTTTGTTTTAAACTCTTATTTAAATCTAAGAGGTTCTACTTAATTAGTTTTTCTTCTCTTCCAGCAAAAGATTGAGATGAAGAATGAGCTGGTGAGGTTGGAGAAGTTGATGGCTCTGGTGTCAGAGGTGCTCCAGGAAAAAGAGGGCAGTCCCGCAAAAGAAATCCCCTCAAAGACAAACCAGAGCAGCAAAATCACGGGTGAGCAGACACGATTAGTCAATAAACTGATGAATAGATCCTTATGTGCAAAAATGCCCCAATTCCACTGGTTTCAGCGTCTATAGAGTGAACATTGCTGATTTTATTATCTGTGAGTGTTTTGGGGCTTTTGGACAAAATAAGCAATTTGCAGACGTGCAGATCAAAGCAAAGATATTCCTTCTACCTTTATCGTTCTTTTCTAAGTATAATAAATCACATCTCAGTGACCCCAAACTAAAGTCTTTGTTTTTAGTCAAACTATTTAGAACTGCTGATTGTTTTGTATCCTCAGGCCCAGACGTTCACCGATCCCTCCAGTGCGAACAGGACACAGGTTCAGACAGGTAAGTAATCTATGGTAGTGTGTACCTTTATTGGACTTCTAGTACATTTTTCTCTCCCCTGGTATGATATAGTAAAGGAAAATAAATGGAATAATCATCAAGTTATTGCTCATCTTTTCATGCACTATATACATTGATTTATGGTCATGATTTATTGTATTATTATGGCAGAGAAGTCATTTATTACTACTTGAACCACAATGTTTATGAAGGGAAGAGTTGATGGTCTGTGAATGAATTTTGAGTAGGTGATAAACGCTGAACAACAGTATTTTTTAGCAAAAAAAAGTGCAAAATAGCACACATGGAAAAAAAATGCCACTTCGAAAATAAGTAAAAAAAACAAAATAAACAAGGTGTTTTGTGTTTGTCATAAGTAAAAACTGAAATCATCCAGTGCAACGATAGTGTGAAATAGCAATAGCAAGTGAAAATGGTCTAAAATAAGTCCCTATATCTCACTGAAATGGTACTTTGTCAGTGAGTGTGTCTTATATAATGTGTAATGAGACATTTTTTCTGAAAATAAGACAAACATACTTAGGATTTTGAGTTCTGCAGTGATGCCCTCGAACACGTGTGTGCTTTAGCTTGGCTTCAGTGCTTAAACCTCTGTTGTACAAGTGCGGTCAAACCAGGAATATACACAGCCTGTCTAACATGAAAGTTTGTGCCAAAACATTAAGTCACTGTTTGCGGCTTGCAGGAAATAATTAGAGGAGCTGATGATATCGCGGATAAATGATTCTCAGGAACTGGTTCTACGTGGTGACTCTTCATTATTTAAATGGACTTTTCTGTGTATTTATAAATCTGATAATATGCCCACTGATGGGCATCGGTTTTGTTTCCGTGGTAATTGTCAGCGCCCATAAAATACATGTAACTAAAGCCATGTCATTAGAAGGCTTCGGCACAGCACTCAAGCAATTGTAGTCACCACCGAAAAAATGAAAAAATCAATGCGGAGAGCATCAAAACAAACCAGAAGAATTTTTCCCCCAGATTTAATGGTTGTTGCTGTTCCCCAGCGGACTTATTTAGCAAATTCGGAAACACACAGTGTATCTGAATTTGAGGTAGTTTGAGGTAGTGTGTGCTCATTAGCAAACCACAGCAATAATAAACAGGACTTAAAGGCTTAAATTTAGTGCATTGAACAGCATGAAACTACTTCAATTTCTCTTCCACATGTAACCAAAGCCAGCAACTCTGAGGGGAAACTTCCTTTTAAATCAAAATGATATGATGGTACACGACTTTGTAGTCGACTGTTAGCCAGCGTCCATCAGCCCAACCCTATTGTCTTTGTTTTCTGTTTATTTATTATCTGCTCTAGCTTTTCCAACTTTTTATACAGAGTGGTAACGATGATTGTCCAAAATGATGGAAAGTTGCGTGTTTTTCCCACAATCCTAGGCAAAACACAAACTAAAGCAGTGTAAAGACATTTTGGGATATATGCCACACTTTTATGAGTTATGAAAGATTGATCAAAATTTCAAATCTGGTTATCAAACATGAACCTTTTCCCATTAAGATAGATAATAACAGCAGATAACAGCCAGTCTGGCTAGCAGAACTTTTTCGTTTCTTTAACTTGCCCATTATCTGCTTGGAGAATCCTTAAAGTCCAACCTGACTACAATAACAAAGCTAACGAAATAATATCTGCCTCGGTGCATTGTATTGCTCTCCTCAGAGGGTTGTATACATTGTTAATATATTTTAAATGGAGCTATATTTCAATGCAGCCATATTAGGCAGAACAATAACTGGAGCAAATGGCATGTAATTGGTCTCTTTCGGTCTGTAACTGAAGGAGAAAGTTAGCGTGTGTCTCTGTCTTTGTGTGTGTGTGTGTGTGGATGTGTGTGTGTGTGGATGCGCGTGCGTGTTGCTAGTGTGGTTCTCAGAGGGTGATGCATCTCAAAAGGACAGGCGGATAATCTCACTAATGAACCCAGAATCTGCTTATGCTGTGTAGAATAAAAAAGTCATTACCGACTGCATCTTATATGTCATTTAGAGCACTTAGAGGGAAACTTGTGTTGCCACAGTAATTTATCTCCCCCGCTTGACTGCTTCCCCCCAACCTCTCGCCTCGCAGGGTTCTAAGTGCTGTCCTCCAGGCAAGAGAGAGGGAGAGATGGAAAAAGACAGCAGATGAAAACACAGAGGGCCCTAGCTATACAAATTCTAAATTGAAAAAAAAAAAGCTCCACAAGCGCACTGGCAAAATTGGAAAGAATGGTTGGCATTGGAATAGATATGACAAGTTTTTCAGTGAGCTATTATCGCTTTGGTACAGGTAATTTAAATGTAGGCTTACTGCCAGCTGTCAGTATCTCAGGAGTTTTTGAGTGAAGAATTGAACTCAAAAGCAAACAAAGGAAGAGTCCATCCCAAACTTTATGAGGTATACAATAGCTTGTAATATACTGATAACAAAGCACATGAGTGATTGGTTATTGAACCTCTGACAATACTGAGATTCGATGCAACATTTCCACCTTCCTAGTTTATATTACTTCAAAGCGCAGTCAGAGTAATGAAACGGTGACTATCAATGTGCTGCGATTCATCTTTAGGAGCATAAAGCAGTTTAATGACCCTAAACATTCAGACGAGACAGCCCAGGCTCTTACTGCCACACGGTGTAATATTCTCCATTATCTCAGTCGGTCACATGGGAAGAAGCAACAAGTGAGTATGGCCGCAGTACAGACCAAATCAGAACACCACCGAGCATACTAAGTATCAGCTAACGTTTGTGGATCAACTTAAGTACAATCTTTGCAGGTACCGACCTTTACTTGAGGATCACAATCACATATTATTTCGTCTTAACCAGCTTTTACAACGTTTTACCTGAACATAACAGCTTCAAAATCATTTACCTGATGTGTTTTGTTATGTAGCCAGCACCTACATTAGGTCTGACAAATTTATACAGACCTGTGATTTGTGTTTACAATGCCGGTGTTGCACTCAGAAACTGTGGGGGGCGCCAAATCACACAAGATGCAATCCAATTTCTGCATATTGTTACTTTAATATTAACGAAATAAAATGTAGTAGATTGTCATAAACCTACCAAACTTTATATAGAAGGGTTAAAATAAGTTCTGACTTGACTAAATGCAAAAACTTTATGCTTAGTTTTAGTTTTATCAAAATACTTCATCCACGGCTGTACTGGAAGGAATCAACACTCCAGTCAGTAAAGACAAACCAGTTTGACACTTTTTATTCATTGCGTTCTTGTAGTACTTTTTTTTTTTTACTGTTGGATATTATTCTGTGCAGTATTTTTTAAGAGACGAGTGTCCTTTTTGTGGCTTAGTTGAAACAGATTCACAAACAGGACTCCCATCATCTCCAGCATGAACAAAATACTAAAGACAACAGGGAAACTTCATAGCAAATTGTGCACCTGCGGAAAAAAATCCCCTAATCTTTCCCAATAATTATAGCGATGTCCTGCAGATCGGCATGTTGTCTCATTACCGTCAGTGTTTTTCAAAAGTTATCGTCTGTTTTGCAGGAAAGCTGTTCCAGAAGCAGAACAAGAGCCCAACATGAGACCATCTGACAGAAAAGCAGTCACACAGCCTGGTGCGTCAAAGCACGGCAGCATGGCAGAGATTGGTAAGGCTGCTGGTGACGAGTTAGAAAGAATGTGACACATGCAGGAAAAACATTTTGAGATGTTATCTTCCGCCCTTTTTTTATAATCATAATCTGGTTATTTCACATTTTTCAAAAGGGTTCTGATATCGGCGTCTATATTGTAACTGTCAACACTGGATAATAGCTCTTTATTGAAGAAGTGTTTTGTCTTGTGATTTGAAGCCTGAATGTGAAGTTAATGACGGTTGAGCTTTGTCTGGTGGATAACCAAAAGATTTCTCTGTTTTCAAAGACATTTGGCTCAGATCAGATTAGGTTTTGTCTAACTGTTGATGACTCTTTCTTTTTCCTTTGTTTGTTTGCTCTTCCTCCCTCTTCAGCAGCACAGCACTCCCCACACATGGGGCCGAGTGTAAAAGGCACAGCAGCCTCCAAGTCATTTAGTTCAAGTTCAGCAGCCAAGACATTAAAGAGCAATGTTTCACCGTCAGATGGCCAAGAAGACAAAGAAAATAGCACCCCTCCGAGAGAGAGAAGTAAAGCAAAGATGGTGCTGGTGTCGTCTGGATTAGGACCCAATGAACAGGTGCCCATTCAGCCAATTAATGTGTTTATCTTGCGCTTTTCTTTGCTGGATGCACTCACCATTCAGATTTTGTCCACCGCAGATACTTGTGAAAAAGTTTGCCAAGCGGGTTGGTGCCCGTGTGGTCTCCCAGGTGACGGCAGAGGTCACCCATGTCATAATGCACACAGGTAAGCCTGCAGACTGCGATGAGTGGAAGTGTTGAGTCGATTCCACTGGACTTTAATTCATGTTTGATACGCAGAAGAGCAATTAAACTGGCAATTGAAAAGTCCACTTTGAATCCTTTCTAAGCCCTGTTTTTAAAATATTTTCTTCAGCAGGAACATTTGCATTTACAGAAGTACATTTTCCCTTTTCACACGTACTTACAGCTTGTTTTGTGCGTTCTTTTTAAAGCGCTCGTCAGAGATAAGCTCTCTGTGTCTCTCCCCTCACCCACTCACTCTCTCCTCCATTCATCCGCTTGTTGCTAATTACCCTCTCTGATAGATTATTTTTAATTTCAGAGCTCGCTGTCTCCAAAGCACCATATTAACTGTCACTGTTTAAAGAAGCTTTTTTATTTTTTATTTTTTTTTAATTTTATGGTAGCTGTTTCCCGGGTAACGGAAAAATGGGAACGCAGAGCCTCTTCATCTTTTAAGGTGAAAGGTTAGAATAAGGAGCAGGAGGTGTCCCATTCTAACCATTAGCAGAAAATAATAATCATATGAAATGGAGTTATGTCTGAGGGTCGTCAATAACGCACACTTGACTTTCGCCTGGTATGCAAATCAATGGATAATTTACTTTTTGAGGGAAGAATGACCCCTGACCCTGCTGATCAACCATGATTGTGCCTGTGAAGCTATTCACCGTTCTAGTGTTTGCTTCTGTACGGTTATCTGTGCTTTAATAGAAGTATTCTTTCATTTTGAGTGGTGAAAATGCTGTTATTCAAAAGTCGTTTTCTACAGAGATATTCTTGACATTGTTTCGGCTTTTCTTTATTATCATGCGTCTGATGAAATGGTAATTTAAAAACTCGTCTCTTCTTTTTATCTTTCATGTCATATCAAGAGCGTCAATTTTATCTGATATGGTAACTACAAAGTACACACAACTTCTAAAGCAATTGTTCTAACATTTGGGGAAATGCTCACATCAACACAGTGAAGGTTGCTGGTGCAAAACAGCATACAGCTCCCCGCCACGGCCTCTACCTTGAATGAAAAACTCAAGTCTAACCTTTACTCACAGAGGTTTTAAAACTGCCCTGACAACATTTAAAATAAATTGGGTTAACGCTTACAGAGGATTCATTAAAGCACAACACGTGAAAATCACCAGCAAGCACTAAATTCAAAATCGCTAACTTCCTGTTCTGTGTAGGTAATGGTGAAGCTCTTTTTTGTAGGTGTAAGTGCGCTACACGTGTACAAAATTGCAAATGTCTACTGAAAACTGTCTGTCGGGGCTTCCCTGTAGGGGGCGCTAGCAAGTCATCTTGCCCTGCTTATTACCAACAACCATAAAATATGTAAATTTCCCCCAAGTATGGCAGGTGCGCAGTGGCTTACGAGTTTTCGAGTATCTTTAGCCCTTCAAAAATCCAATTCATTTGGGAGAAAGAAAGAACAGTACTAACAACTTTGTGTTCTGCATTGTAAAATTTCTGTTTTTGTGAATGAAGTCTGGTGGCTTCAACAACAAAGTATGTGATTTCTGCCAAAGAGGTCTCCTAATGAGAACAGATAAAAGACGGAAGTAGTGTGGGATCATGGGAGTTGTTGCCATCATTGTTAAACAACCACCACTGCTGAATGAAATCTGTCTATCAGGCACAATTATTCTGAGACCAAAAGAAACGCAACATTTCTTGATCACGATTAGGATTCCTCTGGGTTTGATATTGTTGGAAAAGATTGGGTTCATAAAAGAAAACAATTCAAAAAAGTATATAACAAGGGTCTAGTTATTTTAATGCAGAAATATTACATATTTGATATTTAAGAAAGAAATTAAAAGGTTTATCTGTGTAAATATCCTCTCCATGATGTAGAATAGGGACAAAAACAAGCACTGTGGATGTCCTTTCATGGGAGGAGTTACCCCTAAGGATTGCATTGCAGCCATTGCAGCCTGAAGTGATCCACTGGACCAGTTCCACAACTACTTGTCCCCATTAGTCATTAAAACGTAAAAATATGTTGAAAAATAGGGCCCAGGTTTAAAAATGCCAGAATTTCTCTCTATCATCTGGATAAACCTGTACAATTAAAATTTAAGTAGCATAAATGATAACATTGTAAAAACTGTAATTTCTGGGAAGAGTGAGCAGTAATTATAGCCATACATTGTACATCGTGTTTTATTTTGCATCACATCAAAGCTCTCAGCATCATCTATGATAGCATACAGCTATTCTTTTCTTACACATGTCGTCTGTTTGCGTCTAAATGTCACAGTACCACGTGTTACTGTGCACATCCTACACATCTTTTCACACATCTTCACTCCTTCTTTCTTCTCCTACAGATGAACAACTGGTGTGTGAGCGCACGTTGAAGTACTTCCTGGGCATCGCAGGCAGAAAGTGGGTTGTGAGCTCCCAGTGTAAGTCCCCAACTTACTTAATTGTCGAGCTCCGTCACTGACGAATTCTCACCAATTACTCTAAACACAAAGCAGCATGATGAGAAGGGGAATAAAAGGAGTGTTACATAATCCAGTGGCCACCAGAACAGTTCTTTTGTTCTTTTGACAATAAGCTCATATGTTTGTTTTTGTTTTTTGTTCTTATTTCCTCTCTTCAGGGATTTCAGAGTGCTTCAAACAAAAGAAAGTCTTAGATGAGGTACGCTTGCCCGTGGGCTCTTTGAATTTGCGCGCTGGTGATTTTCTCTTACTTCTCCGAGTGTCTCAGTGTTGAATTAAGGCTGCATGATGAATATCTCCATGTGGTTCCCTGGGATACCTCATAAATTATTTGTCATCCATTTGCCTTAACAATCCCCGCATCTGGTTTTGATGCAATGCAAGTATGATCCTCTGCCAAGTTTTGTTTAATATCCCCATTAATTTCAAACTATTTCTCCATCACCCACACTAGTTCAGAAGTATATTTTATGCATCACATAATGTAGGTAGAGATGGACTCCAAACAATTATAAACAAACTCTGTCAAACTGGAGAATGTGCAGTGTATGCTTTCAAGCCATTTGTCCCTTGAAATAAATCAAATAATGGTAGCTGTCAGTCAGCAGTCCTTTTATCAGATGAGAGTGAATAATTGCTTAACTTAATTAAAAGCTAATGGCAACAAGAACTGCTTCATGCCATTGAGATTGAGGTTAATGAACTTAATGCACATATACTGGAGTCATATTGTGTTGTTTTCCAACAGAGCCTCTTTGAGGTAAGAGGTGATGTGGTGAATGGATCCAACCACCAGGGCCCCATGAGAGCTCGGACCACCGAAGACAACGATGTGAGTCTCTTTCACACTGAGTAGGGTGGTTGTTCACATGTATTTGATCAAAATGAACTCCAGGGGTAAAAGCTCAAATCAGCGGTTTCCCCAAGGAATTAAACAGTGACTCTCTCTTCTTTTACCGGTATAATGTTTTATCTGCTATCTGTGATTTCATTCACATTTTAATTAAATATAAATATAGCCAAGTAAAATGAATTGTTTTGGTTTTTTTACAAGTATATGTCTATAACTTTAAATATCAGTGGGTAAGTTGTCAAAAAATGTAAGTTAAAGTTCAGGAAAAAAATCGTCCTTGAGTACTTTTTTATAACTTTCTCAAACAAAAAGCATCACTCAATAATTTATTCAGCCAGTTGAAGTACTGAACTGATCAGCAAACACTAACAAGTTTATGTGGTTCACAGCTTCTCAGAAATACAAGACATAGTTTCTAAATCTTTGTAGCTATTCATTTAATTTTCTTTTTTTTCTCAAATTCATAAAACTTGTTTGTCAGGGACCTTGTACAACACCAACTTCAAGTGTTTTTTGCTGATTTAGCTGCTAGCTCTCACCATCTGCAGCGCTTCACAACTCAGCCAGACACAGAGAGAGTTCATGGTGCTGTTTGAGTGTTGAACCTTGATACGTTTAGAAAAGATATTGTGTGATGGCATTGTAAAGCAAATGGACTCTGATAGGAGAGATGTCTGTGGCATTGAATGAACAGCGGCAGCATCTGTTAAAATCACATCAGAAGAGCTACAGTTGAAAAATACTGAAACTTCTATAACAAGATGATGATGTCCAGGATTTTTAAGGCACAGAACATAAGAGTTTTCTTTTAACTCTTCTGTCTTGGGCTAGATAGGACAAAACTAGGCAGCAATACGGGGAGATTGATAGAAAAGATCTTTTGCAAGAATCAAACCAGAGTCAATGCAAACGGGACCACCATTGCGCCCCTCGTAAACAGTAATCTGACAGTTGGTGGAGCAAACTGAAAGCAGTGCTGTCGGTCAGAAACAGAGCAGAACATACAGCATCTAGTGAAGAGATGCCTCTCTGTCTCACAGTATAAAAGCATTTAAGCTGCTTGCTCTCATCTCCTCAGATGGGTCTGACTTCTTTGAAATGTAGTGAGTTGCTGAATACAAATTACATGGCAATTTCTGTAAGAAAATGTATGTATCGGGGGGGAAAAAAAAAGGACGTGGCAACAAAAAGTTTGACATATTCTTTTTTCTCTTTAAACGTTTTTAACGCAAAGAAAATGCATTCTGCATGTTCGACATTTAAATTGGTTAAATCGATTCGCAGATTAAATCCAAACTGTAATAATTAACATATTTTAAAGTCATGAAACATTGAATTATATTAAAGTAATCCCTGCAAATGTAACAACAACCAAATTACACATTTTTTCAAATGTTGTCTGGGCTGAATATAGTTAGTTATTTTTTGAAATCTCCTTACATAATCCCAATAACATTAAATCAGTTACTACCCAGCCCTTTTCATTCTTCCTTTGGCCCACAAAGGCCTTTATCAGAACATCAGTCCAATCGAACAGATTATTAAAACCAGTCTCAACACCTGACACACAGTCAACATCAGACATCTGTGTCCCGAAATAAATGACAGATTTAAACCCGTTTATAAAGCAGTCAACTCAAAAACCTTTCAGGGGAAAGAAGTAAATAAAAACACAAATCACCACATTAACTTTTTTTGTCATTTTGTCATATCGCCTTCTGTTTTGCCAGTGAAAGCACAATGGGCCTCATTCACCAATATCTTCTTAAGAATCTTCTTAGATTCTTTCTTAAGTTGTTCTTAAGAGGTTCCTTAAGAAAACCCTACGTCAGATTCACCAACGCGTACGTAAGCCTCAGAATTGTTCGCAGCTGTGTTCTTACATTGATGAAAGCCGCAGGAGCAATATATATGCCATTGTTTTGCGGGCCTTGGATGGAGAAATGCCACGTATAAATAGGTTAGGGGGGTTACTAATTGATGGCATGTTTCCAATTTACTTGATTTATCTTAAATCATTGGCACATTTAATTTATTTTAGAATTGAAATTCTTTGTAAATTACCAAAAATATTAAATGAATAAATAAATGAATAAATATGACAGAATTATCACTGTAATATTGCATTTTATTGAAATACACAAGAGAAGAAAACACAACCATGCCAACATTTCGGCACTGAAATGTGCGTAAGAGTACTCCTGAGTGTTCGTAGGATTTGTTCTTGCCTAAGAAAAAATCCTAGATAAGAAAAAATTCATGAATGCCACAATCTTCGTAAAATCTTCGTAAGTGGGACTTAAGAACAAATTTTTTCGTAAGAACGGTTCATGAATGAGGCCCATTGTCCACAGAGAATAGTCTGAGCCTATAAAAAAACAAAAAAGTTTTCCAACAACAGCGTGAAGAAAATCAAACAAATTTTCCCAACAACAAACAGCACTTGAACCTGTTTCTTCCTGTTGCACCAGCCTCTTAGCCCAGGCCCTGTTGTAAAAAGCTAATTGTAATTTTCCCCTTGGTGTAAGGCCAGCAGGACCGGCTCTGTTGCCAGTGAGGGGGAAAATTAGAAACGGCTCGATGTCATGTTGGCCGTATCGCTGCCTTTGAAGAACCTCCGCTAATTGAATTAGCTAGTAATTTCAGGCTTATTTAAGTGGCTTCAACACATCGCCGGCACTTTGATGGAGCCAGACAGATTGTCCTGTTCATACTCGCTTTCTGTCACCTGCACCGCTGTGACAAACACACTAACAGATGAAACGAAGTGCCAAGACTCGCAGTCTGTCACCAGAATGTTGATGCCCAGGAGGTCAGTGTGTGTGTGTGTGTGTGTGTGTGTGTCTGTGTGTGTGTGTGTGTGTGTGTGTGTGTGTGTGTGTGTGTGTGTGTGTGTGTGTGTGTGTGTGTGTGTGTGTGTGTGTGTGTGCGTGCGTGCGTGCGTGCGTGCGTGCGTGCGTGCGTGCGCGTGTGTGTGTGTGTGTGTAGGTGGAGGTGTAGGGTTTGCATGTTATCACATCACACACTTTAATACTTCCTGAAGGACATTAGGTGTTGTCTAAATTAAAAATCTGTAACAGAAACACTTTTTCATCTCACCAAGCACCTCTGGCTAATGATCATTATGGACGGACAGGGAGGAGTGAGAAATTAGTATTTCCCTCTCCAGCAGCTCGGACATTTATCTTCCCAACACTACCATCCAATCTGCACGCAGGATATGGGACCTCTGATGTGAGTTTCCATGGTTCAAGGAAACAATTTTACATTCCCATTCCAAGCAAGCTTATTGACTCAGAGTGCAATAAAACAATGTGTCCCTGGCGTCGGGCACGTCGTTTTTCTTTGTGTGCTTAAAGCATGGTATTACCTCGGTGAACGTGGCTCTCTTTGCCTTTTTTACTACTCTGAGTCATCTCTGAATTTACAGTATTACAGCAAGAGCAAAAAAAAATGAACCAGGTAGCTTTTTTCTCACACAATAAGTGAGGAATGCCTGTTATAAAGTGCGAGATGTTGAAATGTTTCAGCCCGACCAGTGTAACCTTTCAGACAGAGGAGTTCAGACTGATACTCAGCCAATACAGTATTATTGAACACTGTCCAAAAGTTAAATTCACTGATTGAATGTACACTTGTGCTCGACTGTGGAGAATGTGCAGACATTTCTGAGTAGATTAGTTCATCTTCGCTTTCTCTCTGCTTTTTCTCTTCAGCTGCTCATGAACGGCTACAACATCTGCTTCCAAGGACCTTTTACAGACATGACTACAGGTAAATCACATCAGCTGCATGACATGGAAAAATGTTTTTTCTTGTACAAGCAAGTAACATGCAAAGTGGATCAGGGAACTTCTGACCAGTGTTACTAATAGTTAAGGTGTGACAGTGTTTTGTCGGCATCTCTAACTGTATTCTCTCTCTTTAGCACTTTCCAGAACAGTCCACCCAATACTGAAGCTTCGAGGGTGATGTCATGAGAGTTAAATGGAAGGAAATTGAAAGTTAAATCAAAAAGAAATTGTTCGGCATCTGCTTATTTGCTTTCTTGCCGCGAGTTTGATGAGAAGAGTCATCTTGCACTGGTCATCTCACCAGTCTCACCATCTTGCCAGGCAAGCAGTGGTGACTCTAGGAAGTCAGTGCACCAAGAGATACTTCAAGTAGATAAAGTAAAACTGTAACTTGACGTTTGGATACGTTCAAGAGGTCCCAAGTCAGATTTTGTTACCCTTTTAGACAGAGCAAGGCCAGCGTTCCCCCCCAAGTTTCTAATCTTTGTGCTAAGCTAAGCTACCATGCAGACATAAGAGTGTTTTTCCCTCCCATCTTACTGCAAAAAAGCAAAACATTTCAAACTATCCCTTTAAAGGGTGTGAGCAATTTATGTGCTTCGTGAGACATTTAGAGCTCAGTTTGGTTTCTATCACTCTCCCTCCTCGCCTTCTTCGCCTCCTCAATCAGTGGGCTTCTTTTTCTTTTGTTGTTCCACCTTTGCCTGTGGAAAGCAACCGGCGAAAACAATGCCTCTTCCTGTTTTGGTTGTGCAATAACAGATATTCCTTTCTGCCATAATTCCGCCTTCATTTTTCCTGGAGAAATCTGTTCCGCTTTGCTGACCAAAGAGTATATGTAAGCAAGGCTAATGAAAAACCAATTTATCCACCATATCCACCTTATTCCTGACCCCATGATACCTTGTGGTAATTATGGGTGCACTTAGCAAATGCATGTAAAAAACACCTCATAGTTCTGCTGGTACATTGGTTATAATGATACTTTGTGACTTATGGCTAGTTCCGCCTTTTACCAGAAGCGTCACCCATAATACTTTCTACAGTAACCACCCCAGAAAACTTGTGGATAAGTGAATGGTGTCATTGTTTGCTGTGCAATCACTATTTACTTCAGAATGAGATAATCAGAAAATTCTACAGTCCACTTTGCAAATGCCTTGCAATACCTGTACGTCAATCCCTTGTGCACTGAAGTCATCATGTTGTACAGATATTGATCTCATAATCTGTGCTCATCTTTACATGCTTATCAGAGAGCTTCCATGATGTGAGTTGAGTCAATTAGATTAGTTGTTTTTCGCCCCTCCGTTTCGATTGTCTGCCAGCACGTGGCATCTGCAATTTGTTGAGCTCTGCGAATGGCAACACCGAGATGTCTGGGTAGGTGTGTGAAATGCAGACTGTTGACAGGGTGATGAGTCACTTGCAACTTTCAATATTTATTTTACTTTTAGTTAAAAGAAAATTGCCAACTAGTTTTTTCTGAAGTTTCACTGTCGGAGAGATAACTACCATTTCTTTATACATTATAATGTTTGCAGTGAGAAACTAGCCAAGGCCGCTCATTAGGTGTCAATATAGTCAGATATAAAGAATCTGCTGTCAGCTTTTTAGCTATCTGTAATTACTAAGCACTCAAACATCACAGGAATTGTACCACCTCAGTAATGGCATGATTACGGACGGATTTTTACACTTTCATTTGCACATGCTCCCAAAGAAAGGCTGCAAAAACAAACAAAAAACAAGGTTAAGTTGTTATTTTACTGGAAATGTTGCTTTTTTTTCTCCAGCTGCCCTCATGCTGTTTGCACTGTTCTCTCAGTTAAAAATGACTTTTCTCAACCCCACTTATTTAGTTTTATTGATGTCAGCGTCCTGCAGGACTCCGATAGACACCCGCCTCGCTGTAAAGAGGAGAGCAATAACAATGAAAAGGTGAAGTTAAAGTAGCTCACACAGGTTTTGACTGACACGGTTGGAAACCTGTGCTGTTTTTTAACCCCTGTCATTTCAGCACTGGAGAACAATGACAAGTGGCTCCAGAGTGTGGGTGGATTGAACACGGGCTGAAGAGATGTGTGATATTTTTGGTGTGGTGTTGTCATATTGCACAGCAGTTGCTATGGCGTCAGTTTGCTGCCTGAATGAAGAAAAGGGGCTGAAGTGCTTTTCTTGCTCTCAGCCTATACAGTTGGAGGCAAATAAGGTTTTAATGGTTTAATGACATCCAAGTTGTAGTCTGGGAGGATTTCGGCTACCATTCTTACAACAAACCTTTTTGCTTTACCCTTCCCAACATGAATGAACTGATGGATAGATCATGGGTGAAGGTCTCAGGGGCCATATTGCTCAAAAACCCACAAGACAGCATTCTTTGGTTTCCTTCTTCCGGGGGCTCTTAAAGTGCTCGTGCAGCATCCTCCCGTTGCCTGCTGGATCGATGGAGCTTTGCTAATGGGTCGACATCTGCTAGCTAGCGTGAGGAGTTTTAAAGACTTTCTTGTACGTGGCACAAACACAAGGATGCAGTCTGTTTCCTTCAGCCCGACCATCCATTATTTAATTGCTCACATTTGTGTATGTTAAACGATGAGGCTGTCTACAGCGAGCACTGCACGTTGTTTTCCTAACGTATAATGTTTAATGCAACAAGAGTGGGGGGGGGGGGACTGTTGATTCAGATTTTCTGAAGGTGAGTGTGATGCTGGTATGAAATATATGTTGAATGTGCGCTGACTGATTGAGTGAGATGCACGTATTGATTGGAGTGGAGACTTAAGTATTGACCTGTTTTCCATCCCTACGATCAAAGGGAGTCTAAGCTTGAAATGAGTCTGCTCAGTATCCCCCCGGGGTCAGAGGAGTGAAGGTAGAGAGAATTACATTAGGTGTGACTGAGGAGACTTTATCAGACATGTTTCCCAAAAAACACTCGCAGCCAACTTTTCTGTGTGTGTTTATTTTAGATGAAATGGAGTGGATGGTGGAGCTCTGCGGAGCAGCTGTAGTCAGAGATCCTCTTCTGCTCGACAGTAAACAGGTAAGAGTGTCCTGACTCTCCCACTTGAAAAGATCATTTAAAAAGGGGGCAGTTATTGTGTCGTCCTGCATTCACATTAATCAGAGTCAGTTTTAAAATGCTGTAACACAGGGATAATATACAGGGATAATTGTTTTAAAATCAGATCCGTGGTGTTTGAGAGTGTTCAGGTGAGGGATTAACAAAATAGAAAATGTCCTTTCCTTTTGTTTTTCACTGATTATGGTTTTTAGCCATGCTAGCAGCACTTGGTCGCATACTGTGGTTTATGAACAAAGGCTTGCCAAACAAATGGCATTTTCCATTAGCATCTACATTACTTAAAGGCCTCATTCAGACAAAATCAGGAATCAAAGCACCAAACCTCCCATCCATTTTTAGTGTGAGTTGCGTGTTCAGGCTGCAGGAGTGCTCAACAGCAGGAGTTGCCATAAATAAATAAAAAACGACAACGACAAAAGAAAAAACGCAGCAGCCTGTTTTAGAAAAAGTTAAAATGGAATCAACATTTGGAGGAACACAATCCAGTGCTGCGGGGATCAGACCAGCTGGTCAGTTGCCTTGTTGTTTGAAGGTGCAGTATGTAAGAATTTGTGAGAAATGGGGCCAGCATATCACCAGAGTAACTGTTGCTAACTGTAGCTGCTGTTAGCTAGGTAGCTCAGTTAGCCATGCAGCTGATCGGGACTGGAATCGGAGCCAGAAGTGGTATTACAAGGAAGGACTGGCTGACACTAGCTGGTTAGCATGCTAATTTAAGTAGACATCTCTGCGACACAATACACAGTTGCCTCAGACATAACATCAAAACCTATTTCTTTGCATTCTGATGGTAATTTAAGTCCATTTTTGAATGTTTAAAGTAAAATTCTGAGTCTCTATTATGTTAGCTGGTGCCTCGAACAACATTATACTGCTAATCTGGTAGTGGAAATTCAGGCAGCCATCTAGGAGCAGTTCATGGACCACACAATTAGTGTCACCCCATTCTCCCACACAACATGCTGAACATTACAAACATTATGCCTCCTCCAAACATCGTTAGCACTGTTTTTTTTAGCATTTAGCTCAAAGCACATTCCCTTTTTATAATATCTTTTAGTTGTAATGATTGTGAAATTCATATCAGATTTCTGTGACTCACAAGCAAAATAGTTAAACTGTTACCTGCTGGGATTATGTGGCAGTCAGTGAAGTGCCTGGCTCCTCACTTATCAGTCCTTTGACTCACAGGCTCACTTCGCAGCCCCCGTAACAGTCGATGCCTGTCATTTGTCTCCTGGGTTTTATTTTATTTTTGAGAATGGCACATGAATGCTGTGTTGAACAAATGTCACATTAAAAATGATGAAAATGGACTAATCCCCAGATCCAGTTTCAACCACAGTTTACTCAACCATCCTAAAGCCATGAAGTTTGAAATGCTGCTAATTGATAATCTGACAGACAGGTGAAAATATCATATATGTGTCTAAGTGTATATAAGCTGCTTATTGCTAATTTTGTTATTGTAATTGGGCATAATTGGGCATGTGTTTTTGTTGCACAGAAGTCTCATCAGCTGGTCATCGTTCAGCCTGGATCAGAGTCGCCATCGTCCACATACTGCAGTAAGTCTGAAAATAATCACAATTTTCACCTGCTACTTTATAACAGGTTCTGTCCTGTAGTTATTCTAATTCAATCTCTTCCTCATTCAAACACACACATCACACACTCACACACACACAAACAAAGTGATTACACAATCGCTACTTGGCTTCCCCCGTGGGATCAGGTCTGGCACAAGCACGGGCATGCGACGAGTCAAACAGGAATGGCGTGTTAAGTCATTTATTTTGTTACATAACAGGCAAACTAAATAACAATCTATTGTATTGGGGACTGAAATACCGTTAAAAGTGAGGTTTCCGTCTGGACACGCTGCAGTGAACGGATTCACAAGTATAGACATCCCTGATGGTGCGCCTGACCGTGCACCTACCTGCCCATTAGTACCTGGACTCGAATGCGCCCGCGCCTGTGGGAGGACCTATCGGACAGTGACAGCGCGGCGAAATGGCAGCCGCTGCCAGTCCAAAAAATGAGACAGATTCCCAACAAGAGTGGAGGGGAGTGACTCGCTGGGAAAGCGAGTGTGAAAGAAGTTAAGCAGCAGAGAAAATGGCCAAGAGAAAATGTCAGATTGGAGCGAATGGGGAAATGTCAAAACAAGTTGGGCACAGAAGAGAGAAGCTGCCATTGCGAGAGGAGAGGTGACAGTTAGGAACGGAGAGGGGAGCAGGTGACTCCGAGCACCCCCTTCCCCTCGCTCTCCTGGCATCCTAATTTGCACCGCTGCATATTTAATGCCGCTTTTCCTCTTCCACGTCCTCTGGCACTTAAAGCCCAGGTAATCGAGTAGTCCGTCACCCTCCCTTTCCTTTATCCTCTACTATTGCACCATTGATTGAAATCACACACATCTCTCACTCTATCTCAGCCCATCCCTCTGATGTATTGGAAAGTGTGCGTGTAAGCGCACGCTCTCCAGATTGTGTGTTACAAGACTGATATTATAGACATGGCAGTTCAGTGTATTGCTTGAAGGAACATGTATTGTTTGCACAGTTGCAGATAAAGATTAGGATACATTTATATTATTAGTATTATACTGTTTGTAGAATTAGATTCTAGTTGTGACTGACTACGTAGGATTTGTTTCCTACTTGTGTGATCCGAATATTTACTAACTCAAGAGCACGCTGTAAAGTTCAAGTTATAATTCATTTAAAATCATTTTGAACATTCACAGCATGGTTTTATCTAACAGAATAGTCTGCTGCAAATCCATATTTGTTAGTGTTTAACCTTTCAAAAACGAGATCGGCACTGCAGTCAAGAGAGAAAAAAAAGCAGCGCCATAAATTACATCTTATATAACCACAAACACGGGATAAGAAAAGTATGAGATGCAAAATCAGAGTTATGCAGCATTAATGAGCTGATAAATAATATATATTAAAAAAAGGAAAGGCTAGTATATAATATAAGGTAGAAAAGTGAGAATTTCTTTAAAACTTTTGGGAATTAATTGCAAGTTCTTGATAGGATGTAGGTACGAGTTTCATATCCGTGCACAATGATGATTCAGAGAGCACAGGTCCTTTCTCGTGTAATGAAAATTAATTTTATAATATTGAGGGGTAAAAGGGGAAAGAACATTGAACATTCAAACCAAGGCCAACGTTTGGTTCGGCCCAACAGATGTTCCTAGCAAATGAACACAAAAATGTATTAAAAGACAATGATAATATGAGTTACTGTTTATGCTGTTTTTTTTTTTTTGTTTGTGTTTTTTTACCTTTAGGCCTTGTAGGTTCCCAAATTAATATATTTCTTCATAATCTGAGCATGGCAGGCAGGGTGAAACTTTAGGGGTTTTAGATGAATTATCTTATAATTAAAGGGAACTTGGGGTCCTAGTAATACGAAAGCCCTGAGAGTTAAGTGAAGAAAAAAAAAAAAAGTTAATTAAGGAACTGCGAAAGAGTTTCCCGGGAAAACCTTTTGTTTCACCTGTTCCTGAGTCATAAACACAGGATCAGGATTGTCTCACTTGCCTCTCTGGGCTTCAATACAATAAATGCTTTTGGTCCACAATTATTTTTCAGTTTTGGCCCTCCAAGAGAAAAAGGTACCCCTGATTTGAAGACATGTGGGTGATGAATCTTTATTAGTACTTTTAGTGATCTTCAGTGGTTGAGAGAGAACTCAGAGGTCAAAGGTTAAGCTCACTGTGACCTCAAACCTTGTGAGTACTATATTTCAGGAATGCACTGACGGATTTCTGTCAGATGTAGCACAAACCTACACTTGGCCTCGAGGGTGAACTGATTACATTTAGGAGGTCAAAGGTCACTGCTACCTTACATATTTTGAGGTTGCGGTAACCTTGTGCCATGCTGTAGCTTCTTAGGGGCTTAACCTTCTGTAAAGTGTTGTCTTTTGAAGTGGCTGTTACATTTGCCTTTTACCAAAAATGAGATTTATCACTGGCCCGTCTGTGCACACAAAAAGGTTTAGTAATTAATTAAAATTGTACTCCGCACTCAATTATAATTGTAAAAGTCACTAAGTAGATTACATGGTGCAATGCATACTCAATCACAGTAATTTGAGTAGATGTAATCAGTAACTTCCACCTCTGCTTATGCTGATGGAGTTAAAGACTGTAAACAGACAACTTCCCATTTGTTGCTTGTTATCCTGAGTGTGCTTGCATGTGACTTTGTAATCTGTGGACTACCTTTGAAAGCCCTTCATTATCTCCCCCACAGGTCTCTCTAGACGAGCTACAGTGCTGACGCGTGGTTGGCTGTTGGACACCGTGGCAACCTACACACTCCAGAACTACAACAAGTACACAACATGAGCTGAAGAACTGCATGGTCTCCTCACGACCATTTTTTCATCCTCTTCTTTTTAAATGTCCAATATTGTTATTAAACCTTCATCCGTCTGTTGTTGATAAGCTGACAGCTCTCTGTACTGTGTGTGGGTGACATGATGTATATAAAGTTTAATCAACAGACGGATGGTTCCCTTGGATCGAGTCGTCTCTGCTTTTGCCCGTATCTTAAATGATAGTTGACCAGTTTTCAGTTGTGAATGTCTAATGGTGTCGAATACAACACCTTATACATTCGAACATGGATGAAATTGTATAATTTAATGAAATGAAATGGCCTTGGGGCCAAGGAAAATATGTAGAACCGCCCACACACAAATCGCATTGAACACCAATTCATATTTTTAAATTTGGGTCGAGAGCAAACATCTCCATTAAGAACTGAAATACATTGTATTCAAGTCTCTAATCATCTAAATTATGCAGAAATGGTTAGATAACTTTCTAACGCACCAGGAAGCCAATTTTAAAAAAACTACTTTGGGTTGAGGATATATATCGGAATAAAACTGTCTTTAACATCAAGCTAAGGAAATGTTTGACCTTCTCACCATGCAACATCGTCCTTGGGGTTTCACAAAGAAACTATTCACAGCATTTAGTGCATAATGTCTCCCATCAGGTCGAATGTACTTAATAAGCACTTGTCACCCCTGTTCTCCCGATGCTCCCGCTGCTGTTTCATGTTTCTGCGACTGTTGTTTTCTCAAATCCCCCCGGTGCACGCCAGCTGTGTGATCATGGCGGAAAAGCCTGTAGCATTCCCCGAACACGGCATGTACACTACAACACGTTCCTGAATTATTGAGCAGTTCATTGTGGAAAGAAAACGAGAGCGAGAGAGGAGATTTACGGGAAGAGGCCACATAAGTGACCCCTCCGTGTGTGTGCTCGACAAGGTTTTTCATGTGACCTTGAGGAGATAAAATCTGCATTAGATCAGATTATTAGAAATACTGCAGTAGCATTTGTTTGTGCAGTGGTTTGTAAAGAAAATGTATTGTAGAAAGATTCAATCTAAATCTTTGTGGATGAAATAGATTGAAATCCCTCTCCATGAATAAAATGTCATGGAGCTGAACTTCGAGCTGCGAATCGAAATAATTATTGTCCTTGTCGAGTATACGTTCGGTCAATAAGGAAAGAAATCTCCTAAACCAACGGGCTAAAACCCAGAGATATTCAGCGTGCTATCACAAAGGCTGAAATTAGGTGAAATTTGTCACATTTGTGTGAAAACTGACCTGAAAACTGTTGCCGATTCTCTACTGATGGACTTATTAAATACTGGACTAATTGTTTCCGATCTGGTTGACGCACTCGGCACCAATTACACAGTCAGGTTTTTCATCTGCTCGCAGAAGGTGGATGGAGTGTTTGCAGTGTCTTAAATGCAAATTAAATTGGGCCACCGCTTTGTGGAGAAGTACTACCACATGACACACATTTCCCTCTAGAGGCCAGTCGACATGAAATATAACTATCTGCTGGAAATGTGCTGCGAGGTAATAAACTCTGAAAAACACTTAAAAGACATTAATTTGTTAGTTTTGCATGTCAAAGCCATGTTTTTACAGATGAGATACTTGACTGGCCTTCATCAGACCCGGCCTGCTAACAACATTCGCTTAATGTTGTTAGTGTTGTAACAGAACTCGGATGTACAAACTAAATTTCCCTGTAGATAATGTAGTAAATTAAACTCCCTCACCTGACCTCATTTTAAAGGCCACGTTCTCACCTTTTAGTTTGCCCCTCTAGTTTTCAATGAGGTGGATTTCCATGGCAAATTGCCACTAAAGGAATACTGTCCTTGGTTTTATTTCAAATCTAATTAAATGATTGTGTTGAGCCATAAATTCAGTGTGAATGTATGTATCACGAACGTTAATGGGTAAGAGTTCATGTTATGGGTGACAGCTGTTTCTGGTGGTAGTTTTTGTTGTTTTTCTTTGTGGTGAATCTCCACTTTGTAGGAGAGCTGATCATCAAATATTGACTTTTTAAATAGGACGATTCATTATTATGCGACAGCTCCTTCTTTAAACTTAAATGATCAGAGGTGGAAGAAGTTCTCAGATCTTGTATTTAAAAATAGCGTTACCACACCATAAAAGAAACGATTTTACAAGCAAGGAGTTATTGATTTATTTTTCATATATATTATGGGATGATTGACGAATTAATGTTTGGTAAAGGTGGCTGAACCATTTTACATGGTTAGTATCGAGGTAGCTTGTTGACTTTTCCTCCGTTGCTGCTTATATTTTGAATTATAAAACCAAATCTGGAAAGTAACCAGTGACTAAAGATCAAATAAATGTAGTCAAAACTGTACTTGAGTAGATGTACTTGGCTTCTTTCCATGACTGTAAAATATAAGTAAACAAATATATAATCATTGGCAGGTTATGAAGTTTTGGTCAAAATAATAATAAACACAAAGGTGTCTTACCTTTTCTGAGAAGACACTCTACACACTTCCTTACAGTGTAAACCCAGTTTTCTGTGTAAGCCTCGCTGCCTCCTCTCCCTTTGCTCTCTGCTTTTCCTCCTGCCTCACCAGCTCCTCACTATCTTCTATATTTTATTGGAGAATCATTTTCCAGGGGCATGACTCAGTGGAGCCTGGTATATGGGGGGGTTCAAGCTCTCTGATATTGTGTAGCAATGTTGGCAAGTTCCAGCCTCATATTTTATGAGAAAAGTTCGAACTATCAGGTTCTTTAGACATTTTTACCTGCCTGTGTGGACCGAAATAACACCCAATGACTGAAAATATTCATCTTAGTGTAATTACACCCCTGATTCAGCTAGATTGAGACTGTCTTAAATGCATACTTAAACTAAAGACCTGAGTAGTGTGGGATCATGGCAGTCTAATTCGCCGACTGCATGACTGAAATAGTCAATAATAAACAATAATACAATGTGATAATATCGTCTGAATAATCCAGTGTAGATGTCCAGCTTTGTGCATCTTGTGTTTATCTGGGTGCCTTCTCACTATTAATTGAGCGGGTGATACTTAGTAGTAGTTGTACTTTCACAGTTATGGTTACAGACTCGCTCTCCTCCTCCCTACAACTGTACAATGGATAATGTATTTGACCAAAAAAAAGAGATGAAACACACAGTAAAAAAAAATACAAAGCTAGATTTGATTGCAAGCCTTATTTTTTGTGTACATTTCTATAGATATTGCAATAATATAGTTATCATGAACATTTAAAACATTGTGAGTGCTCACCTCAACAAAATACTTAACAAGGGTTGAGGCGTTTTTGGAAATTTTAATTCAGAAATGTTACATGTTACGTATATATATTTAATTCATGCAAAGTGAATTTTGCACTCTTTGCTATTAGAGCACAAAAGTTTCCTTCGGCATTTTAGGAAATATACATCTTAGCTTTCTTCTTGTCGAGAGATTAATATCACTCGCCTGTGGAGTAAAGCATCAGTCCCTGGAGTCCAAACTAAACAAGGAGAAGCAGCAATCAGTTACTTTGTGCCACATATCTGGAACTAACTCCCAGAAAACTGGAGGTCTGCTTCAGCTCTCAGCTCTTCTAAATCAAGATTGAAGACCTTTCTGTCTGCCACTGTCTTTCACTGAGGCAATTTCAAGGCTTTGAACTGCGCTGTGACTTTTATTCTTTAGTCTGGTCCCTTTCAAACTTATTCTATTTGAGCCTATTTTCCTTTTTCTTAACTTGTTCTAATGTTTTGTTTCTTGATGTCGTCCTACTACTGCTATTTTAAATGCAGTTTTTAATTTCTTTTTATGTAATGTAATGCTCCTGTAATGCACTTTGAGTTTTTTTTGAGCCTTGTGTCTGAATTGTGCTCTACAAATAAACTTGCCTCGCCTACGGAAGGTTAGCGTAGCTCAGCAGCAAGACTGAAGCGCCTCTAAAGCCTACCAGGTAACAATGTTTTTTACTTTTTTCTGATTTTGTTGAGCTGTTTCCCCTTCTTTCTCTAGTGTTTGTGCTCAGCTGAGCTTACCGCCTTAAAGTTTCATATTAAACAGATGCTCCCCAAAACCGTCTGAATGTCATTGTCTTGCGTTCATGACTTTATGTCTTCTCTCTCGCATTCACGAAAAATAAGACCTCGTACACCGTGTAGATAATGTTTTGTTCGCATATAGAAGACATGCCACCTTAATAATGCATGTTTCTACTTATAGCACTAACTCAATGTCCCTCAGGATGTGTTGGTGGTCTGCAGAGCGGTGATTATGATCTATGCAATAACCAGAACGGGTGCTGTGGGGGAAGTCATATCTGCGAAACCATAACCGATTGAAACAATGTGGATGTGAGTGAGTGAGTGTTTGAAGGGCAGAGATATTGCAGGGAGAAACAGATTGCTCCTGCGGCTGCTCTCAACTCTTCTAGTAGAACGAGCTTTGAACAATTAGGCCTCAAGGACGTAAGTCAACTTGAATGACTGCAGCCTATATCAGCCCAACATAGAAGGCCAAAGTGTTGTTTAGAACTGTTATTAGTGCTTGTGTATGAAGAGTCATTCTGAATAAATCTGCTGAAGAGATTGTACATTACATGGCACGCCTCCAGACATTAGTTTAAAGACTTCTTTAACTGCACCTTTTATTCCTTTGCACTCCTCAAGAACACCGAGAGAACATTTAAAGTCTTTCTGCAGATCAGTAACTGTTCTGCAATATATGCCAGTGGCTTTTAGTCGCAGGACGAAAACAAGCGCTGCATCCCAGCGTCATTCACGGCCATGACAACAACAGATATCATAAAGCAGGTGGCTGAAAATAGAGAACGAGCCCACACGAAACACTAATGTCAGCACGTTTGCTCCGAGGCCTTTTGAATGCCAGATGTGCGGTGCCAGACGCCGGAGTGCCAGGACGCTGCTTTCCTCCAGTCAGCTGATTTTTTTTCAGTGCTGAGCTGCAGCGGAGCGTGCATTCAGCTCGGTTACTCTGTATGGGCGCTGGGGTTACAGCATGACACCGAGTGGAGGCTCACAATGCTGCACTGTTTGCTTTCTCCTACTGTACAATTAACTGGATGGTTTGAGCTCGAGTGCTTTGTTGGTTTGATAAAGACGCGAGGGGTGGAGGGTCAAATCCCGATGACAAAAAGTCAGTAAATGCCACAGAGAATTTGTCACTAAAGGTCAGACTATTGTTCACAAGACACGACTGAGAGTCTGCACACAGTCTGATATCGCCTTGTTGGTGTTGTTCCAGGAACTTCGTCGCAACTAACAAATCATGTTTTTGTTAATGTCAGGTGTCCTGCGTTCACCCCATGAAGCCACAGCAGCCTGCTCAAACAACAGACTTTGTTCTTTTCTCAACATTAATTATTATGTTCTAGGAGCAACAACACCAACACAGCGATATCAGATAGAATGAGCGACTACAGTCATGCTTACAGGTCTCTGAGCTAGGTGCAAATGTGCTCATGTCAGCATGCCACGGTTGTAATGCCCACATGCTGCATTTACCAGATATAATGTTTACCATGATTGCAATCTTGGTTTAGTGTAGGGGTGTGCCAAAATATCGATACTACGATATATCGCGATATTTTGTCTTGAGGTACGTTATTGATACACTGGTGCCAAATATCGATATTTAAAAATGTAAAACAAAATATATATATATATATATATTTTTTCTTTTGGCCCACCACCACCACCCCTCTTCAGAGGACAGCTTTATCTTTATTCAAACATAGGTATACAACCAAATAAAATTAAAAAAAATGGTTTAAGTAGCTCTGAAACCCACACATATAGATATTTAATGATAGTTGTAGTCAGTGTGTGTGTTAAGAAGAGACACTGTGCAATATACTCTTTGTTTACTTGGCTGTCATTCATGTGAAATTGATTGACAATGTTTTGTAATTCCTGTGAAATGGATTCAGTGCAGTCAATAAATTCTGAATTTCTTCAGTGACACAGATATCGTGATGTATCGTGGATGAAATTCCTTGCAATATATCGATTATCGCAGAATCGCTGTATCGTGATATTATCGTTATCGTGGGCAAAATATCGTGATAGTATCGTATCGCGAGGTACCTGGTGATACCCAGCCCTAGTTTAGTGTGTTGGCATATGCTCGCATACAGTTGTGATAGGAATGTTGTTCATTTTGCAGCTGTTTTGGTCTTGAAACTCAGTATTGGACAGCAGTTGAAAATAATCACCTAGGTATAAAATCTGGTAGTTGTCGAGACATTATTTTTGAAAAGCTGGCTGTACAAACTTTAAATGTTTATCAAAATTCAAGGCAATCCATCTCGTACCAAGCATTTTTTCTTTTACCACTAAACAACCACGTAAACATCTTGGTGGAGCAACATCATCAAAGTCAGAGGGCTTAATTTCATCAGACGCACCAAATGGTTTGTAACCGAACCGTCTGAGAAGCTGTCCTTGAAAAACTGCATGGAACAGGACAGGCACTTAAAAAAAAAACACTTAGCATGTGATTGGTTGAACCATCTGTCTATCGGCATCCATCCACGGGCTCGCTTCAACCGATCAGATTAACGAACCTTGCCGAAGCCAGTGGGAAGCGGACTGAAAATCTTTTCTATTGATAAAAGCCTACAGTGCCGTTCCTTGCTCTCTTTCAATGAAAGATACACCGATCAGCCAAACCATTAAAGGTAATGTGAGTAACATTGATTATCTTGTTACAAGGCAATGTTCTCCTGACAATCCCTGGGTCCTGGCATCTCTGTGGATACCAAACACCATTGATGGCAACGACACTCCCCCAGTGGCAGTAGCCCCCCCCCCCAGGAGGACAATGAGCCCTGCCACCACAAAGACTGCTCAGGAACAGCTCCAGGGATGAGACAAAGAGCTTAAGGCGTCACCCTGACCTCCAAATTCCCCAGATCTCAATCCGATCGAGCATCTGTGGGAGGTGCTCGAACAAGTCCGATCCATGGAGGCCTCAGCCTCCAGCATACAGGACCCAAAGGATCCACTACAAACGTCCCAGTGCTAGACACCAGAGGACACCCCCAGAGGTCTTATTACCATGCCTTGACAGTTTAGAGCTGTTTTGGCTGCTCTTTATTAAGCAGGTGGTTTTCATGTTGTGGCTGATTGTGCAATCCATCCAATGGTCCAAAACAAAGGGGTGTAGAGACTGACCAACGATCATCCCCAGACAATAATGAAGCCTCTTGATGAATTCAGAAGTTTAGTATCAGAAGTGGAATAAAACCAATTTGTCAGTAATCACTGGGGTTATTTGCAGAGCAGGGAATAACCAATTTAAATATCATTTATTGGTCACGAGGTGTGCTTCCTCTTCTTTGTCAAAGCCTCTTCAGCAGTAACTGAGTTACGGCTGCCTGTGTGTGTCGGTCTTTGTGTGAGAAGTAGGCTCGGTTACCCGTTACTCATTGCAGTTGTTGGGTCTTAACGCCTCAGTGTGGACCGTGGTATCCCGTCCCGGGTGATATTTCTGTTCAAACGTCTCACTGGGCAAATTAGCACACAACAATCTGCCCGGCCATCTGGACCGTTTCGGCGTGTTTGTTTGTGAAGCTGCACATCTGTGTTCGTGTATGCAAACATGTACGAGCAGACTGACATTCTTCAAACACCTGAGGGCAGAAAGTTACCCGGCAGCTAAATTTGGCATAAGCAAAGTGATCAGTCCTGATTTACTTTTTGATTTTTGATTTTTTTATAGTGACATGAGAAGATTTATCTGCTTTGGATTGTTCTACATCTCCAACAAGAGTCACAAGCTGTGATAAGGGAAGCTACAAGAACAGAACCACTGGAAAGATCCAGATGTTGTGTTGTCATCTTTCCTTTTAGCATAATCATTCAAATAAAACTGAAATAACTGGTTTCATAAAAAAAATTGTATTTTATTTTTTTATTTTTTAATGAGGGCGAAGGCGTAGGTGCCATTTTAAGGATTTTAATCCTTAAAATCCCTCTTTTTCTGCCAAAACCATGTCAGCCACACAGACACACACATAATAGAGATTATTTTGTATGCCTTAATACATGTGTGGAGGGGATCTTTAATATTTAGCTCAAAGCTCAGCTATGCCTTAGTGCAGCCTCACTGAGCTGCTGGTGTGACTCTCAAAGGAAAAATGCCAAATATTCCCCCGTTGCAGCATCTTTAATGTGAAGATTTGCTGGTTTTCATTGTGTTATCTGACAGGACACAGAACATTTTGGACTGTTGTCAGAAAATCAAGCAAATAAGCAAAGATGTCCGGGAATTTTTGAATGTCATTTTTCACTCTTTATTCACTTTAAGATTGAATTTCCAGATTTAACACAAATGGAAATAATCGTTATTACAGAATTATGTGTATTTCGTATGAGATAAACAATGTTACACCTGAAAAAAAACTAAAAGACAAGTAGGTGTCTAATGTTTGACTCATGCTCGTGTTCTGTGACTAAAATTCAGCTATTTTAGACATTTTCCGATGTCTGCGTGCACATCACACACACGCGTCCGTGTCGCTTCCTTGAAGTCAAGCTGCTGTGAATAATGAGAGCGCTTGTCCACGATGACCCCGACTGCTCTCACACTTTGCCGCTGTGATCCTCATTAGTCACTGGCCTCAAGCCTCCAAAAAGTATTTTAACAGTATTTCGGTCGCACCCTTTGGCTGCAACCCCAAACACTGTCTGGTAGCGTCTCTTCAACTTTAAACGACGGGTCACGAACATCGCAATTGTCGATAAAACTAACCAGTTTGGGTTCTCTTGTAAACAAGTCTCTGAAACTTTCCCCCTTACAGAACGAGGGGCACTGAATTTACATAGTTGGAACAAACAGTCAAGCCTTCCAGTACAAGCTTTGTTTACTCCTGGTTAAATTTGCAAGAGTTCCGCTGTAGTACAAATCCAATTTCAGAAACATCCCCCTTCTTTTATTTGTGTGTGTGTGCATCCGTATGTATGCTTCTATGTGCAGCTGTATTTTGTTTCAGTGTGTGTGTGTGTGTGCTCTCCCTCGTCTTGACTCCACAAATTTGCCGCCTTCATTGTTGCGCGGAGAGAACAGCAGCAGAAGCCATAGCCCTCGTGGACACAGGGCACATATATTTTTAATCTGCTCAATTTTACATACTGTTTAAATGGGTCCTGCATTTTTAATGACTCACTCTCTCCCACTGACACGGCAGCCATTATCCTGACATTGCTATTATGCTGCTTGTGTTTTGGCGGTCGGCGCTTGTTGTCGGCCTTATTTCACCTAATTCCTTTTCCTCGTGATGTTAAAAGCTGGGATTTGAGCAAAAACTAAACTGATAATAGAGCGGCGCTGTCAGCCGCCTTCCACCCTCGGAGCATTAGGGTGTAGTTTTATGGCTACTGACACTGTGCGAGCAGGAAGGGCATTAAAGATGCAGAAGGGTTGAGCCTTGGTGGTCACTGATCAGCGCTACTTTATGGCGGAATTAAAATGAAAAATGGACCCCCCGTAAAGTGTGTTTGCATCAAGATAATGGTGCATGTAATAATAACGTGGGGAAAGCAGTACATCTAGATAGATTCCTGTCTCGCTCAGACAAACTTTCTTACCTTTGCGGAAACATTCCAATCAATTTTACATGTCAAGAATTAACATAAGTACATACGAACTTTTCACACGACCGAGCGTGTCTTCACTTTACTTTACAGGCAGTTGGCTCGTCTTACAAGGGACTTATAATGCAGGTCGTAGACTGGAGCTGAAGCTGAAAGTTGTTGTAAGAGTTTCATTGTTGCTTCATTCCACATTCCAGGTAAAAGCCCAGTGATTAGATGGTTAGATTGAAAAGCAGCAGGGCTCTGAATCCTGAGGAACAGGAACCGCGGGCGTCGCCCTTCTACCTGAGAGTGCTGATTCAAACCCTGCTGACGCTGTTACCGCCTGTCAAAGCATCTTAGGTTGTAGCCTACGCCTCAGCCACAGGCACAAAGAGAATTTGCCCCTGGGGGAATACAACATAAATTAATCAGGTACATTGAAGTGCCTTTACTTTAAAGATGATTCTGCAAATGTCATGCATGAATTACGTGGAATTAGCTGCGTGTACACAGGCTGCGAGCTTCTTGTGACACACGGGGCACTATTTTATGGAGTGTGCTGTTACATCATCTTGAAACGCCTTCACTAATCTGATTTCTGGTAAATATCAACCATTTGATTCCACTTATTATTTTCTGACAACAATAGCTTTCCTGTTCAGTTTTTTTTTCTTCCTTTGTTTTATCAGCGCAACTCCCATTAGTATTGCGTTACATGATGAGACTCAACTAAACCTTTTATTATTTCCAACATGCGGGCACCAGATCATGTTTTACAAGACTTGAGATGTCTAGACTCCTTATCAAAAGTATGATTTTTGTCAGCACAAACAAGGCTGAGTGTTGTTCTGAGGTCTCTTTAAATGTATCCAGTGGTGTCATGCTTCCCAAATTTGGAAAAACTGTGGTCCCTCATCAGAAATATCCAGTAGTTGGATCATTTCCAACGTGAAAAACACATATTTGAACTATGGTCAGTGGCTGATGATAAATAAAACTTCCATTTTATCATGGCAACTAGGCTAATATACCAAATTACATGGCAATCCTTCCAGTAGTTGTTGAGACATTTCACTAGAAATCCAAGATGTCAAACTTACAGTGGAGCAAGAGTAGGAGTGAAGGGATCAACAAATTCCCAAAGGGGTTTATCCTCTGGGAACATCAATAAATGTACAGAATTTCATGGCAATCACTCAAATAGTTGTTTAATTGTTTCACTAGAAAACAAAGATGTCAACCTGACAGTACCGTGAGGAGAAGAGTCAAAGCATCACCAAAGTCAGATGGGCTCATCCTCTGGGAAGCATGAATAAATGTACACAGTTTAATGGTAATTTGGTATCTCCGGGTCGTGGTCCAGCCAATCCAGAGTGCCCTGCCATGACAGTAGCTTACAGCAGGTTCCTCTTATCTTTTCAAGTACAGGACCATCAGTGTTTGATATTGTTGTCCCACATATCCTCCCTTGCTGACTAAAAACCTTTTCAAGAACTACAGAATGTCACATCAACTTCAACATCAGCTGGTTCTCTCATTCATCCTCCTCCTCCATTAGCTCTTGTATTGAATCTATTCTGCTTCTGCACTCCACTAAGGACTCACGCCTGGTTGCTTTTATGCCAGGAACTGCATTATATTCTACTTATCGTGAGTGCCTCTGGCTAAGAGCGTTAGCTAAATGTGAAAAAAGTTCAAGCATATTCCGTCTTATTTAAACAGACCACTGCTACTTTGAACACAAATGGCTGTACTCTGGTTGTAACACCTGTACACATTACCTGTTCCACACAAAATTGTAAAGCTGGAGTTCATTTGTGCTCTTTGACGATGGAAAAAATAGAAATAAAAAATAAGAACATTCTCCAAGTGGGAGCCTAATGATCTTTCTTACATCTCATACCTTCTGGAGTTCATTTTTCCACTTATTCCGGCTGCTTTTCTCACACAAATCCCCTCGACTAAATGGGAAGCATCTGACAACTGCTGAAAAATTGTTGCCATTAATACACTGGAAAGCTTTAGCTACCATGTACTCTGCAGCCGCTCCGCAGTGCTATTACTTAGCTGCTGAGTGGAATGCCATTTAGCCAGGTGAGGCTGCAAGGACGGGAGGCGGTGAGTGTTTGCCAAATCTGTTAGCTCACTTCAGCCGGAGGCCAAAAAAGCCTGCAAAGCGACATCTTTCACATTCTGTGTAGCATCATCAAACATTCCATGAACCAAAGCAGAGGCTGACCCGGCGCCTGAGGCTGAGGTCGCACCTGCCTGGAAGTTCTCCTCTGAGTTGACTTTGCTGATCCTTCACAGAGCTGCAGCTGGTGTGCAAAACTGAAGTATAGAGAATCAGAGTAGTTAGATGGAAATTCAAGTCTAATTATTGCCCTATTATGACAGCCCAGCCAGCCAGCAGGCTTATTTTTTTCCTCGATAATGATAATAGAGAACGTGACTTTGCGTGTGGATAATAAACCAGTATTTCATCCACTATGATGAAAATAGTGGACAAAATGACCCGTGCTGTTATTAACCGCCACTAGCAGTTCTGATTCAATTACTATTCTGACGTTGTCATACTGTATAAACACAGGATTGTTGCTGCTCCCTCCGTGAGGTCGTCCTCTTCCCCCCTGACTGGGGGCCTGCCTCAGTCTCACCTCGGGCATGTGGTGCGACCTCGCGCTCCCTGCATGGCAACATGGCAGCGATGCTGTGAAATGTCACTTTGCCGTTGCTCACAGAGGCAGCGAGTAGCTCCAGGGCCTTATCCATGGTGGTGGGAAACAAATGGAACAAGAGTCACAGTTAAAGGTCAGGCGACCAGGCTCATGAATACAGTCCACGATGGCTGGATACGTTTTACATATGAGGGGAAGATTTATTCATATTTCTTACGCTGTTGCTGAAAGTTTTAAAGGATTTGTGTAATGGCAGCATGAAGATTATCATTTTGACTCCGGTGGCGGCAAATGTTGGCTGGTTTTGTCAACATCAAACACACAAGGGCGATCTAAAGCCTTTCTAAGATGGCATGGTAATAATGCATATTCTGACTGTGCCAGTTTAATGACAAAAATATATAATGTTCCAGTCATATACAATATATTACAGCTGGCTCCCTTTCAGAAGCAATCGCTGGGATGACTCTGTGAGCGGTGAAAGAGAATAGGTCAGGACAGATAACTCACACAGATGGAAAAACACTGCCAGCTATAACGTTGCATTGTATTATACGCCCATAGAGATAGAAGACCTCAGAGGAAAAGTACAGCTTGAAATGGTGCACCTTATAAATAAATTATTTTGACCGGTTATTAATAAAGTTAAAATAAAGCAGTCTCATATCCTGTATGTGCAGCTAACCATCTGCAGTCATTAAATAGCCAACAGTTGCAGGTGGAGAGACATTTATCAACAGTGAAATGTGCCAACAGTTGGATTAGCATTTCTACAGGAGCCTAATGTTAAATGATGATTTGATATATCATTAGGTCCTGCAGTAGGTGTCAGACGGTGCCATCATAAATTTACTGAGCCCTTTAAACTGTCTTTGAATACTAACCCTGCTCAAGCAAAGAAGAGATATCCAGCTATTTAAGCCAGCCTTCTACTGCGTTGTATTTGCTTTATCCCCACAGTGGATTCAGAGGCAGTTTAATCAGAAATTGTAACCTTAAAGGTGCAACTTTTAGATTATGGCAAAGAGCTAGCTGGTTGTCTGCTAACTCCCGTAGCAGTGCAACAGTATATAGACGTCTTTGTCATTATTTTGAAACTTTTGTTTCTTCACATTTTGTCCATAATGTTTATTTTCTTTAATGTTTTAGACTTCCTTAATGGTTAGCAACTGAAAAGATAATGGATATAGATAATCCAGCAGGATATCGGGCCATACTTTTTCACAAAACAACATCCCTTTAGCCTCAGTTAGCATTCAGCTACTTCCCAGCTAGCATATCTGTAACACGTAATGACAGCCAAGGCAAAAAATGTATTTGAAAATGTCAGCGCATTCCGTGGACTTAAACACACATGTAATCAAACTGTAATGTTAGCTAGGAAGTGGCTGAATGCTAACGTCAGCTAACAGGATATGATCACATATGTGGTTTTACCTTGAAATATGGCCCGATATCCTCCATTTCTTAGTACTCATCATCTTTTTTGAACAATTGAGAAGTTATAATATATCTTATACAATTCTTCAGAATACCTATGTTTACATAACTTCCCACCCCAAGCGCAACGTCAGAGGAAAATGGCTGCCGCGTGAATCTATGTTGTAGTCGGCTCTGTTTGGTGCAAATGAGCCATTTTTCAATGCTGAAATGTTTAACGTCACATGTGGTAATTGCTATTTAATTCATGTTATCTCAAATTATTGCAGATGGGCTGCCTTGTGTGTAATGTAGATTCATGCCATTATGTATTAGAATTCGCAGCAAAGTTATTTGTTGTTACCGCTTCTGTGCTTTTGATTTAGATTAAAAAACTTTTTTTTTTTTAAGTGAAAGCATATCCTCCCCAAGCAGACGGAAAGTGAGAGAAATGTTCTTGTCTTCTTGAGAAAAAAAATGTTCAGACCTGGAAATGTACTCTCTGCTCCAATGAACTGAGATGCAGCGAGAGCAACTATGGTCAAGATAAAAACTTAACAAATCAAGCATTTTTTCCATTACTACATTTAACTTTTTCTGAGCATAACAATTCACAGCCACAGACAGATAAATAAGTAGCATATTAAAAAGGTTCCAACACTCAGCAGATTAAGTTGTTTTTTTTATTTCATTATCACATGTACAACGTAATGCAACAGTCACTCTCTCTGCCCCCTCTGTGACTCTCCCTCCCCACTGTGGATTATTAGAACAATATTAATTTCACAACACTTCAGTATTATGCGAGTGATTATTCAGATTTCTATATTAAAAAGCACTTGTGGTTTAAGAAAATTAGTGTCATCTCAGCCCACGAGTTTTTGTTTGTCCAGATTTTCTTTTTTTTTTCGGCTCGTCACATGAAGTGGATCGGAGTTCACTATCTGGCATTTATGAAAGACTCGGTTTGCGTGCATCGTATTGTGCTTCACTTAATTAAACACTTACAGAGAGAATAGCATTTCAAAACAGGAAACAACATAATAGAAGTCATGACCAGCTCTGTAACTGCAGGTTCTTCAAAGGTGATGTTTTCCCAATTACTATTTTTTTCCTTTAATCTCCGTACTCACTTTTTTTTTCTGTCCTTGTGTTTCATTTGCTAACCAGCCTGTTTGTGTCCAAGACCACTTTTTGTCCACTTGTTCAAGTAAAAGCGTTAAAGAAAAAATTGCTTTTGCCACAACAATGACCCCATGATGAGAACACGGCCACAGAGAAAGAAGAACAAGGAGAGTTTCGCTAAAGATGGACAAACAATTCCTCAAATAAACTCCACAGGATAGCATTCGTTCTTGGTTGCATCGTAATGTCCTTTATGCAGTGCAAAGATCTGACAAGAATTCACCAATAAATTAAGTTCATGTGCGGTATGGTTTCACGTCCATCGGCACAAGCAGGTCAGGTTGCTGGTTGACTCTGGTCCTACATGAGCACGCAGCTTTTGGCCCGGTCCTTTCTAATGGCAGGTGGATGCTCGTGAATCTCAGTCCGGGGTGGCTGCTGAGAGACCCTCTTGAGGCCGCGACGTGAGCCAGCACGTTTTAGCTGAGGCCTGTGGATGCGGGACACAGACGACAGGGTGGTGACGTGGAAAACATCACGGACGCTGTTCTCTGAATACTTTGAGGTGCACTCTGCGTAGGCCACGGCACCGATCTGCCTCGCCAAGTTAGTGCCCTGAAAACACAGAAAAATACAGAACATGAATTTATAATTATTATTTTTAGGAGCAGCAGATAACATTTCTAAACATGACACTGAAATGTTATGACCTTATAAGGGTAGCAAACATGTTCGCAAACATTGCCTGTTTAAACTAGTGGTGGATTTCATCTTTCGATGTCGAGATTCAGTTCCCATTGGTCAGTTCGGCAGGAAGAATCGTTACTGTAGTTTTTTCGTTCGTTCGTTCGTTCAGTCGCGCTTCCGGTACAACGTTGTTCAGCAGTGAATCACATAATGCACAGTTCTCAGCTCCTCGTTCTCAAACGATCGCAGACAGTCAACATAACACTGTAGTTCATGGCCAATACATAGCTGCAACTTCATGATTATGTGTACTTTTAGACAACACAACAGCTAACAGCTAAAGCTGGCTCGCCAAGAACGAGTGACTGACAGAACGAGAATGCCAGAAGAGGAATCAGTGAATGAACCAGAACGATGAGCTACGAACAAAATGAAATATTTCTTTTTTTCATGGAAACGGTTGCTATGCTTTGCTGTTTCTCATTGGCTAAAATTCAACGACAGTGTCCTAGACTCAGCATACAATTGGCTGGCTCTCAGTCCTCCCCACCACTCTGATAACTTAACAGTGAACAACACAGCGACTGGTCTGTCAGAATGAATGAACAAACGAACGAGAGAGAAGTTAAACGGGGAATCAGGTCAGTTTGTTCGCGTGTAAGTCTTCCGTTCGAACTGATTCGTTCGCGACCGAGCCATCACTAGTTTAAACATTATTCATTTGGAGCCATGTTTGTGGGTAGTTAGCTTCAGTTATTAACCTTTCAGAAATTCTTTTTGTGTTTTAGGCTACATGATGAATGTAAGTTTGCAATATTTATTCTCCTTTGTAGCTCTGTTTTTGGTCTCCACCCTTTCCTGCTGGCTCTTTTAGTCAGTTTGTTAGTTAGCCTGCGGAGGAACTATCATTGATGTGAGCCTGTTAAAGAAGCTAACACAGATATTAACCTGTAAGAATAACTATCATCTATGTTAGCTTGTTGGGGAAGCTAATACTGATGTTAGTCTGCGGAGAACTACCATACTGTAGATGTTAGCCTGTTGAAGTAGCTAACATTGTTGTTATGAGATTGCTGACGAAGCTAACACTGACATTAGCCTGTTAGCTATAAAATGTCTCTGACCATGTATCAATGTATATATACACAGTAGTATATCCTCTTCTCCACAGCAGAGTCCTGGGTTGTGTTTGGCTAACAGAGCTAATAGCTTACCACTAATGGAGCGAAAGGAGCTAACAGAGCTAAACACACAGCAGGCTGAGAGTTTCTTTTCAGAAGAACAATGAAATGTTAAACATAAAACTGCAGTTTAATTGGAGGGTAATTTAGGTAGAAATACTATGAATGCTAATACTTGTAACTAGTATCTATAGATGATAACGACGAACTAAAGACACAACATTCTGCTTTTCTATCGTTTCTTCTATGTGTGACCACCTTTTTTGGTTTTCTGTTGTTAATATAAAAAACACTGGTGCTGCTTAAAAAATTCAAAACATTTATCGAGCTGTATGCTTCAGTTTGTGGTCCGAAAGCAGGTGACTCACCTAGAGAGCCACTGAGAGCCAGTACTCAGAGCCTGGGCAAACAAATTGTGTGTGTGTGTGTGTGTGTGTGTGTGTGTGTGTGTGTGTGTGTGTGTGTGTGTGTGTGTGTGTGTGTGTTAGAGGGAGAGGGAGAGCAGGGTCATGCGGTGGAAATGTTGGCTTTTCAATTCTTAAATGTCACACTGAACCATTTGGGATACTGCAGGACGCCTCGTGTAATTCAGCAGAGCCAAAGTTAAGCACTCACACAACACTTTCTTCCTTGGAAAGCCATCCGGTCCTGAGTGGATGGTGGACTTTGCAACACTATTATTATCACCATTTGTTAACAGGCTGGTATATTATCCCTATTATGTCCTTTTGTGGATATCAGGCCGCTGGTGTTGGTCATGTACAGCGAGGACTCCCCACTTAATAAAAGCCCAAGCCATCAGAGGCATAATAGCTAGCTGGGGCATGCAGAAAAGCTTAGATCCTCCACAGAGCTATGAAATATTCAACGCCTATCTGTGCGACTGTAAAACACACTTAAAACCACGCTTATTCCCAGTAGTGGTCGGCACCATCTTAAATCTGGACTGGTTCAACCTATAGGTAGACGATGCTTTCATTTTGCGTGCCTTTTCTCCTACAGCATTGCTTTAATCAATCCTTCTGACTGCCTCGAGTTTGTCACTTTATTCTTTCTTTATGCACTGTGTGTCATCAACCGGATTCATCGGCGTCTTTGGCATCGTCTCCGCTGTGTGACGGCGTAGGTGTTCAGCCATCAGTGTTAGAGTTATTCCATATTGAAGGGAGTATCTAGCAGCAGGACATGGTGATATTATTCCTCCTCTATGAGAAATATTAAAGGCTTCAGCTGTGCTAGCAGGGAGGCTGCATTATTTTTGCATTAATGGAAACGTTCCAACACTTCAAGTCTCTTTTTCTTTTTTTTTTATGCCCATAAGCCGATTACAGCTGTAGTCACACAGCTCATGTGCGGTTCATTCTGGGCGAATGCACTTACCCCCCTGGGAATACATCAATTGGTCAAGTGGCTGAAATGTCAAGGTTCTAGTTTGTAGCTGGCCATTAAGGAAAGATCAACGGCTAGACGTTTAATTCCATCCAGTTCCAACCTTTGCTCTATTTTTTCCCCTCTTTCTATTACATTGATCAAGTCTGAACACTCTGATGTAAATTGTTTGCCCGCAGAAGTACTAAATCTTATTCAGGCTCTCCTATACAACACGATGAAGGCCAACAGACACTCAATTCATCCTCAGATGCACCCGCAGCATTTTTACACTGTTGACTGTTCACATTTTTGGCAAAAACGGGCAATTGAATCAGGTGGGAATCAAAGGAAAGGGTTTCAAAGTTGCAGATTGCCGCTGGTTCGGTTTCAGTCAAACTTTTTGTTGTGATCAAAGGTTTCAGTTAATCCTAAAATAAAATCACTTTATTGCAGAGAAACTAATCTCAGATTTTGATGGACCAATTTTGATGCCATTACTGACAGGGAAATGAGGGTGGTTACCTTTGTGCTGTCGGAGGTATGAGGAAATATTAATGTGTTGACAAAAGCCTGCCGAGAAGCGGGAATTCAAATTTACATGAAAATAGGCTATTAAAATTCATGCATGCCACCGTTCATCGCTCCAAGACACAAAGAAAAACAATTGTATTATCGCACATCCTGCTGTTTGTCTCCATCGCTGCTCGGTCCCAGCTTCTTTATACTCCTCGTGTTTCTATATTTGCAGAAGTTATGATCTGAAGCGAATGTCATCCCACCAAATTCATTTTCACAAGTTTTGTTTGTGTGCACAAGGGAACAAAGTAATGGGTGTCGTTTTTTTGGGATGATACTATTTTATGTGTGAGTAAATCAGTGTAACTATAGGCAAATGAAAACCGCCGCAGTGGAAAACGAGGGAGGGACTGCACATTAAAAACTGTATGTCATGCATGTTCCAAAGTAATAACATGAATAAATTAAATACAATTCAGTTAGACTAATTAATTAATCCCATTATAGGTTTGGTACAGTTGTTGTTCACAGATACTCGCTACGATTTCATGGAAGAAGACATACTGTACTCCTCACCTGTTCATGGGTGACAGGAATGAGTCTGTGTTTGGCGAGCTCTCTCAGGACGTTGAGGTCCGTCCTCATGTCCAACTTGCAGCCGACCAGCACCACTTTGGCATTGGGACAGAACTCCTGCGTCTCACCCTGCCACTGTGGATCAACAGACAAATACAGCACATGTGAGTTCATCGGACGTTATTGATCAAATAACTCAGGAAAGTGTGTTGACACTTGAGACCTAATTACACAAACAAAGTTGTAAATCCTATTTTAACACAATTTAGGATGACATTTAGGACTCCGGTTTTTACAGAAGCATGTTTCCTAATTGCATTTAGGAAAAAAATCCTTTTTTTATCTTAGGAACCTAATTTATGGCAATTGTCCTAAATAAGAAAATAATAGAAATGGTGCCACCACTGTTTTTACATCTGTATGGAAATGAGAATGAATATGGGAAACAACATGAACACTGAAATATTATAATGGAAAGGCTACTCAAACTGCAGGCTAACTGTTTGAGAAGCTAACACTGTTGTTAGCCTATTGCAGAAGCTAACTTTGATGTTAGCCTGTTAAAGTAGCTAACACTAGCCTGTTAAATTAGTTGACATCAATGTTAGCCTTTCACAGATGCTAACTCTGGTTCTAGCCTGTTGGAGAAGCTAACACTGATATTATGCTTTTGGAGCTGCTATCATCGATGTTAGCCTGTTGCAGAAGCTAACACTGTTGTTAGCCTGTTGGAGCTAACGTACATGTTAGCCTTTCACAGAAGCTTACACTGATGTTGGGCTGTTGGAAATGCTAATACTGATGTTAACCTGTTAACTTAAGTTCCCTAACCATGTATTAATGGATTTATAGTATATAAATGAGGTTAAAACTACAATTGAACAGCTGTCTTCTCTTGTCAGTGAAGAGACCGTTGTTTTCATGGATACAAGCATTACAGGACTGTTCCCGATTGAAGAATTGCATTTAAAGTTCAGGTTAGGCCATGAGTTAAGGTATTGCTCATCTTATAGGAAGAGAGGATTTTTCCTATCATATAAACTTAATATAGGACAAGCAGGCAGGTATTTTTTCCGTAGTGAAACCCTTAAATATTATTTTCTCATGTCAAAATCGTGGGCATTGATCTTCTGCCAAAATAACCTTCACTCTTCCGGTATTTGGCTTTACACAAGATTTTGGTACCTGGCTACAGGCATTTGTTCCCATTAAGTCACAAGAGCATTAGTGAGGTCAGCCACTGATGTCGTTCAATTCATCCAAAACTGCTGGATAGATTTAATGTCAGGGAAAAGAAGAAAACACTTCAGAAAGATGTTAATTGAAAACCCTGTTTATCCAATATTGAGTTTTCAGTCAACCTTAAAGGACAGTGCCAATGTTTTTCCATATTATGTTGCCTTGATAATTTTTCAGTGTAAAACCCCCTTGTCTCTTACAACTCGGACTTCCAGGTTCATAGTTCAGTTGCACGACCACACCTCCAAAGCCCTCGGCCATAGCAGACCAGATAACAGATGAGAGACAAATACTGAAATAATAAAGCTGTTTTGTTCAAAGAGGCAGGAAGAAGACAGACAGAGAGACAGACAGTACTCATTACAGACCGCGGACATGACTCAAACTATTAAATTCTTTTTCTCTGCGACTCCAGTCATTATCTGCTCACACCATGGCACAGGCAACCACTTCGCACAGTTGCTCCATTTGTTCTTCTTTACAAAGAGATCTTTTCTCCTGGATGTCTGTGGCGGCTGTTACGGGCTCCACTGTGTTGTGCTGTTATGCAGAGCGAGCTGCTGCCTTTAAATAGGCCCCTTCCGACGAACAGTGCACAGTGGTGAATAGCAGCAATTCAGATGAGTCACAAAGGACCCATAGGAAGAGCGACTTATTGTTTGTGTTAATGTTAAGAATTGTTGAAGAGTTTTGTTCGGTACAAAGAGCAGAATGCGAGCTGTCACAGTAGAGTCTGGTCTATCAAAGGGGGAAAATGGAAGCCGGGTATTTTTGTAAACCTCGGCTGTCAGTTCAGTTTGAAAATACGCGCACCACTGAGGTAAATACACACTTCAAACCGCCAGGAAATGCTGTCTGTCACTCAGGACACTGAAGCCATGTCCTCAATAATATTTCTGAGACCTGAGGAGGAACAACCATCCATCACTTTGGTCCACAACTATTAGATTATGATGGAATAAGGGGCAAAACTCACAGACGAAGGTCTGCTAACATTTTGTGTTTCATTTTGCTAGATACTTGTAGATTAATTAATGTTGCGCGCGACTGACGATGATTTGTTAGCATTCAGTGACTCTGAACCCGAACCCTAACTATTCATTTTTTGTAGCCTTAATATTGCTTCTTTGCCTCAGTTGAGACCTTCTTCTATTTGTATTTTTACACACCTTATCTGATGAATGAGTGACAGTGACAGATAATGACAGCTGCTGTGCTATCGTCCAAAAATGGTGGCGCCTTCCCAGAATGCTCCATTATTCCCATTCCCTACTGTCATAATTGTTGCAAACTTTTGCATATTGTAAACCATCGTCTCGCACTTCATCAGGTAATATTTCACACTACCAATAATTTGGTTTATGATTAATTAGAAGGGGGGAAAAAATCAAAGGTTATGATTTTATTAACTTAATTCTTTATTAACTAAAGAACAGAGGACGGTAAGACAATAGAGGGTGTAAACAGAGAGGATGAAAATGGTAATCTGTGAGACCCGGCCAGTCAATCAGTGTCAGCAGTGATGTTACTGAGTAAATGACGGGTGCCGATTGTGCCTGTAGATCGAAGTGAATCAAGTAAGCACCTTTGTAAAGTTGTAACCACAGTTTTAGGCCCTACTATAAAACACCTGCTTTCAGAATGGAGTTCGGTTCACCAGTCCATCCCATCGACAGAGGGTAAGGGTGTTTTAATGTTGATAATACACATAAATTGAGATGACCTACCTTCTGATTATGAATCTCGTAAACAGCATAAAATAACCCTGGGAATGAAGCTGAACCCAAGCTGTTTTCCACCTGGCTCGGCTTGGCTCTTTGGTAAATGGTCACTTAATTGAGCACAAATGACCGTCAGAGCAGAGACAGCGGTTCTGCTTCACCACCGTGATCTAATTATTTTACAGTAACGTCACATCGGACGGATTATGAAACTGCAAAATAAAGAGTATAAATGAGAGAAAAGATGATAGATGACAGATAAATGGAGCTGGATATTCAATAAGGTACTCGTTTCTGTCAGGTCCATCCACTTTGAGGGCGACTGGGACTGAAGGGACACTCATCATCCACTATTTATTTCTTTTTCTCCACATTGTGACGCCAGTCATAAATCCACTGCAACGTAACATGTTTGTTTGCCTGTCTAGCCATCAGATTAGGGTGCTTGATAGCTAAAAATCCATACTGTATTCTAATTTTAAACTCAAATCGTTGGAGACTACAGAATTTGCATTTACCGCCAGTCAAATTAGAGGGCACCAGTATGGGCTGCTCTGATCTGTGGACTTTAAATCTGGTAGGTATCTTAAAATGTCTGTTCTGTTCTGTTTATAAGCAAAAAATCCTACTAACAAAAATCGAAATGAGTCATTTAGAAACTTTGCTACAATTATATCCAACATTTTGAATGCCAGTGTGCATGAGGCTCTTAAAAAAAAAAGTAAATTTAGACCAAAAAGTAAAAACATATTTTAGAAGTTAATGGAGTGTTTACTGGTAAACTAAATCTCTGAAGGTTTGTGTTTAAATCCAAGAGGTTTTTGGTAACGAGTCGAAGATTTTCTGAGGTATTGAGTTGCACCTGGTTGATGGAACCCAGTGACTACGTTGTGGGAGTCCTACGCTGTGCACAAATGTTATTTATACCGACTGAGGCTTGAGGGCTTCATTCAGCTACGTTGTAATAGCGGTTGGTAAAAACTTGTGATTACAGTTACAGACTCTTAAAATCACATGTTATTATGAGTCATTTCTGCCTTCGTGCTCAGAGTTTTTTCAGTGCTGACCCGCACGTAGAAGTTTAGCGTGCTGTAGGTCGCAGCCTTTAAAGGTTGGATGTGGAGACGCTGTTGTCTTTCCTCCAGCATGTCCTTCACGAATAATCTGGACACTTCAGCTCAAACTAGCGGTGGGATGGAGAGGCAGAAAGAAATGATAGAAAGCAGGGATGCTGGCAGGCTGTTAGTCAGAAAGTTATGAAAAAAAAAGGTGAGAAAATGTTGCCAGTTGCGAAGGAAGGGTTGAAGTGTTAAAAAAAAAAAAAGGTGACAGCCGGGTACAAACCGGGATAACATCTGAGGCTGGGTGATGCTCTAAACATGGGAGGTTTGAATCAGCATTTGGAGAGGGATCGGACTGGAGAGAACAAAGGACACGGAAAAGGAAAAAAAAGGGAAGTAATAGAGAATCAAGTGGTATCTTTGTAGCTTAGCAATGCTGGGGAAGAATAGCCCCTCTACAAGGAAAATTGGAGGGTGCGAGCATTGGCAAGGAAGAAGGCTGTCAGAAATTGACAGAAGAGAAAGTGCTGTGTACTGCAAGGGGTGTTATTGGAGTATAAAAGCTTGCAGATGGAAAATAAGCTAAAAAACAAAAAAACATGCTAAAGTAAATGGAAACAAGACATGATGGCACGACGCCCACACTTAAGTTAGAAAGGATAAGGTTTCCGTTTTTTTTCTATCCAAACTTTGAATAAAGCGACGCCTCAACGTGTCACTGTGGCATCCCGCGCACGCATTGTGAGGTCAGTTCATTCACCGCCACGACTAAGAGCAGGTCGTCTAATGAGGTCAAAGTTCAAGTTAGTTTCTCAAGTGGACCCCCTGCAGATGTGAGAATCCGACCACCATGAAAGATGAGTGTTCTGTCGTGCATTGATGATGTCGCTGATGAGTGATGGCGCGGGCGGCAGGAATGTTGGTGGTTCAAACGCTCCGACGCATTTGATGTCCACGTTTCATGAATGACAGGAAAACGAAAATGCATCGATATAAATGCTAATGGTTTGCTTGAGAGGAGTTTGTGTTCCATCCACATTTAATTACTCTCTGGTTTTAAGAAAATTACAGCTTTAAAGTACTATAGATTTATATTTTTCTATCTCGTCTTTATAGAATTCTAATAAAGTTGCTGATTGCTGTAAGCATTCCTCCTCTTCATACAGCCCATCAAGCAATTTCTTTTAAGTTTGACTATATTGTAAGAAATGGACGACAAAGCCAAAAGTAATCTGAGGCTTCAGCAGTTTCCAAAGTTACAGTCTATTTAGAATAAAATTCCCTAGTTTTGTTCCCATGAACAGTGTTTCCTTGCGTAGATACCAGGACAAGGACAAGCTATCGACTTGTTTTGGCAGCCTCAAGCTAGCTTTAGCTAAAGTTCAAGCAGCTAATGGGGTACAATACATACGAAAGCATTTCAGTTCAAATAATTTAAATGAACTGAAAATGATCAACAGACTGTGAAGAAATAATTTGACATTATTACTGTGTTGCAGAGATGTCTACTGAAGTTAGCATGCTAACCAGTTAGCCCCGACCCGTCCTGTCTCTAATACCACTTTGTATCTCGATGTGATACTCTGATGTGTGCGACAGCGACACTTCCTGGGCGCTCGGAGCTCCATGTGGGGACAGTGTCAGCTAATACGAATACGACCGAGCTTTGAACTAACAACAGCTACAGCTAGCAGCAGTTAGCGGTTACTCTGGTGATGTGCTGCCTTATTTGTTCGGAGTATGAAGTCCAGTTCAGCAGGTCAGTTCTTACATATTGCATCTTAAAGAGAAAAGGAGATGGAATACAATATTTTTCAGAATATTGTTTTCATTAATGTATATAACTTCAAACTAAGAATGGTTTTGTTCTCATTACCTACACTCGTGTTTTTTGGCGGCCACCGTGGGGAAGTGTGAGATGAGGTGTGCAGCCGCACCACTAGAAGCAACTAAATCCTACACATCGGATCTTATAAAAGGTGATATTTCAATGTTGTTAACCATTTATAAAACTCAATTTCTCACTGCGTAGTTGTGCTCTGAAGTGAGACTCTATCCTTTAAGGCTGCTCAGACGCCTGCCTTTGTGACGAGAGACAAAATGTACCTGAAAAACGGCCTCAGCTAACCCATAGAAAACAATTAAACGAGACACATTCACACTTTTTCACACCGTTAATGTGATACTGACCTTTTTCAGGACGCTGTCCATTGTCTCTGGACGGCTGATGTCAAAGCAGATGAGCACAGCGTCTGAGTCCGGGTACGCCAATGGCCGCACATTGTCATAGTAGGCCGAACCTGTGGGCGAGAAAAAAACACACACAGACATGACTAATGTTTCCAGGTGAATTATGGGTAATTTAGCTACTTTGCTTAAGAGTTAACTTTTTTATCACAAAGTGAGTCATTACAGAGCACCTTCAGCAGTAATAACTATGGTTAAATGTAATTACCATGAACTAAGCCACTCTGCAGATGACAATGAGTGGGTGTGATTCATTGCTTTCGAATGAACAGAGGGGGCTCGTCCACAAACCCCTGGTCCGTCTCTGCATCTGACAGTCTTGAATAAGCCAGCAGACAGACGCGTGACAGTGATATAATGAATGGCTTACACAAAGCGTCACCTGGTATTTCAGAATGGCATGTTTTTTTCGCCCGGGGCCCGCGGCTGAATTGAGCATTGTGACCTGGGCAAAGGGGACACATTCCTATCTGGAGGGGACAACATTCCCTCTCCATTTCGCTCATTGTCTTCAACACTGCGCGCTTTTGTCACCATACACAGAGCTTTGGCAATGTCACAACAGAAAAAAAACGCCTTTGGGAGAAAATTCCCATAGGGAGCCGGACTGAATCTGAGCCGCTGCACATATAGAGCACATATACGAAAACACAATCCAGAACATGTCTAGCAACATTGGAGATATTTTAAATCTTGTAATGAAAAAAAAATAAGGATACTCTTAATTTGCTTAAAATGTATTTAATTCCATGGTCTTACTCAGTGTCTCGTGGTTAATTGTTCAATACATCAAAACAGCTTTTTCTCTGCAAAACATTAATATATAAATTCATATAAATCCACTCTTTACCTTTAGCTTGTTAGCTGTAGTGGCTAGCAACAACAGTTTCACTTTGAATTATCTCGTATTTACAATCCTGTTTGGCCAATTATATGAGTTTCATGTATGAGAGAGGTGAGTGCAGGTGAACGGATCTTAAATGACTCCCGAGTTGCTGGTTTTGCAGACAATCCGTGCTCTCTAAGACAATATAAGTAGTAAATAAATCACATTACAGAAGCTCTTACTGCCATTTCACTGTGATTTTAAGATGTTAAATAAATCCCTGTTTGTTACAACCTTAGTTTTAGTGTTTTTGATCACCTTTTATCCATCTGCTTGCTGCCACAACTTAACAGAAGAGTTCATAAAACGTCATTATCTGTTTAAAAAGTCTGAATGTTTGGGACCCGTGCAATACCGATATTAGTCAGTTAAAAAAAAAATCTGTATCAGTTAAATCAGGAAGTAAAATCTTGTCATGAACGATACTTTGGATGGCCAAAACGATGATAAAATCCCTTTAAGCTGACAAGTCCTTTTGAATTTCGATTACACACATCAACACACCCGGAGGGCAACGTACAGGTACATCATGTGCGCCGAAAAAAAGCAGTCACTCTGCCCCTAATTTGTGTCCAGCCCCAAAGCAGAACATTTGTCTGTGTGTCGCTGTGGTCAAAAATGTCAAACTAAAGGCCACGACCATTTCTTTCCCCCATTCCCTCTGACTAATTCCCGCTCCTGGATTTTACACACACGCACACACACACACACACACACACACACACAGACTATCTCACTTTCCCTTTTGTGTTTGAGCACTTTTCTTGATGCAGAGCAGGTCCACGGAAAGTTAGGAGGGCTAATTCAATGAAAAGCCAAAGGGAGCAGGGGAGAGTGGAAGTCTATCCGACGGCGTCCATGAACCCCCCGTAGGTCTCCATCGCTGAACCGACAGCTGTAGCTCAGCTTCACACTGTCAGCTCCACCCCTGCGTCAAGACGGCAGCTGTGATCGAACGTGGTGTTAAGAAGTTAGAGTCTCTGTAAAGATTTGAAGTTGCGCCTCTGCGAGTCTAGACGGTTCAGAGAAAGCAGCCATTTTTTAATGTCACCAGCAAGTGTTTTTTCCCATCGGTTTATGCTGATGACAGAGAAATATGAGGTGCACGGCGTGTGTGAAATAACGAGATCTTCATCTGAGCCCACCTGAAGACGTGCAACTGCATTTTTTGGAATACTGCCCACCTAATCTGGGCAGTAGGATGGGAAGCTGTAAAGGAAAAAGTCATTTTCGGAGCTGCTGCGTAAGCGCTTCTGCAAGCACACCGGGCCTATATAGGCTACAGCTATGCAGAGTAATGCCTTTTGGTCAGCTGCTATCATTAGAACTCAACCATGCTATTCCACAATACTTCAATAATGTATTTTCCCCATACACCTGAAATGATTACACATACAGAAACCAACATTAGTTGGAATTTCCAAACATTTAATTTGTTATATGAAAGATTTAAAGCTGCACCGGACTGTTCTGGGTGAATATCACAGACGGACAACTGAGAATTTTGTCCCGCGTCAACAGTCAGAGCCCTACCAATAAATAGTTTGTGTCAATATATTAGCTCATGGATATGTCAGTATCAGTTTTTGTGTTTGCTGATACATAAAAAAGAATTGCAATCCAGAAATGTCAAGTATTTGTTCTTCTTTGTCTTAAGAAAAAGTTTATTAATAAAACTAATAAATCTAAAAGTTCCTCATCATATTTTTTAAAAACTTAATTGTTATTGTAAAACCAAACGGATGTTAACTTAATGGCTGATAAATCATTACCTCAAATATTGATATCGGCGTGAGTCTACACTAACAACTCAAACATGTTGATTGTAATTCCTTCCTTATTTTTCAGAGCAGATTTTTAAAGATTTTTTTGTAACCAGCAGTGTCTACAAGTCTTCTTCTTCTCTGCCTATACTGGCACATATTCACAGGGCGGCCATTTTCTTCTGACATCATACTCAGGGTGGGAAGCTCAAATCTCATACCGCTGTGTCCCAGGTTTCAAGTCGAATAAACGTAGAGATTCTGATACATTACCATTTCACCATTTCCTGAGTAGTCAGCAACTTAAAAGACAATGGAGGGTGATAACCCGCTAGCCCTCCAGATTTTCATTGTCTTTTTAATTGCTGATCAGCTGGCAAATGGTAAATTGAATCTATTTTTATACAGCTTGCAACCTAGAACACAGCAGCATAGCATTATCTCAGCAATCAAGCTTCCCACCCTGAGCGCGAAGTCATGGGGGAAAAAGGGCGACGTGTCATCACCACAGCCCAACTTGGACACGTGCATGCGCGTCCCCGTGTGCATGACAAACAAAACCTGCTCGTGTAAACACTGCTCCATAGTGCCACTAATGGTCGAAAACTGCAAAGGGCACCTTTAAATGGGCTAAATGAATGATTATGTACTATCATTATCAACAAGTTAACCGTGTAAGCCTTGTATTATTCTCATAATTAACATGAAAGCACAGAATGGATGTTTCTAGTCGCAACTGTGAAACTGCTACTAGCAATTTTTAGTTATCTAATTGAGACAAAAGGCTGAAAAATAACTAAATCAAATGTGAGTCGACAAGGGTGTGTTAGCCATCATGTCTTTCTGCAATCTCAGTATTATCCTCAGGTCCAGAAAATGAAGTTTCACACAAACTTTTCCAAAGGAAAGAAATAGTAAAACCAAAAAAGAAAAAAAAAGAGAGAATGGCACAATGATGAATAATAACAATGAAACTCCATTATGTTTTAATGTAATTTTGAAACGGCGTCTCAAACACAACCTCTCTCTACCCTTCTGAATTTTTTAAAAGCAGAAATAATGGAGGTGGGACTCTATTCTCGGTCGTAAAAGTTAGGGCACGTAACAGAGTTAGACAACAACATGGCTGGTTAATTAGATCAGGAACGTTTTTAGAAATGAACTTTTCAAAAGGCCGATCAGGTAGTGCTCTCTGCAGCGTTTACTTCTTACTTACTCTCTTAAGACCGGCCGCCCATTAGGACAACGTGAGCTGTTTTTTTCAGCAGCCTGTCTATCGGGTTTAGCTGATTGCTTTTCTCTGGCGTATCCAGTTAGCTGGTACTCCTTCAGCGGTAATATAGTTGTTTGTTGTTCTGCCAAGTCCTCCCCTGTTCAGTCTTCCTACCCCTGCCAGAATAAACAAGCATCGAGACTCTCCTGAGGTTAAAGACGCTCTGCACTTGAATCATTCTCCTCCTCTCGTCGAGCGGAGCCAAAAATGGATAGTTGCCAATGCCGGCTTTTGAATAAAATACAAAATTAAGCCGTCAAAGGCTTTTAGTTTGTGTCATCAAGCATCCTGACAACATACGGGAGGTTGTACGGATGTTAAAAATGTCTCAGAACATTTTGGGGAATAGGCTTATTTGCTTTCTTTCTCCGAGTTAGATGAAAAGACCAACATATCCCTAAAGTCTACGGTTAAACTATATTCTCGTATTAACAATGGATCATATCGTCTGCTTGTTTTTGAAAACAAATGCTGCCACTGTTAGGGAAAAAGTTCTGTATGCTACCTGTTTAGCACCAAACGGACAGTTATCAGCTAACTGGTGAACAAAGCGGAGCGTTTAGCAGCTAAAGAGCCACACGTGTGTCCGATGAGTTGGTCAAGAACAAAATAAAGCTAAAACAAGAGTACATATTGGACTAACATTACCAGGTGGACAGAAACATGAGTCCTAATGTAAGTGGATATAATTGTGATCCATTTAGAGCAGCTCTCGACAAAGATGGGAAAGCAGCACGATGCCTCACTCCGTAGCAACTTCCATCATCAGCTCTGGGGAAAAAACAATGTGTCTTATTCAGAATGTTATCAATGAATACTTTTTAAGATAAGTTCACTGCGATGAGGTAAATGATCTACGGCTTTCTACTGCATCCCGGCGAACAAGAACAAAAAGAGCGGGATTATCTCAAAACTGGCATATAAACGCTAACTTTGGTGTAAAAGTTGTATTTTTATATATTATTAGAGCCAGGCCAGCTGTTCACCGCTGCCTCCTGTCTTGGTGCTCAATAATATCATCAATCTCTTGGAAAGAAAGTTTCCAAAAAACGCAAGAACCCGTTCCCTTTAACGCTCCGAGTGTCAAATTATTATTTCAATCAAGGTCTCTGAGAAGAGGACTGTAAGTGAAATTCCACGTTCGTTATCATCAAATGCAGGAAATCAATAAATCATTCATGCCTATAAATGAATTCAGCAACTCTTTTTCGTGTCGTAGCGCTGTAGTGCTCTCCTGACTCTTCGTAATAAGAACAAATTCACGCTGACACACACACACACACACACACACACACAGGCTGCGAGCCCCGAGGTTCCATGATGTCAGCTAATCCATGCTCAGCACTCGAGCGGCAGCTAATGTGTATTGATCTGTGAGCTTTTTTATTTTTTTTGACCCTCTGTGGGACCTGTAGTATGATGCCTCTCACGGGAGGATTCCTGGAGCACAAAGAAAACGTCAGCCCATCTGTCTCCATCTAGAAAGACCCTCTGATCAGGAACAAAACCCAAAAAAGACGCCCAGCCACCGGAGGACCCATGCAATTTCAGAGGACAATAAGAGTCGTTCAAGGCGCTTTACAGCCCATCTAATTCAGTTCTTTTAATATTTACAGGGAAAAAGGGTGCTTGAAATTGAAATGTGCTGCCTGAAGATGTCAAGGATGTAAAAGATCACATACAGGTATATATTTAAGTGTGAGGAGACTGTGACTCGTCGAGTGTGTGTTCGATGTGTGGCGGCTGTACAGCGTTTGGCTCGGTGACACACAGCAGTCTGGGAGCGAGATACACCATGCTGAGACTACACAGTGGGTTGTCGCGCATTTGATGCTCTCATGCTCGCAGAGGGCTGTGTTTCCTTTATTCTTTTGAGCTTTTCGATTGCTCACAATAACACGCCGGTGGTAAACATGGAGACCGTACCCATCTTTATGTAATCCACTTGTGAGAGATGGATAGAGACTCTCCTGTGACGCAAAGCAAAACCTAACCACATGCTTTAAACATGTAAATACATCCAGAAGCTTTGTAATCCACCTTTAAATGGCATGAAGCCGGGCTTACATTACAGGTTTGTACATCCTGTTCCTGTTTCTAACATAATTATGATCCCTTAAGTGAGATCCTCCAGTTTCACACCCACCAGTTCCATGTGTTGACGTCAACTGACGCACATAGAACGCACCGAACATGCCACGAAGAAGTAGTTAACACACAGTAGGAAGACGTACCAATCCAGGCTGTGCAGATGTGATGAAACTGACGGTTTGTCACAATGATCTAAAGCTGAAAGTGACACATTCACATTGATTGAGAAATTCAGTTTGCTTTTTAAAAATTTGAGTTGAACAGGAGAGCGTTTGATCACTTTAATTAATCACAGGGTTCGTAAACATTTTTCAAGGTCAAATTCAAGCACTTTTCAAGCACTTTTAAGAGTCATTTTTAAGATTTTCCAGCACCTTATTGCTGGGGTAAAATACGTATCTAAAGGAATATATATACTTATGATTTTTTTCTTCACTTTTTATCACAATTATGTACATTGTATTATGCTGTAAACATCTAAAATTAGATTTTATAAAAGCAAAAACTTCCGAAATTAATTATCCAGTCTGATCCCAATTTTCGTTGAGTTATAATGTCAAGCACTTTCAAGCACTTAAACTAAAATCCAAGCGCTTTTCAGACCTTGAAAACACAACATTGAAATTCAAGCACTTTCAAGGATTTCAAGAACCCGTACGAACCCTGTAATCAGTTATCACTGTAAAGTCACTGAGGCTAGCGTAGCTGCTGTAGCATCAGTCATGTCACAACCGTTCGCTCTTCTCTCGAGGGGCTTCAGCGAGAGTTTGATCGATTTGCTTGTTGATCTGATCCAAGTTAGCCCGCGGTTAATGATGGCTCCGATTGGGCGTCCAACCACCTGCCAATGATTTCTTTTTTTAAAGCACCAGCCCTCTTCGAAACAATTTCTAGCAGCTCCTCATCAGATGATGCTGAGCAACAAATCATCAAGCATGTCAGGTTAACTACTGACTATTGACTATCAACTACAGACTTATAAAAAAACGAGGACGAAAATGTCATGTACTGATTTTTCCTTATTTCCCAGACCATTGAAACAAAGTTAACACATCAAAATGAATCAGATCTTACACTTTTTCATTGTCTGTAAACTAAAATTGGGTTGTGAATCGTTCATGGCAAACGGATTCTCTTGATTAATCAGTATGTACAATACAAAAGAAAATAATTATTCACCGCGAAATTGATGCAGATAAGCACTCGTTCTAGTCCTGATATCTCCACCCTCCTGCCCTCCACAGGTGTTTGGTTTGGTTCTGCTCCCGTGACTCTGAAGGTGTCTTATAACTCATCAAACCTTTCAGTTACATCTCATGCACATGTCTGCTTTCCTTTTGTTTCTCCGCTCGTTTCTTCAGGTTTTTCTTCGGTTCGTCACCCGTCTGTATTTTTTTCCACACGGTACTGCAGGTTCAGCTCAGAGGAACACAGGCTTTTTATGACTTTTTGTGAAGTAAAGTTTCTTGATGAGCAACCTTTAATGAGCCCCCACCGGGCAGGTTTCTTAATTATGAAGCGAAAAGGGGGCATATTATCTATTCTACATTAAATATGGTAAATCTTGTTAGTGATTTTCGTAATGCTCCGGAGATATCTCTCCTTTCTTTCTCATTTTGTCTGAACTTGTAAAACTCATTATTAAAAACCTCCACTGTTGTATTTTAGGGAATGTCTTTGGTTAGTCAAGCTCAAAGCTGTAAAGTGACTGATAAGAGACAATCAGGCTGCGCGTCGTAATGCTCAGTATTTGCGGCCCCGCGTGATTCAGAAGCACCGCAAACACACCTTGAGATGTTTGCACAGAAAAATCATTATTAATCCGGCTTGATGACATTTTTTTTTTTGTCTGCCAGCTTCCATCACGAAACAGTAATGTTCATTAAAATTAAAATCCTGTTTGTTACAGTCATGCCCTCTGGAAGCAGTACTGCCTATTTCAGGTCTGAATCCCTGAAATACATCCAGAGAGGCGGTGGTGGTAAAAATGCAATGCTATTGATTAATGGGTTTTTCTTCCACCACCTGAACATATGAGTGCCGCCGCCCACAGAGAGGAAGAATTACCGCCACACACTCCTGCTGTGTGACATGTGACAATACGACTGACTGGTATATAACAGGAGAGAAATCAGCCCGTTCGCTCGGATGATTATCATACAGTAATGGAGTCCACTCAGTACACACACACACACAAACACACACACACACAGGCTCGGCGTGAATAATCACTCAGCGTATATGCATAAACGCTCAGATACACCCTGCAGAGCAGACACCCCTCTGTGTCCATCTTCAGGTACAGAACTGCATTCAGATTTCCCATAATTTCAACACGGATGTGTTACGCCTGATGTATTATTCTCAGCTCTCTCATTTTGATTTAAACAAAGAAATCCACAGAGTGAGATAATAAAATGGATTTCTCACGAACCTTGAAGTTAAAGGGGCGCGCCGCCAAGATCAATTTACTAGTTACGGAGGGTCAGCGAACACGGCTGTCTACTGTCTTCCATGGCTTTGTGTAAACGGTCCCAATTCACAAAGTTTGTGTTTGTAACGTATTTGTATGATGTTCTCATTTAGTTGTTTCATGTGAAAACGAAACGTAGTTTTTGAAAGGACGCTGCATTCACGTAACAAATGGACAATAGAAAAAGGAGCAAACAGTGTAAAAATTGCAACACAGCATGAGGAGAGTAACCAGCGATAAAGACACAGAGCGGTGGGGCTCTCTCTGGGGCTCAGCCACTATATGAGCTATAATAACCAATTTTTTTAAAACCAAAATATTCAGCCTACTAACTTACTATTAAAAAAACAAAAAACATTCTAGTCTTTGATGAGGTAGTGATTTGCGGCCTGTCTTGTAATAGAAAACCCCTCTAACCCTGACCCTAACGCCAAAATGTCAAAAACACATCATGGGCAGTGACCCGAGGAGAAGAAAAAGACAAAGACGGGAAGTGCTCTTTCTGAGGTTTTGACCTTTTTTACCCAATAAGAAAGCTGCTTCTCATCCAGGCTTAAGAGGCTAACACTAGCCAGGAGGCTAATGTTAGAGCCAAAGGTTGTAGCCAGCTTCACTTAAGGAAGGTCAGGGGCGCCGAGCTACGCGTATCTGTGCACATGCCTGGCAACAACACTGACTGTATTTATTTGCGTCACATAATTTCGTGTTAATCTTATGGATTTTGTGAACTTTCTAGTGATAACAAGAAATGTATTGAGCTTCTGTATTATTTTGTCTTCTGTTTATCTCACAACACACTTTGAATGCAGTATTTTAATCTGAAAAACATCTAGACCTATTCCTGTTATATCTATCCTGCTCTACGATGATGCTCGTATAAGTAAATGTTAGAATCTCACAATTGAGTATATGTTAAACTGTAACACTGTCAAATCAGGTTAAACAACAGCATGCTCAGTAAACACAACTCGAGATTGTGTAGGTGCTTAATTGAACTCAATTTGACCAACGTCAACGCTGAAATTGAACGAACATGACCCATTTTAGCTGTACATAAATCATGGACTCATGTTCAGGCTGTTTGTTGTCATATCGCTCCTCCGGCCTGACAATAGTCTGAAAGCAGCGTGAAGGTTCAAGTGACACTGGTGCTGCCAATCATATAGAGAGGTAAACAGTCTTTGTACAACGTGCTTGTCACCAACGTGACAACAGATTTAGATTTTCCATGCCACAAACACCCATATGCATTTCCATATGGTTCTCCAGGGGATGATAATGATATTCTTTAAATATTCAATAAGTGGTAATGTGTTTACCAAAAGAGTTGAATGTCATTGGGCGGAGCGATCAGGCTTAAGTTGTCGTTTAGAGTCAGACTGGTAACTGGATTTCAGAGGAAACGCTCCCCTTGATGTTTCTGATTCAGTGAGCACAGAGGGAGAGAGAGGAGCGTTTCAGCTGAAATCAGCAGTAATCCTGCATGATTCCTTAAAATTAATGACAGAGGGAAGAGACTGACATCTGGGCATCTTCCCTTCACATTAAACCCCTCGCAGCTCCTGTTGCGATTTGATATGCTGTCTGAGCGGCCGTATGTCTCAGAGTACGGTGACGATTCTCAACTTTTAACCCAGAGAATACACAAACCTGCCATCCATACATCCTGTTTAGTGGAGGTAAAACAGACGGCTCCTACAATTCATCTGCTGGATAGAAAATTCCAAGGTTACACAGCCAACTGAAAAGAAGAAAAACAAAAAAAAAAATGTTGATTTGAAGCAACAATATATATATGTTACATGTAAATGTACATCTATGATATAGCAGCCTGGCTTCGACTCAGTTTTATTGTATTGTTTTCATTTGGGGAGGGGGAGTGAATTCTAAACAACACAATGAAGGTAGATTTACTTTATTTACTTACTTTTTTTAGCTTCACATAAACAAACAACAATAAAGAAATAAAGAAAAAAACTAAATTAAGTAAGTAAGACAAACGTCTTTGAGAAGTTGTTTGTCATTTGAATTCGACTTATTCGAATATTTTTGATTTACGAGCAGCCCCTGAATGCAACACAAAGACCGCTGAGTCCATACAAGCGATCAGCTGTTTACCACAGGCCAACACAGAGTTTGGTTTCAATCAAGTCCAGGGTTTTAGAGATGAAATGAGCATCCGGTTTGAGGGGGACGTTTTTTTGTTCCGTTGCTTGTTTTTTGCAGTTGTTGATGACATCTAAGGATATCTCTGTCCTTGTTTGTCGCAACCAAAACATGATCTTTTCCTAACCCCAACCAAGTGGTTTTTGTGCCTGAACATAACCAGAACCCAATCACAGTGCTGTCACAACATAACATTGAAAACTGAACCTAAAGAATCGTAGTCGCGGCATAAAAAAATGTTTCACCATATCCCTGCTTTCTGAAACGTGCACCGCCAACATTTATTCTGGTAATAAGTAAAAGTAATAAAAAATCAGTGAAACGTCCAACCCTCTGCTACATACTATGACTGCGAAAAGGTGAAAAAAAGCCTAAGCCTAAACACAGACAGTTCGAGGATCACTTCAATATCGTGTCAACATCCAGTTTTACATAATCAACAGTGTTAAAGAAGACACAGTTTATAATCAGCTCATATGAACATGTTCAGAACATGACGAGGGGCGGCGATGAAGGGGTACTTGAGCGGATCCGAGAGGGTTGTTGTGGGCGCAGACGAAAAAAGGTCGAGAGCCACTTAACCATACAGCATATGATGTACCGTTCCCCGTAATTATCCTCGTAAAGTAACGACAAAGATATTTTTAACGGCACTGAACTGAACTATGTTTCTCAACCAGGAACCTTTCAGTGTCGGGAGCCGCCGCGGTGCTGTGGGGGGGGATTTGTTTGTGATCCGAGATTTTCAGAACTAAAATACAGGAACGTTACAGCAGGAAAACACTAGCAGAGATTTCCGCGTGCAGCAGAAACAGGGTCACACGCCATCGAGCCGTATCAGTAATGGCTGAGGTGTTGGGGGGTTGAATGGAGTGGTCATGGCTACGTCTTGCATTATAGAGAAGGGATAGAGAGGGTCTTAAGTGGATGGATAGACCCCCTGAGTGGCCTCCATGTGTGTTTCTGTGTCGAAACAAAGTGCACTACAAAATCAAATTACTTTTTCCCAGTCGTATACTGTAACAACAGAGCCGCTTTGCTTTGAACCACTGTCTAAAAAAATGACGAATGGCTCCTTATATCTCTTCTGTGTGGCCTGAAAACAATTCAAAATGCCTCTTTCTGTAGCTCTGTAGCAAGAGAGCTAATGCTAGTCGCGGATGTGTTTACTTTGGGTTGTCTGTGAGGTATTTTTATTGTTCTGTTGTTCTATTTTTAGGGTTTTTATGCATGTCTTTTGACATGTCTGACTCTGAACAATCCTTTTTGGACACGTTTCTGTTTAGTTTTATGCACCACAATGATTTGAGACATTTTCAAGCATTGTGGAAAAAAACAGAGGAATATGTTGACTAGTGTTGAGAACAGATTCCTATTAAAAATGGACTAGGGAAAGAGCTTGAGAAGGGAAAGCAAGGGAAGGACTGGGGCTGCAACTAACGAGCATTTTCACTGTTGTTTCATCTGTTGATTATTTTGTTGACTAATCGATCAGTTGTTTGGTCTGTAAAATGTCAGAAAATGGTGCAAAATGTTGATCAGTGTCCAAGACCAAGACGACGTCCTCAACACAAACATATTCAGTTTACTGTTGTACAGGATTTGAGAAACCAGAACATTTCACATTTAAGAAGTTGAAAGATAGATAATTTGACACATTTTTCATAAAAAAAAAATACAGAAATGCATTAGTCAATTATCAACACATTTCAACATTTGCAAGTGTGACACAACCAGATTATTTTAAGGAGACCACAGGACAGTTTCCAGCTGTGTACGGACATCTTTACCTGTCTTTGTGGCAACCAAGGCAGGTATTTCAAGCCAAAACATGATTTTCCTAACCATAACCAAATAGTTTTTGTGCCTGAACCTAACCAAGACCACCAGCACAGCGTTGTTACAACAAGAAAAGTTAAATTAAACCTAAAGAATATAAAGTTGAGGTTGTTAAGTCACATTTTTAGAGCAGGGAAGATGCAAATACTAAGCCTGCCTGGTAGAGGTCGAGCAATGAAGTGAACAAGTTAAGTTTAAATTCTTAAATTTTGCGTTCTGTTGATGCCGAAGACTCTCCAAAAGTGCAAAAGTCAAGTCATAAAGTTTGCGTGTTCAGTTCTGTTCAGACTTGCTGTCTCTCCCAGACGGACTGCTCAGTTACACATGCACTGGCAGCACAGAGACAGAGCGCCCGTCCCTCTGGGAGTGAGAGTGGAGACACATCTAGGCCATTGATTTTCAATGTACCCTCGGTCGTCTAATGGGCTGCATGAGCAGAGGAGAATCAGACCAGGATGACTAGGGCACCGGAGTCCTCGCACCGCGAAAACTTACTGACACTCGTTTAGTCCGCACTCAGCCGGCTCTCTCCTACACGGCTCTGTGCACTTAACACTCGGCTCTCCACTCCGACATTATATCCTTCTGTCTCTTCACTGTCTCTATTTATATATTTCCCCCCCAACTCCTCTAATCTCTGAGAGCACTTACTCATACACACAAACATGCACACCCCTGCGCGTGTTTAGCAGAAACAACAGCACTTGGACTAAAAACCCAGTTCCCCCGGCTTTGTGCGGTCAAATCCAAAAAGCCTCTGAAACGCTTCAGCGCTATCTTCTCCGCTCGTTTCTGACACGGAGCCAGGTGCCACTCGCGCACAGAAGCACATCTGGGTAGTGCTTTCAGGGAGCCAGCATGTAATTGGGGTCATAAAAGCCGCTCATGAATGAATGATGGATTGTAAAGGCAATCTCAGCCGCAGACACCGTCGACCTGGGATGGGTGGATGGATGGATGCAACAGGGACAACGTTGTCTGCGATGTTTGCACAGCATATGTATCAGCGAGTGTGTGCACAAGCAAGCATCCGTATGTCAAAACAAAGTTCTTATTGACTTGTCAGGCCCTGGAGGTAGTAGCACACAAGTCAGGTAACATGCTTCTGAGCAGGGAGCTGCCCCGAGGACAGAGTTCAAGGCGGCAAACCTCAATGCGTTCCCTCCATTCCTCGCTGTTTAAAGGTGCGACACTGCAGGTCGGGCCGGTTGTTTTATTGACTTTTACCTTGCACTTTCTCAGCCGTGAAACCTTGTGTGTTTTGGAAAGCTTGCGTTTCAATTTTTTGGCAGGAGCTACCCGCAGGCAACAACCACTTCTTTTTTTGTCGTCAGCCAGCCCACGGAGGGAAAATTAAACTCAGGATTCAGCCAAAAATTGTAGCGGCAGCAGTGAAATGTGAAGGTTCAACTACACTTTAAACACCAAATTTTGTTAGGTGTGTTACCGTATCATGAATAAAACAGATGTGTTGTGAGCATAATTAGGGGAAATGCCAATTGAGAAATTCTGGGCCGAAACTGATGAACAACATTGTTGTTCTTGATGTTTTGTCTCTTGTGCCGGGGGAAACAATGAAAACTTGATAACGAAAGACTGACTGAAATGTTTTTGAAATTAGTCGGCCCTTCCAAGTACTGATTCAATAATTCTAATTTATAAGGAAGATAAAGAAGAATATAACCTTCTTTATATGAAAAAGATTTTGTTTTTAGAAAAGTGCCTGCACCAACAGTCCTTTTCGCCTGCTATATTACTACACACTCAATGTTAATTATCTTTTGAGTACTTCTATAGCCTTACAAAATCATGAAAGGGACATCACGAGTAGGGTAGGAACAATATACCAATTTCAGCGTCGACCATGGTTTGAAATGAAGGGCAGTTATCATACCTGAAGAAAATATATTTCACGTTTCTATCAAGGTTTCTGTCAGGACATATTGAAGCATGTTGTTCAACCAAAAACACCCTCTGGGTTTATTCCTTTAAGGGTCATTTTAGTTAGTAATAATCATGATCACAATTATGTAACACAGCAAACAACGATGCAACGAAACCGCATTATTTTCTAAGATTGGTTGCGTTTTCAATAAGAATCTCATACCATTGCAACCACAAGCATAAAGCAGACATGCCTGAGTACTGTTGGGTATCGAAAAACGACTTGTCGTTAAGCCAAATTTCAACACCTCGAAGGTTCATCTCATCAGCGTCAGCGGGCAAGAAAGCATGCAGTGTGCTTGTTGAGCCACGATCTGATCTTTTGTTATGACGGACTTAATAAAATCGGTACCATTCAGCGGCTGGTGACAAAGTCAAGGTATCAGTAACGCTATCGAGACCTTTTAAAAGTTACCCAGCCCCATCCACCACTATACACACCAGCCTCTGCCTGTCAGCTTATTTGCCAACAGGCTGATTGCTGTCAACAAGGCGATTATCAGCCGAGACAGATGTGCAGCCCATAAATCGATGCACTCCTGTTCACTATGTCAAGTAAAGCAAAATGTGAATTGCATTGCTAAAACCAGCTTAATTAAGAGATCTATCTATCTATCTATCCATCCATCCATCCATCCATCCATCCATCCATCCATCTATCTAGCATCTGTATATAACATTCACTCATGCATGTGACTCTTCGGCTGGTAAACGCTCCGCTGTGTTTCAAATCTGCAATTAAAATCTACTGTTTCTTGAAGCTCAGCTTGCAGGTGGGATAAAATCTCCACCTACACGCCGTCCATTTAGGAAAATAACCTCGCACCACGTCTCCCTTTCAGCACATCTTAAATATACGCTATCCTTTTATTGAGCCATGTGAAAAAAAAGACCCTGTTATATCGCCTCTGCACTTTCGTGCTCGACGAGTCGCTCACATGTGCGCTCATAAAGTTAGAAGGTGAACCAGGACAAAGTCTGCTTTAATGCCAAGTTTCATATCATTACATGAGACGTAATTACTTTGGATTCTGCGGGAAAAAAAGGGTGATTTTAAGGCATATTCATAATTTGCACTGGACGATTAATTAAGAATATAAAGGTCACCCCTGGAGTCTACTTATTAATATTGTTCATGACCCTTTTGTAAGCCTTTTCTTTAGGCTTCAGTACCACAACCACTCTGATTCTCGAGGGCGATTAATGCTGGAGGAAAAAGGAATGAGGGTAAACAATCACAACCAGTGGCACGCAGTCGCCCGCAGATGACCTCACGCATGCACGCCGGATAAAGATCATTTGTTGCAGGACGGTGAGCTGGAAACAGATCAATCGGCAGAGAGATTTGACTCAGCGCAAAGTTGTTTTTTTTTCCTCTTTTGTCACAGAGGAAAAGAGGAGAAACTGAGTGAGAACTGGAGAAGAGACTTAAAGACAGATAGAGGGACGGACAAAGGAAACGCAAGGTAAGCTAATAAAGTGCAAGACTGCTGAGAGGGCAGCGCCACGATACTGTGGGAGCCCTGACCTTGACTGGAATGGAAACAGAGAGGAGGAGAAGAAGAAGAAAGAAGAAGAAGAAGAAATCCAGACATTAAATTGTGTCACAGCACAAGAGCTCGGCTGGAAGCAGATATTAAGTTCTCCGTCTTGTCATTTCATTCATCTGGAGAGCGCAGATCCCCTCGCCGCATGACTGCTGTGTCATCACAATCAGCAATGCGCGCGATTTGAGACTAATTTGTTTTGTTGCTTTATGGTAATCGGAGCTAACAATTGTCTTTTGATGACTCCACAAGGTCCGCTGCACATTAAAAAATTGCAGACACTCCTCACAACAGAGGATTTGACTTATTACTTCAGCTATTTGTTATGAGCAGAGATTAGTGTGTTTTCATTTTTAAATGTTTCCCAGCGGGCTTTCGATTTAAAATATACTTTTTTGATTTCAACATCAGTGGAGAAAAAGGCAAACTTACTTAGAAATACAATACAAACAGACAGTGGGCGTCTGATTGATGGACTAGCCTTGTTCGAGACTTCTTAATCATCATCCCACACGATTGTGTTTTAGTGATTTAGTGAGCTTTAGACGCAATCCAGATTGAGGACATTATCTTCTTGCGTCAGAGCCACAGAAATGCGAACAAGCATGACTGACATTGACAAAAGTTTGAGAAGTTACATCTCTTACAAAAGAACAAACCAAAAACAAGGACAAAGGCAGAACGCTGGAACATGTGCAGGAGCGATCCAGGAGGTGAGAAGAACGTTCTTGGCCTCCAAGCTGGACGAGTAACTCTCATGTTTCTTATGATATGTCTGTGTTGCAACCCCGACTGCAGCTTCAGTGTCAACTGAAGAGGACATCAGAAGGACGCGCATGTCGCTCGCTACTGATTGGCTATGGCAACATCCCAACCAGACTTGGCTAATATGAACACTGTGTCAGACTGAATAATGAAGTGAAGCAAAATGGCAGTTCAGTCTGATTATCAGGCCAGAGCGTCACTTCAAGGCTCAAGTACCAACAGGGTGAAGGAGGCTTAAGATTCAGACATTTTTGAAAAAGATTTTTAAGTAATATTTGAACTGTATACACAGTGCTAAGGCACAGTTTAAGGTAAAATATTAGAGGCCATAAGGTGATAATTGCAATATTTCCTAATCTTGAGGCTTTGTACGTTTCTGCATATCATGGATATGTTGAAACTGTGCTCATGATCTGGTTAGATTTTGGTGCAAAAAACACGTTTTGGTTTGAAATAACTGTTCTGGTCATCACAAACATGGCGGGTGATGTCCTGAGGTCCTGTCAAAAATGTCATTTCCATGTTGACACAAATACAGCAGCTGTCACAACAGCTGGAAAAAAAACCTGACAAAATCAAAGATGTTCATTGTTGCAACAAACATGGCTAGAAATTGTCCCGATATCCAGTGGTGCAATGCTTAAAAAATGTTGTAACCTTGTTGTCCCTCGTCAAAAAACATCCAAATATCTCGAGTTGAACTGCAGCCTCTGGCTTGCCAGCCTTCACGCCTGAGAAACGGACATTTGAACAGCTCCAGCTCTATGACAGCTGTGCAAACTCAAGGAGGATCATGTGATGTGATCAAAAGCTCCAGAACAGCTTCCGACGTCACCCCGAGGTGAAGCCAGGCTTTTTCGACCGCTGTTTCCAAAGGCCAAGAATTCACTTTGAATCTGGACTTGACTCACATTTTCGGGATCCTAATCTTGACTCGGTGTCACAAACAAACCCAGCGTGAAAGGCAGAAGAGGAAAGAGATTAAGATGGCAGAGAGATTGAGGGAAGCATGAAGGCCAACAGAGATGTACACCGCAGAGACCGAGGGGGGAATTTAGTTTGGCAGGGAGTCTGAAAACAAGCCTGCGAGGGTGTGGAGGAAAGAGGCAGGAGGTTGAAGAGGAGGTGGGCGGTGTAGCAAGATGAAGAATGAAGGAGACAGGGGGCAAGTGTTTGGTCACACAGCAAGTGCCTGATTAATTAAATCCACTGTTTGTTTCTGCACAATGAGAGGGCAGCTCGGAGGCTCGTTCTGGCACCTTGCCTGAAACTCGCTCCTCTCTGTGAGCTTGAACAACACTCTTTCTCTCCTTATCTGTCATCCACACGGGAGCGCCGGTCTTATATCTTAGAAATCTTTGATGTGTTTGTTCTCATTTATCATCTGTATTTGCATCCTCTGGCGCTCACAACAAATCTGTTTTATTAAAAGCCACTTTCTGAATTAAATTCGACAGTCGGCTGGTACCACCCCGCCTCCAATACAAACACAGCGGTCTAGTTAAAGCCATTTAATAATACAGATTTGAAATTGTTTGTTATTGTGGTTTAATTCCCTGTCTACTGTTGTTTCAGGCGCTCAAAATGAAGCTGTTCGGTGACGGGAGCACAACAGATTTTTCGGATGGCCTCACTACCGACCGCTTACTGCTGTCATGCAAACTGCACATGCTGGCTCGCCACGAACCAGCACATACGCAGACGAACCGAACGCTCGCAAACATTCTGCCCTGCTGTCTCTCACGCATGCCTGCACGAGCCTGTGAACACACACACACACACACACACACACACGCACACACACACACACACACACACACACTCCGGCAAGAAGTATGCACAAACTCAAACACTCAAACTGCGTTTGCATAAGAAACGGCAAATGTAAGTAAGGGTGGGTGTTACAGCACCTTCCACAGCAGCACGCACGCCCTTGTATTCAGTCATTAACGAGAAGAGGAAGGTACCAGGGGGGATTGTAGTAATACTGATGTAGGTGCTGGTGCACCCGTCTCCCGAGACAAACTCAGAATAGCTGGCAGGGACGCTGCGAGGCAACGTCTCCTCTCAGCGGCTTAAGAGAGCTGATGGGAGCCAGCTCAGGTGAGACATGGATCACATAATTCAGATCGTTCAGTCTGGTGATCGACCAAAATCGAGTTAATTATATCCACCTTACCCCCTGACTCTAACTTCTATATCAAAAACTGTATCGCTTGCTTTATCTCTGTAATAATAATTTGTCACAGAGGTGGTTTGGTCTTGGGGTGTATTGAATGGCCACACTAATATTACAGGAGTGTCACAGGTAAACACCAGGCAGCAGCGCGGCTCTGTGATCCTCTCGCTTCAGTATGACAGACGGCTCCGTGGATCTAAGGAGGCTGTGTTTGTGTTTGTGCTCAACCTCTGACTGAACTCGCCGAGAATACCCTCCCTTTTCTCCCTTTTTTTCCCCGCCCTGTAGTTTCTCTTATTTTTCTTTGCAACTCCGGTACATTTATGAAGCCAATTCATAAAGCCGTGGGAGGGAGACCCTTGAATTTGTTGCTCAAGTTGACACATTTTCAACTCAATCAGCTCTTCAGGTCACTTCCAGAGAATCCAAGCCAAATCAGCCCATGGCCATTTTCTGCATTTTCCAAAAATGATGAACTTCTATAACCACCAGGGTCTTTCCTTTTATCTCCACATCTTTCCGTCCAATTTAGAATACATCCTGAGTTGCACCAAGGTTACATAAACACAAATAAATCAGTTATTATTGCTTTATAAATCAGTAAAAAGCCATTAATGAATTCAGTATTTGGGCTGCCAGATTGTAAAACACCTCTTGGCTGGTGTGCATCCCGCCATAAACCCCCTTTTAAAGTCTTCCTTATTAAAAAGTAATTGTATTTTTTTTTCTTTTACAGTATCACTCGTGGATTTATTCATTGAGATGGTTTCGCCAGGCTTTGCTGTGAAAAAAAAAAAAAACACCTCATATCTTACTCATAAAAAGGTATGCACAATTAAACCTGGGAGTGCTGTGTCCGCCATGTGCAGCCTCCATTGAGCGTGACACAATGAAGGCCTGAGTGGCGCATGCCTCGCACAAAAAGATGAATGGAATTTTTTCTGTTTGGCGGAGTAAATTACTGTATAAGCCTTCCTTTAGTGTAATTGTTGAGTGAGAGAAAGGTGTGTGTGCACGTGTGTGTGTGTGTGTGTGTGTGTGTGTGAAACAGCCAGTAATTTCTGAGGGTGTTGTTCAAACACAGCGGAGAGGCCTCACCCACTGCAGACCAACAGGCAAACGCCAGCTTCAGCAGCTGCAGCTCTTAATCTCCTGCTCGTCTAGCTGGTCTGTCCATATGTCTGCATGGGCGGAGGTTAATGGAACGCGGCATGTTAAAGCTGCTCTCCGCGGTTGTGTGAGAACAAGTTTTCGGGTGTCGTTATGTAAGCGGAAATGAAATGCGAAAAGGGCCTGAAGGCTGGCAGAGGGGGGAAAGTTGGCTTCGACTGAGAGACTCCTGCGGAAACTCTCACTTGTGTAAATTTAGTGTGAAAAATGCCACGAAATGCAAACTTTGTCGGCCTAAAAAAATCTTTATGACACAAGTCCTGACATGTTAGAGTTATCTTTACAGCTCCCCCCCCCCACCTCCCCGGAGCCAAATGAGCACCATGAGTGGACAAACAACTCTGCCATCAACATCAGTTAACTCAAAAATATAACAAACTAGTTTCAACACTTGGAAAAAAAACCTGCCATGTAATACTGGTCACGACGTCTATTTGTGACTGTTTTAAAGTCATGTATGCAGCTAGATGTTTACAGTGTTCAGAAGTGGCGATTATGTTGTGACAGCCACTTGAAGTGTTGAATGAAAAGTTGTTTATGCTCTCGCAGGTCTGATATAACCGAGAGTAGAAATGTACATTTGACTGAAGGGTGATGACAGGGCTGACGTTGTGTAAACACTTTGCGAACAGACTCCAGTTCTGCATCTGCTGAGGGTGGATCGACATCTAAAACTAAATTAAATTACTTAGAAACACACAGTTGACTCCCGGCTGATTATCCCCGTCACACTCGAGCTGTGGTTCGCTTCAGTTTTTTGGCCCGCAGCCCGGATGTTGTCGAGGCACTCGGAGGAGTCAGCTGTTTCATCACACTGGCATGATCAAATACGAAAACTCCAAACCCCGCACGCGTCTTACCTGAAGTGTCCCACATGTTGAGCTCGATCCTCTGTTTGTCGATCTCGAAGCTGGCCGTGTAATTCTCAAACACCGTGGGAACATAATTCTGAAATGAGACACGCGGGGCTAAAATTAGATGAAAGGCTCAGAGAGGTAAGATCTGATTTAAATCAAGATAGCGGTAGGTGGAAAAAGACAATCTTAATCATTTGAGGCAGCTGTGGTGCAGCCGATAGAACATCAGAGGGAGGAGATATCGTGTGTGTGTGTGTGTGTGTGTGTGTGTGTGTGTGGAAAGTAGATGAGGCCAATTCTCAGTTGTTGACCTATTTCCAAATTCAGAGATTTAGGTCAACAAGCTCTGATGTCATTATCTCCAACACTTCAAGAGTTTCAATTAAAAACTCTACAAGTACGGAGGGAAATGCTGGTCCATTACATCTGCGCTTCTCCTTTCATGTAACATAAAGTAAACTTCAGTTCATTTCAATACAACATTTTCATTATTAATTAAAGTTCCCTTTGTTGATGTAGCCTATGTAAAATGTCAACAGAGATCTAATGACAACGAGGTGTCCTCGCTGGCTTTGTATATCTCCGTGGATATCGTCTAAAATGTTGACTGCTGGCTGTAAAACATTCAGGTTTAAGTGTTGAATCTGTTATTGTGCCTGAAATCTTCTGGTTGATTAGCTAACGTGTCATTTAACTCTCGTCTAACAGATTATTTTGTGAAATGTTTCATCTTTTTTGATATCATCAGTTGTATGGAAGCCCAGTACTGCCAGAAAAAAAGACTGGTTTCACATTATAATATGAAACGATTGACATTATAACAGATCATTATTATTATCAATATTATCACATTATGAAAAGGAACTTTCGCTTGATAACAATATGGTATTTATTATATAGTTATGTGAAATGTTTCACACATCATAATGTATCACGTTATAATGTTACAATTTAGAGTTTTACATTAAATGTTTCACGTTATATCTTTATAATTTATTGTTATACATAGACGTTTCAGGTTATTACGTTAGAATCGACTGTTATACTGTAAAAAAGTTTCATGTTATATCTTAGCATGGTTTACATTACAATATATTGTATAGAATAACATTTTTCACGTCATAACAATACCTTTTAATATCATAACAAGATAGTTTCACATTATAATTTTTCATTATGACATTAAACGTTTCAAGTTAAATCACAATCAGTTATCAGGTTGAAACAACAAACTTCTCATGTTACAACATTATATTGGTTCCTTTTTTACTAGTGTGGCAGCAATAAGCTTCCGTACATCAAATCTTAGTCCCATTGGAAAACATTATAAGAGGCCATTCAGTCACATGACTGGTTGATTGAATTGTTTGTTTGTTTGTTTGTTTGTTAGACAGGGACAGTTAGCTATAAGCTTATGTACAGCTGTAGTTCCTGGAAAAAAGACCTCACATCATCAAATAAAGCCAGCCCAGCAACAACAACAACAACAACAACAACACATTTTTAAGACATTAGAACGCAGAATGGAATGTAATTCCTCATGTCTGACGTGATAAAATCTAGAAAAACAAGTGGTGATTCAGCGAGTTTCTCAGAGGCAGAGACTGCTCCTTCAGCGACCGACGGATTACGCGCGTTGTGCGCAAAAGGCGCACGGACCACAGGGCGATTTGTGTGGCCACTTGTCGCGAGTCTGCACCTGAAAACGTCCTCAGTTCATCTAGTGTTTACATTATTATAGAAATAAAAGACCCAACAACGTCTGTGATAAAGAGGCGTATAATCTGTGTAAAGAAATCACCAATCCCCACTAATAAGAAAGGATCTAAACCATTTGAAATAAATACAAAACGCTATAAATTAATGATATATTTGTGCGTCATCACTCATTACCAAACACTCAGATGAGAAAAGTGAAGTGTCAGTGTAAGTGTCCGGCTGGATGGAGATGGAGCCGCGCCGCCTGGTTCCAGCAGGGGCTTTACGCACCTGTGCTGCAGTCATCACTCAGGTGTTCACATCAGACTGTGTCGTTCTTACCTCTGGGTACGAGTCTTTGGCGAAAACGTGAAGGAGAGCCGTCTTCCCGCACTGAGCGTCGCCGACCACCACGATCTTACAGCGGAGTAATCCCTTGCTCTCCATCGTGCCCCGAGTATCACTGAGTGGCTCCGTGCCGCTGCCCACTTGTCATTTAGCTCCAGGCAAGTTCAGGGTTGAGGATCAGCTCTGAGTGATGTGAATGCTGTCAACGAAGGAGAAAATCACGTCAGATCCGAAAGGGACAGAAACTTCAGCACCACAGTCTGATGGAGTTTCGGCTACATGCTCTGCGCACTGCTCTGCCCCTCTGCTCCACCAGAGAAGTGAGATGTGACTACACCTGTGAAGGAGCGTCACTGGAAACCGGCTTCCTGTGAGAGCATTCAGAATAAAAGCCTGGAACATAAAACAAGCTGACTATAAAGCTTTCTGACTGGCTGGAGAAAACATATTCAACACTCAATAGTCCAATGTATATTTAACAAGTTGATGTTGTTGTTGTTGTTGTTGTTGGTAAACTGCTTTAACCTGCTAATATTGCTTGTTTGTTGTTATTTCTATTTTTCCCTCTGCATGAATGCATGTATTATATCCCTATTCTTCTTCTTATCAATATTATTATTGTTGTTGTTATTATTATTATTATTATTATTATTATTATTATTATTATTATTGTTAGTGTTAATTTGTTTAATGATAATTTTCACCATTTCATCAAAGACATTTTTCACTTATGAAAACAAGAAGACGACTAAATAAAAACTGTTTTGAGGCCAATAGTTCCTCGAGATAAACTGATATGCCTTAATATAATATATATTATTGCATATTAGGTAGATAGACAAGGATTTAGAATGTAACACATCTATTATCATTATTATTATCATCATTTTTGTTATGATTCATACTGGGTTAGTATTTATTTGTGCCATTACTTTGAAGCCATGGTCCTTATACTTCCGGTCTTCCTCTGGCTGTCTCTGGCTGTCTTGGCGAAATTTGACTTTTTTCAGTGTATTCACTTCATCACTGTGTAAACTCGTTACCCGCCGTCTGCAACTCGTCATTACATTTAAAATGAGCTGAACCAACAGAAGAGACAATCTGACATATTTCCACTGAATTTAAAACCCTTTTTTTCTGGTAAACTGTTTAATTTGCAGTGTCTTTGTCAGTGTGACAAAGACTCAGATGTAGCACAGTGCAGAAGTCTAATCACGCTTATGTCATACGCACAGTGACTGTCTCACACTCTCATGTCTCACTTCACCACATTATACACTGTATTATCACAGACTGTGCAAACACAGCAGAATCGCCTCGTGGCAGGTCGTTTGGCTCCACCTGCTGGTCAAACTGAAAAAGGTCATTCAATTTTTCAACAGGCTGCAAATGAAGGTCCGCTCAATACAAAGTGATGGATGTCGTTCAGTTGTTTGTTTTATGAAATTAGTAAACATACAAACAAAGCTTAATGGTCCAATCCCCTCTTGTGTTTTTCAAGCTTATAGTAAAATCTGAATGTATGACTTTTTGTTGATCATTATATCATCACAGCTGAAAGATGTGCATTTCTCTTTTAGACGCTACATTTGAGTACAAGTAGAAAAAGTAGTCCTGTGACAAAAACTCTTACCAAAGTAAAAGCACAATGAACAAAATTTAGTTTACGTAGCCTACAGTAGAGACAGACTGCAACAGACCAGAGTTTCTGGCTGGCAACCTAAGGGGATGAGGTTCTCGGTGAGTCGGGGACACATTCAGAATGCGAGAGGGACAGATGTCTTTTAAGCCTTCACAAAAGGGCGCCGTCACACCATGATTGGCCTGGAGGAGGAATGCTCCAAGCTGCTTCCGCTCCTCAATCAGGAGTCAGTCTCCGTCACCCTGCACACAGGTGATCTGAATACCCTGCAGTTAGTCCTGAGGGAGTTTTGAAAATCAGCACAAAAAGATAGAAAGATAGCCAAGTCTTAAACGGGACTGCCACAAGTCACCATGACAGATTAACTGTGCATGTGAGCAGAGATTTGGAGTCAGGGTGAGTCGAGAATAGTTTAAATTATTAATAATCCATAACGTTGCTTCATATTTTATTAAGGTCATCATCACGGATTTGGTATATAAAATGTTATCTGCATCAGTGGCTGAGCTGAATCATAAGGTGGCAGAAAATGGAAATACTTAATGAAGTACGACATTGTGCTCAAGCGCAAAACTTCAGTGTAGCTTTTGTTTCTGCCTCTTTTGCTGTAGAATATGAAAACATTTCCTATACGTATGCAGTCATTTGGTGTCTCCACCAATATGTAAAATATTCAAGCTCCCATTCAGAGTCAGTCCACAGGAAGCTCACACTGATCTCAGCTGCTGTGTTGCAGGGGTCAAAATGCGGTCACAGTATAATGAAATATACAATGTTGTGGGTTACAACTGCTTGAAACTTTGAGACGGTTATGCGGCTAACAGGATGTACATGATCTCTCAACCAGTTGTCACATCATGCATTGAAAACTGTGACGTGTGTGTGTGTCACCTGAACGCTCTCACCACATTTGTTTCCCTCAGACCCAACAAACACCATGTTTGTGGCAGCCGTGTGATGAGTGTTTGTGTGGGCTGTGTGTGTGTGTGCACTAGCTGGTGCCCGTGTGGTTGTTGGTGCAGATGTGAAAACTGGTAAACAGAGTCTCCGTGACACTGAAAGGAAGTCGCAAGCTGCAACTTCTGTGGTGACATGTGCATTTTGTATTAAAAAGGAACCCCTCTGTCCTTCCTTTGTATTTCTCTCACCACCCATTCACTTCCTGTCTGAGACTGAACCACTGTAATAAGATGAGCGAGCTGCTCCAGTTGCAGGGTGCAAGAATCTGAAGGTGTGCACATGACCGCATGTGGTACTCATTGTTGGGGAGACTTGAACTACATGTAGTTGAACTACATAGTTTAGTTGTGAAGTCACCAGATGAGTCCCCACAAAATGCTTTCAAATCTCTACTCAAAATGTCCAAAGTGGTTAAGTTCAACACTGGTGTCCCAGCCAGTGCAGGTTTTTAGTGTTGGTAAAGATGTTTTTAGTGCCAAACGGAACCGACTGTCTGATAAAAACTTTGAGAGACTGCTCGTGTCGTGTCAACAAGTGATTCTGCCCTGGCATCTAGTTCTACTGCCTAAGTGTTAGTGCCTCTGAAGTTCCTGCGATGTTGACCAAAAATGTCAGCTTTTGTTCTCTAAAAAATAAAGCTTGAGTTGAGAGGCGTATTTCTGCTGGCATGTGAATTTTTTTGTAGGCCATTATATTTTTTTCATATACACCATATGATTTATTTAACGCTGAGGTAAATGAGTACAAGTAGTTGCTAAAGGTACTTTTTTAAGAAGTAGTTTTACAAACTAGATTTCTCCAGGGGTAGAAGTGTAGTTTGTTCAACTACATGAACTATACTGCCAGGCTGAACTACATGTAGTTTTACAAGCTACGCTTGCAAAGTAGCTTCCCCAACACTGGTACTCATTGTCACAATAACAGAGGCTATATGTTGAAGTCTAAAGATCATAAAGGCTGCAGATGCACCAGAATTTTACTTATTTTTATATCATGTATTGGATTTCAAAGTCATGTATAGATATGTGACTCTGATTCCAAAATAAGTCTTTCTCATAAATGAGAATGTAGAACACAAACCCACCTCAGATTGGCTCCCATATTGGTACAACTGACCAAACATAGATTTTTATATACCTTTTATATACCTTTTTTTTTTTTTTTTTTTTTTTAATAACATCTGGAGAACATCATTCATCCACAACTGTATCTCCCAGATTAACATAACTGTGTTTAACTCATGAACAGCAGGTGGAAGATGAGTGGATCTCCTCCAGCTGTGACCTCAGATGATCCCTCCTCTTCCTCTCTGTGCTCCAGTTTCCAGGGTTTGAAGCTCTCCGCAGCTCTCTGACTCACATTTGGCCAACAAAAACGGATCGGTCACTTTTCTCAGCTGCGTCAAGTCGGACACAACCAGGTGGAAACACACCGGAAGTTACAGGATGTCACATTTAAATAAAAGCTTTTTTAAATTTACTATCACCGAAACATGATTACAGTGTATCATCAATAGATGTATGGGTATGTGAATAAGGCTTGTCACGTTTAAGGTCATGCTGATTTTAGATTGAGGACATATTTAGTGACACTGACGGAAAGATTACTTTATAATCGTAATAATAATATCACCGGAGTGACCGCTAACTGTAGCAGCAGCTCCGACTTAAATACATTAAACTTATTGCTAAAAATAATTTATTGACATGGGTCACACTTCCTTATAAAATCATTAATCGATAGTAAATTAAAGACATTTCAGTGCTCTGAAACAATGAAGTAGTTCACAAAACATTTATCAAGCAGTTGTAAACATTAAAAACATCATCTGCATCTCTCTAAAGGCCATTCAAATATTTATAAATGAACTACACAGTATCTATTAACCATGTACTATTTATTATGAAAATTAATTGAGAAGTTCAATAAAAAATTGCTAATGTATCTTATGAAGCATTTAATTGCTTGTTAACAGAGAAATTAACTTTGATTAACTATACATTTTCAATTTTTGTTTTATATAATTGTTTTAAGATATTAAGCTTTCGGAACCATATCGGAAGACCTAGAAAAAAAAACAGAGCACATGACCTCAGTATCCTCAGTGGTAGCTTCAACCCCGGCTCCGGCTAGTTAGCTTAGTTAGCCGTGCAGTTAGCGGTTGGGACTGCAAGCATTCAGCACAGGGGATGCTGATATGGCTTCATATTACGATTTCAGTCATTTTTTTAAAAAACGTTTTCGACTGAGATTCTTGCACATTGACATTTAACAGCGATGGTTTTAAAAAGGTGCATTGTTTTTGAGCGTCAGGCCAAAAAAGGGTGGCAAAATCCTAAACCCGAATTGTTTTATTGTGAAAATCCATAAAGGAAGTGATGAGTGAACAGTGTCTGCGCTGACTCTGGTCACTTGTTGAGCGGAGCGCACACACAGGAAACCACCCTGCAAAAAATCTCATTTTCTACAGAGGACAGGGCTGTGTTCAGGGGCGGATACTTTTATTTTACATCAGTTCTCATCAGAGATATTTGTTTGTTTTTTTAAATAAAAGAAACATCCGAGCAGGCTGAACTTCTCATCCGGACTGAAAAACCCAGAAGAACAAGTGGTTATCATGTCTGGCGAAGAGGCTCCAACTCAGCAGCAAGAACCTGAGCAGGAGAAGCAGCCGGAGGAGCCTCCACCACCACCAGCTGCTGCTGCTGCTGCTGCTGCGGATCCAGCTGCGGCTCCAGCTGCTGCTGCTGCACCGCAGGAGTCTGCTGGTAGCAAACCCGCAGCCGAGGAGAAGCGCCTCTCCTTCAGGGCTCTGGTCCTCACCGGGCACGGCGGGTATGACAAGGTGAAGCTGCAGGTGAAGACGCAGGCTGAGCCGCAGCTGAAGGCGGGCGAGGTCCTGGTGCGGGTCAAGGCGTGCGGGCTGAACTTCGCCGAGCTGCTGGGCAGACAGGGGCTGTACGAGCTGCTGCCCGCCCCGCCGGTCGTGATGGGAATGGAGGGCTCCGGGGTCATCGAGGCGGTCGGGGAGGATGTGAAGGACCGGAAAGTGAGTAAAAGGCCCTGCTGAGTGCGCACACATACCCACCCACACACCCACTCAACACCACCGTGCGCATGAACAATGTCCAGTCATGTGCTGAGGATTTAAACCCTCAGCAGCTGAGTGCACTGACTGGTTTGTGCACTGGAGACCTGCATCCTGGTGGTCCTCCATCCTGGCCAAGACATGCTCGTGAATAATTCAATTGTTGCAGAGAAATCGAGAGAAAGCAACAGTCTTTACTTTGCATTTCACACAAAGGTTCACCCAAAAATGTAAACTCAGTCCAGCCAAAGCTGTATGTAGCAGTTCTGTGTTTCATGGAACGGACATTTTTCAAACACTGTAACTCTCCAACTAACAGTCATTCTGACCATGATGAGCCTGCAGAGTATTTTCTCAGTTAATCGAGCAATGCTTGGTTCCTCTATAAAAAAAAACAATACAATGAAGGCATCTGTTGCAATTTCCTGAAACCCAACAGTCCAAAACCCCCAAAGCATCCAAAAGTTCAATGAAATGAAGCAAACAAAGGCAGGAAATCTTCACAGTTCAGAGGCGGAAACCAATCGATGCTTGCCGACAAACATCTTCAACATGATTGATTATCAAAATAGCTGTCTCAGCTCTCTTTCAAACAATGATATCTATTTGTCCAAAGGCTTTCAAGCCATTGATCCGTGTTTTATGAAGAGTTGTTCTGATGCTAGTTCCAGCGTCTGAAAAGCCTGTATCCGTATCGGTGAGTACACAAGTCTACACACCGATCCGAGACCCTGCCACTTCCCAGCAGCGACCCGTACACCTGTAACTTGTTTTTTCTTAATTTAAGGGTTTAAAAAGTGATATGATGTCAGAGTCCTTAAGTCCTGCTACGTCTGTTTTAGACCCTGGAGTGTTGAGGATTGTTGAAGTTCAGGAGCCTCGCAGCCGTCTGGGGGATGAAGCTGCTCTGTAGTCTGGTGTTACGGCAGCGGATACTTCTGTATCTTTTGCCCGACGGCAGCAGGGTGAACGGACGGTGGCTGGAGTGGGTGTCGTTTTATAGCATCCACAAGCAGCCAATTTTGAATTCGCAACAAGCTTGTGAATCTTCAAGCACAGCGTCGTAACGGCCCGTACGCAAAGGTCAGGTATCAGGAAGGGGAAAAAAATGGCATCGGAACATCTCTGGTTTTAAAACGCCTCCGTGTTCTGTGGAATTAAGAGAGCAGATCCCCCTTTTATAAATAGCCTCCATCAGTTTAACACGTTCATGTAATGTGTATTCTATTTTTTCAGAAAGGAGGAAAGAGCTTTTCCTGCTGCTAAACGTAGCACTCTGGTGGTAGGAATAGTAACAGTGTTTGATTTACCGCGTGTCCTTGAAGTGCTTTTTACATTCTTCCCTGCAGAGTACATTTACCCTCTCCTTGATAAGAGCTTTCCAAAGGTCGAGTTTTATTGAGATTAGGCGGAATATTTATAAGCCGTGTGTCCGTGTCTAATATCAGCCCAGATCACAGAGCCTTAAATTGAGTTTTTTAAATGCTTTTTCTGCTCTTGAAGAGTGGAAATTGGTAGAAACGTCCAGCCTGTTTGAAGCCCACGTGGTACCTGTTCCCTGCAGGTGAAGCTCATTCTCCTCAGATGCTGCAGAGCTGATCCCAGAGCAGCCACGAGGCCAAAGGCTCCTCTGGTTATTCTGTGCGTTTTTTATTTTTACAGCACCATATCGAGGATGAAGCCGGAGTGACTCACTGCACAGACACCGCTGCGATTTCCTCGTCGCAGCTTTCCTCAGCCTTGCAGAATGAAAACAGGAGAAGGTTTGACTTCATTAACCGGAGTCGCACATGTTCTGTGGGAATACATTTATGAATATGGAAGACGGAAAACACTTGCATGTGAATGAGTGACAGGACCGTTCAGCTGTGTCGTTGGGTTCAGGAGAGGGGCATTAATTGTGTTTTGTAAATCTCAGCAACAAGATTTGCTGTTGCAATGAATTCAGACGCTGCGCAGATAATCATGAGTTTGTGCCTCATGTTTTAGATCACATGAGAGTTGAGTCGCAGAGTCAGGCATCTGGTTTTTTTTTTTTTTATGAAAAATATATATCTAGAAGTTCGCTTGAGGGGAAAAAAAACAACCCTTTCCTGAATCCTCAACAAACCATCTGGACGAAAAATATCCCGTTGGATTCATGATAAAAAAAGATTTATCATCCGTTTCCACCGTGTCTCTTTTTGCTACATCAACATGACATGTCTGCTTGTTCTACTTGGAACACCTCGAAGCAAAATTAAAACGTGAGCAACAGTTAAATTGGCGCGTATCGACTTTGCTTTTGAATGTTTAATGCAAAATAGAGGCAGCACTGGCGCAGGAGATGTAGCTGGAACCTAAGTTAAAAGGGCGTCAAAATATTATTCATGATGCAACAGAACAGTGCTGCATCTTGTTAAACAACCTCCTCCAGTGTCGCAAATTGGGGATATGTGCATTCGCGCATGCACCGACAAGCTCATTTGCTCAGGACCTCAGTCTGTTGTCGTGACTTGCTCATAGACGATGTTTTTCTGGTAGTTGTTGCCACACATTTATAATCACTCTGAGTCTGTGTACCAACATGAGACACAAAAATAATATTTAGTTCTTTAGTCGACAAGGCCTGTTCTCTCAGAGAATGGCTGCCCGGAGCTTCCAGTCCACGTCCGAGCAGTGGAGGACAAAATGCAGGATGAGAATAAAGGAGCACAGCAGCTGGAGTGTTACAAGAAGAAGCTGGAGATGCTATGGCCACGGGCCAGCGACTTTAGGAAGACCGGAAGGGATCGACATGAAGGAGGCTAACGGTCATTTTGGTTGTAGCTAAAGTGACCACAGCTGTCACGTGATGACCATGTGCCCCAAAAGACTTTCCCCAGAAGATTACAATGTAAAACGAAGCAGATTTCGGAGCTTCCCAGCCCCCGCAATAATGACCCGTTTCACTGTCAGAATTTGATCCATTACGCTCAATAACATTTGAAAGTCTTGATGTGCTGCGCAGTTACATTATTTTAGTTCCATTCAGTTTAGTGAAGTCATCCGGCTCGACTTTCGGAAGTCTCTGCTTCAGATGCTTTAGGGGTAATTTTAATACTTGGACGCACGCTTCTCCAACACTGTATGCAGTGTCTGACTTGACCACAACAGTTCTTAGTTTCAGGTGATTATATCCCGTTGAACACATAATAATGAATATTGTATTACATTTCTGCTGATAGACTCCCCTACTTCCTACTCACTGGACTTTTTAACATGTTCCTGAAGCGCCTCTCTGTCCCTCTGACAGTATGGAATTTCCCTCCTCCTCCTCTTTCCCCACCATCCGTCTCTCCAGCAGGAGTCTTACAGCAGGAATGCTGCATTCCAACACCTCCTTTTCTGAAGGACGCAGCAAAGCAAGAGACGCCACAAAAACCACAGATGCAACAGTGGCAGGAAGCAGTGTGTGAAATGAATGAATCCCAACACGGTCGAGGCAAAGAATTTAGAGCATATACGCACTGAACTGCTGATGTCTAGGTGGTCAGTGAGGTTGGAGTAAGAATCTGGGTGGGGCTGCGGCGGGGTACACAGAGCAGGAGATAACATCATAAAGGGAAGTGATCGTGGCTCGAGCGGCAAAGGGCGTGTCTGGAAATCAGACGGAGCAGATGTGCGATGTAGGTCTCATTTACGACCCGTCTCTCCCAGATTCCGGTCCCGGCCTTGCCTCGTCGCAGATGTTTTCCAGATTAAACGACAGTTAACAATTATTGCTCACAACGTGATTGATATCTTGGAAGATGCGAGCGGTGATTTCTGCGTCAGACTGTTCCAACTGGCTGCTCTGAAAGAAATGAAACATCTGCTCCGCAAATGAACTCTTTTTAATCGGCTCGATGTTGATGAGAGGATGTGTAGCGGTGTGTTTAGTACTCGGCTCGGTATATGTGTTTTGAGTAAAGCAGGTGACTTCAATGCTTCAGAATGCTGCAGTGGTGGAGGTAAATGAGACACTAGATTAAGATGCATGTACTTTACATCTTATGCCACATGTTCCACGACAATCCAGTGGGAAAGATTGTACTTGTGAGCTTTTGCAAAAGCTAACAAAAATGGTCTGTCATCTAGGGTCCGATCGTTTTTTCTGATGTCACTCATTGACATCTAAAAGTCCTCTGAGAGTCCTCAACCTAGTGAAATCGCTCTCAAAGCAAATAGAGGGCAGCATATCACTAGAGTAACCGCTAACTAGAACTAGAGCTGCCGTTAGCTCAGCTAGCCGTGCAGCTAGCGGTTGGGACTAGGAGCTGGAAACACCGGCAAGTGTCGGCGTTTACTGGGGATGTTGCGTCAGATCTGAGAACGAAGCAAGTCACTTTGGGCACTTTGAAATTGTAATGAGCATTTTCATTAATCACTGAATCGTGAAAATAATCTGCAGATTAATCGATAATGATCTTTAGGTGCAGCCGTTTCTATCGTTTCCATTTTAGAGCATTTAGCTTTTGTCCAAAGCGACTTGCAGTAATTCAGACATACATTTATGCACTGATGGCAGTGGCTACCATGCAAGGGGCCTACCAGCACATCAAGAGCAGTTCGGAGTTCAGTATTGCCCAAGGACACTTCGTCATGCAGACCAGGGGAATCGAACCAGCAACCTTCTGATAACAAGACATTTGCTCTACACCAGACACAGCCGCCCCCGTCCTGTCACATAGAATGAAAGACATTTTCCTCTTAACTTCAAAGGAGACAGCTAAAAGCGATGTGATACGACCGCGTTTGTATGTTCGTGCGTCGACATGAACAGCAGGAGAACTGTACTGTTCGTCACAGTTGCCAGAACAGAATCATAAACAGCAGGTTTTTTCCACACAAACTTCACTGTCCTACTTTAAAACATCGTCTCCGTTACCTCAGTTCATGTCAACTATCCAGGAACTGAGCTCAGCCCTTTTAAAAAAAAAAAAAAAAAAAAAAAAAAAACGCTTGTGCATTTTTTGAGGTCATCCAGCGGGGTTTGAAAGTGTTTCATAAGAACGAGGGTTGAGAAATGTAGTCAACGCAAAAAAGAGCTTGTCATCAGAGGTGGAAGTTAATACTGGAGTTATCTCAGTGCAACAGACACAACAGGCGTTTGTGTTTGAGCTGCTGTTTTTATGTATAAATATTAGTGTGTGTGTGTGTGTGTGTGTGATCTGTCTATTGTCATGGGTTTGTGTGCAGTGGGAAGTGGGCGTGGCTCAGAGCTCTTGAGGCTGTTTTAACAGGAAGCAGTGCAGCATTCACAATCAGATCAGACTTCTTTCCTGTGCCCTTCAATTTTTTGGCAGGTTTCGCAACACTGATGATACTCAAACAGCAGCACTTCTCTGTGGAAGAGAACAGCCCATGCAAGGGGGAACATTTCCCATTAACCTCCGTGTCTTGGCTTCTGTGAAGAGAGACTCTGTGTGATCTTGTTTCGAGTCGGTCCTGAGGAAGTCTTTTGGGACTAAAGAAACATTTCACAACAGCGCTGCCTGAGCAAGGAATATTTCATTCTCAATATGCAAGCAAAGTATTTCCATTAGAACACAAAATCAGTCAAAGGAAAACATTTTATCTGCAGCTATCTTGACCATCGTTTCAGTCAATTTTAAAGCAAAAAGCGCTGACATTATGTGCTGGTTTGCTGCTTTTCTGCATCATAAATGACAGGAGGTCAAATATTTGGGGTTTTGAAACATTGGTCAGACAAAATCCACGATATTCTTGTACATTTTTCAGCCTAAACAATGAAGTCATCAAGAAACACAGTCTCGTTGGCCTACAGCACAAAAGGAGTAGTTGCACAATAACGGCTCAAAGATTGTGTACTGTAGCTACTTTTTATTCTGCCTATTCTTTACAATTGTCCTGCATCCATGTCCTGTGCCTGCTAAATTTCAGGCTGTGAATCAAAAATAAGAGATGGACATTTCTTTCATGATCACTGGAAATTAAATCTGTATAGAAAGATTCTATTTTCATAACCTTGGTTCAGGGGACGTGTATGACCTTTGGTTTGTTAGTTATTATGAAGATTTATCCAGGTTTGGCCAGAAAATTGTTAAAATGCAACATTTTCTGTCGTTGCTATGCTGGTTGCTAAGGGCTCTCTATCACTGAAGCGGCTCCACGTTCGATCATTGTCTTTGTGTTGAGCAGTTATTTGATGTTTTGTCATTTGTGAAATGCATGCGGGACTATAGAAAGGATAGGCAGAATGAAAATGAATTCCAATGTAATCACAATTTTAGAGCCATTATTGTAAAACTACTACTTTTTTTTTTTTACACTGTGGTCAAATGTAGCTATTACACATTCTGATGTGAGACTGGGTAGTGAAGAAAACGGGTTACTGCTGCACATCTAATTTCTTTCCAAGGATGGACGTGTGTGTAGACAGAGCAGAGCAGCAGTGTAATAACTGTCCCTCATGTCATTCAACAACAAAGATGCATTAGATGACTTCCTGCCGGCTTGACCTCAATTTCCCATTTGGCAACACTGGATGCACTGAGTGAATAATAAAAAAAAAACAAAAAAAAAAAACAAAAAAAAAAAACAGCTCCGGTGTCCTAAAGACGAGAGCAAAGTGGTAATGACAGAAGAAAACGAGCTTCTCATGTTCACTCAACATCTGTGTTGTAATCCTCCCTTCAAAGTCTGTTCCAATAAAGTATGTTCACGCCAGCTGTTATCGCCATGGAGCTAGTTTTGGTTTTGTATGTCTAAACTATTCACAGTGAGATCTGTGGATTAACCAGAGGAACAAGGTCTATTGTTTTCTGGAAAGATAATTCTTTCAGCCATGATACCAGAGAAAATATCTCAAAACGTACTGAATGGATTGCCATTTAATTCTGTACAGGCATTCGTGGTGCCCAGAGGATGAATCCCAATGACTTTGGTGATGGTCGACGTGACCCCTGGTGCATACAGCAGGTTCAAAACATTCACATATGCCGTGAAATGTCTCGACATCCACTCGATGGATTGGGGCCAAAGCTTATAGACATTCATGCTTCCCAGATGATCAACTCTTCTGACTTTTCTTTTCTTGACCCATTGTGATGTTGCCTTATGTAGTTTTGGGTAAAAAGTGTAGACAACAATTGGATGGATTGCCCTGAAATTTGGTACAAATATTCATGTCCCCCTGAGGCTGAACTGTTAAAGCTGTTTATCTTGTGTGTGTATATGGTCTTTATTTTATTACCAGTAGTAGTATTATCTATTATTTTATTGTCTCTTTTGATTGATCAGTCAATCATAGCTGTGAGCTGCTGTGAATTTCCCAGTGAGGGATCAATAAAGTCTTGTCTTATCTTCGGTGATTGCTTAACATCTTATCTGGCACAAGTAGGTCAAATTTGCAATAAGTATCTGCAGAGCTAATGACGTTCCTATACATACATCAGATTGGTCCTAATCAGCAAATGATAGCATGCTAACGCGCTAAAGAAAGACGTGGCCATCAACGTTATGCCTGCTAAACATGAGCACTTAACTCAAAGAACCATTATGCTGAAGTGCAACCCAAAAAAGAGACACTTGCATGACTGAAAAATAAAATGGTCATTATTATAAACAAGTAAAATTCTATTTAAACTCTGTTGTGTTTGAAGGAAGTCAGAAACCTGACAGCCAGATACCTCAAAACTCGCTATGGCTAGTGTGAAAATATGTTTTTTTAGTAATTTGGGTGAACCTACTTCAAGTTTTCTGATGTTAACCCGATGTCAACAACTTGATAGAAGTTGTAGAAACACATATTTCCGCTGCTGAAGTGTTTTGTTTGACCACCCAAAGGATCCCCTCAGTAAATCCACTGTGTCCGTCCTCCCTCCCCCTCTTCCTCCGTCCTCCCTCAGGTGGGGGATCGTGTCATCGTGATGAGCCGCAACGGCATGTGGCAGGAAGTGGTCGTCGCGCCCGCCAACCACACATTCCCCATGCCGGAGCAGATGAGCTTTGAGGAAGGCGCTGCTATCCCCGTCAACTACATGACCGCCTACATGATGCTGTTTGAGATGGCCAATCTGAGGCCGGGCAAGAGCGTTCTCGTCCACATGGCAGCAGGTGAGACACACACAGCACATGCTAATACCGTGAGTGTTCCTTTACTGCATATTCTCCCCTAGTTTTGGCCAAATACCATCAATCCAAACAATCAGTTTGAAAAAAACAACATGTTGTGATGGTCATTTTTATCTATTTCTGAGATTCCTCACACCAAACGATTAAGAGGAATGAATCAAAATCATGATTTCAAACACGACTCGCCTGTAACGCTCCTCACTCCTCCCCATGATTTATTCATGAAATGCAACAAACATCGCCCCCAGTCACTGGGCTAACCTGTGAAGAGTCACACAGCTCGTTCACAAAAGGTCACTAATCACTTCTCCGTATGCAGCCGTGTTTCTGCTCTAAAAAATTATCAGCCGAGAGACTGAGGGTCATAGGTGAGGTTTGTGTGTGTGTGTGTGTCCTATAAAAGCTGATTTATAAAGTGGCAAACAGGATCATTGTCAGGCACGGTTGCTTTGGCAACACCTGACATTTCAAAAAGGATGCTTCAACATGGTGACAAATAATTACGTCTCATTTACAGAAGAGGATTGTGTGTCCAGGTGTTCAAATGACCAAGGTCCTGGTAGCATCACATTAATCACAGTAAGGAGGAAGTAATTAATATGCAGTGCTTAAAGCTATAAAAACATATTTTCTCATAAGCAACTGTATGAACATGCTCTAATCTTCCAAGTTAGAGCACATTTGCAGATATTTCACATTTAAGGTGTGTATTTTATTTTATTGGATTTTTTTGTTTGTGCTCTTGCCGACGACGTGAAGTGAGCAGGAAATTGTGATGTCACAAACTGCCATGCACCAATCGGGATTGAGCAACATTTAAATCAGAATCTGATGACAACTGATTGGTTGTTTAGTCACTGTTAGTCTGATCAAACACGACATGTCATACAGTGATTTTACTTTCTGCCTTACTGTCTATAACAATGAGTTTACCAGATGTTTTCCCACAAACAGTTCAGGCTGGGTCTGGAAAAGTGGTTGTTGAATGAGACTGGACTAAATCTTTGTTGAGGAATTTCAATAGTTAAATGTGTAAAATAAGAAAAGAAGAAGAAGAAGAAAAATATATTTTTAAAAAGATGGAAAAAATAGGCTTGGTGTTAAACTCTTTATAAATGACAAGGACAGACAGTTTTATAAATAGGATGTCATTTACTTTATAACAAAATGTTAATGTTATAAAGAAATACGTTTAAAGGGCTTTAACTGCTGACAGTGTCCACAGAAAGTAATCTGTTCGCTTCAGAGTAGCTCATAAACATACTGTGCTAAATCTACTTAAAGGGGCACTATGTAATGTTTTTTTAGCCCTGTTTTGTTGAACTGTAGGACTTGTAGACGAGCAATGGGCTCTTTTTGATCTCACTGTTTTTGCCCTAATGTTTACACGTACAAAATGTAAAAAAATATAACTTTAAACCACTTAAACTTAAGTTAGCTCTTTAAAATATCTAGAGCTCTTATCTGTTTGTTAAATGCACCTTTAATGATTTCCCTTTGGTTTGGATGTAGGGCATGTTTGACACTCTCACAAAACATTTGAAAGTTTGTGAAATGCACGGATAAATCTTTAAATTTAAAGCCCATTTTGTGACAACAAGCTGAAAAGCATCATCAGATGGCAGTGGGTCAAACACTGATTTGTTCATTATTAGTTCCTCTAATCAGATATTTCCAGCATTTATGATTATTTAAAGCCTGAATTCAACATTAAATGTTTATAAAATGTTAAGCAGCAATAACTCAGATAGCTCAGTATTTGAGTTCAAGTAAACGGGTCAGTTACTGTCAACATCCACTGTCACGGTCTAGTGCTCTTCTTCTACACCCGCCCCTCTCAAAGGCCATGTTTCAGTGTTGAGTGGGCGGGCGGCTGTCAGCTGACCCCTGTGAATCAGCCACATGAGGCCAGGGTGATGAAGAGGGCAGGAGGGATTAATGGTGCGCCTGCACACCGGGGCCGGCAGCCTCGGTGCGAGAAACCTTTCATGGTTAAACAGCATGAGGCCACAGAGAGCAGAATCACTGTCTGCTGTTTCTGCTGCTTGTCCCACGATTGTCCTTTAAATCACCTCACCAAGCACCGACTGCAGAGCATAATACTGTCACTGGAGCTGTACTAGAAATCAATGTGTTCCTACCACTGTTTACGTATGACTGACCCATAAAATCCAGTTTCTGTGTGTTTGTCACAGCCCGCACATCCATGTGTAGTTTGATGTTTAAACCACAGTTTGTTGTAGAGAGGGATCACACGGGTGAAATACCTGCAGTAGCCTCTATTCTCATTCCTGCTCCCACGTCCACAGGTGGCGTTGGTGTCGCTGCTACCCAGCTGTGTAAGACGGTGCCAGATGTGACCGTTTTTGGCACGGCGTCAGCCTCCAAACACGAGACCATCGCCGAAGGCGGGGTAACTCATCCCATCGACTACCGCACCAAAGACTACGTGGAGGAAATCCGCAAAATCAGCCCCAAGGGTGAGAAAACACACACAACACTGTAATGTTTGAGTACCTTTCAAGTCTGCATGGTAATAATTCATGTTGACAGATATTCATTTCATTTGTTTCTTGACTGTTAAGTTGAAATGAGACATAAACATCCCATTAAATTCTGTCTGCTTGTCTCTGCAGGAGTGGACATCGTCCTCGACCCACTTGGAGGTCTGGACACCCAAAAAGGTTTTAGTTTGTTGAAACCTTTGGGCATGCTCATAGTCTTTGGTAAGACATTTGGAAACAGAAACACAGGTTTAAATGTGTTTGATGAGTCCGCCGTAACGTTTCTGTACTAGAGCTTAATCTTACTCTTACTCTTAAAAAGTACTTTTGATTTCACTTACTAAAAAAATTCTGTTTTACATCATTTTATCTAAAAATGTCTAAGTCTGAATGGTAGTTGACCTCTATATTTACTCAAGTATTGTACTTCAATTTTAGGGGGACCTTATTTTCCTCCAAGAGAATCTTATTTGTTCAGTTATGAGTTAGTGATACAAACATCATTAATATTGTAAATGTTGAAACAACATAGTGCTCCTTTTAAATACATTTTTGCCAACAATGTACTTATTTTCATTTGTAATGCAGGACATGTAAAACACTTAAGTATTTTCATATCGCAAGATTTGCTACTTTTATTTAATTAAAGTATCTGAAAACTTCACTGAATCAGATATTTGGGAGATTTCACATCCTCGCCTACAACTTTCACACAAACACACTCACACCAGCGAAGGAAACCTCACTTGAGATTTTAAAATGTAAAAATGTAACTAATTCGTCCCTAACATGTAATTTGCAGAGGAAGTCCAGATGAAATTGCTGTAGTATTGTTTTTTTGTCTTCTCCAACATGTTCTCTTGAAATAGCACAAAGCCTCATCAAAGACTTTTTCATCATCTGTAATTTTCTGCTCGATGCTTACTGTTAAAATCTCCTCTGTGTGGTTTTTAATCTGCTCTACTGTCCGTCTCTTCCAGGTGCGGCTAACTGTGTGACGGGCCAGAAGAAGAACCTGTTGGCCATGGCAAAGACCTGGTACAACCAGCTCTCTCTCAACACGCTGAAGCTGATGCAGGCCAACAAGGCCGTGTGCGGCTTTCACCTGGGCTACATCACCGACGAACAGCTCCTGAGCAGCAACATGTCCAAGCTGCTGGAGCTGTACGGGCAGGGGCAGATCAAGCCCCGCATCGACTCATGCTACCACTTCGAAGAGGTTAGCTTGATCAGGTTTATGTAACTCGTGTTGATTAATGTATCCTCATGCAGCGACGGATTTCTTTCAGGCTTTTAATGAGTCACATTAGATGCACTCTGTTTCAGGGGAGCGAAACATATCTATAGTGCACATCCGTTCTGTTCTGTTCCCCTGTCTTTTCTCAGGTGACGGATGCCATGAGGCGCATGCACGAACGCCAAAACATCGGGAAAGTCATCCTTCTTCCTGAACCGAAGAAGGTGGAGGAAGAGAAGCCAAAATCCGACCCGGAACCGGTAGAAAATGTGGAAAAATCTGAAGCTGCCGTCAGCGAGAAGAAAGAAGAGGCCACAGAGGAAGTAAAAGCAGAGAAAGATTGAGTAAGAGTGTTTGTTTGAATGATATTTTTGAGCACATCCTCAATAAGTTCCTTGTTGTATAAAAAAAAAGGAAAGGGAAGCAACGGTTGCCATGAATTCTTTGACTTTATCAGTATTTTCAAAATGTTTATCAAGATCGTGTTGTGCAATATGTCAAATGAGTGTCGTGTTTATGTGGGAGATACTTGTGGTTGAAATAAAAATTGAGTGTCATATTATGTGAGGGGAAAAAATCTATTCTGATTACGGATGGTTGTTAAACACGACACAGGGAAAAACGGGTGTGGCTTCAAAAATTGCGTCCCCTTGACAACAGCCCAAACACAATATTTTTAATGACAACAATCCACAGCCGGTATGTTTGAAACCTCTAAGAAGTGGTCCAAAACTTTGACTTATGAGTAGAATAAAAAGGTTTAAAGTAGGCCTGAGCAGTTAAAATGTAATGCATAACATATTGTCATGATTAAGATTACCCATCATGCATTGTAGTCAAGAGGACAGCCAATATGCTGCTTTTGAATCAGTTAAAGAAGGATACTGTCCCCGTTTTCTACGATTTCAGACCTCTCTTTACTAACTTTGGAGCCAATAAAAGGAACTTAACTTCAAAGGAGACATAATATGCTAATTTTTAGGTTCATGATATTATTTTAGGTTACTACAAGAAAAAGTTTACATGCTTAATTGTGACAAACACATCAGTTCTCTCATATTGTCCAGTGCAGCAGGGCTGTATCCCCCCCCTCGTTTTTTGCTCCTGTCTCTTTAAGGCCCCAGTCTGCTCTGATTGGTCACCTCACACACACCTGAGCCAGCAGTCAGTGCATTTACATGCGCACCAGCTGCCTCTGCATTCAAGAAAGATGGCGTACAAAGAGCGAGACGAAGCTACATCTTTGTACATTTCGTATATGGTGTACATGATAATTACACAAACTAGGTGCACAATGGCGCTCTTTCTTACAGTGATTTCGGAGGAAAGACGCCACCGCCACCTTCCGTCTACTTCCAGCTCATGGCCCCGGGAAAAACTCTTCCGCCTGCGCAGAACGCAAAATCCGATCCAATCTGATGGACGTATACATGCAGGAGTAATGCGACTATCAATCGAATAATCTGGGTGCTTTAATTCGACTATGAGAAATCCGATCCGGTCCGATTTTAGTCAGACTAAGGTGTATACATGCATCTTAACGATCCGATCATAGTCAGACTAACACAGTAATTCGGTTTTCTTGAGTGTCATCTAAACGCATGAGTGTCTTCAGTCGCCTCTGTTGTGTTTCCATCTTCCAGCTAGCTTCACTTCTACTGTGATTTTAGGAATTAATTATACAAACATGTGACATGGTGACATAGTGTGATTTCACAAAGTCACGGAATTAAAGGCGGGGCTACTGACGAGGCATTTCAGGAGCGGGGTTTTCTGTGGGAGAGATCAGCATTTGCTTTTTAACTTTCAAGATCTTATACACGCCTGAGAACATATATACTGTAACACTGAAGGAAAGGACAACATAGAAAAGCATAAAAGTTCTCTAAGAATATGAGTTAAGTAATTTTGATTTGATTTGATTTTTTTAAGCATTAAGATTTTAAAAAGTACTCTTAGTGGCTTCATACATACCATATCAATAGTCAAAGTAATTTAAGTGTAATCAGAATACATTCCTCAGCTTTGGTGATTCCTCGGATCCTGTTCCTGATGATAATTTTGATGAATAACTGTGATCAAATGTACCCAATCATGTGTAGTGATCCTTCGTCCAGTTTCCCGCCTTGTGATGCACTACTCCAATTTTAAGTGCAACTACGAGATGAAGGGTGTGTTCTCACATCCACTCCTCTCCGATGAATGATGTGGGACAAACAGCCCGGGGTCAGTGTCGTATTGTCGTTGAATTGTTGTTTTTTTTTTTCTTTTTGCGTGTTTGTGCCAAATTTAAAGCCAGCTTTCACCACTGCCGTCGAGCCAACTGTGAATAACAATTAGCGGGACTTCCCTGCTTTGGCACTGTTGTCACCCATGGGGGTTTTCTTCCAAACAATGTCACCCTGAGCTTGAGCTGAAAAACTGTTTGGCAAGCGAAGGGCACGTTTCCTAGCCTTGATTTTTGTTTTTGTTTTTTGTGTGTTTTACAGAGCTACAGTCAAGAATGTATTACTTATTGATTCCTGTTAAAAAGTAATGAGGGAAAACCTTGATTGATGACTCTTTTGTGTGTTCATACACTTTGTATTTCTCTGCTCGGTTCATATTCATTTTGGCGCTTCATAAAGCTTTTTATGGTTTCTTTACTGCTTTTGCATATGTGTTTCTTATATAGTGGAGTGATTCGAATGTTTTGTCCAGCTGTGGGTGTAATTCAACGCTGTGACGCAGACGACGCTACCAAAAGCACAAGAGAACAAGTTCTCCCTCCTCGCATTCCTCTCCCCACCCTCTCACTCCTGCTTTCTGTCTCCTCTCTGCAGCTGAACTCTCTCAAAACCCTCCGGCTCGCTTTGTTTTGATTTTCTCAAAAGCACCTCTAACAGAGTCCCACAGATAATGCTTTATGTTATTTACATTTGTGACTTTTTTTGTTTTTCTTTTTGGCCACTTGGACAAGTATTGTTAAGTTTGGCCAGGTTTCCATCCCCTGGTATGAAGTAAGATGTGATGTGGACTTTGAGTAGTGAGGAGTGAGATGATTACTGTGCGGTGTGGCCTCTACATGTTCGTGAGCCTGATGTTTGCCTGCTTTGAGTTAACTACTGAGCCAAATGGCGGAAGAGCAGTTTAATTAATGGCCATGTTGAGTGTTTAACATAACAAATGAGCAGATTGTTGATGATAAAACAAACACAGACAGATTCAAGACTCCTCTCTGCAGATATCTCTCTAATATCAAAAGACTTGACACATTAAACACGTCTCACTGCAGTCACGTACAGCGACGAGACAACATTTTGTTTTTGGGGCACAAATGTGACAAAAGTTGCATGTTTCCTGTAATAATTTGCCAACAACGTAAGTTAACTCGTCCAGTCTTCACTCAAACAAAGAGGGACATCTAGTGGTCAGTGTAAGATTGTGCCTTTTGAATAAAGAATTCAAATGGGATCCACAGTGTTGCCTATGAACAAAATGTCATCATCATGAAATAAGCCAGTTACACGAAAAGCTGAAAGGACAGCCACCCTAATTATGTCTGATCCTGCTCGATTAGATGATTCTTCAGAGTAAGATTTGTTAAATGGAGTCAGAATCATTCATGTAAAAATACTATCAGTAATCAAAGTCTAAATCATCGTAGCTGTCGAAATACATTCATATTAATCAGTTATAAGAACCAGATTCAAACACCTATCGCTCAGTCATGCTCGACATAACCGGTGCATTTAATTTTCAATATTATAAATGTGATTATGATCATTCTCTGTGCTGTTACTGAATGATTTTGTGTGTTACTGTATTCATGTCGCTGAACAACGCTGCCTTTTTTAATTTCTGTACAAACTTTGGGCACACTTGCCCTCTGTGTTCACATGGCACTAACCTGTTTATTAAAGTGTTATCACACGAGTTCCTCTCAGCTTGTGAATCATGAAACTGATTCTGTGATTGTACAAAAAGGACAATGAGTTGAGGGAAAAGGAAAAGGTAAAAAATAAAATAAAATACTCTGCTTAAGCAAAAGTTGCAAAACCATAGTGTAGAAATGCTGTTACAAGTTAAAGTGTTAAAGTACAAAAGATTATATATCAAATAAACTCAAAGTACCAAAAGTAAAAGTTATTTCAGAATAATTGTCAGAACCCAACTGATGATCAGGATCACTTGAGTGTGGTCATCAAAAAAGTTGTGACAGAGAAATGGGAGGATATTTCAAGTTAAATCAATGCACTGGAAACAATAAACTCCTCTGGGAATTATAGTCTCTAAAAGTTTTCATTTCACCACATATCAGACAACATATCCACTGATGTATATCTGCAATGGGACAATATTGGCTGATGATCTTGGCCAATCAATATATGAGTCAAGATCCAATATATAATTTATTATTGGATTATAATTATTGGTGCATCGATGTGTTAATCGCTGTAATGTTGCTGCTGGTACAGCAGCCACCAGCTCATAAGTCATAAACATGGGAGAGAAAATAATTTACATCAGGAAAATGCTCACGAGCCCCTCAGGGCTTCCGTAGTAAACTTACTAGTAGCCAAAGTTTTAGAACAGGTGTAGTTTAGTAAGAGATGCACTATTTTCCTCTGAATCATAGTTGAGTAGAGGGAAAAAAAGAAAATGGCAGTAAATGGAAACAGTCGAGTAAAGTAGAAGTAAATACTGTAGTTACTCTAAATGACTGTCACCAGGTCAGATTCTGACCAGCAGAGGTCCTCATGTGCTAATGTTTGTACAGGCACTGACAGCCGCTCAACAGCTAATGATTAAAGGACAATGCCACTGATTTTACAGTTATAATTAATACAAATCACAAGAGTTCATATTATCACAGAGCAGTTATTGACATCATCTTTTGACTTTTTTGATCAAAGATCTACTTTGCGAGAAAGCAGATTTTTGAGTCTCATTTCCAACTCATCCGATGTTGATGCTTTGGGTTTCAGTATTTGATGAGTTGGGTGGACGGTTAAAGAAAAAAAACTGGACAAAAGGTTATTAAAGTTAATTTAAAGAGTAATTAACAGTAAATGTGTTTTTGCTGTGTTGTCACCGTCAGTGCAGAAGAACCCGGCCTGTCTGGGTCAATGTGTCTGCCGCTTTCTATTCTTCTCAGGCACGTCTGATTCAGCTTCCTGTTCTGTCAGAGAAACCAAAGCATGTGAGGAAGTTCCCATGACCGTCTCATGGACATGAATGACTGACATGGGATTTGGATGACTGTTTTTCAAACGTGTCACAGCTAATCCAGCTCCCATTAAGTTATCAGGCTTACAAATTCATGTGAATGCTCATCCAGCTCATTTAAAACACAATTGCAGGATTTATTTTATAATCTTGAAATTATGCTAAGTCTGATTTAATATGTTTTCCTGGATTTTTATTGGTATTCTACAACAAAAAACACAGTTTCCATTTTTAATCAAATAGACATTACCATGAAGTGATGTACACATGGTTCCTAATGGACATACAAGGGACTTTTCAGTGCTAATCATGAGCGTGCGATGAAAACACAGTAAACCTTATTAAAACTCTCAAAATACAACTTTTATTGCATTAACAATTTTCAGCACGGTGAGTCAATAATTTAATTGAAAGCTTCAGAGTCCAAATGACAAATTAAGTGTCCTGCTTTTGTCTCCATCGGTCTTAAACAGTCAGAATCTTTTAGTTGAACTGATGTCTTTCGCCTCACAGTTTCTCAAACTGCGCTACACTATGAGCACAGGTAACTCCTCTAGATAGATATGCATGTTCTCATCTATAATTATAATTACCCTGACAATGACAGTGACTCATTCAAATGAAAGTGAGTCATTTGTATTTGGAAATTAGCTCATGTGGAGTTCACCCTTAAACATCTTGGTGAATAACAAAAACCCCTCTCTGCTGCAGCAAAACATGTAGACGTAGTACAAGACAGAAGCAGCACACATGCAACTCATTTTTATCTCGTGTGGAAAGATGATCCCAAAAGATATGATCATATGTGTTTGAAAATCTGCTGCATTACGGATTGGCATTTAATGGGATTCTTGGCTTTCTACCAAAGCCAGCAACATGATGTCCTTTAGTTATACAGTAGGGCAGAAATTGTTATTTCTAAGCATTAAAGGGTTCAGGCGCCGTACTGAAAGGAGTCACGTACATCATTTTACTGAAGTGAAACATGATGTGCAAAGATCCAAAGTTCATGTGCCATAAAATGAAGACACTGTCCTTGATGATGAGAAGCCTGTGTGTTTATAAAGGGTGCAGAAACTGCGATGTTCTGATAACATTATGCTTCTTATCCGCTATCAGCAGAGACTCTTGTCTTGTCTCTTCTTATCTTGTCTGTACCTCACTCAGAGTTTGTGCAGCCCTTTTGTACAACAGATACTTTACATGGTCTTGGGGAAATTAGAGGATGTTGTCTGTTTAACCCTCTGCTGACTGCAGCGGTCGTCCTGTACTCGAAGCTGCAGCTGACTCAGGCTGATAGAAATGCCTCCATTTATTTTTAGACAGCCAGCACACGACGAAGTGACCACTTGTGCTTTTCACAGCTAAAGGTTGTTTGAAACTCTAGTCATTAGTTATCTTAAGAATGTTGCTGCAGTATCAGCCCGGTTTGTACTTTCAGTAAAAATTCAGCAGACAATGTTCAGCACTGTACATTATGACATAGTTGCATAACTGCTACTGAATTATGGTGTCCAGTTACAAAAGGGGGGAGGTCTCACTCTGAAAGTGCACAGAGAGGAACAACATAAAGACAGCTTGCAAAAAGTCATACATTGAAGATTTTGAGATGCACAAGTCATCATAGTTGTCAAAAATGTTACCAGATTTGACTCGAAGTCCAGGTCACAGTGACTCTCTGGCTGCTTCTTGATATGTATTTTAACTAAATATGATATAAATATCTCATCTGTTGACAGTGGAATTGCATATTTAACAAACCAGGCTTACAACTAAAATGACAACATTTAAAAGAGAGGTAGAAAGTGTTATCTGCTCTGACTAACCCCAGGTGAAAAACAAATAATACTAAACATGGTTTTAAGTTTAAAGGAGCACTACGTAATTCGTACAATTCGTAAGTAAGTATTTACAATATTAATTATGTCAAAAATACAAACATGACAAAAATCTGACATTTATCTTTTTCATAACTGTATAAACAAGCTGTTCTCAGAGGAACACAAGGTCCCCAGAACACTGTTTAAAGCTAAAAGGGTGGCAGGGTCCGCCACATATAAACAAAATAAAACATTATGTATGTGTTGTCATTAAAGGACAGTTTGTTTACTCCGTTTATTCAGTCATGAAAACAAAGACAGTTTGTCTATTTAGTTTGCTTAGACATAAAAAAACGTGAAGATCGTTCTCTTCTGAGTAAAATTCCTTCATCAGATCAAGATATTTATTCTGACACCGACTCATCACGATAGAAAACACTTTGCATTCAATGTGACCCTTTTCTTTACAGGAAGGAAACCCTGGAGGGAGATTTACAGTGATGAAATGTAACTTGTACTGAAATAGTGTACAATGTTGATGTATTTCCACTTTAATTTCAATTTTCTGCTTTTCTAAAAGTCCGCTCCTCTACATTTTAGAGGCATATATTGTACTTATTAATCCATTGTATTTATTTACATTGGTTATTGTATCTATATGTGCATTTATACATGCAAGAGAGCACTTCTGTGGCATTCTTTAGTGACGATTTGCAACATAGTATAAAATAAAAGCCAAGCATGGATGTGCAGAGATTTGTTTTGATTGCTTATTTTATCTTTGACGGGCTTTTTCAACAGAAATTTGCAAAAAATCAACAGAACGTTACTCTCGGGGAGCTTTTAATCTGGAAGGTCACGCCGGAAGTTGTGTGAGTACACTGGCTGACTTGACGCATCGGCTTTAAATGGGAATACCCTCTGTGCTGGGGAGTCTCCTTTAAAAATCTTGCCGCGTCACTGGGATGCGGTCGCCGGAGCCGGGCACCTCGCCTACCATCCCCGCGTCTCTGTCCACCGCCGGTAGGCCTGATTTTCTGTCTTAATCCGCACAGATTGTCTTTTCCTGTCGCTTGTCTCTGTGTACAGTCTTACTGTTATCTTACATTTAGATCTGCGGCGCTCGGACGCATACCGGGTCAGCCTACAATGACTCCTGACAGAGCCGCGCAAATGACTTTCAGTGGTAACCTCTCATGCAGGAATAGCGCTCCCGGGTTAAAATTAGACGTCTTTGCTGTTTAAATGTGCGCTCTGGAACGGTGTAGCTGCTTGAAGGAGATCAGGCGTGTGCGCACTGGGCACAATGCGCCGCTGCAGCCACCCTGCAGCTTACAGGACGGTTACTGAGCACCGCACCAGCTGCTCTGATGGTATTACATTGTCAATGAGCTGACATTGTCCTATAAATGGTATGTATGCATGCGTTTCGTCATTTCCCGTCAGGCCAAGGTCCCCGCAGACGCAGAATGTGTTAAATAAGAGCCGAATTCGTCACACAAATGAGAGAGAAATACTGCAGCTTTAAAGTGTTTTTTTTTTGTCAGTTTAATCATTTGGCACGGTTGTGATCGAGATTAAGATGTAAACTGAAGGCCTGTGTGGATTTGTGTCTGTTTGCATAAACACGACGTGCAATCTGCCATTAAATAACTGTGCATGCCTCTTCTGGCACATGACCTTCTTAAATCACAGGCTTTAACCTATGAGGACATCTAGAGCACATTCTTTCTCTAAGTAGAGAACGATGTGAATAAAACATAATCCCTTACTTGTAAAACAGCATATCATCCCCCAAAGTATAGGCTGGAACACTCATTATGTTGACTATAAAGATTACCAAAGCTGATTATTGTTGTGTAAAAAAAGCATTTAAATGTTGGTCAGGTGGAGTTGATTTACCTTTATGTAGAACACGAACTTAGGTAGTGTGATGTATGAGTTATTTATTTCGTAGATTGATCATGCAGTGAGTACAGAAGGTGAAGCTAAATGGACTGTATATATACAGTACTCATAAGCAGTTTCATTGCATGCATGTGCAGTAACAGCCAAATGTGTCACATAATTTTTTTGGGATCAAAAATATTCACAAAACATAAAATAAAGATTCAGATATGTCAGAGAGTAAAAGAACAATAATAATAATAATAATAATAGTTTATAACAGTACAAACTGTTACCGGCCAAAACATTAAGAGGACTGACAGGTGATGTGCAAACACTGAGCATCTTGTTAGAATGCAATGTTCTGCCGGGAAACCTCGGGTCCTGGCTTTCATGTGCATGCTACTTGACACAAACCACCCATCCAAACACCATTTTAAACCACTTACAGCCCCTCATGGCAATGGCACTCCCTCATGGAAGTGAGCACATTAGCCACCCCCCACCCCCCTCAGGAGGATAATGTACCCTGACACACCACAAAAGCTGCTCAGGAACAGCTTACGGAACACAACAAAGAGCCCAAGGTGTCAAATGGGCCTCTAAATACCCACCAGTCTTAACAAGGAACTGTGGGACTTGCTGAAACATGTCTGATCTATGGGGGCCCCGACCCCAACATACAGGAGCCAAAGAATCCACCAGGAGCGATAAGCATTCAGAGGCACTCACACACAGATGAAATAGACAAAAAAGGGTTTGAGTTTTTTAACCAGGACTCCTTCCTGGAGTCAGACATTGGAGAAATGTTCACAAGCTGGCACCTTGTCGTTAGGCCTTTATCCATACAGCCCGGCCAGGCACAGCCCCAAAGAACTACATAGACCATCACCCTAAAGGATAAGCATTGGTTGGGTGCATTGCAAGCTGGGCAGCAGGCAAAGCAGGAGGTATAAGCAATGCTAACCCCTGGCTTTGCAGACTGGTTTTAGGTAGGGTTGGGCTTCGTCTATCACTGATGTTTGACAGTCAGACTACGGATCTTGTGTTATTTCTTTCATACGTGCTGTTTGCATTGCATTTTCTCAGTGAATCCAGCTAACTCTCTGAGGCTTATTTTAGACGTCGTCAAGTTCCAATAAGGCAGCAGTCGTCCAACCACAGTCATAGGGAGGTCAAACATTATCTTTCTGGCAGGGAACGAACTGGAGCTGATGCAGGAGGTTGAGTGGTAACAACTAGATGTAGTGGGGCTGACCTCTACAGCACTGGGTCTGGAACCAAACTCTTGGAGAGTGGCTGGATTCTCCTCTTGCAGTGTTGCCCAGGATGAGAGGCACCAGGTGAACGAGCAACATCAATAGTGCTTTGATACCAGAATACTGTGGCCGTATGTCAGATATGTCAACCACCTGGTTGGTGAGTTGGATCTGATGGCAGGGAGGCTGTTGGACAGACCTGGCATACCCAGATGTGTAGAGAGGGTTATCTGTGACCGGCTGGTGGAGGCCTTTGTCTGCCCACCTCAGGAAAAATGTCTCATTCTTCCAGAGGGAGTCTAGGGACATGGAATCCAAGTGACCCATGTTCAAAGCCTCCATTGTGGAAGCAGCTGCTAGGAGTTATGATCACAAGGTCTTCTCAGTCTGTTGTGGGTGCAACCTAAGAACCTGCTTGTTGATAACAGCAGCAGCAAGCAAGCTTTTGAGCAGAGAAGGCCACGGAGAAGGACTAATGTTGACCTCAAGGACGGGCAGACTAACTGTTTAACAACTCTGGAAGGGAAAGCACGGCTTAGCTTATGTAGTGTTCAGTGGAAAAGAACTGTTGATCCAAACTGGGGATGTTGCCAGACGGTGGAAATAACACTTACAGGGACTTCTGATTCCGATTAACACATCCTCTATTGAGGAGACTGACTTCGACAACTGGAGGGAAGCCTCACCCATATCCCTGGCAGAGGTCTCTGAGCTATTCAAGAAGCTATTTAGTGGCCAAAGCGACAGCCTTGGGTGAGATTTGGGCAAGTATACTGAAGACTCTGGACATTGTTGGGCTCTCTTGGCTGACACACCTCTTCAGTGTTGTGCGGAGGCTGGGAACAGGTCCATTTTTGTAAAGGGGTATCCCACTCTTTAGCCTCCCAGGTAAAGTCTGCTGAAGAGGAGGCATTGACCTAACTTCAGATCCTAGAGGAGTAATGCCGATTCTGTCAGGGCAGCTCATCCGATCTACATGTGTTTTATGAACTTGGAGAAGGCCTACGACAACGTCCCTCGGGAAGTCCTATGGGGGGACTTACCAGAGTCGTTGTTATGAGGCATGCTGTCCCAAGCTGTGTCTGTATTTTCTGCACAAAGTCAAACACGTTTCTGTTATCACCAGTTCTGTTTGTTATTTATAGACAGGATATAAAGGCTTGAGATTTGGCAACCTCAGAATTGCGTCACTGCTTTTTGCAATGATGGTGCTCTGCTGACTTCATCAGACCATGACTTTCAGTACACACTGTGTCTTTTTCTGAGTTGAAGAAAAATGAAAATGAAAATCAGCATCTCCAAGTCTAAGACCAGCTCCCTGCTGGAAAATGGTGGATTGCTCCCTGTGGATTGGGACTAAATTGTTGCCTTAAGCATTTGGTAAGTGGAGGTCAAGTATTTTGGGGTCTCACCAGTGAGGGCAAAAGGGTGTGTGAAGTGGACAGGTTGACTGGTGCGGCATCAACAGTAATGCAAGCATTGTACCAGACTGTTGAGCAAAAAGGCAAAGTGATTTACTAGTCGATCTGTGTTAATACAATCTACGTTTTGTAGTTTGGCCCCAAATTCCACATTTTAACTGCTTTAACTTTAAATGTTTGGATGGTAAAACTGATGTCAAAAGGCCAAATTGTCTGGTCTTAATTCCATTTTGACAAAGTATGTACGCAGTGTGCTTCCTCTTTAAAGGGCAATAAAGCTGTCAAATCAATGTAATGTAAGTATAAATTGGCATCAAATGTAAATACTTCAAAAGTAGTTATAATAGTATGTTACTTCAGTAAATTTAATTTTCTACCTCTCCTCACTGCTGTTTGTCATTACCACACATTTGTTCCACTTATGGTAAAGGTATGCTGTAACTCTCTTCACTCAAGTTACCACATGCCAGCAACAGTGAAAGCCTTGTGCTGGAAATACATCAGCTATGTAAATACGGAATTGGCTCCGGTTCAAGATCTTCCATGTATAAATAAATGTCTGAGCGAGTTTCTCCCTCTTTCCTAAAGGAATGAAGGAATGTCTGTGAGGAGAACTATGATGAGATAAGGAACTGCCTGACTGTGTATTGCGTATAAGAGGTTATGGCAATCATTTACACAAAACAGTTAGATATTTCCCAAATGTGAACATGTGTTGCTTCTAAACTGCTTTCAACAGTGTGATAAACATCCTGAGTACATGTTGTTTAATTTGAACTGCACCCCCCTTTTACTGTTGTAAACACATGTTTCCCCACAGCTAATGGCCTAATTAGAAGTACTTAAACATTTTGATGTTTCCTCAGCCCTGTGTGGTTTGGTGCGACAGTTTAATTGAACCCTGGACACAATGTGATGTCAAACTGGCATCCTGCTATTGACATGTTATTTCAAGAGAAGGCTGCAATAAAACGTACGAGTGCTCTTCAGAGTCTGTTGTCCTTGAAAAGGAAAAGAAAACTGACCATTTTTCATTCCTCCTGTCTTCTTTTCTTGCAGAGGGACCACTCACCATTTCCTCCACACACTAAAGATGACAGCCCCATCAAACCAAACCCATGCAGCGCCACAGCAACAGCGCTTTTTGGTGTTGTTCGACTTTGATGAGACCATCATCAATGAGAGCAGTGATGACGCTGTCGTGCGAGCTCTGCCGGGCCAAACGCTGCCTGACTGGCTGAAAAACAGCTATAGGGAGGGGCACTACAATGAGCACATGCAGAAGGTCTTGGTTTATATGGCGGACCAGGGCGTGTCTAAAGAATCAATCCAATCAGCGGTGGAGAAGATCCCACCCACACCCGGCCTCGTGAACCTCTTCCAGTATCTGCAGAGCCACCAGCAGGACTTCGAGCTGGCGGTGGTCTCCGACGCCAACATGTACTTCATCGAGACGTGGCTGGAGCGCGCTGGGGTGCGTCACCTTTTCCGGAAGATTTTCACAAACCCGGCTAGTTTTGATGCAAATGGCCGGCTTGTGTTGCTCCCTTTCCACTCCCACTCGTGCTCCTGTTGCCCTGACAACATGTGCAAGCAGGTAATCCTACGGGAGTATCTCACCAACCGACAAAAGGAGCGTGGAGGTGTTCCCTTCCAAAGGGTATTCTATATCGGAGATGGGGCCAATGATATCTGTCCCTCACTGTCTCTGGGGCCCCGGGACACAGCCTTCCCCAGGAGGGACTTCCCCATGCACAGGCTGCTGCAGTCTCAGGCAGCCATGTTCAAGGCAAACATAGCTCCTTGGGTCAGTGGCGAGGACATCGTGGACTGCCTGAAGAAAATAATGGAGGAGAGATGAGATCAGAATGTGTTTGTGTGTGACTGTGTGTGTGTGTGTGAAAGAGAGACTGAAGATAAAGGGGCAAATATAGCAAACATGCACCAACCCCTGTCCTGTCAAGCTGCAGGATATGCATGATTTTATCCACATATGAATAGTGCGCATCTTTTTGAATCACCTTTTTTTGTAAAGGAATAGTTTTTGCAGTCCCTCTGGCAAGTTACGTTTTTGCAAATTGCCAATCCCCACAAGTACTGCACGACTGTAAAAATGTTGGTCCAATCCCTGAATTTTTTCTGCAAATTTGACAAATCATCATAAAGATGTGGCGTTCGGACAAAACTGAAAGGTCGTGCAGTGATCGATAGAAGCAGTATTGCAACTTTCTGAATGACTCGGGAAATATGCTGATTTTGCTTTCTTGTGGAGTTAAACATATATATAATTTGATATGGTTTCTGTATAATAATTATGTAGCTGGAGCCAACAGCTAGCTTAGCTTAGCTTTGCATAAAGACTGGAAATGGGGGGAACAGCTAGTCTAGCTCTGCACAAAGGTAATAAAATCTATAATCAACATTCTATATCTTATCTGACTGTGAATTATCACACTTTAAGCTTGTTTTTTCTACAAATTAAACAAACCAGACAAAATATGTAACTGAAAGACAAGCTGTTCCATCTTGCTTCCAGTCTGTATGCTAAGCTAAGCTAACTTGCAGCACATTAACCATAAAGATGAGAGAGTGGTATCAGTCGTCTCAGCTAACTCTGTGCAAGAAAGCCAATAAGCATACTTCCCGAAATGTCAAACCATTCCTTTAATGCTAGCCTGATATAACAGTGTGCATTTCGTATTAGAACTTCACTCCCCTTTGAATGCAAACAAACAAGCCCACTGGCCGGGATTATCAGGGTCAGTAATGGAGTTATGCAGTACTGTTGATGCACATTCTGTTTTTTGAGCCTGATCAAAATTCTGAAGATCGTAACCAAAGTGTTCACCGGAGTGATCTAAATGTTAATGCTGCCAACTCATTCCACACACCATCCCTTTTAATATGAATGTAATTTACTTTACATTTAAATATCTCAAGGTGTCTGACATTTTATAGCTATCTTAGCTGTGAAGTTTTGCATCAGGCGCTGTAAAAAATATGGATTTTGATGATGAAGAGCAACGGCTTGAAGTATTTCATTCTCGGGGGGGTCTCTATGTTGACAGGTTCTTTTTTTAAACACTTAACACTGACTTCAATGCCTCGACGATGGACACATGAGTGGGATCACGTGTTAAAGCACTACCTGAGACAAAAGACCACACATGTCGTGTCTGGCAGAACAGAACAGGGATAAGGTGACATTACCCGTGCTCTCTCTACCACTCATTACTGATACCCAATCTAGGGCTTGATTATACATCAGTAATCTACACCAGCATGAGATCCAAAGGGAACACTGCAGCCATACGCCTACACTTTTGTCCAACTTTAGACCCCGTGAACAATGAAATGCAACGTCCCAATTGAAGATTTAGCATCATATTTGTGTATCATTAGCCAGCACGCACTGTACTTATATGCTATATAAACTCCCAGTCAATATAAGTATTGATAGAAGGCTAATTCCTTCTTTATGTTTGAATGTGTTCCAGGTAAACGAGCGTGTTGTGAGTGAATGAGGATGAGGTTCAGCCTCTGTAGTATATTTACATAATTAACCCAACATGTAACCTCATTTTGCCTCACTAAACTCATGACAGGGACTAGAAAATATATTTAGGAGTATTCACAAGGACCACTTGTATTCATCGAGATGGTTTACAGGGACATTGATATTATTTAAATTCGGGTAAATGTGACGTATGTCTTGTTTACTCTTGTTTTTCCATCTGATAAGCTGTCAGAATTCTGATACTAACAGGGCATGTGTACACTCACTGATATTGGCCCTCTCCTGTTACCATAATTAAGTGTATAATTGCATTAATTTTGCATTTTAAATGTTTCATGTATACTGTACATCTTATTCAAGCCATTACGGCTAACAATAAGAAAATTCTGGGTGCTTAAGAAAAAAGCATTAAAAACAAATAAGTAATAAGTTTGTTAATTGATGAAACACTTCTAGCCTTAAAAAACAAACAAAAACATTATGCTGTAGAAGTGCTGGAAATGTCTTTTTAACCAGTGTTTTAGTGACTCAGGGAATAGAGAAGAAGGTGTTAATGAACAAACATAATAGTGTGCATTTGTTGAAAAAAATTGCTGCTCTAATAACAAAATGTTCATTTGTGATTTAAAAACAACATCGACGCAGCTGTAATTTGATCCTGAAATTCTTTGAGATCAAAATCTAATCCGATAATACTTTGTGATCAAGAGATTAAAGTTCTGTGAGCTTTACTCCTTCTCATGCTAGAGGTCGAGGGGTACTTTAATTTGCTTTACTTTACTTATACATGTAAAACTTCCATGGAGTTCTGTGCAATAATTAAATGCTGTATACTTGATATGATGTAAAACAGACGTTAAACAGAAAGAAAAACTTGACATTTGACATTTTCAGGGATGTGAATGAACCGACCCAGATCACCAAACTGAAGTGTTTTTAATGACAGTAGTATTAATGCTTCACAACAACCAAATAAAATTGTGTTTTTAGGACTAACACGTTCTTATTTTTTCTTTTCTTTGTGGTTTGCTGTAACTAATCGTGCGCGTGTGTGCGTGTTTTTAATCAAAAAGACAAATTATGTGTGTAATGCATTAGTGTATCAGGAATATAAAGCCATTATCTGACTGATCTGTTTCTGTCGTGTGTTTCACAGCCGTGATTATAAACGACCACAATCCAGTTTCCTCTTCAAGATTTAATCGGACTCATCAGAACTTAGCAGTTTTTTTGGAAGCATACTGAGAAACTGTTCACACCTCAAGGTCCATTTAGTAGCTGTTCTGGAGCTTTTCAGTTATATCACATTCAAAGAAATGATCGCATCATTCCTTAAAGGTCTTTAAGGACCAGTATAAATTAGAAATTGAATAAAATATATATACATATATTCTTACAATTTCATAAAGAATGCATTTTTAAAATGTTAATAAATTACACATACATATAGTTTATATTAAAACATATATAAGCGCTGAAATCAACAGATACGTCAACTGTTTTGATCATCCATTCATTGTTTAAGTAATTTTTCAGGTATCTTCTCAACTTTTCTCTGTTGTTTTTATCATTCTAAGCAGAATTGATTTGGATGTTGGACTGTGTGTCTGAAAAAAATAAGGCATTCAGCGACTTCATCTGATAGCTGGACATATTTCACATTCAAAAAAATATTTTATAGCCTGAGCAGCGGGTCTCAAACTCCACGTTCACAGGCCAAATCTGGCCCAGCACCTGATTGTATGTGGCACGCGAGAGCTTGTTAAGAATATAATTAGCACAATAAAATTCTATGCTGCGTTACAGAAGTATGGTGAGCCTAAACTACATTTCCCAGAATACATCCATATTTTATTATCTGTGTACTTAAGGTGTCTAGCCACTAAATGTCTGTATACTCTCAGCATCATGTAGCTGTTTCCAGCCGAGTTGTTAATGGTGACAATCCAGCATGCTTTCTGTGTAAAGGCTGAAGACATAACTCGATTATCAGTGTTTTTCACAGTAGGGATGCTTGTTAATTATGTAATATGATAACAACTACATATATTGATATAGTCTTACATTTACAACTGGCTCTTTAAGGGCAACTTTAATGCTGTTGTGGCCCCCGATTACACCCAAAGTTGAGATTGTTTAGCCAGCAGCTGTCTCCAAGGTCAAGAACAAACTTTAACACAAAATATTATTGGATTTGTCCGTTAAAACTGAGTTTAAAGGAGGATGACATCATGAAGAAGCTTCTAACAGACATCATACCTCAACTAATATGGGCCAAGAATTTGGAAGGAGTTATGCCGGTATGCATTTGTTGATGTCTCTGGTTTGATTTAATGTTTTGGGAGACACAATGTCAAAGAAATTCTAAGAGAACAGGGGAGTGATTTAAGGGAAGGGACAAGAAGAAGAAGAAGAAGAAGCCTTCACATGACGCAATGTGAACTCTCAAAGTAGGCGACATGTTGATTTAGCAACAGAGGCAAGAGCGAGAGAGTGGAGGACAGAAGAGACCCGGCAGTGAGAGGAGTCATCCAAGCCACTTTCTCAACTTGCAGGGCTTCAGACAGCCAAAGGACAACGTGAAGACAGAAGGCAGGATTAGAGGAGAGAGCGCAGACAGAGAAGTGGAGGTCAGCGGAGGGAGAGTCAGCAGTATGGAGCGAGGAGAGGAAAGACGGACAGCAGCGCTGAGCTGTGATGAAATGAGAAGACATTAGAGATAAGACGAATAAACACGTGCCGCCGCCAGGGGAGTGACCTTCAGCGGACGTAGGGGGTCAGAATAAATGTTGGCACTGTTCCAGCAAACCACTGATGTGTAGAAACTTTACATATATTTAAGTTTAGATGTTCAGTTCTATGTTACCAACACTGTGCCTTAATATCTGGTTAGCTCCAGGCCAAAAAACAGAAAAACACACACTTAAGTTACGGGTATGAAAAGATCATGTTTTGGATAATAATACCTGGTTTTGTCAGCATGAACGCAGCTGGAAATCTCTCCAAGGCCGAGATGACTGGACTCTGTATGTGTGTGCAGTCTGACACTGTACCCACTTAATTTCTATAAGCCTAGTATTAAACATTCAGATTGCTTTTTATTATCATCTATAATTTTCCAATTTGCTTTTGTATGCTGTTGGTGTTTCATCCACTCCTGAAGTATTCATTTTACATCTTTGAGTCCCACTAAATGCACAGTATGCATTTTCTGCCACTAGGGCTCTTTCACTCAAAACAAAATAAAAAAACATGCCTCAGGTGAATGTTCATGGATTAGGTAATGTTTTACAGCTTTACTCATGTTATGTCCTCTCTCCACGTAAGTCATGGCGACAGACGACCAAAAGGAATGTAGCACAAAAGTAGAGATTTCTCAGGGTTTGAACATTGTTAGAATAATTTGGGATGATCTAAATCAGAAGATCTAAGTCCTAAAAATAATAATAGATGAACTGCAGCTAACTCATATCACTCTCTTGAGTAGATGTTGCTTTGTTTCAAGAGCTGACTTGCAAAGAAGGCTGGGAAACATCGGTTCACAGTACGTGCAAAGCTTGTCCAGAAGATGGCGCTAAGTCATCATATCTCAATCAAAACTGTCTAAGAGCATCCTGTGCAGCAACACACTGCTGTGAGTTACAATACACTTACAATACACCGAGCTATCATGGGGGTTTTTATTAAACTGGATTAATGAGAAAACCACATGACGACAGCAGAACGAGGCGTCCGTCGGCGTAGAAACAGTAGTGCTGATGTGAATCCATGAGCATCTGACAGCAGAGGCTCAAGGCTGTGGTGACGGAGATGACATGTGGTGTCTGTGCGTGCTTCATGTCACCATGTGAGTTGGGGATGCTGCTGAAGTCAGCCAAGTGATGCGTCGATTCAGCTTTTTTCTCTTTACTCGTATGAAATTCAGAATGTGTCCATTTTTGCCTGGCAATAACCTTGTTTTTCTGCATTTAACCCCTGTTTTATCTCTTCCCCTACAGGCCCCACTGACCATCGACTCTTCTACTTTGACTTCTGTCAGATCGGATTAAGACATCCCATGTGTCTATCTCTGCAGCCGATCTCTCCAACATTGTTCTCTCTCCACATCTGATCTCTTCCCTCTGATTTATCCTGTCACTCTGTCCCTCGGGCCCTATTTCGTGTCATTGTTCTCGTCCACCATTATATTTTCTGTTGTCAGTCCAGGACCCCTTAATGATAACACCACCAGCAAAGAACTGACAGTGCAAAACACTTTGTATCGCCCTCTTTTTTTCCAATATGATTCAGCTATCTCTCCTTTGGGAAAAAAAAAAAAAAAAAAAGAAGCTCTCTGTGCGCCTAGGACTTTTGCAAATCTCAGCTCGATTGATCCGCCCGGAATTGATCCTCCAATTTAGATCATATTGAGGCTGACATTGTTAGGCAAAGAGTACATGCTGTGTCTATTATGATTGAATTGGCGGAGGATAACTTGCTGTCCTACCCAATTTTCGATGACCTTCGGAGGTAAGTGGATGGACAGAAAACCCAATTAACATCAATCGTACATCAAGGATCTCAAACTGTCATACCCTCTTGTCTATATCCACAAACCAGCTGATACAGCCCTTCCCCCCCAACAATAACAGAAGACACTCAAATGTTAAAATGCTTTAAATTGGCAGGGGCTATCCGATGATTGCTTTTATTGATACCCCCATTGATTTTCCTCCATTCAATTACTCCCTCCGAGGTGAAAGATAACTCAGTTAAGGGACTCCGGCCTTGTAACAGGTCGCTCCAAATTAGGAAGTGGGCTCCCGATGCCAAAACACTATCAGGCTGATTAGCGTTGTAAGTGTTTCAACTCGCCCGTGTTTGATTCTTCTGCTGATAGTTTAAGAAAACAATGCCAGCCAGAAGTCAGGCTAATAGCTTTGAGCGGTGGCAGAAACAGTCAGTTAGCAACAAATGGAGATGGGAAAGGAGCGTGGGCTGCCCGAGCTTACGTTTGCCTGTGTCCTTGAGATAAATGGTGGAGATAAAAATTAAGCTTCCTTCGCTTGCGGGTCATCAGTCACAGAAAAAAAAACAATGTTTGAATTGTACTGGTATGTCCTTGAGGATGTTAAACACCACAAAGTAAGGCTCGCTGCAACGCAAGAAGCTTTTATGTATTCATAAATTATCTACTGAAGCTGTAGCAGCTGAGGAAAGCTGAACAGAGGCCGTACAGTCTGTCTGTTTTGGGGCAAAAGGAGTTCACGATGTTATTCAAGAGGCAATCTAGACATTAAGTATAACAATTAAATTACGCTAGGGGCTTATAAGAGACAGATTAACAAAGACTGGTGAAACTAGACGCACAGAGGTCAAAATATCCTGACTTTTAATCTTTGACCTGGCTCCACTTCCTGTGATGTCTTCTGGTTGCTATTTCCGGCCCTAAATACATGTGAGAAGTCACAGTCCTGAGCGGTTCACACGGTCTCCCACACACTGCCCGTAGTTGGGAACACACGTCCACATTCACAAGGAGGTCTCACTGACATACTTACATAAATACATTAACAAAATACATGATTATGGCGGGGAAAGCATGCACGTTTAAAGCTATGAGGAGACAATTAAACACTGAACAGTGTAAAGGCTGGAGTAGGCGTGGAAATTTTCTTTTGAAGGCCATCTGTTATTCTGTAGGTCATCGACCACAGACGTCGAATAAAAAAGGATTCTTTAGTGCAAAGTCACGTTAGGCGTTAACTGTTGATCAGCTAGCTCGATGACTAGCTTCCTTACTTTTGCAGATGTCCCTCTATGGGGAAAAATGTAAAGATCTCTGATGGTAACCTATCTGCATGATGTTGATGAATAAAGAAAAAACATGATTATTATATCAGAAACGTGACGAGTTGATCATGCTTGACAGCGGGAGAAGTGACCAGATTAGTGCCATTACGTAGTGGTTTATGTTTGTCAGAGTCCTGTTGACGGAAATATCTTGTGTTGTTCCAGTCATTCCTTCATGTTATACTTTATAATAATGTTGTCACGATACTGGGATGACTAACTTCGATGCATTACCTTAAAATATGGATAAATAATAACATTTTTGATACCACAGGGTAAAACTTACACAACTTGGCTAGCATCAGAGAACAGCTGAAACGCAGTAGTGCACTTTAAGTACGCCTATAAAAACTTTTTTTAATTTTTTTTTTTAAGATAAGGCCTTTAAAACTAATTCAAACAGTTAAAATACTCAGACTAGTTATGTATCAACATGTCAACACTACTTTATATGAGGAAGCAGATGTCAACAGTGCAACACGTTCCCACGTCTGGTGTAAGCAGGAAGTTAAAAGACATAATGATTGTGTCTGAGCATTTCTTTGTCAGTACAGTAGGCAGTAGGCCTGCTACCTACTACTCAAAAAACACTGGATACTAACTCCTGCAACGCAACTACACGGGATCTTTCATTAGAGCAGCGTCGGAGAGTGTTAACCTCTCTCATCATTTTCACCTCACACCCCCAGTGAAGTACACAGGCTGTTCACATCATCAGAGGTATTTTATAGCAAGCTCCCACGAGAACTACAGATGACATTATACAGCTGTTTGTTCAGGCTCCATAACGAGTAAACTGACCTTTATGTGTAAAATTCATGGAGTGCCCCTTTAAGGTAGCTTGTCGAGGACCGTGATAGTGGAAGGTTGAAAAGCTCTTGATGAAAACAAACCCCATGAATTGTATCCAAAGCCTGATGGAAGAAGATGAAACAAACGGTTGGCGTCTGTTCAGTCTCAGACTCCTTCTAAAGACAACAGTGTGGTGAATATATGTGTTGGTCTTTGCCCCGTCTCATAAAGCCTTGACTCATGACCAATTCTTTCTGCCGTTTGTGCAGCCAGAACCAGAAACTGGAGGAGACCACCTTTTGCAATGAGCAATTGCATTATATTCAAAAAAGGGTGTAGCAGTATGCACATTCTGCTGCGCTAACATTATTGTAAAGCATCTCTGTGCATTGTTGATAAAGCCACACCTGTCTGACTTGAGTAAGTCTGCGGTTTTAAGGCAAAGTCCTCATTTGACAAGAGACAACCTTCCAGATTTCCTTGATGACTGATAGACACTGATGACGGAAAGAGATCTTAACACTGGAAAATATGTGACCACAATGAAGTAGAACCAGTATTACATATAACAAGACTTCTTCTTTGGAAGTCGTACACAAGGTGATGAATGAAGTCAGGGATGCATTTAAAAACATACAGGCGTGTCGTGATCCACTGACTTGAGCTCAGAGTTTGCCTGTATTTGACCATAACGCTACTTTTATACATAAATCATGAGTAAATAATGAAGTCCCCGTGATTTATAAAAGCTGGATTCAATTATGTACAGAGGGTTTTACATTTTTCACAATAGAGAGGTTATTTGTGCCAACAAAGCACACTGATAAATAAATCTTAATAATATTCCCATGGTAAATCATGATAATGAGAATAAATTCGATTTATACCTTCAAATTATAACTTTTATCTCATCATTTTGATCTAAGAGATTTTACGTTTTTTTTCTCGTATCGACTTCTTTAATCTCGGAATTTTTGTTTTAATCTCATATTTTTTCACGTTTGATCCCTTAATTATCAGTTTAATCTCATAATGTTTAACTCTTCATCTCATTATTATGACTTTTTATGTCAGATGTTTTACCTTTTATCCCAGAATGACTTAGTTTTATCTCATAATAATGATTACCATGGACATATTTTTTGCTTCAAGCTTAATTTTCATCTTTTTTTTTTTCTTTAGCTGGAGGAAATTGACTTCCATATAGCCAAACACTTCATGATGCTTGACTCACTTTGACACACACACATACACACACACACACAGAAGCCCCTCCTTGCCTTTGCCTCGCACCAGCCCGTTTGTCCTCCTCTCTGCACATACAATCATCTCTCTCTCTCCAGACCAGTCGCCGCGATTAAAAAGTAATTTTTACACTTAAACCATTGAGAACTTCACTTACCTGAAACTTTCCACACATTTCTTCACGTCGGCGTCATTACTGTACTTTTTCCTGCAATTCGGCGTTCAAGTATGTATTTCCCCCTGACAGGAGAGCCGTTTCTTGCCGGTTGATGTGTGAAGTGTTGCCGTTGACCCAGCAGCTTTCTGACGGAGGGGAGCGGCGCCAAATGCGCGTCTGACAAAGGTGAGGATGCTTTGGTGAGTTCACAGCCTTATGTGTTCGCGTCCTGTGACTTGTGAAAGTATGTTTGAGTAAAAACTACAAGAAAAATTGTAGTGGAAGGGTCTTAGATAAACCACGAGTTTTGTTTTTTCTTTGTTGACTTTTCTTTTTGGCTTTATCCAACTCAGAGAACTGGTTTGGCTAGCTACCTTAACATTGCTACTTTTAGCTAGGTAGTTTGGTTACCTAGCTGCAAATAAACGTGTATAAAACGTGTATAACCAAATTACTGTAACATGTCAAGTATACTGGATAATTAAGAAGCATAATTAAGCATAATATTCATCACATACACTACACTACATAAAACTATGTAAAAAGATAAAACAAATCTTTTAGGGGACTTTTTTACAGTCTTTTATGAACGTTATTGTTTGTTACAGCTTAATTTAAGGTTAGCCGAAGTTTCTAGCATCCAAAACCAGGAGTGGAGGTCTTCAGACACCTCCAAATGTGGTTTTAAAGAATCAGTGGGAGCAAAAAACTTTTACTTCCATTTACTGGATAAATATGTGCGGGAAAAAAGATGAAAATGTCCTCATTCCCAACTCAAATAGTTTGTTTGCCAGCAGTCCAAAACCAAAAGATATTTAATTAACTAACCTAGCTAGCTAATCATTGATTTACCAAGGAGAGCAGCAGTTTCCCTTATCCAAAACTGAAACCAGAGAAGAGACTGTTCTTTATTAAGAATTAACCAACCATAATTAATTACCTGAGCTAAAACTAATAGCAAAATTACTGACGAAAATTGATCTATTCTTCGCAATTCCCCAGAAATCTCCAAGAAAATAATAATTGGAAACCAAATAGGCCCCTAGCACATATTTTTACTATAATTATTAGGATGTCTGGCTGCACATGCTGCTCTGGGGTATTTGATTTGAGAGAGCTGTGTAACCTTTACACCTCCTTTAACCTCCTTCTGTGTGGAGTTTGCATGTTTGCCCGTGTCTTGATGGGCTTTCTCTGGTACTCTCTCAATCCAAAGACATTCACAAGTTAGTTTAATTGGTTACTCTAAATTGTCCATAGGTGTGACTGTGAGTGTGAATGGTTGTTTGTCCCTATATGTCAGCCCTCTGATGAAATGCCGACTTATCCAGGGTGTACCCCGCTGCTTATCCAGTGTCAGCTGGGATCGGCTTCAGCTTCCCGTGAAGCTGAAAGGGATAAGTGGCTACAGACAATGGAGGGAATTGTATTAAACTCTTGTTGTCTCTCTTTTTGCTTTGCAGGCACATGGGGTTTGACATATCACAGAATTTTGGCTGTGAAAACAAGGAGGATAGAAAGGATAAAACAAAAAGAGGTAATAAGATTGTCTTCAGATATGCAAAAATACTTCAGATTTTAATTATTTTGACCCTGTGCTGTAAGAACACTTGAAATGTAGATCCTGTTATTTTTGGGATAAAAGACACTGCTGGTTATTGAGTTCCAAAGTGCTTATTTGTACTCCACTCAGTTTTCAACATAATGAGGTTGAAAAACCACAAAGAAAATGTTGTTGTTTACACTAGAGACCAAGGGCCGGATGTATAAACGATGTATACACACAATGTAAGCCTTTTCCCAGACACAGTATGGTATTTATAGAGGAAGGCTGTGCGGTGAACACACATATTTCAGCCCAAGCTTAGCGCAAGACGATGAGGTCGACATGAAAGATAAGGTGAGATGTAACTTAAGAGTAAAACAAAGTTTGTTTAGGTTGCTTGCCAATTTCCAAGTATGGAAAGATGTTGGAGTGGAAATTAAGCTTGTGTTCTTGTGCCTGTTTCCACAATCTTACAGATTTATAAAACAGAATCAGGTGTATGCACAGCTTTATACATTTGATGTGTAACGATTTTCTTTCTTTGTTTGTGCGTCAAACGGTTTTTGTCGTGAATCTACACAGTTTTATGCATGTGGCCCCTAGCTTCTGTCATAGTTTGTTCAGAATTCTTCTTGTAATCATAATCAAATCACAGATACATTAATGCTAAGGGACTGTTTTGCAAAGGAGGCCAATGGAGCTAATGGATTGTGTTTACTGTCATTGTAAAATATATTGAAAGGTGGTAAGACAAAGTAAGCTTTTAACTGAAAACACTTATATTCACAACATGACACAGGGCAAAAGAGCAAAGAAATTACTATCAGAAGATGACAAAGATGCTCTTGTGCAAGGCTCTCATTCTCTGGATCATATAAGAATATTCCCAGCTCTTTTCAGCAGAACGATTGATTACTTCTGCAACATAGTGTACTTGTATTGGCTTCTTCGGCTGGACAGATGAGCTGTCTACGCCAGAGGCTGATGTCTAGATAACATAATGTTGTGCCTCTTCTGTGTGTAGTTGACATATTTGAGGAGGTGGCCCCAGCACCCTGTGGGCTCTATGTCTGGGTGTACAGTAATGGGAGATGCTGAGACGAAAGTTTAGGTAATCTCACTTGCAGTCCGTTTACTGAGGACAGATTACTAAATCTTGCATTTAAGATGCTGAACGTGTGGTCAATGTTTGAGTCCAGCTAGTGCACTTTGTTGCATGTTATTTCCTCCGCTCATTTTTCTTTGTTTGCCCCCTGAGCGTCCAAGTGTATAGTATGTCTCTAATCCAGAAAAAAGATGCAGTGTCAGCAAACTACAAACTTTTTACAGTCGCCTTTTAAGTTTATAGCGGGTGAGTATTTCATACTGAAAAGATAGATTTGGGGTGGAGAATCACTTTAACTGCTTTGAAGAAAGCCACAGACCTTCACGTTCACAGCTTGAAGGCTTCTTAGATAGGCATGTGCCTGCTCTTTAAAGTTTCACTCCTCAAATAGTTCTTTTACTGGCTCTGTAGGAAACTGGAGGCTGTGGGTCTGGGGCTGGGAGACATCTGGGGAAAATGCAGCGTACCACCTTCAGGTATGGCAGGATGTGGCACTATGGGCAACTTGGGCAATGGAGCTGTTGATATATACTGAGACAAAGCAGGTTTTTTTTCACATAATGACTGGACTTTAGTTGCAGTGTTATTTAGAAAGGGATCTTCTCTGGTCCACTTACCGCTGCAATTGGTGGGTTTATGTAGATACTAGAAAAAAAAGTGGTAACAGCAGCCTCTGGTTTTGTGCATACATGTGTAACAAAAGAGGATGGTGTGTTTAAGGGCTGACTGAAATGCTCCGAAAGCCCCGACTGTTTCCATGGTTATCAACAACCAAATCAGTATTCGAATGCTTCTAGGAGATGGTGCATTGGCTGCACCGAAAAAAAACTGATATAGACTGAGGAGTAGAGCTCTTTGTTGGTGGTCTATTAGTCTTACAACCTGTGCATAAAATCCAGGTGCGTGCACATCGTGTGGAGAGAGTATGAAACTGCGAGGGCGCATTTCTGCTCTGTGTCAGGTAATCATCTAAATGGGGGTTGATTTTAATTCATTTGTTTGGGTCCGTGTAGGAAGGATGTGCTTCTGGTAGGTTTGTCATTACCTAAGATGGATGTTTCTCTGGCTTTCCATTAAATTGCTTCCCTCTTTATTTCTGTTCAGCGGCGTGATTTGCTTCGCTGAATATGAGCATTGTGAAGGATTCTTCCCAGTTTCTTGCCATCCGCCATACTTGTGTTTGGGTGATAGTAGCTGTGCCACTGGGCCTCCAAATAGAAGATTACACAACAGGGCCAGATGTGCAGTTTTAGAGGGCATGTGACTCTTAATGAGACATTCAAGACTGTGTTTTTCTTTATAGTGAGACACAACAGCAAGTTAACAGCAGCTGGACCTGGTTTTGTAGGAGGTTTCTTTTTTTATTTGTCATAAAATGTCTCACTGACTCAATGTGACAGTGTGTCAGAATATCTAGTATGTCAGTGAGAGACATTTTCAGTGACATGGCATCAATAAACGTGTGGGAAGCCCTGTATATGCACTTAGAGAATTGCATATTCACTTGAATTCATGATCATTGTGTTCATTATTAATTTGATAAAATATCATAAAATATTGTAAAGCATCACATTTTCCCAGACATCCCAACACTGCCATCAAGCCTCCTCTGGTATTGGAACATTGTCAAATGTGTTGTTACGTCCAACAAAGAGTCCAAAGCAAAAAACATTTTACACTGATATGAAACAGAGAAAAACACACAAACACACACACTTACACTGCAAACACACACACTTGCAGACACAGTCTATCCCCAAGAAGTCTGAACCTCGAAAGATTTCTTCTCACATGAGTGACTCGTGAGATGAGATGTCTGCAGCATAAGGTTTGGGCAGATGGATGTCTGCAGGTCAAACTGAGTTCTTTCAGGATAAGATACAGTATGACGTGGTGTAGTTTATTAGAGGACAAAAATCATATCAGCGTCAAAAGAGAAAAGTACATTTTACACATGAATACCAATCAGACAGTGGTTTCATTCCTTGCTTTGCATCTTTTCAGATTTCACTCACTCATGCGCTGTTTTACGCGCTGTTTTACTGTGACGTTCCAGAAATGTTTTGTCGACTAAATTACTGACTACAAAACTTGTAATCAGTAGTTTTGATAAAAGTGGCAGTGAAAAAATAAGTTGTTTACTCTTCAGTTTTCAAGCCAAACTAATCTTTTATCTCTTGTACCAGATGAGAAAGTCTTAAGCTTATGGAACATCTGGATGGAAAGATAATGTAAATGCCTATCAGGGACATTCAGTTAACAATAGCAATTATGGTTACACATTCCAGTGTTGTCATTACTCTCCCCTGCATGTACCAATGCCAAGTGTATGTTTACATATGAGCTTTAGGGCACAGCTATTAAAAGAATCAAGGGTAAACATGTTGTTAATATGAAGAAATGCCCTATTGGATAACCATGTATAGTGCAGGAGTGACTAAGTGCTTGGAGCTAAACTAGTTTGTGGACACAGCAGAGGAGTGTGGGGTGTCTTAATTTGCAGCATGAAACCTTTCTGATTTATTCTGTTTGTGTGGAAATGAGACACACTGAGAGGTGGAAACAAAAAGCCAGTATATGATTAGTTTTAGCTTTTCTCTCCATGTGCCAGACACTGTTAAGGAGGAATTTTTATGTTGATTCTAGTGTTGTATGCATGGTACAGAGGTTAACCATTTCTGCTCTCTCCACAGGGGAGTAAAAGGAGGTGTATGTTGCCTCGCACTGTAGTTTCCCTGCCACTACCATGAGTTGGAGTTTCCTGACTCGCCTGCTGGAAGAAATCCACAACCACTCTACATTCGTGGGCAAGATCTGGCTCACCGTCCTCATTGTTTTCCGCATCGTGCTGACGGCCGTAGGAGGTGAGTCCATCTACTACGATGAGCAGAGCAAGTTTGTCTGCAACACGGGCCAGCCAGGCTGCGAGAACATCTGCTACGACGCCTTCGCTCCGCTCTCGCACGTCCGGTTCTGGGTTTTCCAAATCATCCTGGTGGCCACCCCTTCCCTCATGTATCTCGGCTACGCTGTCAACAAAATTGCTCGTGCAGAGGAGCAGGCCGACAGTGGGGTAGTGAGGGGATTTTCGCGGAGGAAACCCAAGAAACAATATCTCGCAGGCAGAAAGCAGCACAGGGGCATCGAAGAGGCTGAGGATGACCAAGAGGAAGACCCAATGATCTATGAAATGGCAGAAATGGAGAGTGATGGTGCAGCAAAAGAAGACAGTGGTGAAGGAAAACGAAAGGTTAAGGTGCGCCATGATGGGTGCCAGCGTATCAGAGAGGACGGACTGATGCGGATTTATGTCCTTCAGCTCTTGGCACGCTCCCTGCTGGAGGTGGCTTTCTTGTGTGGACAGTACGCGCTGTATGGATTTGCTGTGCCCGCCACCTACATATGCTCCTCCCAGCCCTGCCCTCACAACGTGGACTGCTTTGTGTCACGACCCACTGAGAAAACCATCTTCCTCCTCATCATGTACACGGTCTCCCTGCTCTGTCTGGCACTCAATATATGGGAGATGCTTCATCTGGGCGTAGGTACCATCTGTGAGATTGTGCGCTCCCGCCGTGTGCAGGTCCCCAACGATGAGCTTTATGGGCTGACACAGGGACATGGTGTTCTAAATAAGGCGAGGCTGAGCGGAGAGGATTACAGCAGCTACCCTTTCTCCTGGAATGCACCATCAGCTCCACCTGGGTACAACATTGCCATCAAGCCTCCTCTGGTATCTACAGGGCACCACGAGCAACCATTACCCATCACCGATCTCACTAATGCCAAGATGGCATGCCGGCAAAACCACGTGAACATAGCTCAAGAGGAGCGCCAACAGTACACCAATAATGAAGACAACCTGTGTAAAGGGGGGATGGGAGACGCCCCCAGAGGTGTCCTCAAGGATGTGCGTCAGCTTCAGAACAAGCTGGAGGCTGACAATACGGCCTATAGCCAGCCAACGAGCCACAGCAACAACGACAGCAAGCCTCACCGTGAACGGAAACACCGCCAGGCCTCCAAGTACACCTCCAGCAAGGCAGATGCAGACAGAGGCAGCGGCAGCGGCAGCAGTAGCAGCAAATATGGAGTCATAAAGGGCTCTGAGTGGATCTGAAATACAGACTGAGTTTCCTGTTATGATTCAACCTTCTCAGACTGACTCAGTATTTACTTTTGTTTGCGCAAACTGTGTTTAAAAACAAATAGACACAGTGCCCGGATTACATTCTTTTCTGGGGTGTTCATGGCATTAAAATAGTTATAAATGATTATTAGTGTCAGGATCTACCTTGTAGCAGTCCACTGACAGCTCCATCCTCTGAGGATCAAACAGTTGAATAATTTACCCTTAAATCTATAAACCTAAACAGACCCAGTGATGATAAATGGTCCGTATTCATGCGGATATATTACAGACAATGATTCGAATGCATCATTTTGATTTAGGGCTGAAAAAAAGTTAGTTGGTTTAAACGATAAGTTGATCTACAGAAAAATAATGGTCAATAATTTTGATAATCAGATCATTATTTGTCATCTTTGTTCAAGGACAAATGGCTAAAATTTCCTGATTTCAAATTGTAGCTTTCAAGTTATGTTTTTATTTGATATGTTTGTACTGTATTTCAATAACAGTCTCTTTGAAAAGCTGACAGCAAATGAAAAATGTTCATTTGTTTTTATGGCGAGGATCAGCTTGTGCTTTAGGGTTAAGTGTTTTTCTTTACCGTGTCAGTATAGTCTATACTGCAGAATTTAGTCCTAGGACTCAACAGTACAAGATAGATCCTGCAACTAATACATAAATGAAAATGTGTAAGAAAACCTGTTGAAGATAATGTAAAGAGGATGGGAAATGATTCTGTGACAAAGCTTGACAACTGTTTTTTGTCGCTGTATTCAATGTTGAATTACAGTGGAGAAAAATATCAAAATAATTGTATGTTTTAGTTAAATAGCTTGTGCAGGAAGATATTGGTGCTGTTTTCGATTCCTGGTGAATATGCAGAGGCTTCTTTGTAACCTAAGGTGCCTTACTTAAACAGTCAAAGTGCTGCTTTCTGTTGACTCTGCATCACTTTGAGTATAACTGTTGAACAGGTAATTGTTTCCCAAAAAATTTCATAACAATACAGACTGAAAACAGGGGCCACTTCCTTCTGTCTGCTTGACTAGTTTCATTACCATCAAGGGGTTAAACTTTGAACAATATTGTTGTACCTGAATATGCAAAATTGTATTGATATTTTCACCAAACCAGGTTTGATGTGGATTGATGTTGAGTATGTTTGTTAGTTGTTTATTTTATAGTGTTTCTGTGTCATTTTTCTGAGAGAAAGAGAGGAAGGATCAATCTTGAATGCTTCGACACATTTTGAAATGTTATCATTCATTGGAAGTGTTTGGCAAAGTTTGATGTCCTAACCCTGTTGTCCGACTGTTGTCAGTGTCAGTGTCATTGTCAAGCCGTTAACATTTTTGAGAGATTTTTGTTTTCTTTGAGGTTAATGTTACGAAGGTTTTTATCAGCAGTACTCCATTAGTTTGTGCAAAGCTCAACCAGTGCATCTGGCTTTGGCGTTTTTTGTTTGGTTTTTGTTAAAAGTAATTCCTAATCAATAATACATGCTTTTATTTTCAGATTTTCAAATTGAAATGTCATTAAGGCTAGTCCTTTGCACTGTGCCAGTGTTTTTTTTTAAATATTTTTCTAAACAAAAAGTGCACGTTTTGAATAAAGAATTGGTATTATTTGTCTTGTTGTCTTTGTCTTACAATTAGCAAATGTGGCATCATGACCTTATAGAACATAGCGTGATTAGTTTTAAATTAACCTAAAGGTAGAATAATTAACACATGGGTTATAGTTTTACTCAAGAAACACAAGTGTAGATTAAGGCAATTTACTTTCCTCACTGGGATTATTATATTTACAGGGACACTGCCCCCTGCTGGACAGGAAAGGATCAAACATAATATGTTCCCTCTTGTGCTTTGAGCACAACGTCAAAAATGATTGAGTTATTTTTTCTAAACAAGGTTCATGATGTTGGAGAGGCACACCCATTGACTTTTGTCGTTTTTGTGAAATTAAAAATATATGCTCAGCCAAATGTTACCAAATGTGTCCAACTTTATGAACAAACACGTTTTCATTTTTATTATTCCTTTTCATGATAGCTCCAGTCTTTTGTTTGTTTGAGACAAATGCATATCAACACGTTTTAAAGGAACAACCTATGTTTCATTCTTTAGCCATTGCTGTGTCTCACATAGTCAGAGGGGATTTTTCGATGAAAGTCAACAAGAAATGATAGAGAGCAATAACTTAATACAAACAAAATGCAAACTAATGATCAGAGATGATTAAAATTAACTGTACTGTTTTGTTTTTTTGACAAACGTGTCTCCAAATGGACTATATCCAGTATTCTAGAAATTATTTTCAGGGAAAAGGGAACCTTAAGTAACAAAATAGCCAAAATGTTAAGTTACCAGAGATCATGCTGCAACATCCTTTGTGCTGCGTTCACGGTACTGTCAGAGCCTTACGTCAAAATCTTATAGAGGCAGTTCGCATGTCATCGACTTTGAGAAAGTACACTGAAGCTCAAGAAGTTTCCTTGTAAGAAGCTGCCTGATAATTATACCTAATTTAAATCCCGATTCACTTCTTTCCTGCATCACAAAACAATAGCATTTGACTAGCCCAAAAGGACAAATGGCTGCCTTGAAGGGATATGAAACAAGCACTTGAAGGCAGCGTTATACCGGATGTGACGTTAACTTCACGTTCACGTCTCCGCCAGTGTTTTTAAAAAAGCGGCGGTTGCTCCTCGAGCACCTTCTGGTGAATAGCAACAACATTTCTCGTATATCTCAAGTTCAGTTACAAAACGTAAGCTTACAGTTATTATGTTTTCTTCTTTTGCTTTTCCTCCTACGACACAGAAAACTATTCAGCGGCCAATTAATTCTCGCTACAAAATAGCTGCACACTTTTGTTTCCCAGCTGCTGTCCATGACGAGGAAAGCTAAGCTAGCTAGAGTCAGCTAATGCTAACTAATGGCTGCTAAGATTGCTAACAAGGGAGGTGGCTAGGTTAATGTACCTTCCACTTACAGCGCTGTTTTAGATTGGCAGTAAACTAACACGGCATGCCCTTTCGTTTCTATGATAACTTGTATAAACTTTGCAACACTGTTATGGGCAAACTTGTTATTGTAAATTGTATATTTATTTGACCGTTAAGAAGAAACCTGGCTGTATGTTACTGATTGAAATTGTAGAAATGCTTGTCAACACAGTGCTGTTAGCTGTACAACAACTATTTATATGATATACTTTGTTTACTCTTTGTTTACTCTGTGTTGCCTCATAACATTAAATTCACAACTTTGTTCACTGTTCTAAATTTTAAGGTGGATCCTGGTGTTTTTCTGTAAAGTTGTAAGCTCTTTTCCTGCACCAGGATCATGCTGCACCAGCAGTGTGCAGAGGAGCAAGGCCTTTTGGGCTCAATGTGTCCTGGGAGGAAGAAGCTGGAGGGGAAGACTTTCTATCTGGACAGTGTGAAGAAACGCGCAACAGCCCTGCTGTTAGAGGCCATATCTCTTCTAGGAGGGGTAAGCCTGTGTGGAGATGAAGGCCGTTAACATTGCTTATTTTTGTTCAGCTGTATTCAAGAATTGTCATGAGGTTTTATTCTGTGCAGTGACACTCTAGATACAGCATCAGTTTTTATGCCTTGCCTCCTTTAAAGTCTGAGAAAAATTCAACTTTATTCCTTGATCTATGTCAGGAGAAATGTGGTAGTTTGGCTCAGTTTTGTAGAAAATATAGTGGCTGAACCCTAATTTACTACTAATTCACACCAAATTCATGAAATTCAGCTATTTAACAATGTGTCTTACTTTTTTATTGTATGATAGAAAAAGACACAACAATAACATTGCTTTGTATACAAGTATACAGAGTAAATAATAATTTACAGCAAATAAATGTTTTTGCTATCGATGAAGTTATATTTTGTGCAAAAAAAGGTGAAGGTCAGACTATGACAGATGTCTTTCAGCAGAAACTGATGAGCAGATGTTTTGTTTCCTTTTTTTCGAAAGAGGGTTGAGAGTTTCCTGCACAAGGATGTGAGCTTTGTTGTGACTGGAAACCAAGAGTACTTGAAGGACCAGAAATGTGCTGATACAAAAGCAGGGGCGAAGGAGACAAATGAAGAAGCTCAACGTCCTATAATGACTCGAGACAGTATCGTCAGCAGTGACAAAAGGCGACCAGGAACTCCTAGACTGATGGTACTGAGCATCACCTATGCATTTTCTAAAACCTTTTACATCTTGCAGAGGATATGTATAGTGGACATTTTTATATGTATATTTAATGTATATGAGAAATTATGAAAATGCTAAGAAACAACCATTCAAAGACAAATGCACATTCATCACCAACTAAATTTTTCCTTATCTTAGTGGATGTTACTGTAAATTGTAGGTAGAATAAACCTCATATCTGTGCTGTATTTTCTCTACAGGCTTTTGGCAGCCGTGGGAAGGCCCTACTTGAAAAAGCCATTCGTAACAATGTAAGTTAGCATTTATCTCACAGATTTGCTTTTAAATCATGGGGTTTTTTTATTGACTTGATGTTGTCTTACAGGAACAACTGCAGAGGAGTAGTGTTTTGGCCAACGCCCGATCATGGGGAGTGAAGATTTTGTATGTAGATGGTATCCTTTTAACTAACTTCAGCAGTGACGAGTGAAATTCCACATCAATGTAAAATTGTGATTTGATCGAAGCTCCTATCTAGCTTGTGTTCACATCTGTAGTGCAGTGAACCTTTGCTCACAGCAGATGGCACCATGTAAGTGCTTTTGTTTAGTTCTCTCTTGCTGTGTCTTTCTGATGCAAGCTGGAGAAATCTGTTAACCAGCGTAGATGTGTTAAAGTCTGTGAAAGTCTTGTATTGTTCCTTAATGAAGTATCAGATGTCCTTTTATATTTGAAACAGCTGACTCAAGAGCGCTTCAGTGTGGTACACAAGAGACAAGAGGTATGATGTTCGGGCTGAATGTCTATTCACTTTACAAGAGTTCCAAATGCACCGATTTTACATTAAAACAATTAATAAATCAAGCAAATAAATAATTTACCAGTTAATTAGTATAAAGCTAAGACGATTTTTAGAGGCAGGCAGGAAGAACTTAAATTGGATAAACTGCCATTGAAATGTAAGGAATTTTGTTTATTTCTAAAGAACAATTGTGATACACATCTGCCTTTACAAGATTGCAGTTAGTCCTATTGTGTCTTTTCTTTTTTTTATAGCAGAGGACTTCCACCAAACAACAAGGTCCTCATGTTGTCAAAGGTTAGTTTATGTCTATGTTAAGCTAATGTGTGCATTTCTCAACAGTACTGTATTTCTGTGGGTGTAACTGTGGCTCATTTAATCTTTTTTTTCCTCTTCCTCTTTATATCTCCTGGTCGACAGCTGCGGCTTTGAGGTCTCCCTATCTTAAAATTGAAGATTTGAGCAGGTGAGTGTCATCCTCTGTTCAGTTTGGTTTTAGTTTTTTTTTCTCTCTCACAGGATAAATCCAGTAGTAATGGGGCATTCATTTGGTCATTTTGTGATGACAGCTCCAGTATTCACTCTGTTTTAGCTTTGTTTTTGGTATCTACCAACTCTGAAAGAGTATATGGCTCTTATAGCTGATAAATACTTCAACAACTAGTCTCTCACTGGACTTGTCTGCTTTTTGGTGTTGAGCAGGCAGAGAACGGTTGGTTTTTAGAGCTCTTTTGTAGAAAACGGCACTATGAGAGCAGTATGAGGGAACCAAACATTTACAGGCTAGAAAGCTAGACAATGAATGGAAACTTACTGTGAGGGTCCATAAAGCTGACCAGAGCTGCAGATTCAGGTGATAACTCTCGCTTTGTACCTGTGTTTTCATACAATGATTTTATACATTTTTAGTGTGCGATACTGGTCGTAGCCTCTGTTTCTTTATTCCAGTTAATCAAGAAAGACAAGCTGGAATGAATTAAGCTTTAAGGCCTGCCAGGTTTCATGCAATGGTTGTTTAGTATCAGATTAGATCCTATTTTGCCGTTCATGCATAATGACAGTGAAACAACAATGGGTGGCAGTGACCTGTCCCCATGTTTCTGCCCTTCCTACCCCACTGGGAGTGAGTTCTGGGGGTTTACATTTCAGCCCAGTTGATTTTCTTAATTGAAGCTGTTAAGGAGTCCCATCGTGTAATGTGACAAGCCCCCATGAGTGATGCTGCTCCCGCAGAGGCCAGAGCCCAAGCGGATACGATTTCTATTCGATGAGGCTTTGCAAGCTCCACTGCCTGTTCCTGCAGGGGATCTCCATGTGCTAACAGCTCTTTTCATTTGCCCTCACATTTCAGTTAATTGAAGTGCTCTGGCTAATGCATAGGCTGTCGCTGTGAGAAACTGAACCCATGAAATCTGAAACATTTGAATATTAGTCTCAGGGGTTGATCTCATGTGTAATCTCACATTCATGTTCAGGGTTTCCCCTACATGTAATTGACTGTGGCGCACCGCATGCATACCGACATTTCAGTCAGTCTCTTTTTTTTTTGCATTACTTTTAATGACTTCAGAACTACTAATTCAGGGCTGTATTAGTGAAAAGAAAAAAACCCGACCCCATCCGCATCTGTGTACGACACAATACATTATTTTTCACCCATGCAGGACTCTGACGTAGATAACTCCTGTGTTGAAACAAATAATAAAAATAGTATTTCTTTACAATAGTAGACGAATCTACATTCCAAGCCCATGCAGGGGAGTTCATGATGGCTGTGTGAGAGCATTATAACCAAAGAAAAAAACTTAAATTCCCTAAGTAGCCTATGACAGCCTATGACTCCCCTGCATGGGCTTGGTAAGAACATTCTTCTTTAACTTAGTTTTCATGTATTATGTTCTGTTTTGCTTTCTACCCAGGAAATACAAGCCCTTGAACATGCAGTCTATGACCTTCCCTACTCTGTGGTACTCAGGCCGATTTAGTCCCTTTGAATCTCCTCCTCCTCTGTTTGAAAAACCAACAGAGCCAGGAGAAAATAAAACCAGGTTTGTTTAAATGCAACAGGAAAAAACTGCAATAGTTTTTAAGCTCTGTTTTATTCTGTTATAAAGGTAAAATATGGATTCATCATAATTTTAGCTATTTCTTTGTTGAATAGGGAAAAGAAGAAAGTTGAAAGCAGCATTCAGGATAAATCTCAAACTCCGCTCAGCTGTAACCCGTCACTTTGGAAGCCACGCAAAAAGGACCTGTCATACTGTGAATGCTGCCATGAACCCTTCACTAATCTAGAGGAGGTGAAAATCTTTCAGATTTACTTCTATTGGCACATAACTGATGTTTCACCTCCTTGTAACTTCTTTGTTGGTCCTTGCAGCACTTGCAGTCGGATCAACATCGTGCGTTTGTGCTGGATCTCTCTAACTACAGAGTGGTGGACCAACTCGTGGCTGAAATGCTTCCTGGATTCGACCCCGATCCACCTCAACAAACAGAAGAGACACTGAACAGGTGAGTTCGGATTATTACCTAGCAATGTCCTAATGTTGAAAAAAAATATTTTCACTGCACCCAAATGTGTTTTCTGTGATTTAAATGGGGGATTTTGAGTATTATCTCTGTATTTCTTCTAGACCACCAACTCCCTTGACCATCCAAGATGTCTGTGAACTTGAGCCTCTCACTGATGTTGAGACAGAGCATGCTGTTCAGGCCTTGCAGAGACAAGGTTCATCATTCAATACTCACCTCTCCAGCCCCACTATGGGTCTTCTTTCCTGTGGCCAGGGCAGCCCATCACCAGAAGTTCAGCTTCCCATCCCAGATCCAGACACTCCACCTGCTGACATCCAGCCTGTCACTGCTGACACAGACTGCCATCCTCGCTCTTCAAGTCCAGCCATGCCTGTATTGGATATTGAACTACAAGTCCACGACCCAGCCAGGCGGCAGCATGATACTCCACATCTCTCCTCTTGCCCTGATACACCATGTCTGTCTCCGGACCCTTACTCCCTGCCTCCAGTTCTGAGCCCACAAGTCCCTTATCCTTCCAACAGTATGGAGCTGCACTGTCTTTATTCAGATCCTCCTGTCCTCAGTCCTCAACAATATCCTGCTGAAGAGGCTGTGGAAGGACATGCTTGTGAAATGGACTGTGCAGAAAGTGTGTTTGAGTCCATCCCTGCTGTCACAATTCCTGTCTTCACTCCACATCTTCCCTCTTTAGCTTTATCAAATTCTGAAGGAGTACATGAAGAAAGTCGTGTAGGATTTAATGGGATCAAATTTTCCTCTAATAGTTTGGAGTGTGCCACGCTGTTTTCTCATAGATCTCATTCCCTCCCTCAACATTCATCGACAACACCAAACCCTAAAAAGCGCTGTAGATCAGCCAGCCCCGAACACAAGCACCGCAAAAGGAGAAGGAAAACAGCAAACAGTGGTATCTGCACTGAAAAAGGGAATGAATCTGTAAAACCAGAAAGTGACATTATGGCAAAATCTTATGGCTGTTTATTATCTGACAAAACTTGCACTCTGGAAACACTTGGTTCAAAACAGACTTTTACCATGTTTTGTATTCCTACTGTACACAATTTCACTCAAAGGGACATTTTAGGTCAAGGTTGCACTTTAGTTTCAGATCAGCAATCATGGCCAAAGACTTCTGATCCCCCGCTTCAGCTCCCTAACGAAAAATCTCACAGTCCATTTTCCAGTCAAGACTCTCAACGCTCGCTATCTCACTCTACGTCAGTTTGCATCGAGTCAGCCCTCATCCCAGACTTGGCCAAACTCTCTTCATCATCATCAGACTCTGACTGGGACTGTGAGCTGTTGTCGCGGCTGGGACCGAGCACAGCGGCTCCCCTGTCGCTAAGCGAGCAGAGCCGCGAGCTTGACAAGGAACTCCTCCACAGGCCGTGCACCTGGATGCACGACACCAGCTATGAGTCGCGTCTGCACACCGCCCTTCAGCCGACGACACCAACGACCTCACTGTGCGGGGAGGACATGGACCCCTCTGCGTTTTCCAGGACTGTGGTACAGATTGTTGAGGTTCAGCACTGATGGTTATTTTCTGGATCATTTCAAAAAACTGGAAGAACCATGACTTTGCAGCTGCATATCCCAATGGGCAGCACTTAAACTCATCAAGAAAAGTCAGTAAAATGTACACTGAATAAATATTCAAGATTTAGTGCAAGCTAAAATCTAATATTTTGCTGTTTTTAGAGGTGCAGATTTTTATTTTTTGTTGCAGTGGATGCTGCTTCTCAGGAATTTGAGGAACATCCATTATCATTTTTCCCTTTCAACCCCTAATCCTCCTTGTGCACAGATCTCTTTAAGTTATATTCTGTATATCTTGCTGACTGCAGTCTTTGAGCAGCTATGTCCGGAAACACATGGTGGTATTGAGAATTTAATGAGGCTTTTCTGAAGGGGGCATTACTCAATTACTGTAAGTGCTGCATCTGGATCACATCCCACTCGCGCCGCCGTTGATGAGGCGTTAGTAGAGTGGAGGACTCGCACAACCTGCGAGATGTCAAACGGCTCTCTCTGCCGTTTGAATGTGGGCCAGAGGACGGGCTTTGTCAAGGAGAGATGACCGCTTCACAGGAGTGTGCCGCAGCCACAGGGAGGTTTATTATCTCCACTTGTCACTTTTTGAAGTGTAAGGTCATCTACCATTTAAAAACTTGTAATTTCTCATCAGCAACAGACAAAAGTCAGAACCACATGTTGTCCAAATGCTGCACCTTTTTCAACGAGCAAAGAGAGACACCGTGTGATCTCAGTTCTTGGCAGAATTCCAGTTCTCTCTATGAAATGTGAAGTCCATCCTTGTACAGTGTTTTTAAATAAATGATTTTAACCATAAACACGTCCTGCTGCATACTGCAGAAAAGTTGTCGCTCAGGTGAAGCAACATTAAGAACTGTTGAGATGATTTTCGTATCGTCTTATTAAATGCTGACTCTGCTTGTAGGCTTAAGGAGCCAAATGTGGAGGAAAGGATGATGAAGGGCAGCAGTGGGTCGATCTGTCCTGTGTGGCTCATCCGCCCAGCTTCCAGCTGACACAAACAATATTTGATATCTAATCTCCATGCCCTGTTACGTAACCCTTCATCCAAATTTGTCGGTATGAAGAGGTTCTTTGTGTGGGAGAACAATCTTTGTCTTTTAAAGGAAATTTTTTTAAAGTTTTATGAATTTATAAAGTTAATTCACCAGCTCTGCTGGAGTTTTTTGTCATATGATGTTGGTATAAAAGTTGGGTCTGAAGGTTGATTGTTTTGTTTAATGCTGTCTCAAGACTGAACTTTAACTCTCAAGAAAAGTACACTAATTACAAGGAAATCTCAGACACTCAGTGCAGAGTGAAGTCTCAGAATTGCTTAAGAGGACTAAATTTAAGTCTTATTTTTAATAAGGAATTTTCAAATGAAGGTAAACTTCACTGGACAAACGGCATCAAAACTGTTTAAAATCCTCTTTAATTTAAAAAGTCTTGATCAACCTTTCTAATTAAAGTTAATAACGTCTTTGGGTATTATCAAACCACCCTTTAGCAGTCAAAAAATAACCTAAACTTCTTCTGACTGTGAATGACATGACTGTGTTAAAATGTTTCTAAATCTAGTAGTATCTGCTGACCTGCCCAACTTAAACCAGTGAGAAGGACAGAGAGGAGAACATAAAATACAGAAATCTCTAAATGTTCAGACTGGAGTTTGGATGCTGGTTTTCTCAAAAACATTTAATGTTGAAACTTCCATTTAATTCCTGAGACCTTGTAAAATGAGATTTGAGGGGCCTTTATTGGTGAGCTGGCATGGAATGTCCCTCTAGTTACACATGGCACATATGAGACAGAAATAATGCTATCAATGACATCAAACTTAATGATTAACATATTTTTGACTAGATTTGCTCAAATGTGTCACTTTGGTGTGAAAGGTGGCGGGGAAGAGTTGGTACAAATCAAGGACTCGTCAAGGGCAAATTCATCATGTCTGTGTTAATACCAGTCGTTTCCACTGAGAGGTGGAGAGGAGAGAGCTCAGAAGAATGAACATTTTAGCAGATTTCAAGTAACTGCTTTTTAAAAGTAAGGGGACACCTGTGAGTTTGCTTAAAATCAATTCTGACAGAAACAAAAGAGAAAAAATTGATTAAAGCTCAATAGAAAGTTATTTTACATTAAATTAAAGATGTGTCCCAAAGCTGAAATAAATAATTTATGATTTATAGTTCATTAGCTGCATCATCAGGTGTTACCCTTGGGTGCCCCCAGGTTTGGACTCCTACAGGTCACATCAAAGATGGGTGGGCCTGTCCAACCCCCACGTGCTCCTTGTTTCCACGGCCCCTCGCGCAACCTCACTGCCTCGAGCGAGACCGACAGGCCGGTGTGTGATCGCGCAGCGGAGCTCGGTGACACCGACACAGAGCATGCAGCCGGAGCCGAGCGGAGCCGCGTCGTCGTCGTCGTTGTCGGGGAGCTTTTAACTCGCCCAAAAAGCGAGAAGGGAAGAGGGAGGTGAGAGATGTGGGCGCCGCGTTCAGGGGAACCCCGCAGTTTGTGTCCGCGTTCACTGTCAACAACAGTCCCGCCGCGCGCCTCTCAGCTCATTTAACGGCGCTGCTCCGAGGAAACCACAAGGACTATGTGAGCATCATGCTCGCTGTGAGATGCCTGCTGTTCGCTGCAGTGTGTGCACGGTGCGCCGTGACAGGTAGGAGGCTTTTTATCGTAACATTGCATTTATCGCAGTCCACCTGTACTCAGGGGTATTTATGTTCGTTATTACATCTCTCTGATGACAGGGACTGTGTGTTGTTGCATGATATCAACAAGCAGCTCATCATCACCAGCTGTGTGACCTGCAAGAAATGAAGCCTTTAACATCTCAGCCTCACATTCAGAGCTCATGCGTCCTCCTGCCCTGTGTCTGTGCTCTGCAGGTCTGAGGGAATGGGTGAGTCTGGAGGGAAGGCTGCCGCCCGCAGAGGAGGTCGTCCAGCCCAAGCGGCTCCTGCAACAGAGCCACACCGAGAAAGAGCTGCTCCACAGCCGCCTGAACACCCGGGTCAACAACTCCACAGCCGGAGCACAGGTGAGTTTGTGTCACATCCATCCACCAACCCAGAGATGTGTTATCGCTCACCTTCATTTAAAATTAGTTTCTGCATTATCTGAGCGGATCAAACTGTGAGCAAGGTTTTATCCTGTCAAGAATCCCTGACTGCAAGGGTAGACCTGGATTAAACTCCTCCTGGAGCAAGTTCCTTCCTCCTGGGAACAATATCACAGCTCCTACAAACCAATTCAAAAAATGGAGGGCTGCCTTGCAGCTGTCTAACCTCTTACTGAGACACCAATCTCTCCAGGAATTCTCACATCACTGAAACTTTAAATCTAATAAACAAAGTCAGAGTTGAAGTGGAAAAATTACAGAAAATGTCAGTTTTCACATTTTATGATGCATGATTTGAGGAAAATGTTATTGAGATACATATTTTTCATTTTTATATACCTCTATTCATACTGGAAAAAAATATTTCCATTTAAAATATTCTTAATTTTTGAATGCCTTTAGTCTGCAAAATGATATTATTTAGCCAGATATCACTGTATTACATTGTATATTGTCTGTACAGTGCACTCCCCACTCCATCTTTCAATCCCCTACCCCATACAGTCATGTTAAAACTAAGACTATCAAGGAGATTTAACTGTAATAAAATAAATAATATAATAAATAGCTTTATAATTAAATTTGAAAAGGGAAACAACCCTTTTATTTCTAAGTTAGCTGAACATTCATCTGCTCCCCATCGTGACCTGATGCACCCCTGCTCGTCCCCTCTTTTGAGGTCATGTCTGTCACTCCTACCCTGTGACACCCTCAACACATGATGCCCAGCCCACCCGGGCCTCCTCATTTCCAGTCCATTAGATAATATTTCACACCTCTACCTGTCCTCTCTCGTTACCCCCGCTATGAACAGTGTCAGTGGATATGACACAGGTCTGACCTTGAGCTACCCTCTGTGGTCGGAGTCTCATGATCTCTTTCTGATGGATCCCGCTGAAAGATGTGTAGCATCTGAGCATTTTGCCACGCTCAAATGTGAGTTTGAGTCAGCAGAGTCCTTCCATGGTATAACTAGTTGTTATGAACTGAAGAAAATTAACCCTAATGCGCAACAATGATCTTTTATGAGGTGTTCAATGTTCATAGTTCTTTCTTTAAGTTGTTCATCAAAGTGCCAGGGTTTTGCTGCATCCGGTAAAGTGACTGTGCTGTTGGCTGGACTTAAAGGTGCCCTACAAAGTAAGAATTTCTGAATTTATTTTATAAAAATAAAGAAGCGTCTGTAGACAAAGTTGTTTTTTTTGTTTTTTTTTAGCTTCCCAACCCACACCCATTTCACATCATGATTTAAACCATGTTGGTCAGACAACATTTAAAAAGTCTAGATGAGCTGCGCAGTTAAATAATTTTTTTACCCATTCAAGTTAGAGGGCTCAGTCGGTGGAAGTCTCTAGTGTGCATGCTATATGGGCCCCACAACAACAAGAACCAGGTGATTTCATACCTGGGAAGTTGAGCTATTTTGGCTTCATGTGTCACTGAGCAGCTGCTATAATTCATATTTTTACATTAGCCGTAACTCAAATGGTTGCTTAATGTGTGATATGTCACTGGTACTGATAAACCTGAAGCTAATCTTGACTTGGCTCTGCGGTTCTCTGCTTCTAGTGTCTTTTAGTGGTTTGTTTTGATTCTGCAACCTGAAACTTTATTGTTTTGAGTCACTTTCAGTCCTGTCATCGACCTGGCCTCAAATGCAGGAAGTGAAAAGGCATTAAAAACACCTGTACTATACACTAAGTGCACCAGACTGACAAAGTTAGCGACTAGCTTGTGAACATTGTGGAGCATGTAGCTCAAAGTAGATGTTTGAATATGTTGCTTATTGCTAATAAGAGGCTTGCGCTTGTGATGCAAACATTAATTGCCTCCTCCTCGGCTGAGTTGTAACGTCAGCTAGCCTAGTGAGCTTATTTAGCTAGCCTCTCATCAATGAGTAGATGCCACTTCCTTCTGCTCAGTGACACAGTGTTGTTCAGTAGAAATAAAGTAGTTCCTACAGGAAACTGCTCTAAATATGATCTGTGGACTATTTTTAGAAAAAGGGTTTTCTGGGAAGAAACATTGAGGTTGAGTTTTTTCAAATGCATTTTTTGGCACTTTTCAGACCACAAGTGGAGCGCCATCTGTTTCTAATGTTTTTGAGAGAAGGCAGACATTACTAAAACTCATCAACTCACACCAAAACAATCTGGATGGATAAACAGAACTACAGGCAAGAGGAAAATGGGACTACAGGCAAGAGAAAAAATGAAGTATGTATTTTAGATTTTGGGGTGAACTGCCCCTTTTTAAAGGGACATAAACAAGGTCACAAATATCCATTGATGCAGGTTTAAACAGCTAAAATGAAGATGATTAGTCTGCACTGTTTGGTGCCTTTGCTCATTGTTTTATGTTTATGTTTTATGTAAGAGTTCAGTAACTGATCATTTAAAAAAGAATTCATCCTGTTTTTGTCTATGAACAATATGATTCATTGTCTATAGCTGAGGTGCTGTTCGGTGTTTCAAAATGGAATATTTGCAATTTAAGGCTGAATAAAGAAACACAATACAATGATAAATCTTCAGTCGGAGCTCAGATGCAGCTCTCTTATCTCGGCTCACAGGCACCACTGAGGGCTTTTTTTATTGTATAGTGTATGGACCCGGTGGAGGCTTAGACCGATACTAAGTGGTTTGCAGAGAGTGCACGGTAATACTAATGAGACCTGCCTTTCAGCTGGTCAGTAAGTACTGATGGGAGCTACCGCAGAGCTTCTCCGTCTTATAATGTGAATAGGGTTCACCTTGAAGCAAGGTTGGACAGAGCTGATGAGCCCCAACACTCAGTTTCATCCCGGAGGCCTCTGGGATGGATGAGGCTGTCGCGCCTTCAGGGAGAAGCTGCTGGAGGGGGACGTCCCCCTTTATTATTTCAGTCTTTGTTGCTCTGGTTAAAAGATTTCATTTTGAACATCCATCAGTCTTCTTCCCTCCTGCACTGTCTCTCTCTCCCGCTCTTTTCATATTCTGTCACATTTTTCCACAAGATGTTATTCACAATATCCTGAAAGGAAAGCATGAAATACTTGACAAATGAGTGAGTCATTAGTTCAGTTAGTCAGTGTCTAGGATGAACACCATGCATGAATATGAATTAGAAATGCTCGCTTTATTAATCTGAACGTAAGTTTCAGATATCTAAGCACTTCTCCATCCACCAGTGAAGTGATTGTGAGACATGGACAAGGAACCGTGTCACAAAATGAATGCGTGGCCTCGACACAGAGGGATGTAGACACTTTCCATATGGTGATTTTACTACTGCTCCTTCTGTCTACTCTGTGCATGTTCCAGTGATGGAATGTAATCAAGAATTTGTACTATTTTTCCATTTTATGCTACTTTATACTTCTTCTCCACCACCTTTTTTTAAAGCAAAAAATTGAATTTTAACTACTATGTATATATTTGATTACTTAAGTTACAATTTACTTAACAAATAACATGCTGCATCAGAGCCAAAGCCCACAAAGAAGCATATTTTTTATTTTCTCTGCAATCTGATAAAACAACGCAGATCCAATAATGACAAAAATGCTATAAGGTGTATATAAATACATGAAAATATAGATACATTACTTTTACTTATTCATTTATCGCCAGCACTAATGTCAGATACTTTAAGACCTAGTTACCAAAGTAATATATGACTTTTGGATACTTTTTTCAACTCTAGTAGCTTCCAACTTTTTTTTTTCAACTTAAAGGTTTTATGTTATCCAAACTAGAGGTGTAAGATGAGTGAGTGTTTGCTATATATAGATATAGATATATCCATCAGATTTTGCTCTGAGTTTTTGTTGCTACATAAATCAGTATTGCAGTATATTAATAAATTCTCCATCTCTTCGCCTCCTTTCCCCAACTTCTCCTCCCTCAGCCCATCCATCTGGCCCAGAGCAGCTTCTTGGTGGAGGCCTTCGGCACATCCTTCATCCTTGACCTGGAACTCAACCAGTAAGTCAACACATCCACCACAGAAGAACACAACTGCATTTGACGCCTTGCTTGCAGCGATCACTTCTGCCGTACTTACATGAATATGCTTACTGCCAGTGTTTCATCATTCGTTTCTCCTGCCCACCTACAGTATTGTCCTCTATCTCCTGTGTGTTGGCATTTGTTAGACTAACTGCAGGCTAAACGACAGTACAAATGTATACCTCCCCTCCCCCTCCTCTCACTCGCCACACACTCTGCTCTAATGGACTTGCATTTATGTCATACCTTTTACTGGCTTTCTAAGCATTTAGAATAAATGATTCTTCACACATTTGGGTTTTACTCATAATTCACCCATTGGCTGACTAGATTTGCACAAGTCATTATAATGAATACATGTGCATAATGGCTTCTAATAGTCACTTTGTGCTACAATCTCGCTTCATGGAAGTGTTGAGGTTCAGGTTGACGCTAATGTTAGATTAATTATGGTTCTCCTCACATTTTTCTTCCTCTTCGCTCCAGCAACCTCCTGTCGACGGACTACGTGGAGCGTCACTATGAAGAGGACGGGCAGCTGTCTCAGAATATGGTAAGATTATATAATGGAAAGAGTTTTACATTTAGCTAAAAATGCTTACTCGATTATTTTGGCCTAAAATTAGATGAGATGATCATTACCACTCTCCTGGATGTAGCATATATTGGATGCTACTGTGTGCAGCTAGTTAGCTTAGCTCAACATGAAAGAATGGAAAGGTAACAATCTCTTAACTGCACTAATTTAGGCGTTTTATATTGTTTGATTAATCTTTACAAAATTTAGTGGTTTTATAGGGATTATATTACAAATGAGATATAATGTGTTCATACGTAAACTTCAGAGGTGCTCGTAAGTGGCTTTTGTATCTTTGGACAGAGCCAGACTACGTGTTTCCAGCTGTTTTCTGTCTTTATGCTAAACTTAGCTAACCAGTTGCTGGCTAGCTGTTCCCCCATATCTCCGGTCTTTATGCTGAGCTAAGCTAACCGGTTGCTTGTTCGCTGTTTCCCCCTGTTTCCAGTCTTTATGCTAAGTTAACCTAAGCACTTGCTGTCATTAGCCTCATATTTACCACAAAGACAGAGTGGTATTGATTTTCTCATACAACCTTTGACAAGAAAACATATTCCCCAAAATGTCAGACCAATCCCTTGATTAACCCTCAACCATTGTTTTCACCCACTTGTCTTTTAAAGAAAAAAATATATATATTTTAGGCATATTTTTGCCTTTATTGGGCATTAACAGTAGAGGCAGACAGAAACTGGGGAGATGGCCGGATACCCCTTGTATGACATGCAACAAACGTATCCTGCTGAGACCAAACAAGCGGCGGTTGCAACCATACGTCCTTGGCGTATGAGCTGGAACCATTCGAATACCATGGTGCTCCAGGCATCCTCATTTCTATCAGAATTTAATAGAAGTCAGTGAGCTAGTTTTCCATCACTGCCAATTTGATAGGGATTGATTTTGTGTAAATGCCTACAGCCGTGTAGCTTTTATGTCCAGTGTGTAATAGAACATGTTTCCGATGGTGTATATTCCCCCTGAGGGAAATTGAACAGATACTTGTATATCTACAGGCAGAAACTCATATAAATGGCAAATATTTATGAATGTTTTGAAGCAAGTGTAAATGCCTATGAGGTTGCTTTATTACGGTGTTCACCACACAGCATCTTTCAAAATGTGTCCAACAACGTCTTTCTAGCTGCATTTCTAATGGATTGAGTTGTTGTTGCTGTCTGCTCAGTCTTGCATTATGAATTTGAGCAAACTGCCCTATAATAATGTTTTAAGTCCAGTTTGTTTACACAGCCTCAGAGACAGCCAGTCAGTGCAGACAGCTTGACTCTCGACCACATCGAGGAGACAGTCTGTGTCCTCTGCTTTATTTCAGCCTCTGTATTTCCCTTCCTGTCCCTATTTCCCTGTGTCTTTCACTCTCTTTTTCTCTGTCAAAGACCACCTGACCAATCAGTAGATGGTTGCCATGGGTACCAGCAACCAGCAGCAGCAACTAGGGTCTATTTTGTCGTGTCGTGAGGGGAATTCAAATCATGTCTGTTTCCAGAACCGACTAAACCAAATCTTACAACCATCCTCTGCCCTGACCTTTGGATCCAGATGTGCAAAATGAGCACAGTCAATGAGTTATGGGCTTTATCTGCAAAGACATATGGAGATAATTAAGGAAAAGCATTAAAAACCTGAATTAAAGACTTAAAGGGAGATGTTACGTAGAGAAAAAAGCTGCATGAGTCCGTAAGTTGCTCGTAAGGTGTTCGGGAAGCTCCGACCTAAGGCATTTGATTACTGTCAACTGAGATCATTGATCATTTTTTCAGAGCCTGATTAGTCAGTTTACAAGATCAGGTACAGTATTAAAGAAACATTTTCTCTATCGAGTGGTTTGTCCACGAGAGAGCACAGATGAGATTAGTTTTCATCCATATATATCGTGGTCAAAATTCTCTCTCTCATTTTAAAAGGATCCTCCTCAAAAGTGCAACAAATACATCAAATCAGATTGATTTCTAATTTTCAAATATCAACAGCTTCCATCCACTTCCTGTCAGGCTCTACATGTTACTGATATGTCTTTTTCCCACTAAAAATGGTGAAGTTGGTTGTAGCTCTTCAAATGTTGTATTCATTGGGAAAATAATGTAGGCCTATGTAATTTAGAAATAATAGTAGCCTAAGACTGGATCCTTGGGGCACACCAAGAAATCACATGTCATTAGAATGGCAGCCCATTGAGCCAAAAGATAGTCCTGTGTGTACTGATCTACTTAAAGATTTGTATAGCTGTTTATTAGTCGTATCCCTATGTCGAGACTAAAAGGTATTTGGGATTGGCTTGGATTTTTCACATTTAAACCCATTTTTTACTATAACCGTGAAATGGTTGGCAGATGTCAGATAACAGTATATAGTTCGTTTATACATGCAAACACGTGTCTATGGAGAAAAATACACCTTAAACTGCAACAAATTGCTTATTTCCCTTTTTCTGCATGCCGGATTAAGAACCTGCTATATAAAACCCCCCTCCCCCGCTACCAACATCTCCATCTTGATTTATTGCATTTTATCGACATGCCAATAAATTTCCACTGCCTTTGCACGTTACTTTTTTTTTATTGGTCCCCGTGGATCCACGCTATTACACTGAGTGGGGTGACTGGCTCTCGCTCGGACTGAATCGTGATGACACACGACTGAAAGAGGGAATTGAATTGTGGATGAAGATGTGGATGAAGATTTGTCAGTTTCCTTGCTGAATACTGGCGTCTTTGATTCCGGACAATTGGCAGATTTTATATTTACTATATATTCAAATGATTTAGGAGCTTGAGCACCAACACACTCTTTTGTATATTGGTTGAAACATGTAAGATGTCCAAGGGGGGAAATGGTAAGGACTCAGAGCTGCAGCAAAACATATTAATGAATTGATAGACCATGTTTACCACCCTCTATTGCAGCGTTGGGTATTGAATATTATCAGTGCCTGAATTGGCTTCAGTCGGAACACAATCGGAGGGAGGGTCAAGTGTTTTGCGTTCGCCATTCTCATTAATTTAACCCTCTTAATGTTTCTCCCTAAATAGTTTTATTGTTAAATTATTCAGTGTGGCTTTATTGTATCTAGGAGTAAACGTATTTCTCTTACTCACTGAGGAAGTCTGATATTCCCAACCGTAATTTTCTCTTCTCGTCTCCCTTCACTGTACTTTTCATCCTGTTTCATCCACCCGCTCCTCTCAGCTCACCGATGCTGAGTCAGAGTCCGGACATGCAGCAAACTATTGCTTTCCTAATTCAGTTTGAGTTTTTAATGTCAAGTTTAATCCCCTCCTGACTCTGCAGGATGTAAGTCTTTACTCGCCTCCATTTGTGGGCGCATGCTGCTTTCATTTAAGTCATGCAGTCCTCTTACTCCTTATGTCCTGTGTCTAGCCTCCTTGTTACCTGTTCCTGTCCTCACAGCACTGATGATATTTCAAGATTAATTCTTTACCTGTGTGAGTGGACACTATTTTAAAAAGCACACTCAGCCCCTCAAAGTCAGTGCGTGTCTGCTGTGTGAGGCAATTTGATTTCCTCCATTTAGCCTTGTAATCCTACCTTTTATTTATTTATTATCTTGCCCTGGACTAAGTGCTGCGGGCTGTCTCACTATTCCTTATGAATGATTAAAGTCCTTTTCTTCCTTAACAGATGAGCTAACACTGAATCTAAATAAGCTCTATGAAAAATAAAAATTAAAGTAGATGTAACTTTTAGGAAATTCTCAAACTTTTTTGGTCAGAGAAACATATATCCAACAATACACCAAGAATATAATACAAAATATAATGAATGTACATTTTGATAATACATTGGTATTTAATATTTAGAATATCTATCAGCCTGTCAACTCTTTACATATTTGATATGTAATAACAGGTGAAAATACTTTCACAACACTGTAATTGACACAATTATGAACAAGTGTTACTGTGATATTATTTGGTCTACATAAATAAAAAGAAACACATGGGAGGATTTCATAACTTTGAACTGCTCCTTTGAATAATAAAGTGATGATATGAGAAGTAAAACTTGACTTCACGGTATAAACTTTTTGGAAAATCTACAGGCCAACATTAATCTACGAGCCAGCGTCACTGTGATGCTGCAGCCTCTTCTTGTGTCCACGTTTGGAGGCTTGACATCTGATTTGATTTCATCCTCCAAAAACGAAGCAGACAGTCTTCAGTGGAAGACTCATCCCTTAGTGTCCTTACGTGGAACTGCTGGTAAAGCAATTACAGCCTTTTAAGGTTCGCAGTTTTTAACAGCTTCCTTCAGTGTAATCCGATCAGTCTCAAACCAAAACAGACTAAATGCATTAACATCCTGTACCTCCAAATGTCATCAACAGCAAGGCAGCGCTGTGTGTCCTCTGAGATTTGAGACATCGGGTTTTAGCGGACGGACGGCTTCAACTAGAGCTGGACTCTCACCTGGTCTCTCAGGGGTGTGTGCAAATGATGTGAGGCAAGATGAGGATGTCCTTGTTGACAGATAACAGACGGACAACCGTGGCGGCCATTGATTTTTCACAAACAGGAACCTGACTGACTACGTGTGATTTAGAGAGGAGGAGAGATGTCCATTTTGACATCCAGTGATCAATCCACTAAATGCACAGAAGCAGTTCATTGTTGCATGCTTCAGTCTTGATTTTAAATGATGCTGGAGAGATTTTCAAGGTTTGAGCTGTAGCTCAGAGTAAAGGTTGACCAAGCATAAAGAACAGCAGATCCACGTCCTCCCTTTTCTTTGTGGTCCATCAGCCGTGCCAGACAATGGCAGGCTCGGGTGGCAGACATGACTTATTTGGGTTCATTACAAACACCTGACACTGACCCTCTCTTTCTCACACACACACATGCACGTGTACACTCTGAAGCTCAACCTAACACATGACTGTAAACTCCATCCACTTAAATCCACTTGATTCTAAAAAAAATCCTCCCGAGTGTAATTCTGTCTGCCACGGACAGTTTACGTCCTTTCTCAACTGCTTTTGTCAGCTTGCACGTTTAAACGCGCACACACACGTGTTGCTTGACTGACAGGAGGCAGGTCTCCTCTCCGATTATCGTAATCTGATCATTCCTGTACTGTGAGAGGCAGGCGTAGAAACACTATATTCAAAACACGATCATGCAGTCGGAGCCTTCCGGGGAGATTATGAATAATCAGGTGCAGGATATTTGGAAGCGGGGCGTACAGTCAGCACCTCACAGCAGCTCTGCCAGACTTGAAAGTAAGCCAGGTAAAACTGACACAGACAGACGTACATACAGGTAACACCATCAGTGGTGTGCTGACATTTAGTTCTCTCACAAACAGACGGATTACCCTTGGCTTTAGAAAGGAAAACACGTAACTTACAGGTTATTGTTCATTTATAACCACTACAGTTTGACATTAATGTACTCTTCTGCACTCACTATGTGTAGGTGCAAACATAAGTCCTTAGTTGCCTTTAATGGTTGAAGACAAGTTGGTCTTAAAGATTGTAAAGCAACTGTGAAGCTGGAAGTCTATTGGGAAACATGTGATCAGGAAAAGATAACATGGCAAGAGTCAGAACAAACTTATTCTCAAGACCTGGAGGGTGCAGTTGTGTGAGCAACCAGCTGTGAGTCTCACCTTGACAACATGCTGGTCTTAAGTGTTCACCATGTTCATATCTTGTTTCAGTATGTGGGCGTTGCTAATTAGAAAATAGCACTGCGCCCAATTTAGTGTTAGTTAAACCATAGCTGTTGCCAGTACTGGTTGCCACGAGCAACAGAATGTTCAACTGAGACATTTGCACCTGGTGCTAAGATGGGATCTTTATCTGGACACGTTATCTGGATAAACAATCCGATCCTGTCTTTGTGCTCATACCTGTGCTTAAATGCGTGCTAGTTTTGGATCCTCATCATGTGGTTTGTTGCTAAATCAACTAATTTAGTCAAAACAAGTTTTTAGACTCACAATGTCAAGGTCTATGCATGCATGCACAAACTGTCTTTATAAAAGAAAACTGTTCTGTTTTAAAAGAGAAATCTGAATTTAATTCACCTGAACATTTATAATTGTACATAAAGTCCATCTCTAAGTCTCTCCCCGTCCTCGCCATTTCCACCGCTCTCTCCATCACCCAACACGGCGCATGCACGCAGCTTTTCCTCTGTGAAACTTAACTCAGCTGCAGCCTCTGTAGGTGTTGGCTTTCCCCGGACCCTGGGTCGTACAGTCACCGATATCCTTCAGTCGACCCACCAGGTCAGCTGAAGGCCCCAGGCTGACAGTAAATACCTTTCCTGTGTCGATTCAGGGGAGATCAACCACAGCGTGAGGGGTTCGCAGTCAGCGTTGGTTTTTATTTTTGTTAAATCTGACATTAACATGTTGCTGCGCGATGGAGCGTTCAGTGTCTCTACTGTGTGATTTGTTTGCAGGGAGGAGAGCACTGCTACTACCATGGGCACCTGCGAGGGCTGCCAGGCTCCTGGGCGGCTCTGTCCACCTGCCACGGCTTACGGTGAGTTGAACACGTTGAGTAGACGTTGTCACCTCATCAGTCAGGACCCAAAGTTTAATGTTTTTATGTGTTTCAAATGTTCAGAGATGAAAAACGAGAGCTCAGTGATGTTTTTCTTAAAAGTCCTCAAGTAGGAAATCCGTTTTTCCCCTTTTTTTTAGTTTAGTGGAAAATCCATAATCCTTATAATAGTTTGACATTTTCAGAAGTCCACTTATTTGCACACTCATCCGTACTGTAAATATGTAGCTGGAGCCCGGTGCTGGTGCAGTATTTCCTCTCTCAGTGTATCCTGGCTGCCATCCAGTCATCCACCTCCAACAAAACAGACTGGCACAAACACCCCCAGATGTACTGTACTGTACTGTAACATACACTGTGCACTGTTTGTTTCAGGGGGATGTTTTCTGACGGGAACTTCTCGTATGGCATCGAACCTGTAGGCAGCGGCGAGGTGAGTCAGCAATTTAAGAGGTGAAACACAACAGAGTGAATCAACTAGTTGGATTATTAGAGAACACACACACGTCTTCTTCATATTGCTCGGCGTCAGATCAGGACGGCAACAAGGTCATGTGAAAAAGGTGTTGCAATACTTCAAACTCCTCTAAAGGTGGTGGAAATCTTTACAGTGAAGCTGTCTCCGGTCTCACCTTCTCTCTCCATCTCCATAATTCACCGTGACTTACCATCAGTCCCAGACAGTGTTATTCTATCTCCGAGCATTGTTGTATGGAAAGTATTGAGTTGATACACAATCCACCACAGCTGAAACACATCTCCTCTCGCATATCTGAGGGAGACATCATCATCATCATCTCACAGAGACTGGCGACATTTAAAATCATCGACAAAAACAAAGTCTAAGAGGCTTTAAAGACGTCAAAAACACTTTTGATATTTAGAGGAGATATACAGAAGTATTAAAAAGGAATGGATGTAAAAACAGAGTGACTGGAGGGAGTTGGAGGAAAGTGTTTAGAGGGAAAGAGGCTGAGCTTTTGTTCCATTAAGGCTCACAGTAATCGAAGCACAGCTCAATTACATAGACTGCAGAGATGGATCAATGGCCTCCCAGCTCATCTTCAAACTCCCTCGCTCACTTTTCGCTCTCCTCGGCTCGCTCTATCTCAGATGGGTCATTTTCATAAAGTATTTATCCCCCAGCTCAAGTGCACCACAGTGTCCAGTAGTGTTATTGCCATTATGACAGCCCGGTGATTGATTAATTATGCATCAGAGCACTTTCTTTCCCACTGATCCGTCTCTACCTCAGCGCACACAGCAGCGCTTTTTTTTTTTTTTCTCACGCAGTAAAGCTGGGGCCAAAATTTGGGGATTTGAAGAACTAATTTCAAGGCTTGATTGATTTTAAGAGTCCATATATTTGTGCTCTTTCATGGAAGTGTTCTACACTTTCACTCCTGTCTTGTCAAAGTACTTTAAAGTCATTTTCATCTTTTAAATATTACCACAGAAAAATGTGTAGTGAGATTTTAATTTTGCTGCTTGAATGCTTAAAACTCTAAATGGTTGGTGTCATACTGTTGATAAAAGAGTGTTTTTCTAATTTGTCCCCCAACCCAGTCTGGCTCATCTGTGGTTCTTTTATAGTGGCAGAGATCATTTAGACTCTGGTTTCCTTTTTGGTTTGAGGTGAAGTTTAACTTCAACTTATCATTTTCACATCTGAATTCCTGTTCAGGCAGACACAGAGCTCGAATCCAAAGTGGCTCTTTTTGAAAGACAAACTGAGTTGATTTTGATTTGTTTCAAAGTACAAAGTGTTCGATGATCAAATTACTGGCTCTGTAAATGGATTCTGGTGGATTTGGCGAGAGCAACAAAGCAGCTGTTTCTGGTTAATCTGGGGCCCTTTCGAGGGGCACTCAGCACCGGCGTTTCGAAGAACCTAACACTCTCCCTGTTCTTTCGAGCTGCCAGTCTGGACCGCTAGCTGCATGGCTAACTAAGTTAACTGCAGCTTCAGTTAGCAGCAGCATATGAATTAGACAGGTGGCCAATTCTTACATATTGCATTTTGAACAACAAGGTCTTTGTCGGGAAACTTTCCTTAATGCTGCAGAATAGCAACCTGAGCCAGTCAGTGGAAAGCACCTTCAGTTGAAAAGAATTTTGCTGGTCAACATTTCCCTCAAGGATCATGATTTACAGACCAAAATATGTACAAATTGGGTCCAGGTTTTAAAATATGGTTCTCCTTTCATAGTTAAAATCTTCCAAAATCAGAAAGGTGCTAATAATATTTGAGTAATTAAAGCTGTCTTGAGAAAAGAAAAAAGTTTTGAAACAAAAAACTGTTTTTGACTCTAAACTCAGTGGAAACCCACTTATTCCTTTCTCCTTTCCCTCTCTCTCTCCCCGTCCCTGTCATTCTGTTTTTGTCACACCATCCAGGAGCAGAATGACCACATTGTGTATCGTATGCCGGACGTCGACCTCTTTCCACCTCCCTGTCCAGGTAGGACCACCAGGACTCTGAACTTTCCCCTCGTCCCTCCCGCTGCAATGATAAATCCCTGTGTCTTTTGTCTGCCCTCTAATGTCTAAATCCTAAACTTTAGTGACACAGTACCTGCTGCTATAATCCAAATGATGCACTTGTTATGACATCTCAGACTTGAGTTGGTACAAACTTTGTGATGTGATACATAATTGTGAAAGTTTTTTGCTGTTGACACATTGCAGGAGACAGCTGTTTGCTGATATACCTAAAGGCTGCTTGCTGTTACTTGTTCTGAAGCTGCATGTTCAGCCTTGTCCTTGACATTGAATGGTCTGAAACAAATGTTCTGGAGTGCCGGTCAAATTTTTTGGCTGCTTTTCACGCACGCCACAGCGTCCAATATCCTCCTCAGGTTGTCCAGCTGCCCTCCTCGCCCTTGCTTAACGTCTCATTTGGCTGCCTCTTCTCCGCCTCTCCTCTTTGTCCCTCACACTCGTCCGACCTCTTGGATTCATCTCCCCCCGCACTCCTTCCTGTCACCCAACCCCTGCCATTTCCTCCCTCCCTTCCTCCCTCCCTCCCTGCCTCCTCACCCCTCTCTCCCTTCCCATTTGGCCAGTTATACTCTCCCCTTTCTTCCTCTCTCCTCCGCTGGCTGTGTGATATTGATTTCTCCTGCAGACTGAAATACATGGTTACATCCATCCACGGACTGATGACTAGCCACTTTTCTCTCTCACTCTCACTTAGTCTGTGTGTTTGTGTGTGTTTCTCAGGTTGCTCCGCAAACAGCACAGAGCCTGAGGGGAAGTCAGACAGCGAAGGAGACGGTGAGCTGAAGGATGGAGACGACCGGTCTGAAGAGGAGAAGCCCGTTTTCACAGGAGGCCTGAGACGCTCAAAAAGACAAGTCAGTTTTTTAGTCCCTCACTCCTTCATGTGCGCCTCACACACGCAGATGTCCTGCCAGGAAATGTGTTGCAAGCAAGTGTCACCATGTGGGAAACATCAGAGTTGAGATATGCAAACATGATTAATATTTCACACTCTGCCAAGTGATGCCAAATTTCCACGCTCATGCTGATAGCTTGTCTCAGCTTTTATGCTAATGAAAATAGAACCCGGCGATGAGTAAGACGAGTGTCGTACGTCTGGAGGAGATTTATTAAATCTGAGAAAAGGACTCAAGTTAGATCATTGGAAGTACTTTTTGGCTGAGCTTGGGCTACAAGTTTCCAAACAGAAAACAAAAAACAAAGATGACTGTACTAGCTACAGATGCTAGTCCTCTGCTGCATCCCTGGAACTTGCCTTTAAGGGATGTCAATGTTGATTGGTCCACCACATTGTTAATACCTTTAAGGGTAACTCCACCAATTTAAAGTGATTTTAGAGGTCTTGGGGAGTGCATTTTGTCAACTGCATATTGTTAAAGGCTAATTAGCATCTAGCTCATAGGTAGCATGACTGTAGGCTCTTGCTGATTTAGAAACAGTAAATAAAAAGTGATTTTAAAAGGTCAGTCAGGTTTTTTACAACTTAAATCTTATTTTTGAATGTTCGGTCATCGTTTGATTTTCCTCACGAAGTTTATTGCAAGTCTAAGTGTGTGTGTTTCCTGCCCTGTCTAACTTTCCTTTAGCAAAGGCCTCTTGTTCCCAGATTTAATTCATTAACCTTGGATGTTTTATTATTTTATGAAGTTATTTTGTTTCTGATCATCCCTTGAGCTCATCGGATAAGGTGGCTGCAGTTTATATTTTTAGATGCAGAGCAAATATTCAGCTTAATGAATGAATGATTGTTGCTCTCCAAGTTGTTGTTTGTCCTCTCAAGGACAAAGACTAGAGTTTCACCAGAATCAGCGTGTGTGTGTGTGTGTGTGTGTGTGTGTGTGTGTGTGTGTGTGTGTGTGTGTGTGTGTGTGTGTGTGTGTGTGTGTGTGGAATGGTTTCACCTGCTGTGTGTGTGTGTGTGTGTTGTGTTTGTGTGTCAGTTTGTCCTGTGTGAAGGTGATTATGACAGCAGACTCAAACTGTGTGGATTTTTTTCCGGCCCTTCCAGGTGCGACGAGGCCAGCGCACCGTCCAAACTGAGACCAAGTACATCGAGCTGATGGTCGTCAACGACCACGAGCTGGTAGGTGTGCAGCTGACAGCTCCGAGGTGTTTACTTTTCCCTTATCTCTGTAGCGGCTGCACAAAGGCAATAATAAGAAGCTGAAATAGGGCTTTAATCAGGTGTGCTCTGTTGATAAGACTTTACAATCAGCAAGGGAAATAGATGAAAGGCAGTAACGTTGTGTTTCTCCTTTTCTCTTGTTAGTTTGTGCAGCTCCGTCGGTCTGCCACTCAGACAAAGAACTTCGCCAAAGCGGTGGTGAACATGGCTGATGCGGTGAGTTCAGCACTGATCTTGTATTTCAAATGTATTCACACGTCCTTTACAGTCATTTGCAGATTACTGCGATGGAGAACATCAAAGCTTTCTCCCCCCTGAGTGATCAGAGCTTTGGGAACAGATGACACATATACAGCTTATGATCTGCAAATTCAGTGGTTTCAAAGTGAACGCGTGCACAATGATATGCCACGAGGCTGGAGAAAGGCTTATCCGGGATAGCTTTATATATGAAGTGCAGACAAATTCAGACGGTGTGCTCGTGTCCTCTTCTGTGGCAGCAATGTGAGAAACCCTTCACTGACTGGGGACAAACTCGGGGTTGCTGGTTTCCATGGCAACCACCTGCTTCCTGCCTTCTCCCGCTCCAGATGTCTGAAGTAGACGGATGCAGCTGCATCCATTATCTGCAATATTTTAAATGTTGCAATAGCTTTATCCCAAATATCCCGAGGACTTGAGAGTAGTTACGGCTCTAGCTCTCTCTCTTAAACCTGGGGATTTAGCTGCTGTTCTCTTGTAAAAGGATGCTGGTTTCTTTTATATTATTGCTTTTTTTTAAAAATATAGTTAATCTATGTCAATCATACAAGTTACATGAATGAGAGAAAAGCCCTTTCCTAGAGCGCCCCCTTCCTTCAGAAGATTATCTCAACCGTCCGCATGTCTTACTCTCACTTAAAACTCCTAAATATAAGATTATTTTTACACTAATTACGTATAAATACTTATACTTGCCATTTCTCATGTAGAAATAGGGCTACATTTAAAAATGTATGTCATCTCAACACCTACTCATATTTCTTAATACTTATTTATTTTATTGGACATTTTCACTGTTTTTCTTGTTTTTTTGACGTCCACAAGACAATATTCAGACTTCTGATTTTAACTGATTGGACATTTCACAACACTTTAAGATTCATTCATCTTTTATCTTTTTTCTCTATTAATGCAGCAACAATGGCTATGTGTTGTGCTGATGGACGACTCTCATAGAGAAACAATATAGTATGTGAAAAGGACAAACGGAAAGACAACAGTGACGAACAAACAAAGGGCAAAGCAGTGATTGTCTTGATGTTTTTTTGGTCTCATGTCCTCACTTGTTTTATAATTCTTGTTCATTGTTTACACTTTTCACGTGTCCAGATCTACAAGGAGCAGCTCAACACTCGCATCGTCCTGGTGGCCATGGAAACCTGGTCGTCTGAAAACAGGGTCTCCGTGGGCGACGATGCCCTGCTCACCCTGCGCGACTTCATGAAGTACAGGAAGGAGAGCATCAAGGAGCGCTGCGACGCTGTTCACCTGTTCTCGTGGGTCCAATCTCCTGATTCTAGTTGGTGTTGTCGTTATATTCTTCTGATCTCGCGTGTAGAGGCTACGGAGTAGCTTCTTCTATTCTTTTTTATCGTCTTCTGGTAGGCGGATTCGTTGAATGCGGCGTCGGTGTCGTAGGGAGTTGCTCTGTAGTTCTTAGTTAGAGGCGTAGTGAGGCGGAGTCTGTCGTCTTCTTCTTCGGCTTATTCGTCTCGTCTCTTCTTCTTTTCTCTTCTTCTTTTTCTTCTTCTATTTCTTCGTTTTGTCTTCTTTTCTTCTTCTTCTTCTTCTTCTTCTTCTTCTTCTTCTTCTTCCTCTTCCTCTTCCTCTTCCTTGTATAACAGCAGTCTCCCTGTCTTTCCTGCAGTGGGAGGACGTTCATGAGCAGCCGCAGCGAGGCGGCCTACATCGGGGGCATCTGCTCCCTCACCAGAGGTGGAGGCATCAATGAGGTGAGGCTTATTTTTGTTACACTGTGTAGATGTAGTCGGTCATTCAGTTCACTTTACTCTCTTTTCTGGCTGTTGTCATGAACTTGATTTGTTGTGTGCCTTCAGTTTGGCAGTGTGGGTCCCATGGCCATCACTTTGTGTCAGAGTCTTGGCCAGAACATCGGCATGCTGAGAAACAAAGAGCGACCGGCTGCCGGTAAGACTAACACTCAAACTCAAAGTTTTCCCTGTGTTATTTTTTTACTTTTCCTTCTTGCAATGTTTCATATTTCAACATCTTCAGGTTATGACAGATAGAATTATACATGTTATTGTCCTGTTATATCTAAAAACTGTCAGCACTCATCTGCTTTTCCGCTGCGATCGGGCTTAACTGTACTACTGTAATAATCACTGAGGGAACTGCTGCACCAACAGCTCCCTCAAGTGGTGAAATCACAATGGCGCTTTAAAATATTTACTTACTTCCATCATGATGTGTCCTGACCACGGCAATGTTTTGTGTGTGTCCAGGAGACTGCAGGTGTCCAGACCCATGGCTGGGCTGCATCATGGAGGACACTGGGTATGAATTTCTTAACAAGTTAATGAGTGAAGAGAGTTTGGAGAGACCCTGGGTGGGGGTGTGTATAGGGTTGTCATTCGGAAAAGGGGATAATGTATAATTTTTTAATATAATGTTTCCTTTTGGTACATTTTCAGTAAAAAATAATAAATACGTCACCTTATTCTTGGTCTTGGCTGAGAGGTTATCATATTTAATCTGACTTCTTTTTTTTAAGCCATATTGCAAACTCAGTGATTTCTGTGCTGCATTTTTTTGTATCCATCAGTTACTACCTGCCCAGGAAGTTCTCCCGCTGCAGTATAGACGAGTACCTGCGCTTCCTCCAACAGGGAGGAGGCAGCTGTCTCTTCAACAAGCCCAGCAAGGTGAGACGTGGTCTGTCATCATCAAAGAGACTCTGAAAGTGGGTTTCATCATCACAGAGATAGAAACTGAAGCAATACTGTAACTGTACAGACAGATATTTCTTAGGTATTTGCTCTCTTCTCTTAATTTTATTTTATTGTATGAATGCAACCAAACTAATCTACTAACTTGGAACGTGCAAGATGTAAGAATTGTATTTGATTAATTGGCATTATTGTCAGAATGTGACAAATTAGAAAGAGTTTTGTCATTATGTCAAAGACTTCGTCTGTCCGATAGCTGCACGATTCAGTAACATTCTGACAGATTGCACCTTTAGGTATCCGTTTCAAATTCATAGCATATTTTCATTTTTGAACACACAACAAAAATTACACTGATGTGTTCGAACAAATGTGTCAGATGTGTCTGGTTAAAACAAACGCATATTTACCCACAAAGTTAAATTGTTTTGAATGAATTTTCATCCACATTTCTGTTTAATTGTATTGTTTAATTCTACATATCTCCCCTTAGTTGTTGGACCCACCTGAGTGTGGGAATGGATACGTGGAGCTGGGAGAGGAGTGTGACTGTGGATCACTAGTGGTGAGTAGATTTCAATCACCTAATTTCTTACCGCTCGTCTAATACACAACAAGTTTAGGACTGATTTGTTGAGACTGTAATGACATTGGCATGGATTCAGCAGATGGACAACATCAAAGAATGGAAAACAATGTATTAAATGAATAATTAGTAAAATGATTTTGTGTCATGACCCAGCTGCCTCTTAACAGGAACAAAATAAGCACACAAGAATCAACAAACATCTGGTTTTAAGTTCTGTCACGGAGGAGGGCTAAGAATTAAAATATTTAACTTTGGACAGCAGTGTCGTATTGTGTCGCTGGTATTTTCCGCCTGCCACATCTGATTTTACTCTCCTGCTCTTGGACCTGAGGCACCCTGATACTCATAACATGTCCAATAAACCCTCTCTGACCTGCAGGAGTGTGCGAGGAGTGGAGCCAACTGCTGTAAGAAGTGCACCCTCACCCACAACGCGATGTGCAGCAACGGGCTCTGCTGCAGGGACTGCAAGGTGAGCTGCTTTAACACACGGTGCCACTTAAACTGTTTGTTTGACTCGTTTATTGTCTTCCCCCGCTTCTCTCTGTTCTTCATCTTCTTCTGTGGTCTTTCTTTGCCAGTACGAGCTGAGAGGAGCGACGTGCAGAGGATCCGTTAACGACTGTGACATTCCCGAGACCTGCACAGGAGACTCCAGTCAGGTAAAGGAAGTCCCACAATGCATCTGCACATGTATTGAGATGCTTGAAAGATTAAATGGACAGATAATGTTCTCTCTCTCTCTCTCTCTCCTGCAGTGTCCTCATAATGTCCACAAACTGGATGGTTACATGTGTGATGCTGGACAGGTAAAGTTGCACTGTGTATTAGAAGTGACAGGTGAAGCGCTCAGAAACATTTATTAAACATCCTTCTCTTTCCGTCTCGCCAGGGTCGTTGTTACGGGGGTCGCTGTAAGACGAGAGATGGCCAGTGTAGGACCCTGTGGGGCTACAGTAGGTTTGGATTGGATACTGAGCTTTATTTCTCCATGGTGCACGGCCTTCTGGTCATTAAAACCCAGATTTAATTGCTGTGATAATTAAAGAAATGCTGCTTTCCCTGCTCTCAGACTCGGCTGACAGGTTCTGCTATGAAAAGCTGAACTCTGAAGGCAACGAGAATGGAAACTGTGGCCCGGACTCCCGCGGTCAGGGATGGGTGCAGTGCAACAAGCAGTGAGTGAATAGCATGGCCTCATTTTGATGAACGCATGCACAAGATTTTAATGTGAACTTGGATCATGGAGGATGTTGCTGTTAACACACTTTTTTCTTTTTCTTTTTTTTTTACTCCTTTAGAGACGTTCTGTGTGGTTTGCTGCTGTGCACCAATCTGACGGAGAAGCCGAGGTTTGGTGAACTTCAGGGGAAGCTCACCAGTCTGACCATCCACCATCAGAACAGATACATGGACTGCAGGTGAGAGAATCACAAACACAGAAGAAGAAGAAGGTTGTTGTTTGTTTTTCTGCAGGATCTGGATGAAGTTTGTTTTTGGCCAAAGTCTAAATGACAAAGAATAAAGTGATTTTGATGAAATATTTTACGGATATAGAAGATTATGTGGGAGACCGGGACATATCTGTTACATTATTAGAATCTATCAAAATGCGTGGAAATGAATAGTTAATAGTAAATGATAATATAATTATAACGATGATAAATAGTATTCTGGAAACTCTATGACGAGTAGAATAAAGTAAGCATGATTTAATGTGACCGTCTGACCTGCAGGGGCGGCCACGCAGTGCTGGATGATGGCTTGGATCTGGGCTACGTGGAGGACGGGACCCCATGCGGGCCGAACATGATGTGTTTGGAGCGTCGCTGCCACCCCGTCAACACCTTCAACCTCAGCATCTGCCCGGGCTCCTCGCCCTCGCGCATCTGCTCGCACCACGGGGTAAGTCCGTCACTGCTGCCCTGAGGATTTTTTCAGTTTGTTAACTGGACATTTGTGGCAGAACAATGGTTTTATTAATGAGATGGAACATTCTCCTCTCCGCCCCGCAGACTTGCAGTAACGAGGTGAAGTGTATCTGCGATCCAGACTACACTGGCAAGGACTGTAGCGTGTTCGACCCAATCCCCATCCCCACCCCGCCAGAGGGCCCAGAGAAATACAAAGGTAACCACCCCGAACACTTTGCCTCCACAGCACAGACACAGTGGCTCCCCAGCTTTGTCAAATAAACTGCTATGGCAGTTTAAATATTATATGTATAATTTATGTCTCCCCAAACAAACAAACAAAAAAACTACAAACGTACAGAAGCCATGCATGTGTAATTGTTTTGATGCCGTTATCTTGAGACCATAATTTAATAATTGCTTGTGTTTTTGTGATAACAGCTTAATTTATCCACTTTTCTCGAGAAAACAAACAGCTAATTTCTCAAAATAATGATATTATCTATCAAAAGACAATGAGTTCACTAGATTCATAAGAACAGCCCGTGTCATTCAACCGCTGCTTTGTGTTGTGGGTTTAGGAGTTTTTAAAGAAAACAATATGAACTTTATGTTGTTAGTAACCAACTTTATTTCTTCTTTGCTCGGGCTGTATAAACTGTAATCTAAAATCAAAACACAATGATGGGCCTGTGGCTTGTGAGCACCACTGAAGGCAGCTTCAAGGGTAATTGTAGTGCAAAGAGTAGTAAAAGTAATGAAACAAAAATTAAACAGAAATATGTGAAAGAAACTGGTTCAGATACATGAATTACAGCATTCAATGAACCTGCAGAACAGCAGCTTTTGGAATATGGTGCGATGAGAAAAAAATACAAATATGCCAAAATATGCAACACAGTGATGACAAAAATAAGAAACATCGTATTTGGAGGTTTGCAGGCTTAGGTTTCTTACACTTCTGCAGCAGTTAAAGAGATATTCTGCTGTATCTTTCACTAGATGACAGTATTATAAATGACTGGTGCAGGGCACAGAGTGTGATGGATATTTTATCAACTAGGAATATAATAATAACACCTAAGAGCCTTTCAAGTCACAAAGGACACTCATAATAAAACAATGACAGTAACGATAATAACAAAGAACATTAAACAACTTTAAAATATCTTATAAATAAAGAATACAGTTATAATATGTGCATTATGAAGCATCATGAATCTTAAAATCTAGCACCAATTCAAAAAGCTGAACTACTCTTTTACAGTCGACAGAGATACAAAATATATAAAAGATAACCAAGCATATTCTAATTTCAGGCACTCGGCACTCTCACATGCTGTTTTATTTTACTTTCCTTTTGTTCCCTCACTGGCTGACTCCTTCACTCCCACAGGTCCCAGTGGTACCAATATCATAATAGGTTCGGTTGCTGGCGCAATTCTGCTGGCAGCGATAGTCCTGGGGGGAACTGGCTGGGGATTTAAGTAAGAGCTCTGGCATGCCTCCATCTGTGTGTGCCTGCTGTGTTCCTCTGTCAGCTAACACACATGCCTGCGGCTCGCTGCTGAATGCTCTTCTGCTTGCTGTCTGATCCATACTCACCACCAGAGACTGTGTGGGTTTATTGTTGGCGCTGCTGGAAGTGCAGGAGATGGTTGTTCCATCTGCGGGGGTCTGTAAGAGGAAGGGAGCACGAACGATTGTATCTACAAACCCTCATTAGTCCTTCTGGCTGGCAATGTCTTGACATGAGATGAGCGGCAGGAGAGACACCTCTTTGGGATATTTATATTTCTTTTACTTGCCAAAAAAGGGAGGCATTTTTTCTTTTTAGTGGGCTGTGGAACATTTGGTTGCATAAAAATAGATCAACCGTTTGACTATTTTGTACGCAAAGTTCAGCTTAAATTCACTGGCTACATTTTTAAAGCGAGCATTTTCTGGTTTTCTTAGACTTGTATCACAGTAAACTGTAAATTTTTAAGTTTGGACTGTCAATCAAACCAAACAGGACATTTAAAGGTGTCACTGTGGGCATTTTTCATAATTTTATGGCATTATATGGTCAGTTAATTGATTAACTAACAATATAAGAAGTAGATAAATCAATAAGGAATATGATTTTTAGCCCTTTACACAGAATAAATCAACTGAAAATGCTGGTTTTATCTGTTTTAATATCACTGTAAATTTAATATATTTAGTTATTGTGAGAGTTTGACTACTATTTTTTTGACAGATTGATTAATCATAAAGTCGTCACTTGAGTCATAGACGGTGGGACTGAAGACTAAGGGATCGATCACACATAGCCAGCGAAATCCTAGCTTTCCTACGGTACTTTGCAGCTGGCGGTTGTTCCTCTACTGCACGTCACGTTTTTCTGTCAGTTTATCAGAAGTTCATATATGTTTAATTTTTCAGGGTTGAGTCTCTACTTCATCTGGGCCTAAGAGTTTGAAAATCAAAAATTATACAAAGAAACAACTTAGAAAAAAGTGAGATTTCCAAACCTCTGTAGCCTGCTCCTCATCTGTGTGTGAGGCTAGCCGCTTCTAGCATAGCACATCTGAATCTTCAACCGAGCTGTCTGTGATTAAGTTGCATTGTGGGTAATGTAGATGTCAGGTTTTGACAAGGAAGAAGAATGCGTGACATGAAAAGATGATCAACATCTTGTGGCTTCTTTGGAGGACTCTGTTAAGGTTGATTAAGGAGATTTCCCGTAGTGCTCAATCCCAACACAGATAAAAAAAAAAGCTTTCTTTTTTTCTTCTCCGCATGGCTGGACTTGACTTCAGGTTTTCTTTCTTTAGTTTGTTTGTCTCACACTTCTTCAGTGCTGTCTGCTCTCATGCTGGCTTTGCCGTGACATGCCTGCAAGATGCAAAGACACAAACTTGTCTCAGACTGAAATCTCGTGACTTTAGCTTGTGTGATATCATCAAATGTCCTAATGCAGGTTCCTTGGTAAGAGACGCTTCTTTGTGGATATCGAAAGATAAAGGATGGGAGCTTCAAATGCCTGTTTAATGCTTTGCTTCTAAGGCCTTGGGTTCATAGCATGTTTCTTTTTTTCCACACTGCTTCTTGCTCACATGAAACAACAGTTGGTAGTCTCACCTGTCTCTCCTCTTCACTTGTTCTCTTTCTTTGTTTTTGTCTGCTCCTGCTGCCTTGTTCCCGCCTCACTGCCGATCCAGAAACATCCGAAGAGGAAGGTACGATCCCGCCTTTCCGTCCTGATTCCCCGGCACCAAAACATTATCAGAGTCTTAAATCTGTCAATATAATGCCATCTGTTTTATAAGAATCCTCTTAAAGATATTTCACAGCTTCTTTGGCCTTATTTCTCACCTTTCACACATTTTTTTATCCTAAATTATATGAAGCATATGAACCATGTACCAGCATAAAACAAATACAAGCATTGATATAGCCTTTGCTACAGTTTTTAAGTAACTTTTCAGTTGGTGGCCTTTTTAAAATACACAAAACTTATTTCAACTCAGTTATAATTTCATTTCTTTATGTGCAACAAATCATCAACAGTATTAGAAAAAAGAGTCATCTATAATCCTAGTTTGTGTCATTGTTATTTGTACTGCATGTCCCCCTCAATAACTTGGCTGCCATCTCTAGACATAGCTGCGGTGGCGTCTTTGTAATGTTTGTTTCATAAGACTTTCAATAATAAAAGGTGAACGTCTCTTTTAAGTTTTTTGTTTCGGGTTATATTTGTCTTTTATTTTGTGTTTTCCTCTGCAGCATTAAGCCGATTTACCGAGTAGTCAATCATGAGAAAATTAGTCTGTGACTTTTTTGATACTTTTAATCAATCCTTAAAGGTGCAATATGTAAGAATTTTAGCAGAAAACCTAAAAAGATTATCAACAGAATACAAAAAAAATAACAGTTTTGATGTTGTGACGTCTGTGTAAGAGATATCCATTGAAGTAAGCATGCTAACCTGCTAGCCACAGCCTTGTCCAAAGATCCCGTTCCAAGCTCCCAGTCCAGGCCGCTAGCTGCGAGGCTAACTGAGCTAACTAGCTAACAGTTACAATTAGCAACAACTAGCGGCTACACTGGCACTACGCTGCCCCCTATCTGACTTGGGCATGAATTTGACAGGTGGCCAGTTCTTACATATTGCAACTTAAAGGTCTTTGTTCAGGCAAAGTTATCAAACATTTGATGGGTCCAGGCTCTCAGATGAGAGATTTTTCTCATATTACAACATAGTTTATTTAAAATTGTTGTGTTTTAGACAGAAAATGAATATTTAATGAATATAATAGTTCACTACTACCCTCCTCTGCATCGATCTTTCTCGTTTTAGTTCATCTCAGCTGTCATGTGGGTTTATGTGAGATGACTCAATGTTTTCTCTTCTTCTTTCTCTTCCCTCTCCACGTCATTCCTCTTCTCTTCCCCAGATCTTCTGGAGTTTGAGTCGTACTCTGCGCTGTCCTCCTGTCTACCTTACACTGTGTCCAGTCCGCTCTGAGGAGACAAAACAAAGATGTCTTCCACTTCCGAGCCCTCCGACCCTTTTTTCTGTTCCCTCTCTGATTTCACTGGTGGTACTCCTCCTGCAAGGTCAAATTACTGTGGAAGCCCTGAAGACGTGTTTCCAACAGATCCAAAAGGCTGTCAGGGATCAAACTTCTTTTTCTTTTTCCCTTCCAGCTGTTCTTCTGCCATACTGACTGTTATTATGCTTTACTCCTTTAAGTGGTTTCATGGAAGAAGGCCATGTTCATCTCCCAGACTAGAGGTTTTTTTGGGGGGGGGAACTTCTGTTAACATATTTAACCTCAAGGAAAAAACACAACCACCTTTGTTTAGTGGTGTAACTGCAATAGAAGTGTAGAAAATAGTGAATGTTGATATTTTATCTGTCTAGATGAGGGTTATTTTTCTGTGCTAGGCTGGCCTGTACATTCCACAGTTATAGCCGTACTAATGCTGCCTTCCATTATCGAACAGTAGTCCGTCATAGATCAATGCTTCTACATAATATGCATCAATGTACGAATGTATAGTTTGGGGGGGCCGGATGGACAGTTGCACATGCACACACCGAATGTTTTATCCCGCCGTATGATACGATATCCATATACAACTAATACGCATACGCAGGTCCAAGTATGCCGAACATGGGTGCTGATGTACATAGTGTATCATAGGGTCGACTCGTTTAGACAGCCGTGACTCACTGCCGCTCTGAACTGAAGCACAAGCCTAACGAGAGACGACTTTTCCCGCCTCTCTTAGCCTCAACACTGCTCGTTTTAATAGACTTTAATTAGCAGAGAGAGGATTCGAGTCTTTGCAGTTTCAGGGACATTTGAGCTACTCCTGTCGGGCACACGCCTCTTTGAGATTTTCACGCTGCAAAATTATGACCAGGGTCAGATATTTCCAAGATCAGACGTGGCATATGGGACCGCCCCCAGTTCTAGATATATGAGCATTAAGGCTGTCACGATATCCGATTTTCACTATTGCTAGAATTGATAGTAACGCTATTATGGTGTCTCGCTTTCGTCCGTCATTTCCTTCATGCATGATTTGCGCGACAGTTGTAGCCGCACACTTTGGTAGAAGCTAGCTGGTTACTGTGTCTCTGCTTTTGTCCGTTTTTTTTAGTGGGTGGCAGCAAACATGAAGGTGTGTTTACACCGCCTACTACGACAAAGCCAAAATGGAAAGAAATAGAAATTGTTTAAGAGGAGCTAGCTAATTATTGTATGCAGATTATTAAAGGAAAAGTCTGGTATTTTTTAAACCTGGGCCCTATATTTACATGTTTTGCTTTATAAATGATTCACACTCAACACACATTTCTGACTCAATCCAGAAGAAGTCTGTAACGATTTCAGTGTAATCCTTTGATGCAACTGCGATGGTCAAAGTTAGGCGCACTCCGACTGTTTGCTTTCGCCACTGACAGGCACGAGGTTGCTATTCTAAGTGTCTTGAACGTTACGGAAACAACTGAGAGATCTGTCTGTGAAATGAGATCCTTTTTGTAACCAGAAGCACAAGTCTCGTTCAAGGAGAAGTCTCTCTCTGCAGGAAGACGATGGTGGAAACGTGAGTCAGAGAGTTGGAGAGAGGAGTTTGGAGCAGATGAAGCAGCTGTAACAACTCACCTCGCGAGATTTAGGACAAGACTTCTGGATACTAAATGGATCTTATCATTTATCAAAAAGCTCGATCTCTGGAGGAATTGTGTCCATAATGTTGTCAGACACTTCAGCCTGTCGGTGTCCAAACAAGCACTTTCGATGGACGTTGTCAGATGCAGATACAAAAGTATGAATCATTTACACATCAGAACATGTTAATGTAGGAGCCAGGTCAAAAAATACCCAAATTCCCCTTTAACACAATGTCAAAAATAACGGTTATTATCGATACCAGTGTATCTTGACAACCCTGATATGCATTAAATATGATTTGGCTTCTGTTCAAGCTGAGGTAATGGTAGAAATGGCAAATACAAATTAGATGTCACGTATGCTTCATCTCTAAATGGTTTCAGATAATTTAATTCTGACTGAGCAGATATATATAAATAAACAGCAATAAATATGTACAATTTAAAAAAAACGCAGCTAGTTAGCTGAGCGTGTTCGAGGTGAAGGATCGAACATGTTTTCCCTCAAGAGTCCAATTCTGCAGCTTTTATGTGCATCAGTCTCTATATTTATCCTCTCTGGACGTCAGAGAGTCTCAAATCAGGTTTAAAAGATGTCCTTCTGGCGGTTGTTTATTATATACAGACCGCTCGAGGAGCTTTGTTTCACAGGTAACGACGAAGAACTGTGCATTTGCGCGAGTGCCAGAAGAGATGATCCACGTTTCCACTGCCAGTCGACCTGCGGTAGCATTAAAGGATTACGGTGACACTTTGAGTGGAAGCTAACCAACGAAAACATTCCTACATGACCAAAACGAGTCTCGTCAGTCAAGACAAGATGCTAGCTTTATTCAGGTGACGTTCAACTTTTTTCTCAGACCAAATTTAAAATGTCACTGTATCCCTTTAATCCCGCTTAAAACTCTTTACTCCGTGTACACGCTGTGTAAACCACTCAAGGACAGACTGGGCTGAAAGGTCACACTGTGTTTACCGCCACTGTTTGTGATCACACGTCGTAGTTGGACTCATCAAAGGAGTTTGGCACCATTCGTACACAAGATAAACAATCGCTCAGTCTGACAGGAAGGTAACCAGTAGTAGCTTTCTATGTAAATACTCATATTACTGTATATGAAAATACATATTAAAACATATCTGATTAACAGTGACCGTGTTTGGACGTCTGTGTTGTGTAAATCCAGTCTTAAAAACACCAAGATGAAGTTCTCTCTCCTGTTTTCTGAGTACATCTGACTTGCTTTATTGTCTTTAAACAGTGGCCGTGAGTGTCGGCTGTGAAAACCTGTGGCGGTGAAGAGTTAACATGGAACTGGCAGTCGGTTCTTCCTACTTTGGTTTGTAAATATTTTTTGAATATTTGCAGGAAGTCGGTGAGGTTCCCACAGGGTTCACTGAGAACTGGGACGAGATCTGAGCACAGACAACACTTCTGTCAGTCCTCACAATACAACATGTAAGGCACTCAAAGGGTATATAAACATACATATGGAAGTGTTATTCACAGCTGTTAGGGAGATAAACAACTTTTGAGCACCAATTGTAATAATATTCTACAGGCCTCTACAACCACATGGTAAAGGCCAGTAAATACAGCTTATGAATCTTTATTGATGCAACGCTTTTTTAACTTTAATATGGTCATGAAGAGAAGTTATTAATTATTAGAAGACAAATTAGTCACCATTACTCACAGATCTACTGTAATATGCAGTGTTCAACCAAGATGATAAAAGTGTGACAGTTAAAACAGAGAGTTTTAATCGACTTTCTTTTATTTCTGAAAAAATGAGAGTAGATGAAAACAAATGTGAGCAATAAACCCAAACTGTGAGGACGGATGGACTTCTTCATCTGCATCCTGACTAATCAAACACATCAAAAACATATTTGTATCTACTGTAATGGAACTCTTGCGATATCTGACTCCCCAGCGTCTCCTTTCCCCTTCGGCTGCCTCCAGTCGGCGTAGATCGACTCCTCGTAGTCTCCCATCCCCTCAAACTCAACATCTGGAGACTCGGAGGCCAAAAGCGCGGCTTCCTCTTGTCCGAGAAAATCCTTTGAACAAAAAAGATCAGAAATAGTTTTTCAAGACTTTCCCAGTTGTTTTAAAACCATTTTCCATAAATGTTTCACAAGGATTACAAACATGCATCACTAGTTACAATTTGACTTTTACTGTAGAACAAGAAATCAGTATTTTAAAGGGCTTCTCTTGATACTGTGATGAGTTCCTCAAAGAAAAATCAAACAAAAAACAATTCAAAACGTCTTTAACCTCACCGCGTCGTCCATCTCTAAGTATTTCCTCGCAAACGTGAGCATCTGCTTCTGCGCGGCGGTCTGGTTGTAGTGTCTGAGAGCTTCCTGTTCAAACAGACGGATCACATCACAAACGAATCATCTGTCAGCTGAGAACAAGTGGTTGGTGCGTGGATTTCAGTGGACACAGTTCAGTCATTGATTTTTGATGAAACCTTCATGAAGACGAGGTTAACTTTTGTACTTTGGTTGTTTTTAGTCTGGGTTAAGAAGATCCTTGAATTGTGTTAGATGTACCTGAATCTTTTGGAAAGAAATGTCTTTTGGCATCTGTTTTCTTTTTCTGTATTGTCGTATCTCTATCTACAGTGTGAGAGTCTTCCTCTCACCGTCCTGGCTGCGAAGTGTTCAGGCTGAAGGCCCCACTGCTCGCTGTAGGCTTTGTAGTACAGCAGGTTCTGCTTCATGACCTGGTCTTCAGGCTCGAACAGGAAGTAGCTGTACGCACAGGGCACGGCGCTGCGACCCTCGTTCGCTGGTCGAAGGAAAGATCAGACGCACGGATGACGGGAGGTAAAGAATAAATTCAGACAGGGTGATATTATATAGAGATAAGTATCCGCTGACAGTAAACGTACATTTATAATAGGCGTACTGGAGATAGTGGTAAATAGTGGCCACGAATTTCTCCACGAAATGTCCCCTAACATTGGGCATCAGGTTTTCTTCACACTTCAGCTGACACTGTAATGTGTCCACGTAGACGTCTGTTGTGGAAAGAAAGAGCAGAGACTATTTATGAGGACTGTCACAAAAAGTAGCAGTACATTTAATAAATACTGCTTACTAACCTGCTATGAGTGTGTAGAAGTCGGTGTCTGGTGAGAGGTGGCTGATCCCTTCACATTCGGCCTGACAGAGGTCGAACTCCTGCAGGTAGAGACTCAACGCTCCCTCCATGTGCTCCACGCTGCGGCTGTAGTCGCCTGACGTGACGAGCTCCACTCCTCTGAGGAAGGAGGCCTGGGAGGAAGTAATTGATACAGTCGGAGGGAAAGAGGGAACAGTCCGGTGGGGAAAGTTGTGATGTTGTACAAGAAATCGCAAAAGAAATGCAAAATGCGTTTGCTGTTTTTATTTCCATGTTTTTTATTTGCTGAGTCCAGGTCCTCACTTCATACAGACGCTCCTCGTGGTCGGTGAGGTAGCCACTCAGGTCGTACTGGCTCTTGTAGTCCTCCATCAGTTGTTGCATCTCCTGGTCCCCGGGGTTCCTCTGGAGGTAGGTGTAGGCACACGGGACGGCCCTCTGCAGGTCATTCAGCTGGGAGAAAAACACTGAATTACCCCGGGGAGACCTCTGACTAGTGATATTGTCGCTCTCATTTCGTGTCCAGGGGCCTCCAAGACACAACTGAGGATCGAATGAAAAATGTGGGAACGTATTGAATCTGGTGTACCCTCAACAGCATTTGCCAATTTCTACATAATGTTGCTTTAAACTTTAAAACATCCATCCACCACTAATATATCTTTGTCAAGTGTTTGATCACCACATTTGAGGCAGATCGCCACATCGCCTAAAAATATCAACATCATATTTTTTATCGGTCATCCTCTTGTACAATATGTGCCATTTCAAGTTGATGGTGGTGACATTATATGTAACCTAATAGGCAAGAAGGCTGGGAAAGGCTCCTCCAGTCGTGTTTGTGGTGACACAAACAGGTATTTTGCGGCTAAAGGTGATCTTCTCCTAACCTTAACCAGCTGATTTTTGTGCCTTAACCTAACCAGATCACAGCAACGACATTGTCTCAACATGAAACAGAAAACTGAAACTGAAGAGACATAAAGAAATGCAAAATTGAACTTCATCCGTTGTTTGCAGAAACGATGCCAACGTTAATTTGGCCGATTTGTTTTTCTCTCTCTATGGCCGCTCAGGGGCTCCAAATGTAACTGTAATCTCGACTGATTCTACCATTTCTAGTCTGCTGAACTTTAATGTCACTTTATCATTGCTCATTTCACTGGTGATCCCTGGAATCCTGCTCAAAGACCCCTTGCATCCCAGGACCACGCTTGTCAGATCCTCCATGAGTTGACTGACTCCTATATCTCCACTCCTGAATAATGAAGAATCTAATTCTCACCCTGGCGTGTGCAAAGTGCAGATATCTGTAGGGAGCTCTCCTGCTGAACTCCTCCAGGATTAGTCTGCCGGGGGGAGGCAGCTGCAGCGCGGGGAAATGCGCCCTGCACTTCCTCTGACAGGACGCTCTCGCCAGAAGGTGCCAGTGGACGCGCAGCTCCCGGCTCCCCTCAGAGGACGGCTCTTCGTGTCCGCTGCCGTTACAGTGCAGCGCGCAGTATCTCACGCTGTCTGTAAGGAGCCGGCGCAAACGCAAACTCAAATCCAAATACTTGATGGATTCGGTCCAGTTCCCTGCCGCGTAACGGTCCAGAGCGAGTCCATACGCGGCGGAGAGAGGCATGAGCTCCTCTTTGGGGAAGTTTTTGAATTTGTAGTTTTCATATTGAGCGGCTGTCATGGAAATAAAGGTCAAACAAAGCAACGGCAACGACAACAGCGAGCGTCCTTGTGCGCAAAATGCAACCATGATAAGAAAATATCCGACATGTTAGTGCGAGCCTTCCTCTGTTTTCCGCCGTCCGTGCGGTGGTCTGCTGAAGCGCTCAGGGGTCTGTGGGAATTCCGGGATTGGGCCTTTCAGAGGGGAATGTCTCGGGTTTCCAACAGCTGTCGCGCTCATACAGCCGCGTTTCTTTATTAGGCACGAGAATAGGCGTGCGTAAAAGTGACCGCATGAGCGCACTGAGCTTTATTTTGTCTGTATTGTTCCCTCTGGTGTTGTTTATTTCTCACTCATGCTATTTTGTTTTCACCCTAAAATGTGATGAGATTCATTTCAAAAGTCCCAGTTCTAAATAAAAAGGTCTGTTTTTTAGGATAAATTGATCACATGCTCGGTGTTTTCGAGGCATTAATTGGAGACGGGTTTTGCGTGCCACACTGGATGAGGTATTTTGATCCACTCGGAGCTTTTAATCGCTCCTTGTAAGCGCTTGCTTGCTTTTCACGGCATTAATGAAAAAAGCTGGAACTTTGGGGCCTCTCAGGACGCTTTACGGCTCCGAGAGGCTGATCCAGACATCCAGAGAGGCGGATCTCTCCGCGAGCCTGCAGCTGCATACAGCGGTGCTGGGCAGAGGGACGGTGGCTAGTTTTCATTTCAGAATAAAAACGGAAGTGGATCATTTAGAGGACATTTATTTTCACCAAACAGACAAAAATCCCACCTTGCGGTCACTATTTTGTTTTGAAAGTAAAACAATGTGCGAGTTAAAGCTCAAATTTCCTTTCTCTGCGTCTTTTCAGCAGCAGCAACCCCTTTCTGCCGCGACTTTCTTTTATTTTCTTAAAGGAAATGGCGCTCTCTTCTCGTTGCGGTGAGATTCACAGCGCCTCCCATTCCCAAACTCCGTCACTCCGTCACTCCTACCCCTGTGGTGAAAAAGTCTTCACACCAACCTGGGGATTGTCCACGTTTACAGCATTCAGACACCGCTGCCCTGCTCCACATCTGCAGCCCTCGGCCCCTTTTTTCTGCGTAAAAGCGCGCACCCGGCTCCAGGCCTCAAGTTGACCCGTTTTGTGGTTTTATCATCCTTCCTAAGTTATTTGTCGTGATTCTGCAAATATGTTTTGCTGCTGCTTTGCCCTGTTGCTCCTCACTACGTGGTCGTCCGTGGAGTGCAACCCCAGTCCCGTCCTCGGAGATGTAGTCGTGGACAGATACTTCATCCCCGAAGTCTGTGTGAGGGAATCCAAAAGCGGAGACATGGTCCGGTACCACTACAACGCCACGTTTGTCGACGGGAAAGCGTTCGATTCGAGGTAAGTTCATTTGATTTTTTTTTTTTTTTCTAAATGCATCCGTTTTAGAGTTTTTTTTCCCCTCTCTTTGCTCGTCCCTCCCTGCAAAGTTTGTAATTACGCTGCAGAGGCCAGACAATCCTGCTGCAGAGGGTTGGTGACGCTTTCAGAGAGCTGAGAGCCGGAAAGTAACGTTCACACTGGCTTCTTTAAAGATGTAGCCCTCCTCCTCCCTTTAAAAGTTGCCCCACTTCTGACATTTTCCCTTTGTCTTTTTCATCTTGTTTTTTTTTTTGCAGCCATCAGAGAGGAGAAGCCAAGGTGGGCCTGCTCGGGGAGGGTCGGCTCATCGCTGGCATCGATAAAGGCCTGCAGGGCATGTGTGTGAACGAGCGCAGAAAAATCACAGTCCCGCCTCACCTGGCCTACGGAAGCACCGGTGCAGGTAAGGAAAAATAACATCACTCTGCAGCAGAGAGAAGTTGGAAGTGTGTTGCAGAATTTAAAGACCCGTGAACAGGATGCTTAGATGCAGCACTGCAGATTTCCCAGAGTGATCGTTCAGAGGGTCATATTTGAGATTTCGGGTTGGCCCCAGAGCCTCAAGGGCCTCCAGAGCTGCAGTGTGTATGTGTGGAAAACACTCTTTATATAGGGGCCCCTTGTCAAAATGTAGTTAAAATGTTTTGTGTATCAGCTGATGTTATATTGACACACTGAGCAAAAACACATCGAAAAGATGTCTTTTCTAAATGTATTTTACGACGAATTCAAGTTTTTTTTTACGGCTTTCCAACGTTCCCCACTGACCAACTTTAAAATTACATTGCAAGCACTTTTATTTTGGACATTTTTTTCAACTTCAGTTACAGACATCTCAAGAACTTCTTGTCGTTCAAATAAAGTTTTAATGATGGCTGTATTTATTAAGCTATTTATCAGCGTAATTAAAAGTTTTATCATCCAACCTAGGAAACATTACCCTACCTGATTTGAAGTTGAATGAAAACATAATTCAAGCTGATAAACAGCTCTCCTGGTAAAGTGCACGCCTCATTCAGCCTGTTGAGGTTGAGGCTCGTGGTTGGAAACCTCCTCCTAGGTTTTGCTGTGTGTAGAAAAAACCCAGCTGTCATAAAAGCTGTAATTTTGGACCCTGTAAGGCTTGGACATTGTTCGTGAAGAGACGTCAAAAGAACTTTAATTATGTCTCTCCACTGGATGTCTCTTTGATGTGTTTTTGCTCAGAGGGAACATACTTGATATAATTCTTTAAAAAATAGATCATTTTTAACAGAAGCTAACTAACTTAGATGCATCAAACCAGGTTTATGACAGAATTCCAGCATAGAAACCTTGTTACTGTTGCTAAACTGAAGTTTGGACCTGATGACAAGTGAACCCCAAAATTACAGTTGAATCTGAAGGAGACATAAACGTTTGTGCGAAAATTCTAGGTAGATAGTCCATTATATCACAGAAGGGGTTCATCTTCTGGGGAACATGCATGCTGACATTAACATCTGGTGGACGTTGTCAGATGTGACATTTCACAACATACTGTGAACTATCTCAGGAATCCCAATAATACACAGGAGCGTCACCAGAGTCAGTGTTTCATCCTTTGGGCACCGCAAGTGTTTGGGGCAAAGTTTAAGGCAATTCATGCAAAGATTGTTGACTGATTGACCTACTAACAGACCAAAGTGTCTAAAAAATTTTATGTTTATGTCAACCTGTGCATCAAAATGTTATTTAAGTTGCCTGAAGTGTATCTTTTATTTCACAGTGTACATAAAGTGGTTACTCTATCAAGTACTAGTGCGCGTGAATAAAATTCAGAGCGATTGATGCAACTTTTAGCTTTCTCCCACCATCCTGTTTCATCTCGGGAGCTCGTATAAGGAAATAAGATCATTAAAGGTGTCATTTCAAAGAGGCGTGTGGATAATAGTGTTGTTTCTTCTCAACACTTCTTGAGACTGATGTGTAAGTCCAATCTAACCTTCATCTGACCACGTCTACAGGTGACGTGATTCCTCCAGACACCACCCTGGTGTTTGACATCCAGCTGTTGGATCTGTGGAACAAAGCCGACCTGGTTGTCACCAAAACCATCAACACTCCCAAAGACTGCAAACGCTCAGTGATGCGCACCGACTTTGTGCGCTACCACTTCAACGGCACGCTGCTCGACGGCACCGTCTTCGACTCCAGGTGAATTATAAAATGCTCTAATGAAGTGTTATCACTCTATTTCTCTAATTGGTATCTCAAGCCATGAATCAATGCCCGTCTGAGTGACCGATTTTCTGTATTTGTACTGCTCTACCAGGTATGTTGTTTGTTTGACTTTGCGCTTGTATGAGCCCTACCTAGCTACACAAAGAAGCAGACCCATGACTCGTTAGTGGGTGAGGGTTGGCTGATCAAGGGCATGGATGAGGGCCTGCTGGGCATGTGTGTGGGTGAGAGCAGACACATTGTCATCCCACCCTTCAAAGCCTATGGAGAAAAAGGATCAGGTGAGTCAAACGACATTAGGGGAGAGTAAATGATGGTTAAACGTATGACAACAAATCGCAGCCTGTTCTCACTCCCAGCGTGTCAAATACAGCAACTTGCGTACTTATTTTAAACAACACCAGGATTTTTTCCTTAACCTAACCTAACGTGGATTATACTAGTGCAGAGCTTGTTCAAAACATGCTGAAAGAAACAGGTGGTCTGCTAATGTGAGGGGTCGACTCATCCAGGCTCATCAAGCAACAATAAATATTCCAGCCCTTTAGGCTAACGTGAGCTAGCATACTACTGTTGACAAAAAACTTAAAATCTCACCTCCAGTTCTCACTGAAGAATACAACCTGTGTTGACCACATCGTCCCGCTCAATCCAGTTTGTTGTTTAACCACCTGCTTTACGTTTTTCCCTCACTGAAACACGTTAGTACAGCTGCGCCACGCTAACTCCCAATTTGTTTATGTCTGCTTCCCCACAGAATCATATTTGTTTACATGAGGGAGCACAGGTAATCAAACATGATTGTAACAAAAAATGCACAATTCAAAGTAATTTCAACACCTTTGCAAATGAAAGATGAGGGAGGAAGTACATGCTTCACGTCTGTCAGGCCTCCTGGATATACACACAGTGTCATTGGATGAGAAGCAGAGAATGTAAACATAACTTTAAATTGTTTACAAGGAAAACCCCCCGGTGCAGAAAATAAAGTAGGCCGAGGCAAAAGTTGAAAACCATTTAAAAATTGAAAAGTTAAAAGCAAAAATATAATTGCTCAAACATTAAAATGAAAAAATATTTTTAAAAATACTTTAAAAGGCCCATTTGTGTTGGGAATGAGACTCAGAAATGGTCTCTTCTCACAAATTGGACCTTTTTAATTGTAATGTTTTGTAGTGAAACAAGTGATTGCGTCTTATATTCTGTTAAATAAATAGATCAGATAGAAAAAAACCAAACGAGATTCAAAGAGGTAAGTGGAACATGGATTAGGTAACATATTGGTATGTTTGAATATTGAACACCTCCATCCTCTCTGCTCACCAGGGAAAGAGATTCCCTCCCAGGCGACGCTGGTGTTTGACGTCCTGTTGGTGGACATTCATAACCCAAAAGACAACGTCACCATTGACGATCAGGTGGTTCCCGAGTCGTGCACTCGCAGGACTATTGTCGGGGATTACGTCCGGTATCACTACAACGGTTCCTTCCTGAACGGAGCCACCTTTGACAGCAGGTGAGCTCAATTCACATGCCAGTTATAACACAGTGTCATTTGGAGGATTAGACTGATTCACTGGTAAAGACTGTTTGTACCAGAAACGGTTTTGCTTCTGGTAGATGGAAACCTTTGATATATCCATCTATATGTCAGTTTCCTTGAGGTATCACTCTAATAAAACTATTTGAATTAAAACCGTGCTTGTGTGTTACCACCAACAGCTACCAGAGGAACACCACGTACAACACCTACATCGGGATGGGGTATGTGATTCCAGGCATGGACCAGGCCCTGCTGGGAGTCTGCATTGGGGAGAGGAGGAGGGTCATCATCCCTCCACACCTGGCGTATGGAGAGCAAGGAGCAGGTAAGTCACCTTTCTTAACTGATTTAAATGCTACTGTTGATTAGTTGTTCCGCATCTGCATTGGCGGAGAGCTGAGAATCTGGAGAGAGGCTCAAAACATTCAAGAATAAAAGACAGATAGCAGCTAACACTCTCTGAATAGAAACAGAATAATTCCCAACACTGTTATCATGAAGATTTAAATGTGCGCTTGTGTTTTGTCCAGGTAACGTCATCCCCCCTTCCGCTGTGCTGGTGTTCGACATCCACGTCATCGACTTCCACAACCCCAACGACACCGTGGAGATCAAGATCCTCCACAAACCCGAGCTGTGCAACGACACCACCGAGGTGAACGACCTCGTCCGCTACCACTACAACTGCACGCTGGTGGACGGCACGCCGCTCTTCTCCTCGTAAGTCACCCAGATGCCTCACATGTATTTTAGAGCAATACAAATAAGCATATATAACCACTGCGATTTGTCCTCAGACACGACTACGACAACCTTCAGGACGCAGTGATCGGGGCGGACAAGGTGATCGACGGGCTGGACGTGGGCCTGCGAGGCATGTGCGTGGGGGAGAGGAGGCTGGTGACGGTGCCGCCTCACCTCGGACACGGAGAGAAAGGAGGTGAGGCTACAACTTTCTCTTTTAGTTGAGAAAATACAGGATTACATCAAACACAAACGGTCCAGACAATCGATAAAAAGTTAAACTTCTTCACAGATTCTAAGACAGAAATATTTAAACGGTGTCCTTTTTGTTTTCTGTCTGGCAGCCACTGGTGTGCCGAGCAGCGCCGTGCTGATCTTTGACATCGAGCTGATGAGCTTCGAGAAGGGAGTGCCACCTGGTTACCTGTTCGTGTGGCTCCAGGAGAGTCCTGCAGACCTGTTCGCAGCTCTGGACGTCGACAAGAACCAAGAGGTGCCGCAGGAGGAGGTAGGTTAATGCTGACAGCGTCACCACTTGCACTATGTCACATGGCACATAATGGGCACTGACCTGGGTGGTATAGGTACTCAGGTACTAGATTTGGCAAAATTTTGTTGTTTACACCAACTATTTTACAAAATGGTTTCAAAAGTAAAACTGTTATCTCCAAAGTAACTATTAAACTACACTACACACAAAAATGAAGTGGAGTAAAAACAATATTTCCCTTAAAACGGAAGTAAAATAAAAGTATAAATAGTGTCAAATTTCAATACTTAAGTAAAGTACAAATACCAGGAAAATTTACTTTGGTGATGTACTTGAGTAAATGTACTTCTGCTCCAAAAAGTAATGATAAAACTCCAACTAAAATTGGTGAAGACTAAAAATATATTAGTTTGGCGCCATCTGGTGGTCACATCAAGAATGGCATTACTTAAAAATCATACACTAATATTATTGGTTATGAACTGATCACTGATTATTAATAAATGATAGTGAATGATGAGCTGAATTCCCTGAACACTTGTGGACACTACAGGTGAGACATGAGGGCGTTTTCGACTGCAGTGTTTTCCTGAATGCAACCATCACTGGAAAATTGCTCTACAAACCTACAACTTCACTCTTTTTATCTGTTGACCCTTTTTTTTTTTTTAGTTCGGGGAGTTCATCAAGCTGCAGGTGGAAGAAGGCAAAGGTCGAATAAAGCCCGGCCTGACCATGGAGCAGGTCATCACTGACATGTTCAACAACCAGGACCGAAATAAAGACGGACTGATCAAGGCAGAAGAGCTCAAACTGAAGGTAGAAGAGGATAAAGAAAGAGAAGAGGCCCACGACGAGCTGTGATAAGGACTGACACGCTTACTCTCTCTCAGGGATGAACCCCAACACCTTAAAAAAAAAAAAAAACAAGCAACGAGAGACTTTTCACATACAGAATCGTGGTTTATTACTTTCTGTTACACATCGGACAGTCTTTTCAAATGACAAGAAAATAGTGCAAAGGGCCTTTTTTTTGTGGAGTGTTGTGTTGTTGTATGTTTGTTTTGATTTTGATTTTTGTATATCAGAAAACCAAACAAGCACCTTTTATTTGTCCCTGAAAGTCACATTGATTAAAATGTTTGTAAGAAACAGACAATTGTTTAATTTTTATCCCAGGACTCTTATCCCGGCTAAAGAAATCATCTGACATGGAAGCATCTGTATTCATGACGAATGAAGAGTTGCACCAGGACATCCCTAAACTGTTGATGGCAGCTGACATCATCTTTAAAAATCTGTTTTTAAAGTTGCACTTTTTGTTGCAAGATGCAGAACTGCAACATTTCTCAATGTCAAACTTGCAAAAATTTAACATCAAAGTGTTTCTGGGTCTCTTCTCCAATTGAACTGTCGGAGGGCAAGTTGCATTGTGGGTATTGTAGGAAGAAGAATGCATAGAATAGAAAATGCAATATTTTTTGCGGAGTACTTTTTCAAGCTTCCCTAAAAGCCAAATATGCCACATATTGGCAACAACAATCAATAAATTGTTGGTTGTAGCTAATGCTAGCTGAGCAAAACTCAACATCATCTTTGGTTGTTATATTTTTACCACTTGCATGTCACATAATGATCTTTTCGGTGATCACAAAAGAAGATGTCTACAACCGCGTGACTGTGAGAAATGTTGCTGCACTAAAAACTATTTTAAAAAATAACTTTTAAGACTAGAAAACTTTTTTTCATCAGAGCACTTTAAATGATGTGTATCTGTATTCTGTCCCAACAGTGAGGCCGTTTATACCTGGTATTAGCGTTAGCCTGGTGTGATCTCGACACAAGTGGACAGAATGCGTCTTAAGTGACCACTTGTGATTTGATCTGAGTTCCCAGCTCTATATGCAAATAAGCATGTTCACTGCTGGAACAAACAAAATAAACATCTTGCCGAATTAACAAGGAGACCCAAAAAATTAAGTAAGAGATAGTGTTTGAAAAGTTTCTCCTAACAAAAACTCACAAATTATTTTTTTTTCTTTTCAAGGGAGTCTGAGGACTTTCTCCAAGAGCAGTTACTTTTGACTGTCCCAGCTGTTTGAACACACTGACTTTCACCAGCTACACTGCATTTATGAAAGAAGACAACATTTTATTAATAGTGAACATGTCAAATTTCAAATTACAGTAAATAGTAACCAATACAGGCTACTTCTTTGTCACTCATGGAAAAAGGCCCCAGACTCCCTTAAAAAATCTCTTAATTTTGTAAATTGTTGAGTCAGGAGGAACTTTATAAACTTTGTGAAAAGCTGTGTAACACAAATTCTTATTCATTCGAAACTTCTTGTTAATTCGGCAAACGTTATAGAGCAAAACATTTTTTTCTTTGTTCAAAAAAAGGTTGTGTCCCAGTGATGTATGTGCTTATTTGCATATAGGGCGGGGAATTAAGATCCATTCACAAGTGAGTCACTATAGAGGCCTTCTAATACCAGGACACTTAGCACAGTTAGTTTTAGTCATTTTAAAAAGCACATATTTAACATAACACAGAAAAATTTGAAAATCTCAACATGTTGTACACCTGCATATGTACTAATGTTAAGAAACTACTGAATACTGCTTTCATCGTATTAGAAATATTAAAGCAGGTATTATTAATATTGATGCTTCTATCAGAAAAATAATTTAAAAGCTACAACATGACTCGCGGCCACCTTTCTAACCATACGATAATTAGACTGCACTGCAAGACATTAGTAGCAAACAGAGACGATGCAAAAATGTTTTTTAAAGGGATAGTTCATAGTTTTTAGACTCCCAGGAGTCAACTAAAACAAGCACCTTCATTGCCCTGTAACATTTTCCTATCGATGATTAATAAAACTCAATTTATTTATTACTAACTCATTAACTAGTAGAATAGCTTTAAGACTGATAGACTAGCACCATGCTTTAAAGAGCTTCTTGAAGTGGGTTGCATGAGGTATTTATCCATAGTTGATGTATTCACAGTTTGGAGAAACAGCAGAATATAGAAAATTACCAGACTCCTTTCACAAAAACACTAATTTTAACTTGTGGCACAAGGCAGTTGCCGGTCAACTGCTGCCACAATCAGACATTTTGTTATTGTTATTATGTGACTTTGGTGAATCTGAAATTATGCTTTAAAACACAGAAGTCACGCAATGACACAAACTATCCAATCAAGGCCGCGGTAGACTGCCAACTCCTGCGTTCTGCGAAGTAAAATGACTGTCTTTGTTAAGGGAGTCTGGTACCTTTGGAGAGCAAAATAAAAGGTTCAGTTTTCTGTTGAAAAATAGAAATGTAAAGCAATGAAAACATTCTGAATATAAGCGTACATTTAAACTTACATTGATTTTGTTAAGTGGGCCTTTTTCAGGATCCACGGCAGCGCCATCCACAGTAGGTACTCATATTATGGATTATTATTATTTAAGTATCTCATACAACCCAACTTAAAAAAACAGAACTATTCCTTTAAACACAGCTCATCCTCGTACTGTAAAGTAAAATTTAGTGCATAAAAAGTTCTTATCTTAAAATGGAGAGAAAAAAAGAAATACTAAAAATTACTTTAAAATTATTTAGTTGAGATGGTTCATTGGTTTTCCTGAATAGAAAAGAGTTTCTACTGTGATGTTCGCTGCATAAACTAGGGATTCTTTTAAACCTTTGGACGCAGGATGGCTTTGATAAACTGAAAAGGTCAAAAATACTCTCTGGTAAACACAGTGGTTTAAAAAAAGCCCAGCCTTAAGGTCTGGTTTGAGGTAAGTGATGATTGTCCAGCTTGCAGCACAGAGAATAGAGTGAACAAGTCCATCTGTGTGTACATTGCCCATTAGTGTCCTGTTCCACCCTGTGCGTTTTACTTGTTGTCTCCACATGAGGTAATGTGTCTGAGGATGGCGTTGGGGACGTCCAGCGTCTCGTCCTTCACCAGCACGATGTCAAAGGAGTTGATGTACGACTCTTTTCTCTCCTCCACCTGAGAAACAAAACACAGACAGTCAGGACCCATGTCCTAAAACTCAATGAGTTGATGTAAAGAATCCCAGGATGTCACCGTAGGTTAGTCTGACCTGGTCGTTGAGGAAGCCGATGGTGAGGAGGTTCTGGTGCTCAGAGACCCCGTCAGCCATGGTCAGGTCTCCTAAAGAGTCTCCCAGCAGCAGCACGTTGGGTCGACCCTGCAGCTCTCTGAGGCCGGCTGCACGCGACAGAGCACCTTCTCTCTTGTTGAAGGTGTGGATCAGTTGGCCTTTGAAGGCTTGCAGGACCCCCTTATTAACAAGAGAGTGTTAGAGTTATGGGAAAATTATTTTTGCACTATTGGTATTTATTGATGAAATTCTGAAAAAAACATATTGTGCATTGCTGAGAGGCAGGAAGAATCTTGGGTCATTTTTTTTATTCCAGTTAATGTCTGCTTACAGGGCTCAGTCCCTAGCCCATGATTATGTTTTAGGTATAATGGAAGAGCTTCTCATTTATTGGAATATTATGGAGGGCACTCCACACAATAAAGCACATGGTAAGAAACGTGGTCAAACTCACAGTCTGATCGAAGTCCATGTAGTTGGAGATGATTTGGACGTTGGGATGGAAGACGTGGTTCTGTTGAATCACCTCCTCCAGGACGTCTCCGACGCCGGCAGAGAAGATCAACAGAGGGACCTGCTCCTCCGCCAGACGGTCGAAAAACACTTTGTAGCCATCCCTGAAGAAATCACACACACCAAGATAAAGGATGACACAAGAACCAACAACACCTGGTTTAAAAGAATTTAAATGTAATGTTTTATTGCAGAGAACCTTGACTTTTTGAATTTTCTTTATGCATGACAGTGGAATAACTCTAATTTATTCTCCGCACCAGATATGAACACAGTGCGTACCTAAGCATAGCGTTGGATTCCTTGACAGCCTGGGCCAGCAAGTCCTTCCTAATCCTCTGCTGAATCAGCAGCTCATGGACTTTAGTCCACCTGTAGAGAGAAGCACAAGACCAATACAACATCTCCATTATGTTTTGATTGATTTTTCTGTAGTCTTCTCAGCAATGAGGAAGTTTAAAAGACTGATTTAAAAAAAAAAAAAATGATATCATGTTTGGTTGAACTGGTCCAAGCAACACTGATAAAAATCACAAGGGTGTCATCTGTCATTGTTAAATTGCAATTCAATTTACAGTGTACACTGAAAGACAAAGGCAGATTATAAAAGACGGTTTATTATTTACAACCGTCTGTTTGTTTCTTACCACTCCACCATGAGGGGCAGCTTCTCTTCAGCAGTCCTTCCCGGGTCAATTTCTATTGGATAGTAGGTGTTCAACAGCTCCCTCATCTACAGCGGATCCACAAAACATAATGAACACATATTAACAGATGTGTCACGATCTACTGGTTACAGACAAGATTATCTGACAGCTCACGGTCTGAAGCAAAATGAGTATTAAATGTCACTGAATGAAAACAGCTACAGATACTGCAGTGGAAACAATTATACAAGTGCAGAAGTGACACTAATTCACGGCTTTCATTATACCTGTAGCACATTTACCTTTTTAGTGCAGTCTTCGTTGATCAACAACCGGTTATCCAGGATGTCTGCAACAAGCAAGGAAGACATTTTTAATAGTCTTAAAAAGGACAACATAATAATGACATTTGGCCAAGATGACAGTCTTTTAAAAGAGTCAGTTATCTGTGGTCTGTGTTCTTACTGTGCGTGGTGGGCACTCTCTTGCCGTTGTGAGCGAATCTGGTCAGTGTCATGTCGAAGTCTGAGATAACCTGAGGAAATTTGAGGAACACAGAAACAAGATTTTGGTGATGGAACTGCAGTCAAATCTACTTTCACTCCCCATGACTTCAATTATTGAAGACATATGGCCCCGTCTGGACTGTCTACCATTAAGTATCTCTTCTGGTGTTCATAAACCTGATTAGCTGAAAATTGGCATGACTAACAGCTGACGACAGCACTACCTTACATCCAGAAAAGCCTTGTTTTGGTGTGAGAGTATAATCTCACTGCTGATTAAATGTGCAACACTCACCTGCAGGTTTCCTACACCTGTGCGCTGCATGGCGTGAATTGTCTCCTCCACTCTGCTGCGCTCCCTCATCAGCACCGAACACTTGGCCAGCTCTGGGATCTGAACAGGAAAGAGTTTAGTCCTATTATTTATTATAAAAGTCCAGACACAGTCCCTGGGAAAGGAGAAGGTTTTGAAATACCCCCCATATATTCTTTATTATTTATACATATATAATGTATTTTGTCAGGCATCTTGTTTTTATTGTTAGTGCACATTAATACACTTAAAACCCTGCACACATGCAAAGACACTTTCAAATCAGACTTTGTTTACTTAGCTCTGTAAAACGTCCTCACCTCGGTCTTGGTCAGCTGGTGCCATATTGCCAACACAGTCCGCACTTGTGTGTGGATCCAGGGGATATGGTATACCTGAATTTAAAGCCAAACGAAAAACTAATTTGAGTAATGCGCCATTTTATTTATCTTTAATTTCTTCCGAGTGTTCCTGGACATTTGTTTTTTTTGTATTCTTTTGGTAAATAAGAAGAGGAGTCCCATCAATTCACACTGTAAACCAGAGGAGGCTTTCAGTTACAGGTGCACTATATAGTTTTGGGGAAGAAATTTTACTCATAAGGGAAATATTTTCATTGACTGATTGACCTTAAATGACAACACAACTTCATATTGTTTTGCTTTGTTTATATGTGACGGACCCTGCCACCTTTCTTGCGTCAAACAGTGTTGTTGGGGCCTTATTTTCCTCTGAGAACAGCTTGTTTATTCAGTCATGGAAAAAATAAATCTTCCTGAGTTTGTATTATTACCCTATTAATATTGTAAATAATTATTCCCCAATACTACACAGTACCCCTTTAAATTAGCTTGTAATCCAGCATAAATGGAGAATAAGGTTTTCCCTGATAAAAGTAATAAATGAACTAATATTAACTTGGGTTAAAATTAAGCTATTCTATAGCTATACAGTTATTATTACATATTATTATGATTAGTTTCAATTTATATAATTTTTTTTCAACATATCACCATAGACGAGTGCTCACATGTTACAGTCTACAGTTACAGCTACTAACAAGCTGCCCGACAATGCAGCATATTCTCTATTTAAATGTTTGCACACCATGTTTAAGTCGTTATACAACAGTACACCATATTTCAATTAAACCACATTGTATTTAGTTGTTTTAGCATGCACAATCTGACATTATTGTGATTTAAATAGCCTGTTTGACTAGCAAACTACTAACGCTACTGTGTGTGACTGCCGTGATTACGTAACATCCAGCCGTTACAACTTACCATCTTCAAACTGACGAGTCAGCGAGCCGTGCACTGCTTTACGGAGCGACGGCTAAATGTGCATAATGCTAAAAGACTTGGTGTATCTATATAAACACTTAATAATTAAAAACCGGTGATGTAGCAACTAGCAGTCGCCTGGAGTGATTTGTTTACATCTGTGTTTGTCCCACTTCCGTTTTCTACTTGATAAGCACTTCGGTTCCGACGCACTTTGGTTCCTACCGCACTGGGAGCATTTCCGCCGTGGTACCTTGTCACCTCGCAGACAATAACAAATAATGTATGAATCTTAACATTTTTTAGACGTTTAATTATCAAGAAAATGCAATGTGCTAGAATGTGAGTCAAATAAAAAATATATTGAATTTATATAATTAAAAAAATCGCTGTTATTGACAGTGTGGTGAGCCGCTGTCTGATTTTCGTTGCACCTGAACTACAGTACATAGGGTAAGCATTGTCCTAGAGCAAAGTGAAGGTCCTAAAAGATACATATAGCCTACGTGCTTTTGCTTATAAAGATTGAACATTTTCCTCATGTTTAATCAGTCGTAAGTTTTATTTTACCGATCGTTTATCAGACGAATCCAAGTGACAGTTTACGCTCCTTAATGGTATTAAACCCAATTATTCCCACTCTGCCTGTTTGTTGAAATTTCATAATACAACACTCTTTACTCTGTAGGGAGTCTGCTGTGTTTGTTTCTCATGTTTTTTAGGGGGGTTTACAGGGGTGGGCTTTTACTTTATCTTATCTTTTATTTAGCTGCTTGAATATAGAACTATTTATTACGTATGCTAATGTTAAAAAAAAATCACTCCGCAGCTTCAAGAGCTTTGGTCTTTATTGTTACTCGTGAAAGTTATTTGTCAATAAAAGCCACAGTAATCACCATAACTTGTGTGACTTTAACAACAAAACTGTTGGGTTTTCCAATTCATAACATAAAGGCACACTAGACAGACAGACAGACCAACCAACCTACCAACTGATAGATAGATAGATAGATAGAGATGACGATAAACATATTTCAATATTTATCATTTATTGCAAATATCTGTACACTTGCAGCTCTTGCACATACAAATGGAATGACACAATATGTAACACAGTATATTTGGCTGCATGAAATCTGCATATATGGCACTGGCAAATCATACTTTAAAAACCTGAACTTGACACCCAGCCTCAAATGTGATATTCATATACAACTGCCAATCACTAAAATCTGTTTATTTCCGCACTGTTGCACTCTGCTGTAATCCTTTGGCTGTGTACGCTTTACACAAGGAAATTGGATCAAAATCTTCACCTAGAATTGATCAAATAAGCTGTTCAAATTATGTTAACGGAAAATTGTTAGGCTCACAAAGCATAATTAGATAATATTTATAAGTAGCTTAAGCTGGGATACCACAGGCATTAGCAATTTCCCCAGTGTCTGAGAAATACACTGAGCTCAACAACTGGTCCACACAACACTCTTGTTTTTGATTCTGAAGATTAAAGCCGAAAAAACAACACTGTACAATGTTATTACAAGTTAACATTCAAGGTCCTGTAAATACAAGTTAATTCAACTTTATCAATAAGGGGCAGTTGGGATTTTATGGCACAATTGGGAACATTTAGAGAACAATGTACAAAAACATACCAGCCTCCAGTTGTAATGAGTTTCACACGTCTTTCCACAGTGCAGTGCCCATCTGTGAACATGAGCTCTAATTGAAAAACTACAAGGCATAAACAAACCACAGTTAAACCAGAAACTTCTCAACATTATCATGGTTAAATTTGGTCCATCTTTCAAGCTGAGCAACAACCTGGTATCAAATAAAACCATTTTTGGCCAGTGGAAATACTAAAGACCTTAATCATACACAACTTTAAACATCCATTGGAATGGCAAAATATATATTTTGTGCAACACTGTATTTAGCAGTTTTTAATCATTGGGGATCATTCAATCTGAACACCCTGTTCCCCAATATGTGCTTTTCTCAATACTTCATACTTGCTACAAAAATTCAGATAAATGATTGTCTATTTCAAGTGGGGCACACACTATATACAGGCTATTTATGACCAACATTCATAGAGTTAAATCCCTACAGTGCAAAAAAGATAAAACCAAGGTGGAAATTGGAGGTAGGTAGAAATTAGATGCAAGTAATGACAGGAGTAGAAAGCTGAAGCTGGTTGTTACGGTAAGTTCATTACCCCCTAACTGATACGTTAAAATCACAAAAAATGTAGACAAGACATCATTTACTTATCTAACTTTACATCTCAACACTCAAATAAGTTTCACTCAGAACTATCATAATTTTATTCTGACTTGCACTACAACATTATGTTGACATCATTTAAGAGTTACTGTAACACAGACCACATAAAAAAGCTCAGCTAAGTTTTTTAGAAAAGAAATCAACTTTGTTTTTCATCACAGTATCATTTACTAGCAGAATAAAAGTAAGGCATAAGCTATAATGTAAGGCCAAAATTACTAGGTAAGACTGAAATCTTCCTGCAAAGCAGCCCCAGGTAAACCCATGCAGACATTTTACCTCACTAAAGGCATAAAATAGGATAAAATTGCGGTAACAACAAGGCATTTATTATTATTAAGTGCAAAAAATGTGCAGCTTTCAATCTCAACACTCGATTTGTGACTGCAGCTGCCTGCGCAGAGTGAGCGTGCGGCGATGGAGCTGCTGCATCTGCTGCATGCGGTCTCGCTGGCGAGCTAGGTTCTGGGGCATGGGGTACTGCTGGCAGCCATGAAGATACTGGTACGGGATGCGAACATGGCAGGCTGCGGCCCGGCAGCGTGGCTGAGGTAACGGCGGCAGCAGCATCCAGCGCTTCCTCTCTGCACAGTAACGGTAGGCCTCCCTGCGGTACTGCTTGTCGATGTTGGTGCTGTTCCTCCATCCGCCAATGATGAATACGTCTTCATCCAGGTAGCAAACAGCAGCGCCCTCCACACTGAGGACCTCTGGAGGGAGGCTGTCGAGGATGTCTTCAGAGATGTTTTTGCTTATTTTCTGCTGAGCCGCTTCAGCTGTGACCTTGTAGCTTTTGGCGCAGCAGGAAGCTGTGTGATAGAAGTTGGTGTTTGCAACAGCCATCTGAAAACTACAGTAGTTATCGATGAGTGGTAAGGAGTCCACTTCCTGCCACTTGTGACTCTCTGTGTCATAGCAAGTGGTCAGAGTGCTCAGTCCATCATCATTGTCCAGGTCTACAGGGGTCCTGGCCATCACGTATACGTAACGATCCTCCACGCTCACTGTTTTTACGTCTCGTAGTATCTTTGGTGCTGGGTCGAGGTTTTGCCACTCGTCCTGTTCAGGCTCGTAGACAGTGACGTCCTTAAAGCCGGGACTGAAGTTGCCATGACCACCGATGCTGTACAAGATGTCTTTAACACATGTGAGGCCGAAGGAATGCTTACGAGTTGTCAGGCTGCAGACCTGCTCCCAGGCGTTGAGGTTGGGGTCGTAGCGCTCCACCATCTTGGCAAAGCCCGGCTCCATGGAGCCGGCCACATAAACATGGCTGTCAGTGACTGCAATGGCGTGTCCGTCAAGGTGGTTGTGAATGTGTGGCAGGTTTACCCAACGGTCCTCAGCAATGAAGTAGCCCACACACTCACTCAAATAGTCTCCACCTTCTGAAACACCCCCCACTACCATGATTACATCCATGTTCTGGCCGAATCGTGGCTGGATTGCTGGCGTGGAGGAGGCACACGGCTCTAAGTCAGCTGACTTGAGGGTCTCGAGGTGAACAGCGTGGACCTCAAGAGCATCAGACACCAGCTGCTGACAAGCTGCATTGTTTCCCACTAAGGCCTCCTTCCTCACCACCCGTGTCAGGTAGGTCGGAGCAATCTGAGGCAGCCGCAAAAGCCTAAACAGCTCCTCAAAATGCTTCTCCCGCTCGTCTGTGTTTTGGCGGACCCATTTCACGATGGCCTCGAACAGCTCCTGTTCAAAATCCACAGTAATTTCCGAGTCAGACAGCCAGTGCCACACCAGGTGAAACGGCAGCGTGAAGAATTCCTCATTGCAGATAATCTTGTTGAAGTTCCTCCTGATCATCATGGCGGCGCACTTGGCCAGCTGCTCCAGGCTGTACATGTGGGCGAGGCTGTGCACGGCAACACAGTTGGACAAGCTCAACTTCCTCATCAGAAAGTCTCCGCAGAAGTTCTTCAGCTGCGCCAACAGGAACCTGTGTGAACATGTTGGCATTATCAGTCCATTCATGTATAAAGGTGGAGTTAAGTAAGTATAATCTGGACTACATGGACTACGAAAGCATGGAAAGTATACACTATTTTTATTCACCGGAAACAAATATTTTGCAGCTTTATTTTTCAATTATTCTGGCTAAAAAGTCCTTTGTCTAAATTGAAGTTAGATGCAGCTATGATGGAACTAACATGTGTTAACCAATATCCAGACATCAACAAACAGATGCAGCAACATAGGAGAATGAGGGAGCCATCAGTCAGGAACAAAATGTGTACACCCTGACCAGCCCTGACTAATCAAAAAGTGAAAACAACCATCTTGATGTAACATCGGTGTGTTAAACGACTGGCTCACTCTTGTAATTGTACAGCTAAGTAATGTTCACTTTGTAGAGGAAGTTTGTAGTCAACAGTTAAATAATGTGTCAATTAAAAGAAAGAACTTGGATTGGCAACTTGTTAAATTATAAGTCATCTGTTTTGCAAAAATGCCAAAAATGTACCCATTTTCTCCAATGTGAGCGTTGAGAGCAAGGAACTCAAATGCATCAACTTGAGCTTTTTGTGAAATTGTAATCAGCTTTTTTTGGATAAACCAATAAGGAAAATGAGAGCCCAACCTATATCTGGATTGGCCGATTTTCGGCTTTTGTTGGCGTATCACAGATTTATACATAGACAGATAGACAGACAGATAGATAGATAGATAGATAGATAGATAGATAGATAGATAGATAGATAGATAGATAGACAGATGCCTGATATGTGCTGATATGAAATTTTGCTTTTAGAGATAATAATGCAGAAATAGATACTTCGATCGGAATTATTCATTACCCGGTAAGTTTACTTTGTCAGTGCCCTGGATCATACAGACTATTGGTAAAGATCTAGGTCAACATGTAGGCCTTTGGTTGATTATTTGGCTCACATTCCTGCCAAGTGCACTGATGTTTCTATAATGACGCTATGTCTAAACAAGTAGTGCCAAGCTCCACAGGTGTGTGTGTGAACAGGTCAAACCTGCTGGCATGAGGAGACAGCAGGTGTGGCTCATGTAGTACAAACACAAGCTTGTGGGCAGCAGGCCAACACATCCGTGTCTAATAAGGGATGGCGGGTTGATTAAATGTGCGCTTTTTTAAATCAAAATTACCTGTCAGCGAGCTCCAGCACTTCGTGCACATTGGCAATGGTGACCCTGATCTGTCCAGTGTACATGAACTGAATGACGCTCTCCACTGTCTCCGGCTCTGGTCCTATGCTGGAGCTCCACTCCTTCAGCTCCACCCGCCCGGACACGGACTCTGAAAACTGTCCGCCGAGCAGCAGCGTGAAGTACTGCGACGCCGCCGACAACACCGAGCGGTGTGCGGTTAAGGTCTGGACCCTGTCCGCGGACTCCCCGGCGGAGCTGAAGACCAGCGTCACGTCGCAGAACAGCCCCGCCTTCCTCTGCTCGTTTTGCCGCCGGGAGAGCTCGGAGCAGTAGGCCCAGCAGGTGAACTCCTCGGCCTCCTCAGGCTCCCCGTCACCTGTCCGCGCTCCCGGTGCGCCGCTGCTCCTGCCGCCGTCCTCCAGCTCCTCCGCCGCCGCTGCCATACCGCAGCGGGAAACACTCGGAGGCAGGTGAAGGCGCTTAACTATCTTCGGGAGCAAATCATAGGCATATAAAACACACGCAAATAAACATTCAAAAACTAACATGCATGCGTAGTGGGTCCACAGCCCTGCTCTGAAAACAGGAGTGCTCACTTCCGTATTTAACTAGCTGCCCAAATGTTCTCAGGTTTTGGCTGGACGTCAATAGGAGGCTCTAAGATTCAAGCTAATATCTGCGTTTCCACTGGAGACATATGTCCATGACTGGAGTACAGTAGAGTCCGAGGTGTTATCGATATGTTTTGTATCGCTATGACACAGTAATATGTCTTTATTTTAGCAACAATTAACTTTGGATAATGCGTCGTTGTCGCGCATGCGCGTAGCGAAATATCCAGCGGCTGACGATGTACACTTGGTAACACCTGCATAGATAAGCATCTGTTCACTATTGTGATCTTTTTATGTTATTGGGGTAGTTCCATATTCATAAAGCTGAATGTTTAATTCAACTCCATCCTGTAAGTTATTTTTGCAATTTAAGCAGATTGTTACTTTGTGTCTCCAGAATCATTTCAGCAGATAAAATATACTGAGTTTTAATTAATTCTCCAAAACAACACAGTGCCCCTTTAAATAATAATAATAATAAAACACACACACTCAGTCCAGGCGCTATCAGTTAGATTTTTTGTGCTTTCTAAATTTGAGTTATCTTTATATTTTAGCAAATGACAACCAACTGACTGTAATACCATATTATTTGGTAGTAAACAAATCAGTTTCTTTTTAATTTTACACTGTGGTGATGCGTTTTTAAGGTTTCAGGACAGTGTTTTATTTGCATGAAGGGTGGTAAAGTTAGTATTTATTGAATGCCACACACAGATCAATATAATATGGATGTTTAAATTTCAAGTTCTAATGTACATTATGTCTCCATTTTTACTCATGAATTTACATTTCCCTGTGTGTGTTTTGACCTGGGTGAGGAGGTATGATCGTTATCCCCGTCACATATCACATAGATTTCAGCATTACAGACTTATAGACCAAAATGAAAAGTAAAACAAGAAGTTCTTTATTATCATTATACTATTATATGACAGCATATTACAAAAAACAAAGCTTTTTTTTCACAGTTAAATAAAAACAGCAAAACAAAGATCAAACACAGCAGGTCGTAAAGTGGGCAGTTAGGAAGCGTTTCGAGTTGGTGTCAGGTCTCGAGCCAAAGCTGGATAATTAAACAGCGTCGGCTTCTGTATCCCTGATCCCCCAAAAGTAAAACTTTCATGGTCCCTCGCAAAAGATGCTTTCAAAGACTCACAGGGCTCATTCATGAAGCATTTCTTGACGGTTAAATCAGGACAGCAACACAAGCAGTTCAATACATACTGGCTGTGAAAGACTTGACCACCTCAAAACAGCATCTAACTTTACAGTAGCTGATGAACTTCAACCACTAGTTTACACCTGGGGTTGTAAACGGGGCTGCTCTAGGAAAGGCAATGCTGGAGTGACACTTAAATCGTCATGTGTTTTGTTTAATTCCTTTTATCACATTACGATGACTCTTTTTCAGACACACCATCTGGATAAGCTCTGTAATATCAACCACAGGACCCTGTTTTCTTTTTTACTTAAATCAAAGACAACTTTCTAAAAATAACTTTGGTTTATCTCGTGATGACAAAGATCTTTCTCGGTGGGAGTGTTACTTGGACAAGGATATATAAACAGATATTAAATCTAGATTTGCTAGTGTTTAAACTAAGGTGCAATACTCAGAAAGCCAGAAAACATACTTGCCTAAAACAGGCAAACGCTGATTAAAATAATTATTTGAGTTAATTGTTGTAAGTAGTATAAAAAGACATGTTACTGTATAGCCCAGCTTGAACAAATTTCACATCAGCAGCTGTTACCCAAGGTGAATTAATTGGACTCTGTGATGCAGGAGTCAAGATTGAAATGTGCTTTGAATCCTGCCATCGTACCGACAACGCAAAACGGGGTTTTTTGCAATTTTTTTCAGAGTGCCAATTGATTTTGTGCTCCCACAACTGCTGCAGCGTGCATTGGTTTGGCTCTTCATTCAAAACGTAATAAATTACATCTCAGACTTAATAATTTGCAGAAAACAAAACCCGAAAATATACTTCCCCTTTTTCTCCGTAAAAACTAGATCGAAAGCCTCTACCCTAATCCCTCAGACAGACAGTACTTCCACTTTCCAGAATCATCCTGCCCTGTTTTCCCAAGGCAGCTGTTGTTGTAACCACAGAGTACATAAATATACATTGAGTTTGGAGTGTAATGCTGCCTGACCCAATAGAGCGGTCACATCTGAAAGTGTGTCCCATCCTGCGTTGTGGGGATTACATGGACATATGTTCAGGGAGCACATAGGAGATGTCATCCCACGGGTGGCGGTACAAACCCTGTTTCAGCCTCTTCTGATCCAGGTAATGTCCTAATGTGAGACAGACACGAGTTAGACATCCTGTTTGAATACTCAGAGTTTGTGTCATGCTGCTATCTGAATGAGACTCACCAATGAATCCCATACTACGGCCGAGGACAAAGATCCCATTTAGTGCACCGATCTCCACAAACTCGTCCGCCTCGTCTCTGGAAACAGTTCAACATTCATGTGAGAAACAATACCGAATATTGTGCCATCAACGCAAACAATACAGACAATGGCCTTTTGGCATCCGGCCGACAAATAACACATTTTATTTACAATTTAATAAAACAGTTTATAACACACTTGTGTAGTCAAACAGATTTGGGCAACAACATATGCCAATGATGTTGATTATTTTCTCAATTAATCAATTAGTTTGTTTGGTCTATAAAATGTTGGAAAAGGGTTAAAAACATGTCTTGTTAAGTCCACAACCCGAAGATATTCCATTTACTGTCATAGTGTAAAGAAACCAAAAGACAAAAGGGGAATTTTGACTCTCCTTCTTGAAAAAAACAACTCTGAACTCATTAATTGCATATCAAAATAGTCTGTTATTAATTTAATACTTTTCATCTTATCAACTAATTAATGCAGCTCTAGACATAAAGTACGTGCTCGTAGGTGAAGTTATACTTTTAGAAAAATACCCCACATTAATAAACAAATTCATCATTAATGTAATTAATTTCAGAGACAGCTGTGCGACGTGAATGTCTCCACTGCTCTGATTGGTTAGCATGTAGGGGCTAAACCTTTGATAAAACAAAGATTATTTAGTCATGTCAAGTGTAAACATAAGATTTCTTAAAAACAGACTGGAAAGTACTTACTCCTGCAGACAAAAACATTTCACTTGGACTACATTAGATATTCTCATGGCGCCATTAAAAGCCATTTGAAGTCTCTGTAGGCTTGCTATTGTGTGTTATGACCGCAAGTGAGCATAGCAGAGTGGTTAACAGAGACATCTTCAGTCCATCTGCACACATACTAAACTTGTATGAGCTAAAAAACATTTATTAAAAAGGTTTATAGTGCTTATGAATGCCAAATAAAAACTGTGCAGAAGATACAAGTCTTCTGTTCATGATGTTCTATGGAAGGTTCTATAGAAAATAACTCAAGCTAAACTAAATTAAAAAGTGCTTAAGAATGTTTTTTAGTGATAAAAAGCATCCCTTCAGTTTCGATATTTTTACCGTGTGAAGCCGCCACACGTCCTGAGCAGGTCCACAAAGGCAACACCAATAAAACCGTCTACGTTGAGGATCAGGTTGGGTTTCTGAGAAGAAGAAAAAAAAATTAAATATCAGAGGAAAATCATACAGCTGGCCAAGCTCCGACAAATTTGCCATAAAAAAGGAATTGACCGAGGAAGTCACACTGAAATGTTGTCCAATGGGAACATTTTACTGACAAACACAAGATGCGGGTTCTTTTACTTCCACTGTTATGATGGTGGCTTTTCTGACACAATTCCCTTGAAAAGTACCTTTGAGGTGGTAATCTTCTCTACATCTAGGGCATAGTCAAGTAGCTGGGTAGAGGTGAAATGCTGTTTAACAAAGTCCTTCAGAATCTGCACACGCATGTCGGGGTTATTGATCTGGAAACAGAGACAGGCTTTGTTAAGGCATGGTTTTATCGTCTTGATTCAATTAATTAATCAATTAGGAAGATGTACATTTTTAACTTTCAACTATAATCTAAAATTGCTGCATAATTTATGGATCTTAAAAATGTAACTTGATTAAATCTGCCTACTGATTTGACTCTGTGGCCGATGCCCATTATCAGCTTGCCATCCTTCTTCATCTTGTTGACAAACTCCATGGGCAGCATGCCACTGTCGAATGCCTTGCTGAACTGCTTCGCGGCTGCGTCCAAAGCACCTCCAAAACGATCTCCCTGGAATGTAAGTATAAACTATGTTTGAGTACAGATGCAACTTGCGCACATGGCTAGTGAAAGACAGGAACCAAAAAAAGTTAAATGTAAATAAAAATTATATGCACTGAATGTTTACCAGCAACAGTTTTAGGGAGTGTAAGCTCATGTAATAATATCACGTTTTTTTAAGTGTCGAACCTCACCCTAGCAGATAATCGCATTCGGTTTTATTTATGTTTTACAGAGTATATGAGCAGTACTGACGATAGTGAGCAGGCCAGAGGTGAGACTTGAGATAAGGTCCTTGCCAGCACGAGCACAGACGATGGTGTTGTGTGCACCAGAGACAGCAGGCCCATGATCGGCAGTTACCATCAGGCACATCTCAATGAACTGGCAGGCATAGCGCGGCAACCTACAAAGAAACATTACACATTTTTAAAAATAAGTAAATCCAAGACTTCTTCTGTCAGAAACTGATTACCACCAGCTGTTTCACAGTCGTCATACCAACCTGCGTTGAAACCAAAGCAAGCCCAGCACTCCTCCTAAACCCATCTCCTCTTTAAAGACCTCAGTGATGGGCATGCCAGCGTAGATGAGCTCCTGGCCTCGCTCGTCACAGATGCTTGTCATGAATGAGGCAGGTTTACGGATCAGGCCCAACTCCTGACGGAAATCCAGTGGAGAGTAAAACAAATATAAAAAATAGTTTCTAACACAACGGACAGGCTGACAATGTTTGCAGAGTGTGATGCAGAAATCAGCTGATATGTGAGTGGGAACAGTGGCATCATTACATATTTTGTCCAGCAGAGGACACTGTTGTTAAGTCTCCCATTCTTTACATACCATGGTCACCTTTATCTGATAACAACAACAAATCACATTATTTGTCTATTCGAAAAAAAAAATCAGCTGTAAGTTAAAATAAACTAAATAAAACTGAAACACTGCCCTTTAATTTGCTACTCTATTAAATTCACCAACTACTACATTCTTCAGTAACCAAGATGGATGCTGTAAAGAAAACAAAAAACAGTTTCTGGGTTTATGGCAGAGTAATGACGAAGGTTCTTACCCTGGCCCAAGAGTAATCCATAGGTACTGTTGGGGGAGGAACCTCCTGAGCAGGAATGATGGTACCATTGGCTACCAGTTCATCATAAACAGTCCTGTTTTACCATATAGACACACACACATTAGTGGAAAACCACAATATGAATTCAATGACTCTAGACCGTGTGATGAATTACTCACTTGATGACATCTCCTAGCTCATCAAAGCTCTTTGGTACATAAGCTCCAGCATCCCTCAGGGCCTGGTTCTTGGCCACTGCTGTTTCTGAAGCCTGGTTGGCGCAGGCCCCTGCATGGCCAAACTGAACCTAAAGATGGCAGCATTACAAGTTGAGCTGAACAACTCAAAGCTCCCTAGGCAACAACAATGACAGAATGCAAAGCCAGTTATGTCAATACGACCAACAAACCTCTGAAGCGAACATGGTGGCGCAGGTTCCAATACACCAGCACACCACAGGCTTAGTTATTCTCCCTTCTCTGATGCCTTGGCAGATCTTGTACTCCTCTGTGCCTCCAATCTGGGTAGTCAGACCGAGAGAGGCCGTAAAATATATATGGAACACAGCCAAAATGCTCAAAATTAAAGTAAATGAAAAACAGAAACATTAGGTTGGTTTAAATCTGAAAATATCAACATCTGTAGAGCTACACCCACCTCTCCCAGCACCACAATCATCTGGATCCCAGGAGTGTCCTGGTAACGAAGGACGTGGTCCATGAAGGTGGAGCCGGGATATCTGGACAAACAGGAACAACAAACCACTATAAAGTCTTTCGGAGAACAAGTTTCTTGAGCTGGGACAAATTAATACAAAAATGACAAAAAGTGTATAGTTACACATGTACAATAGTTTTCTTTAACTCCTAAGCAAATAATTTGCTAATGTACCTGTCTCCCCCGATGGCGACCCCTTCGTAGACACCATCTGTGGTGCGGGAGATGATGTTGTTCAGCTCGTTGGACATGCCCCCAGAGCGTGACACGTATGCTACGCTGCCGGGACGATAAAGTTTGGAAGCCAGGATGTTGTCTAGCATGCCACCTGTGTTACCGATCTTAAAACAGCCTGGCTTGATGCCTCCAACCTGGGAGACAGAAAGTACTTAGTATCAAATTAGCTTATGTGTGCCAGTTCATAGGTGTCATTTTCTGCTTCCATACATTACCAATGAAACACTTCTAAAAAGGGACAACGGCCACATTATTCACATTATAATGCAGTGCTTTAAGGAGTGCCTTCATTTATGATCTCTGTTGGTGTGACATGGCTGCATACCGTAGCAGGGCCAATGATAGTGACGCCTTTTTCATCAGCCATCTTGATCATCCTCCTGGTCTGAGCTTCAGGGATGCCTTCAGCGATGATGGCGATAGTGTGGATCTGAAAAAGCATTAAGATAAGAGACTCTTATGTCTGCAGTGATCTACAGGCTTTATGTAAACATAAATGAACAGTATGCCTTTTCTACCTGTGAGTACTGCATAGCCTCCATTGTGCTGTCGAAGGCTGACCGCAGTGAAGCAAAGCTGATCAGGACATCCACCTCAGTGTGCTTCTTCATGGCGTCGGCCATGTTCTTATAGACTGGAAGCAGAATCTCTTTGTGGCCCCAGTAGAACTTCTGCTTGTGATCACCACTGGAAAAACAAAATGTAGGGACAACTCTTTGGTGAAATGAAAATCTGGAGGTCTACTGTCACCGCTGATAACATCGTTGCTGGCTAAATCTTTCATTTCTTCATATCTTTTAGGTTTGGATCATGGATCTGAATTGCAACAACCACACACACAATATCTGGAGTGAAATGTATTTAGGATTATCTGTTGCAATAATGTAGGGATGTCCTTAATCAGTGGAGTATCAAGTATTTAATGTAATGTTTGAGAACATACGTGAAGGGGTAGACCATGGCTGCCACAGAGGGTTCGTCCCGGGAGCAGACGTAGTCAAAGTCCAGCATGCCTTGCACGGCACGTGTCTGCATGCCCCAGACGATGGCCTTGGTTTGCTTTCTGAAGAGTGTGGTGGCTTTGGCTGAAGGAGGGAGAAGGCAGAGGCACAAAGAGAGAAAGAGAGAGAAGTGAGGGGTGGAAGCTGAAACAAAAACAATCACAGGCGAGAGAGAGGGGTGGTAAGGCTGAGGAAAACAGCAGGAATGTGGTTGGAACAGGCAGACTGCAGAGAGACCTCACTCTGAGGACACAGATACAGGAGGTAGAGAAAATAACACTGCATGACTTAATACTTTGTAGTTACAAAATCAACAGTCCAAACACTGCCACAAAAGGAAAATCATGTTACTATTAGTTGATGCAATTTTCATCTTATTGTAATTTGGGCACACATCTGTTTGTAGCTGATAAATTGTGCTGTTTCATTCAACCTAATATAAAGTCACATTTGTAAGTGTAACCAAGTAACTGTAAGAGTCCATTATTTTGTCCACCTCCAAGTTAAAAGGTTTAATTTGGATCTCAATATGTTAAAATTAAGAAGGCATCAGTTGTTACACTTTAGTGGTTTTAATTCAATCATTTCCAAATTAATAGATTTTTCTACTTTATGTTTGTAAAAGTTGCTGTGTGCTCTTAGAGACATGATCTCACTTACCAAGCTTGTCTGAAAGTGTTGATGACCCAGCTGTCTACTGGTAATCTAATTAACACTTTCAAGGCAAGCTCCAGATACCACAGCAACCCAGCAATGGTGCAAGAAAAATGTCCAGATTAAGCTGAGGCATTTAAAAAGGACATTACTCTGCAAAAGAATGTCAAATGTTCAGTTTTGAATGGAGACTGTCATGTTAATGTACAATGTGGTTTGCAGCATTTGCTGTTAAGTCAACACCATGTTGCCACACGTTTGTTCCATATCTCTCCTCTCTGTCCAGGCTCACTGCCTTGTGTTATTCTCTGATCTGATGCAAACAAAGCTGTGCACAGAGCTGGTCCAACACCATCACTGTCTCTTTAACAGACAGCTCAAGAGTGACAACCTTTCCAAGGTTTCTGCAGGTTTCACTGAATTAAACTGAAGACTAATTGAAGCACCTGTAAAGAAGCTTAAACCTGGATGGGCCAGGGCTAGCTGGTAAGCATGCTGAACATGGTTTGAAACATGATACGGAGACGTCATAATGTCAAAACTATTATTTCTTCACATTCTGGTGATATTTTTAGTGAAGTATGTAACGTTTTCAAACAAAATCTTACATACCTATACATTTTTAGATCTATTAAATACATTATAATAAAATAAATAAAATAATACAATTGAATAAAAATGCTTACACATTTGAGATGTCAATTTGGATGGAAATGCTTTTTGTATGTTCAGAGGTGTAACAGCATCCCTGAAGGTGATTAGGACACCGTAAAGAATGCGAAAAAGAAGGATAAAAACAGGAAGGCAAAATGACAGGGCATGGGGAAGTGGACAGAGGGCAGAGAGGGCAGAAGGACAGGTTTTTTCACACCCTTCCATACCTCCGCTGCAGCCTGAAGAGGCTTGCGCTTCTGTGACCCCACGGGACGGGAACACAAAAAACGACAAAATGAGCACAAAAACAAAAAGGGAGAAAAGAATGAGTGCATCTGTATCGTATCTGTTGAACAGACTTCAGTGCATTCGATCAACTGTGTGTCATCTCGGAAAACACTCCATGAATATCACGCCAGAGAAAAGACCATGCAAAACTCAGCTGCTACAGGGCATGCCTTTACTGCGCTGCTGTGAAAAGCAATCTAGAACGTATAGTTAAGCCAGAATCACAAAGTCATCTCAGCATGGTTTCTGACACTGCAATCAAAACGATGTCTACACAACAGCACAAAACTCTCAAGAGGACAAATCTCTTCTACAGATCATTGAATTTATGAGTCTTAACACGATGAGATACTCTTATTTTCGGCTTATCTACAATTCTTTTCACAATTGTTAATTGTTGAAAGGACGACTTATTGCCTACGCTTTAATGTACCCACTGAGCTACTGAGGCGAATCAAACACGAGTTGCCACATAAAGACACACTCCTTTCTACCAAGATGATGAAGGTGAGGGGTAGGAAGAAACAAAGGCAAACCAGTGGAGAGTGTGTGGGCAGCCGAGCGCAGTGTGAGCATGGCACGCCCATTACTTACCTTTCCAATCGCCTGTGACCACATTCTTCAGAGGCCACAGTATAGAATGAAGACAGTCTTAGAGAAACAAGCATGAAAAAAGATGAAGGTGAGCAGACAGTTTGTGCAGCAAAAACGAGAAGAGGAGGAGGGAGAAACAGAAAAAGAATTAAAATGCAGAACAGTAGTGGTGGCATTTGCGAGGAGGGAGGGAGGGGGGAAATACAGGACGCGAGGAGAAAAGAAATGAAAAAGCCAAAGTGTATGAGTTCATATGGAGCCTTTGCTGATCAGAAGTGATGGGGAGGCGAGTGCTTCTGTGTTAATTACCTGCTGGTAGACCCGCTTTAGACTTTTTGGCTGGGGTGATATCGTTAGACGTCCTGGGCTCAGAGAATGAAGCGGTCCTGGTTGTAGCTGGAGTCTGATACAGAAAATAAAGAGAGAAACAAACATTTCTGTTTTCAAAGCCTGACAGAAGCATCCTCTTATTTCAATGAAAATACTTTAAAAATAGATCATGTCAGTGGTTAAAGGGTTTCGTACTGGAAAAAAAACATCCAACATATTTCATATATTTTTAGTGATCATCCGACTATCAATCAAAGAATTTGCTAAAAAATTGCATCCCCAACACAGACACACACCACATATCAGCTTATCAATACAATCAATACAGCCTTTATGGTAGGCATTTTTGACAAACCATTGTTTTACAATGGCATATGCGAATTATAAAGGTATCGTAGTGACAATTAAGAGCTGCAATTCTTTACAAATACACCAAGGGAGAGCACAAAGAGTGATAACTGGCTTTTCGATTTTCAATAAAATGATTCTGCACCATGTGACGTCTAGCAGACATGGAGGCCAACACCCAACACATGAAAAGGCTGAAAAGAGTACACCGACTACATGAAAAGAAATCCATGTAACACTTTGCAATAGAGTTACTCAAACAAGTTCCAAAGTGCAAACCTTTCAGAGCTTAAATTGTATTTGAACATGCATGCCTGAATTGTATCAGTGATTGAATGTCCTTGCAACATGCCACACCCTCTGCTACATGTGAACAAAGCTGCATATTTGTGCAATCTCGGATGGTAATGTATTACTCGTCAGTAATCCTTTGACAAGAACTGTCACAAACTGGACAGTTTTACATGAAGACAGCTCAAATGGCTGTAACTCACTGGACAACTCACACACACTGTCTCAAGCGATACAACATCTATAATGCGTTTTAAAAGGGATGCAAAGGACCTGCACACCATTCTAAGTGTCCTGTGTGTCTGAATGAAAATACCATTGCACTGTTGCTGGCATTGAGGAGGAAGTTGGCAGTGTGAGCATCCATCGGGGGCTGGTTAGGGATTTCCCGATGGCCCAGAGCCATTCCAACAATAGCTGTCATGTGGGTCTCCGTACCAAACACATGGATAGGAATACCCGTGGTCTTCCCTGCAGGAAAGAAAAGAAAAACAGACTTGAACAACTCAAAAATTGTACCTGCGCATGCATTCCACCTGCATTAGTATCCCTCTCTCTGGTCATGTGTAGTCCAATAAAAGAATCTTGAACATTTCTTGACACCAAGTTCTTCCAAAATAATAAATTGCATACTAGAGTCATCATCTCCTCTTCCCTATGACCCTCAGTTTCATCTCACTCACCTACTTCCCCCATCACCCTCAGTCCCTCCTGGTAGTTGGGCCCACCACGTCGAACAAAGATGGTGACCTCGTTCTCCTTCAGAGGACCTTGGTAGTCTTTGATGGCCCTGACGATGCCCTGAGGATACAGAAAAGAGCAGGTCAACTATGTGGATCACAGATCTCGGATTCTTGTTAAATATCTGCACAAGTGTGTCCTAAATTGGTTTACACACAGTACTCAGAAACAGCACTAATATGTTATGTGTTGTCATGTATGTTTCTTTACAACATATTTTTTACAACTGACACCGACTTAAAATGTAATTTGGGGGAAAATATAAGATACATTGTTTGCAAACATGTGACCACTGAACAATTAATTTTCATACTGAGTATTTGTCTTAAAAAGGAATGAAGCTGCAGAAGCTCTGACAAGCGGACACAGAGACCAATCTCTCTGGTAGAATCAGGAAGAACGAAATATTGTGTTGGACTTTTCTCTTGGGATAAATTATTGGAGCTGACAGTTTCCTTGTAATGGTTTTTCAGATAAGTACATCAGTGTGTTTCACCTTGAATGTGGCTGCTACATTGGTGAAGTTGGCGATACTTCCTCCGATGATCAGCACTTTCCCTGTAGGAGACGGAGACAGGAGTGGATATGTTAAAAACATGTTCAGGACTGAAACTTGACACCACAGTAACATAGTTTGGTGACAGCCATGAAGTCTTTTGCTGACAACAAACACACAAAGAACAGAGGCCTTGCAACACACTTGCAGAGAGCAAGCAGGTCAGATTGCAGAAGAAACATCCAACAGTGATCTCCCTGCTTTAGAATGTCTTGTAAATCCCTCCACCCATTTTCACCTCTGGCCTACTTTTCTGACACTGTTTGGGGTAACAGCTTAAATGACGTGTCAGCTGCACCCACCTTCAGGATGTTTCTCCCGTGTCATGAGGGAGAGGATGGTTTTAGCGTAGTCGTAGGTCTGCTGTTCGCTAGGTGCGCCAGAGTACTCGCCATAGTTGGCCAGTTCATCCACCCCACCCAGGTCGCAGATGGTGTCGCTGAAGAAGAGGAGCAGATGGATGGTCAAGTACTGTATCCGGATTCTAGTTGATAAAAAATGCTTGACATAAAAAGAAACACCTCCATGAAGTACCTGTAGACTACTGAAGCCCCTCCTCCAGCCACCATGGTCCAGATCCTGCCACGGGGGTTCAGCAGGGTTAACTTCAGACTGGCACCGCTCTTTGCATCCAGATCAGCTATGTACGCCTCCTACAATGGACAAAATCATATTGTGATTAAACATTTTGGAAAATTAGAACACAAGGACAAGGATGCAGGCAAAACCAGAGATTCAAGCAAGAAATGATGTGGATATAGAACATTATTGAGACGTAAACACAAAAATGCACAAGTATGCCCAAAACCCTGCTTAACATTTTTTATTGTAATGTATAAAAAACATTCTTTAATGTCTTACTGCCCTTTAGATCTTACCTCTGGATATGCCTCTCTGCCAAAGGGTGGCGGAAACTCCACATCACCCCATTTAGCCTTGCAGATGTAATCTGCTGTGGCATCAATTTTGGCTGCCATGTCGAGGACAAAAACCCCTCCATCTTGGTTGACAACTGGTGCAAAGAATAAAAGTTGAGTTACCCATTAATTTGACATTGTGATGGTTTCCTCAAGCAAAGATGCTGCAGAAGAGTGTGACGAGTGGTAGATTTGATCAACGTGCATAAATTCACGACTTGTTGCCATGAATAAATAATAAAGCGTGAAGTACTTAATTCATGATGCATCATGGAGTTATTATAGTAATAAAACAGTTCCCATCTTCCCAACTGAGTAAACCAAGGAGTGACGATGGCTCTTGCTTCCGAGAGAAATATACATATATATATATACACATGTATGTGTGTGTATATGTGTAATATATATATATATATATATATATATGTGTAATATATATATAATATATATATATATATATATATAATATATATATATATATATATGTGTAATATATATATATATATATATATATATATATATATATATATATATATATATATATATATATATATATATATATATATATATATATATATATATATATATATATATATATATATATATATATATATATATATATATATATATATATATATATATATATTACACATATATATATATATATATATATATATATACACACACACAGTGGAGATGCATGTTAAGAAAAACATACCTAGAGGGTTGATCTCAAGATAGGTGAAGTAGAGGTCCTCATATAAGTTGAAGAGGCCCACTATAAAACTGGCCAGGACTCTTCAAGAAGACAAAAAACAAGAGTGAATAGCCATAGAATGCCTTATTATTTGACTACAACATAACAGAATTCACAATGGATGACACTTTGCTCCTGAAGGCAAAGCTGAGTCCTTAACAGAGAAGTTAGCCTGAGTAAAAATGGAGAACAGAACTTTCTCAAAACACTGGGCACGGTAATTTGGAACAGATGGTAAATAATCAAAATAAAAACACACTGCCCAAGGTCAAACAACAGCAAAGGACTCTCAAACTACACTGAAGACAGAGAGCCTCTTTGTTGAAGAAAAACAGAAATATATAACAGTGGCAGATAAATCCACCACAGCCAGGTTTCTAGTGCCAGTTGAGATGATAACGATATATAAACAGATTGAGGGCTTTCTGAAGTAAAGTTAAATCAGCAGAGTGCTTGATAGCAGCCCTGAATACAGACGATCATAGAAAGTATCAACTCTTAGTCCCGCAAAGTATCAAATAAACACAAAATTGCAACACTGGCATCACATAATTATTGTAGTATTGCAGCACAAAGTGCCCTTTAATTCCTGTCCTCTACTGAATGGATTCAAGATGACCTCATTATTGGTGATTCACAAGTATCCCTTTTTCCAGACAAATCAAGACAGTTTGGATTAGTTTTATTTTGTTTATATCAAATTTGAATGAAGTGTGTTTTGTGGTGGGTCAATGTGGCAATTAAGCTCGTCTGGGAAGCAAATTAAATCAAAATGTCCTTATCTTCTACCTTATCCTCTCTCTTTTTTGTGCTACTCCAGTCTTGTAATATATTCTGTGAAATTGCTGTGACTCCAGAGGTGATGTGTGTGTTCATTCAATAAAATGTATATTTAAAAATTGAATTCATAAAAAAGGATGTGTCCATACTCTTTTTTATCCTCAGGAACGTGTGTGAGGAGCTGCTCTGTGACTTGGTCTTCACTCAGCTTGTCATCCACTGCGACCATCAGCCTCTGCGCCTTGGCATCCACGTCGCCAACTTCCACTCCCCCCTCGTGGTGGAAAAGCACATGGTCGCCCTCGCGTGTGGCATAAATACACACATAAAACTCCTCCTCCTGTCAGTAGAGGGCAAATACAAGGATACACAAACACATTTTCACGGATCAGCAGCGCTTGCATTTCCACATATCTACAAAAGGCTGTACCCCCAGTTCCCTCTTCTAAGCAGTCTGACCTGAAACTGAGCAGAAATCCACCAACTCATCACATGCACACTAACCTCAATACATAAATACACAAATTAACTATTGTATTTTTGCCCTGGATGTTCACTGTTCAGCTGCAGAGCAGGATAGTAAGATGTTCCCTTGGTTAGCATGGGTCAATGAAACTGTACTTTTCATTGAGACTGCATCAATGATTACAGGCTACACAAGTCAGCTTCCAAACATAACAAATGGGATGTTGAAAGAAAAAAAACAACACATGCATACATTACCTGTGTGTGTGGAACAAACGGCTCAATGAGGAAGTTCTTCAGCACGCCCTTTGCCTTTCCCACCTGTTAAAATGATGTCACAAACCGAAAGCAAGTTAGCCTAACCTACTTATAAACTAGAAAATCATCATTTGTTGTCCCAAACAAGAAAACACTGAACATCTTTTCTTGTAGGAAAACTTGGTGGTGTAAAAGTGTTGCTACCAGGTTTAATTTACTGTGTCTTGTCTTCTTTACACACCCTGTTGTTTATGACTGTTTATAGTTGCACATACCATCTTTTATTAAGAGCAAATGACATACAACGTTCAGAGGCAACAACTAATCGCATGACTAGCGCATTAATTCCCTTTCTTATGTAATGTAAGTATGTATAGTGACAGCCTCTTTGAAGTGCAGCACAGCATGTATGTATGCATGTATAGTGAACCAGAACTGACTACCCTCCTCCACTGCATTACATAACCTCTGACCTGGCAGATCTAAACTTAAGCCCATGGTCTCTGGCACGAAACACAGCAACCTTCTACACATGACAGGGACTAATGGACCAGGAACTGTGGCTAACATTCTCTTCAAATGCAGTACAAAGCACAGCGAGGCAGTCATTTGATTTACTGCCAGGGTCAGACTGATACGCTGCACTGCATTTATGACATAATTAGTCAGAAAAACTACATGCAGGAGCAGGGGCCATGTGGTAATATAACTCTATCTTTAGGAATACACCAAAGAAAATAAAGGTATTGATAAGTTGGAACAGTGGCAAATTCATAGCAAGTTATGTTATCTTAAAAAGGAGTACAGACAGAGAGTAGCTAGTCCTTCATTTAACTGGCAATTCTTTATCTGCATAGCAAGAGGGGGTAAACACAAAGGGTGTAAAATAAATTCAAGGTCATTTATCAAAAAAGTTTAACCAAATATTTCTAGACTGCAAGTACATATTTCAGATAGTTTGCTTTGTAACACGAAACACATATTTCTACTGTTTTACCAGCAAATAATGACTTCCTGGAGAAGTAAAATCTTCCTCAGTGTTATGAGCAACTGTGTGGTGCTCTGGTCTACTCTTGGATCTGTAACTCCAGCTTAACTCCCGGGATCACATTTCACTGTTTAAAACTTAACACTGGGCTGCTTCTGGTCTAACACTGCATTGGTTACCCATGGTTTTAGAATTGATTTTCCATTTTTATTGCTTTGTGTTAAATTGACCTGGCCCCTATTTACATAATGACCTTTTAACCCCTGGAACTCCTGCTCATACTCTAAGATCTGCAGACCAGCTGCTGCTCTCCGTCCCCAGGGCAAAGCTTATGACAGAAGGTAGGAGGGTATTTCCCTTCAGAGCTCCACAATTGTGGAATAAAACTTCCATTAAGAATCAGCTTCTTCTTTTGAAAACTATCTTGTATAAAACAAGCGCGCAAGTTTTCTTCTGATTATGATCTTGGGACTATTATCTATGATTTTGTTAACCCCAATTGCATTTTACTTGCAATTAAGCAGTATTTTCTGTTATTATGTCTGTGCACAATTAGTAAACTTGTTTTCGAAAATTGCTATATAAATAAAGTTTTTTTTGTAAATAATCAAAAAGACAAACAGGCAGATTGCTGTCGACTCACAGTGGTCTCTTTCATGTGGCGGGCTTTGAGCCACTCTCGGACACCCTGCAGGTCCAGGTCGATGCCCACCAGGCCAAGCTTCCCGCGCCGCTTGATGAGTTGATCTGGCTTGACTACCAGGCGCTACAGAGGAACACAGAATAATAAAGCCGAATTTAAAACAAAAGCCACAGGTTTGCAGTAATACTGGTGTGACAAACAGAACTGAATGTCCCCCATTGTGTAAAAATGTCCAAATATGGCAAGGTTTGCATGAGAAGTTATTACTTTTTTGTACAATTTGACAGAAGTACACACACAAACACACAATGATCTTGAGAAAATAGCCTTGTGTCAGCTGTTTCTTCATAGCTAGGACACATTTCTCACACTAGTTCACTTGAAAATACCAGATTGTAGAGCTTTTTGGTTTTGGTTGTCCCAGGTTGTAAGGAAGTCATGCTTCCAACATTTCAAGTTGCATGCATCTGCAGTGCATCTAAAACAAAGTCACATGAAACTGTGCTGGTAATGACATAATGTCCTGCAAACCGTATAAAGAGTTTCAGTGACATGCAGCATGTAATTAGCCTCGTGATTTCAATACTGCCAGCTGAGGACACAACCTAGAACGAAGACATGCTAGCAGAAGGCCCTCGAGGTCCTACTGAGTCTGTCACATCAGCATTACCTCTGTTAGTAGCCATGGATGCTCCTGTGTGAGGCGGTCCCATTCAGTCTCAGTGGTGACGGTTGCATAGCGGAAGCGGTTCTGCACGGCCGCTGAGGTGCAGATATACTTGTATAAGAACTCTTTTCCTGTCTGCTCTGAGATGGCTTTCGCCGACATGGCAGCGCTGGACAGCACAGGACCTTTGGGAGAGGGAGGCCAGCGGTTAATTTCAGAATCACTGCAGCATAATGTATACCGACAGATAAAACGAACAAAAAACTGAGCATAGATGCATTGTGAATATTCTGTCATTATCTATTCACCCCCATGCTGATAGAAAGTCTGGTAAAGTTCTGTAGTCTACAACACAGTTCTGGAGCTTCACAGCAAAACCGCATTGCAACATTCTTCTTAAAAACTTAAGTAGATGATGAATGTTTTAAAATTTAAAACATTAAACACCAACCAGAACCCCCCCCCCCCCCAATAAAATGTCTCGATACAGCTCGTCCTGCGTAAGACAAGTCTCTTAAAGCCCCAAGATCTGGAGAGTCTTTGCTCTTTGGTAGAACTTCACCTTTAATTAACTTGGTTTGATCAGTTCATGGTGTTGCATGCCTGTGGAAAATCTGAACTGCTAGAAAACAATCCAGTTTTGTGTACATAAGTGTGTCTGTGGGACACTGGGTGAAAGTGATTGATTAAATGGGCTATAATTGAAAACTGACATAGTGATGTGTTACCAAGTCATAGCCTTAAATAGGTCACATGCTTTATTGAATTCAAGCTAAACAGCCTTCTCAGCTTTCTGATTCACTGCCATAAACCGTAAAAGTATTCCCCATCTACTGCACGGTCACATATTTATCACCTGTGCTTGAATGATGCCAACTATTCGAATCAAAAAACAACCTAGAGATAGTGCAAGATGATTCTATGCACTAAAATGTACAGCTGCATAAAAACTAGTATCCTTTTGGCAAAGTAAGAAAACCTTCATTTATCAACTCATCTCATTATGTAAGCAGCGTGTATTACCGCCTTTATTCATCTGAATGAATCATTCCTCTGTTAAGACTAACACAGTTGGCCACTGGAAAAAGCACACATTAAACAGACGTACTGCTGAGTTTTATGGTTTGTGACTGATGACAGCCCTATTACTCTTTGTAACAGACTTAGAAACCAGGCATCAACACTGAAAACATAACCCTTTGTCCCTCGTCTTTACCTATTGAGCTACAACGTGATTTGGTGTCAGCTCACTGGTGATATGTCAAACTGTCATCGCATATCTTAAAAGAGGAGAAGCTAGTGAATATTCACAGTGATTTGTTCTTCTTTTTAACCACTTTAAAGATTAAAAATGCCTGGTAATATAATATTGAAACACTTGGACAGGGTTCCAAAAATACTGCACGAACAGCGAAGTCTAGCCACCTTCCTTCAATCAACAAACCTGCCTTTGTCAAACTTTAACCCTAAACAGAAGGGGACAAAAAACAGGATGACATGGAGCACTTCTTTCGGAACCATCCCATCTTTTGATAATGTACATGCAAAAAACAATCTGTAGTGAACTGATCTGCTCGGAGGAAATTGGGCTTGACATGTGGATGGATATAAAGAAAAAAAGAAAACAGACAGTGACTAAATCTATAAACTATAAGTTTTAGTTAAGTAATTTTAAAATCTTTGGGTTTAGAAATGTTGCTCATACAAGTAAGATGTCACCTTCGATTGTGCTAAAGCTGTAACAGGCAGCCCTAAATGAAGGTACTGAAAAAATTAACACCATCTACGCATGCTTTCACACTTTGGATTTCTTGACACATTAAGCCAGAAAGATAACTGAAACACAACCAGGCCAAGTTCAGAGGCGCAGTCACACTTTAAAAATATAATAAGTGACAACAACAAGATAAGATTGATAAAGACTGACAAGAATTTCTCCTCCTATTGTGTATGTCCATCAAAATACATTTCTCGATTACCAAACCTTGCCATGGAATATCTTTGGGGAATTTCACAACTATTTGTGTACCTGCGGAAGGGATGACCCAACACAACAGGTTGCATTAATGAACCCAGCATTCCTGTGTCATCACCTTGTGCTGTCAGACCTGCTCAGCCAACCCAGCACCGCAAATGCTGCCTGAAGTCAAACAAAAACACACCCATGCATTTACAGGTCATGTTTCCTTTGGCCTGGTGCCCCGAGTTTACAACCCTAATTTAAAGAGACCCAATTCTGATGGCTGGTGTGTGGAACTGGTCCATAAAGTGGTGGTGGTTGTAAAGTACTACAGCCACCACCACCCCCATCACAGTCTATACAGTGATAAGCAATGAGCCGTGATAATATGCATCCTATCTCCTATGTGTGACTGATAACATTTTATGGTGGTTTTTATTTCAGCTTCTGTAATGTAAGCAGTGGCTTTGCGGCAGCAGCTCCCGTGTCAGCTGCAGCACTTCTTACACAAAATAGTCAGTCTTGGGGGGGGGGGGGGGGGGGGGGGTTATCTGTGAGGTCTAACCTGGGGAGCCTGGCTAGGATTTAGCTTAGCAGGCTACCCTGTCATGCTTTCAGGGGGCAGATGTCCCAGTATTTAGCCTGCCATAATCCAATGGGTCCAGTCCATTGTTTGAAGCCATCAAGCCGTGAAATTTGTGCCACTGTACAGGCTCCTGAGATGAAGGAAACTGGTTTTGGAGGCAGCAGTATCACGGGGGCCCAGCGAGGGGGGTACACTGCTTCAGACGCAGCCTGGCGGTGCTATGGCATCACTTCTCCCGTGCTACATCATGTGCGCCAGGCCAATACAAGTGATGATCATCCCGTACCAGCCACCACACCCACTCCCACAGAATGTAGCCTCAACTAGCTATAGCCGAGCAAGTTTTAATAACTTTAGCTTGGCTCGCACGGTGTACATGAAGATCAACTTTTGCAGAGGAGGCACAATGGAGGTGCAAGTACTGCAGAACCTACAGATCGAGACATGAGGCGAGATGACAAGCTTACCAAGGAATTGAAGTTAGCCTGCGTTCCTGATTAACGTGAGCTCACTCATTTCATCTCTGTTACCATTTCAGTTTTGCGCATGCACTTTAATTCACAGCTGCTGCAAGACACGCAATAAAAAGCTACGAGCTAAGTCTTTGCTCTCTCTGGCAGGATGACAGTGACTGCAGTTTTGCTGCGGACAAACCTCACAGCATCTCACATCCGCTAACCCAAAGTCCGGACTGAGTGTGACTGGCTAACTGCTGTTGTAGCCTCACGCTGGTGCACTCAGCCGTTAGCTAGCTTAACTGGTGATAAGAGAAGCTAACTAACGTCGGCGCGTTAAAAAAATTACACGATTGAACGAGACGTGTTACCTTGTCAATGAAAGTAGCGCCTCCCTGAAGTACAGGAGCCGTATCCTGGTTCAAAATGTCACGGTTAAAGAGGAACTTCTGCTCGTGCCGGAGTCTGCGCCTGTCAGCTGCCACCTCATTCACGTCCTGTCGCACCATAATCTGGCGACCGATTACACGTCGATGCCGGCGCCTGATTGGCTGAAACGCGGTCACGTTGTGATGACAGTCCCGCCCACAATTTTATAATAAGAAGCCTGTAATAAATCACCGTAAACTGTAACGCTTCAAATAACCATAGGTCAGTTAATTAAGTTACACATGAATTACAGGGAAATGTATTATATATATTTTTTAATTCAGCTCAGTACTTAAAAAATAAAAGAATAAAAGCTCCAGGAAAATGGAAAATTCCGTGTGCTCAATACTGTTAATTTCCAGGTAAATCATCTTGTAAATGTGGGTTTAAGGGTCACTAGGTAGTACTAGAGAAAAATTTCAAGTTAAGAATTGATATCAAGATGAATGAGTGTTGATACACACTCAGATACTTTTTTTGTTCTCAGACGAAAATAAGGTCCCCAGAACAGTTTGAAGAAAGGTGGCAGGGTCCGCCACATATAAACAAAGTAAAACAGCATGAAACTGTGTTGCCCTTTAAGGTCAGTTTGTCTAATCGGTCACGAAAACAGAAAGTGCGATCAATAAAGATCTTTCTCTCCTGATTTCAAATTCTCCCCAACTACATAGGGCACCTTTAAAGTTCATTTATTATATAGGAATCTGTAGACAGTTGTGGAAGATGTGCTCAGATCCTTAAATGGCATAAAAGTTGTAATACCATAGTCCCAATAAAAGCCCCAATATACAATTGTGTAGCAGAATGACTGTCCAGGCACAAGATTAGCTCATTTACTTAGAATATTCTGTTTGGCAGCTGTAACATTGCATCATGTTTTCTAATGTCAAATCTTAAAATGAAGCTGAGTAACTACAGCTGTCAACCTAATGTAGTGGAGCAAAAAGTACAAGACCTTCCTCTGAAATGTACTGAACTCTAAGTGCAAGTAACATAAAAGGTCAAATAGTTCACTTAAATCTGCTTAAGTACAATACCTGAGTAAATGTTTCCCACCACTTAAAATTGGAAAAGAGTGCAGGATTACAGTAAAAGACGAGCCTTTATTTTTCGCAATAAGAAAAGCATGTCTTGTTAATACTGTGACAAATTTTAAAAATGATACATCAGTGACAGAACTATTAACAAGAGAAGTTTCCAACCTATCGACTATCAGTGCCCCATTAAAAACAGGTGAAACAAGTCAGGGAAGGGGCTGTACTGATCGAACGTGCATGACAAGAATAGGTGGAGGACAGCTGGGCGTGATTGATGCTCACATGAAAAGAAATTTTAAAAGTCTTTCATGTTTGACGGGATGAAGAATTCACTAACATATTCGTTTCCTGGCCAGATATGAAAAAAAAGTTGTCTTTTTTTATATGAAAGAGCTCAAAAACAACATGCTGTACATGACTGGTGCAAATAGGATGGGGCATGCTCTGCAGCTTTTTGATGTACTGTAAAGAAGGTTAACTGATCTGCTCATTCTTGTAAGGCACCACTTGAATTTCAATGGGACAGTAGGACAGTGTGGTCGGTGCTTTCAACAGAAGACAACCTGTGGGTGTATGTGTGCTGATTTTGGCCTCACAATCTGAGAGTGAAGAGAAAACATTTACAAATGAGTCTCTTAAAAAACAAAAACAAAAACCAAAAACTGGGGGGAAGACAATGAACACTGGCACTCCGCCGTGTACAGGTTAGAATATACAGTACAATAAATATAAATAGACTGAGGGAAGACTGAAGAAGAACAATTTATGGACACAAAAATGATTTACATTCGAGTCAAATATACAATGCAGCATGAAGAAAATAAGAACCAAAAAAACCCTGCAAGTTCTATATTTGGCAAGTGAGCCAATAAAACCTGGACACACACCCGCAAGAGACCAACGTTGTCCTTAACAGGCTGTCCTGAGGTCAGGTTTGACATTGAACTTCCACAGTACATTGACTCTTGCTCTAGAGACACGCTGTCCCAAGAGAACCTTAAAAACTTATACCACGTTATGTCTTCTAAAACTAATCAACCATGATGCTTATTTCCAATGCATTTCTTACCACTGATCACCTTTGTGAAGGTTGAGGCAGTTTGGTAAGAGTTGTCTTAATATAATTTTTAATTTTGGCAACAGGGGCATGCGCCAATCAGCTCCAAACCTCTTTAAAAACAGATTTGAGAACTTCTTTATTTACATTGTTAAATCCCAACTAAAGCCTCTGAATTATCCTTCCCAGTGTTTTGTTAGCATCAATGTCAGGAGTAAATTTAGGAGTGAATGCAATCATCAAAAACCTCTCGCAGGAGAAAAGGAGACTTTTTTTGTTTTTTTTGCAAGACACTCAGGAGAATGAGTATCATGCGTGACTGTGAGTTCAACTTCATTTTGTCCACTGCAGGGCTGTATTTTCCCACATGCTCCTCCACTTTAGCCAAATTGGAAAAAGAAATTTCCAGGTCCAGAGTCTACAAGAGAAAAAAAGTACAGAAAAGAAGTTTGTTAATAGGATGCACTTTCTCTGATTGACTCTTGTGTCCTTTAACAAAGTTAAGGAAGTCCTAACTGGGGGAGAAAACACACCTGGACTGGAGTCGAAACTGAATCCTCCACCGTGGCCGCCAAAGAAAGCCCTGAAGATGTTGTTTGCGTCAAAATCTAGAGAGAAAGCAAAGGTGAACACAGCGGGATTAGCTGGTGTTGACGGCCTCAAGGAAGAACGGGGCGGAACAACAGATGACGTAAACTAAACAGAGTATGGAGGTGAATCAAGCTGTTTGACATGTTGTATACTGGACCACCAAGATGCACAGCATCAAACATTTCGATTATTTGTGTATAAAACCGTTAATCACAAACAATTTCCCAAGTCAACTTTAACACGACCCTAGATTCACATCAACATCATTGTAGAAATCATTGCTTTCAGGACCAGTATCTGTTACAGTACAGTATTTAAAATTTTTTTTTGCTTATGGCGCCCCCTAGAGGTAGAAGATCTTATGATATTGTAGGGACACATGTTTGGCTACAACAAACCGTTTTTCACAGCAGACATTTTTATTTGTGACACTAGAAAAAGCATTGGTCCTTGCTAATAACATTAAAAATGTCTCTGTTCTATTGAACTGTCCCAGTAAGTCAGGCAAATACCCAGAACCTGACATTTCAGCAGCTGAATGGAACTTAGTATCATAAATTTGATCGACTACACCTGTGCTGTGAATAAGGTCTATACAGCCACCAAAGAAGCACCCATTAGTGGTTGACTTTTTCTGTTTTGAAATGCATTCCTTTAAGATGAGTAGAGCACTAATGCTCTTTCATCTAACTAATGAGCAGCAGGTGGAATGTAAATCTATCCAAAGCAAAGTGAAAAGCTAGAGGCACATACCTCTCCCTTCAAAGCCGCCGTCGTCATCCAGGTCATGTCCGTTGTCATAGCGGATCTTCTTCTTTGGGTCGGAGAGCACGGTGAAGGCCTCCCCCACCTCCTTGAATTTCTTTTCCTCCTCCTTTTGCACCTCTGGAGTTGCAGCGCTGTGGCGGTCTGCAGGATGATGACGCAATACAACAGAGATAAATAACCATTGAATACAGACTAAATAGTTATCCTGCATGTCTGTGTAAACACCAACGGGGCTACCTGGGTGGTGCATAAGTGCTCGTTTGCGATAGGCCTTCTTAATCTCGTCCTCGGTGGCGTTCTTGCCAACCCCCAGCACCTTGTAGTAATCTTTCCTTTTGCTCTTCTTTAGCTCCAGCTGTGCATTCTTCAACAGGTGCTTGTGATCTAGAGGGATACAATAAAAATCGAGGTTGTGTTAGTGTGAGATAACCTGACCAGATAGTGTTTATGTATAGTGTACAAAACAATAGACAGCAGCTAACCTGATGTTTTTTCTGTCTGGTAAACTTTTTCATAGTCCCGTACGGCCTCCTCGTACTGCTCTGTGTCCATGTAACTATGAGTGACACAAAGTCAGTGACACAAAGTCAGTCAAACTGTACATAAAAAGGAATGGAATGTGCTCATGTTGACTGCTTTACATACCACTGAGCTCTTCTTAAGTAGGCCTTGATATAAGTGTCATCTAGTTTGATTGCACTGGAGCAGTCTTCAATGGCTTGTTGAAGTTTCTTCAGCTGTTGAGAGGGAAGAAGTTAATTACAGTGAACTTATTAGAAACAAAGTGCTGAAAGAGACGGAGTACTGTGCAAGGCTGCTTATTTCAGGCCAATAATCAGACAGCATTATGGATAATATGTCATTTGCTGGTAATATGTCATTTTGCAACTGCACCTGCAAAATGAACACGCTGACAATGAGAGGATTTGTTGCCTTTTACCTTTGCTCCTGCCGTGGCTCTGTTGCAGTAGAGTTTAGCGTTGGTCTTGATGTTGTTGGGATCTATCATCAGTGCCTCAGTGTACAGCTGGTAGGCAGCTTCATAGTTGTTGTTCTTAAATGCCTGGTTGCCCTCCTCTTTCTTGGCTTTTAGGGCCTTTGCATTCTGGTTTAGAGAGAAATGTCATAATTTTTCTATTACGACACTTTTATTCAAACTCACAGTGAAATTCAAGTTGTTCTCAACATTTCATTATGTCCTGAAACATGGAGTTACAATGCTAAATTGCCACATGTATGTTAAGTGTTTTCAGTCTATTTATTTTAGTCATTCTGCTACCTTAAAAAAGGCACAGTGTGGAACAATCTACACAAAACTTCAAATCTCACAGGTGCTTGTTTCCTTGGACCACAGATCTCATCTTTCTAATGATGATTAAATGAGGAGGACTGAGACAAAAAATGATGATCTTACCCTGCAAGCTAGCCGGGCCTTTTCGTGGTCAGGTGCCATGCGCAAAGCCTGGACAAAGAACTGTACAGCTTTATCGATGCAGTCCTCGTAATAGAGACACAGGCCTCTAACGTACAGTGCATCTGCGTTGGTGGAATCCATTCGCAGAATATCACTGTAAATGACAGTTTTATTCCTTTAGATCCTGCACTCATATTAAAGGTTATGATAATTCAACGACCATAGATCATACACCATGAAAACCACCAGTTGCTCTTACCTTGCTACAGACTGGGCTTCTGGATAGCGTCCAAGCAGAGCCAGACACTCAGCCTTCAGGATCTTAAAGCGGTGGCAGGCAGAAGCCACAGCTAAAGCTCGGTCCATACAGAATACCACCTGGAATAGAACAAAAGACAAATGCTCATTAAAAAAAAATGCTGCTCATCTTCTCAAGTGGCTGACCTGGAAAATCTTAAATCTTGAGCTTTTTATCAATCAAAGAATCTAAATATATATTATATTGTGTTGTCACACATGATGCTTAATTTTTCCAGTTATGAGAATCGTCCAAGTTAACTTATTATGTGACAAAGAAACAATATAGAGCCTGGCTGTGAGTGTGATGAAAACAGAGAATGGATGAAAAGTACCTTTCTGAAATCCCGCTTTTCAAAGCCAAAGTCCGCCATTCGTTCGAACTCCAGTAGAGTTTCTGCAGTCTTATTCTAAAAAAACACAACAATCACCTATCAGTACTGACTTTACAATGATAATAGACAAGTCTGAGTTGCCGTTCTTCAGCATTCCCACGCGGTGATACACCAAGTAAAAGTGTGAAGGGCTCAGGTGATCCTCACCTCCTGCTGGGCCTCTCTGTTGCTGGGCTCCAGCTCCAAAACCTTCTGAAAGCAGCGACTGGCTGCCATCGCATTTCCCAGTGACAGGTGGCACTTGCCCTCACGCAGATGACCCTGTAGGACAGGAGTGGCACACTTCCTTCTTAGAGCTGTGTAAATACTTACAAATTTCTCTTTATTCTGCAAGTTCAACTGGGGTCTCAAGACAATACGTGGCATGAAAAACTGAAAATAAAAAGACTGTTCACTGACCTTCATGAAACAGTCATCCAGCCGAACAGCCTGCTGGGAGTCCTCCAGGGCCTCTCTGAAGCGACTGAGCATCATGAGGGTGGCAGCTCTGTTGCCATAATAACTGGCATTTTTGGGGCACGCATCTTAAGATAAAAGGAAAAATCCATGTCACAAAGGAAGGAAAACTAAGATGTGGGTAATAAAGTAAAGATGCCCTAATACAGTTTTCAAGTACACAATGGAAGCATGTGCTCGAAATGTGTCAAGAGAAGGCAATGACTCAGTTTATTCCATCAATAAGTAACTGTTAATCTCACCAATGGCTTTAGTATAGTAGTTGAAAGCCTCAGAGTAATCTTTCTGGCTGTAGAATGCATTTCCTTGCTCTTTGAAGCCTTCAGCCTGACTGTAGAGAGGAGAAACAGAAACCAAAGTCAAAGAAGATACCAGAAGCTTAGCTGATGCAATATAAAACAAAGACAAAACTATTCAGCAATGAATGAACACAGAGTGCTTCCAAAATGATCAACTCATTCAGGTGTTTGCTCAGCTACAGTAGGAGCATTTATTAATATTTTTATGCTGTACTGTAAAATTGAACGACTGCTTAAGGGCCATTCGATACCGACTCAACCAGAATTATAATTTTTACCAGTTAATGTCATGGATTTTTTTTTTATGTAAATGTTTTAAATTTAATAATGCTATTATTGTGATAGTTGTAGAATGTTTGAAGTAAGAAATTATTGCAGTTTGAAATTGTGAAATAATATGTGCATTGAGCAAAGGAACTAAGATTAATATTTTGTCCAGACACATGTAACAAGAAGACATAATTTATTGTGCAACTAACCAAACTAACACAAGCTGTCCACTTGCTAGTTTCCTAAACTCAGTGAAAGGTTGAGTAGTTATCACAGACCAAAGTAGAAGACCAAACACTGAATATAATATTACAGCCAATGGTACCACACAGAATGCACTATTTTCATAAAATTATTAAATGCTAAGCTTTTAATGTTTTGTGTATCTGCAATTAATTTTAACGCTTTTCCCTTCAAAATGTTCAAGGAAATTACACTAGCGTAGGTATGAATTTTTGGAAGTGGAAGATGCTTCAAATAAACCATATCTTTTCATTTGATTACTGTAAAACATTCAGCAACAACTACTGAATACATGAATGTTTTTGCAAATTGAAGTGGTTTCTTGGATGTTCTGGACAAATTTCAACCCAATCCTGTGCCAAATAAGAAGTAGTGAGCCTTAGAACACGCATATAAAGAATTGCAGAAATAATGACATTTGTTCAAAAGGGCCAAACTTTAAAAATGATTAACTCCAAAAAGTATTAAAGCAAGTACATCAACAGGATTTTACAAGGCCCAACAAATCTAACAGAGGTTTTCACATAATGGTTTTCAAATGTCAAATGAGACGAGCTGAGCTGGTTTGCTAACAACTAGTTGTATCCAGGAAAGAATTTCTTGCAATTGATGCAGAGAGTGAAAGGGCTCAAGTGTGTTACACCTGGAACTGGGACAGCATAGCAGGGTACACACAGTCCTGAGATAGTTCCAGTGCTAAACATAGCAGTGAAACTCACCTGCTGCGGTCCTGTCAAAAGTGTTAATTTAAATGGTACATCAACGCTAACTCACATATGGTAGAAGTAGGGGTGGTGAAAAAAATCGATTATTGATGAATCGCGATTATAACATTGACGATTATGATTCGATAATTACATTTCCAAAAATCGAATAAAAAAATTATCATTATTATTTTTTTTGAAATAGTAATACAAACTGGAGTCCTCCTCTTACTGGCTTCCGCTACATGGTCCACAGTCTGGAGCCAGGATATGTTATTCCATCCCGGAGCTTTTTCACACTTAAATCGATTCCAAATCTTTACAAGGAGACAAAGCTTTCCATGCAAGTGTCCCTCAACTCTGCTCACAGGGTAGCAATAACCTGTGACACCTGGACATCCAGAGCTACAGTCTCATATGTGACCGTTACAGCTCATTATGTCAGCAGTTAATGGAAGCTAATGTCCTACGTACTTCAGACGAAAGCTATGGATGATCGCCACACAAGCGCAAATATGTGTGAGTTTCTCAAAGCAATGGCAGACGAGTGGGGAATAGAGAAACACGCCCTGGTTCTCGTCACCAACAATGCTTCTAACATGAGTCCGGCTGCTGAGCTTGGCAGCTTTCTTTTAACAGTGAAACACTACATTTAAAACAAATTAAAATAATAATTTTGATATTACAGTTACACTATACAATATTGAAGGTGCTGTGAGGTGTTACTCTAAAGATAAGTAAAATAATTCAGCAGCTGACTGATGTTAAATGGAAGATCAATTATCATTAATGATTGAAAATCGATTTGTAATCGAATCGAGACTTCAATAATCGGAATCGAATCGGGAAATTGGACCGATTAACCACCCCTTGGAAGAAGCTACTGCTCCAGCTGGGAGCTGTTTTATAAAAATGCATGTTGTTTATAAGTAATATTGCATTTTCAACCATTTAGGATACAGATTTTATATACTGCTCATAGATATTATTAGTAAATGTTGGACCATTACAGATATACTAGGATCAGTGTATATGTTGTCCAATTGCCACTACGCAATTCTTAAATTATGGTTGTTGTCATCCATCCCTGATAGCTGACCCCTGTACCATTGTGACTGAAAATGCCCTCCACCAGAGAGCAAAACAAAAAAAAAAAAAAAAAAAAAAAAAGCAGCTTGTCCCCTCAGAATGGCTTTATGACAGGAGTTACTGACGTTTGTGACATGTGGGAGATAAGATTATTTACTTTAATTCTAACTTCACGTCTCGATATCCCTTTATTATTTTTTATATCAAACCTGCGAAGGTTTTACGATGTTTTACTGTGGACATCATCTCGTCATATGCCAACTGAATCAGCCTCACCCGACTATGAAAGCCTGGTAAGTTTACCGTCTTAATGCACTAGGGGCGCCACAAATCTTGATATAATACTGAACAGTAAGATGCGCCATCCACAGTTCCATACGCCCCCCTTCTGGTGTTGAACACAGTGATGACGGCGCAAAAACAGTGGACAGAAAAGTAACTGTCTGGCACCAGGGCAGTGGGGACGTTCATTGCAAAAAGGACTTGCAGACCTTTTTTTGGTCATAGGTGTGGGTTTTCCATCACCTAATGAAAATCATTGATTAACATTAAATTGTGCCCTTTTGTACATTTCTCAGCAGCCAAGTTATTCTCAACGTCTATGAAAAGACGTGTGAAGCCACTGAAGGCAAACTGGTTACACAGAGCCTTCCGCTCACAACACACAGTTGATAATTGTTTGTCTTTTTTACTTTACCAGATATCAAGGTCAAGCGGCACTTTTGACATTTGAATGCGTTTTTTTATTTTTATATACATGTTCTTTTTTTTTTAATTATACACCAGAAATGTAAGTCATTTAATGTTGTTGCTAATAAGCAAAATTAAGAGAATTCTTGATAGTTACATTGTAGCTTTTTTTTTTTTTTTTTTAATCTCCTCACAAGAAATGTGTACCAAACCTAAACACCAAACCGTGGGTACTGTTGCATCCCTACATCTTGATGCCATTTCGCACGTTTCTTTACCACAAGTGTTTGATAACCACTATGAGGGGATAACTGCAAAAGATAAAAGTTAATGTGTACATCCTGTGTATATAAGGTTATCTGCCGACATATCTATATTGGAAATGTGTTAATCAAAACTCCAGTATGGGTCAGGCTCTAGTAAAGAACTCAATTTGAACATTTTCTTTCCATTTTAGGACTCCCCAAACATAATTTCAGTTTTATGAAGAACAAAAAAAAAAAAATCGATTAACGTCACTCAACTCTTTGCATCTTTTGGCTTGTTTTCCAGGCCTAGGAAAGGTAAAATGTGTTAGTGACACTGAACAAAGCACTAAATGTGAGAATGTGCCAATTCCTGTGTTGCACCTCTCACATTCTTTCACACTTGACATACATTTTATATATAGAGAGAGCAATCGTTTTTTGTAATTAAAAAAACAAACAAATGTGTTACTCCTGATCTAGAATGAAAAACACTTGTAATGTAGCACAGGTGACATAGCTAGCTACAGTAAATAACAGGACACCAATAATAGTGTGCTGTCATGATTGTTGACCGAGATGATTCATCCGGGGAGGTGAGGTAAAATGAGCTAAACCTAACGGAAGCTATCGTGTACTGAAAACTGCGTTGTTGTATTAGCTGTTTAAATATGTGAGGCAGCTGGCGGGTTTCTTTAGCTGGATAACCACTGTAACTGTAACTGTGTCTGCTGGTTTGCGCACCAAGTCCAGATGAAGGAATCTGGCTTTGCTATTACGGAACTTTCTCGAAAAACACTGGCTGCTAACCATGTGCTAACTAGTGTCCAGAAAGAGGCTGTACCGCTCCCTTGTTCTTCGTGCTAACATTTAAAGACGTGCTTGGATATCTGAATAGCCGTACAACGAAGCCTGGTGTTCACGAAAAACCAATAAAATCTTAAGATTTAGCTAAAGTAATCCGTCCTCCCCCCCCCCGCCGCTACCACCAAGCAAGCTAGCCTGGTTAGCTTGTCTCCGGGCTCTTCGCGGGAGCCTTGGCAGCTAAAAATGGCTGAACTCACTCGGTCCATCCTCGGTTATTTTGACATCTAACACAAGACACAATGAAACAAAGCTGTCAAATATATATCTACCGCTCCATCTCCTCTGGACTGCGGATTTGGGATTCTGTGTCCACCGGCACGTCGATGTCAACAGCTGCCATTTTTTTCCAAGAAGGACGAACAGACGTCACTTCCGCCTACTGTTGGCCTTCTTTAGTCGATTTATTTATTTATTTATTTTATTGAGGTCATGAGAAACTAGGCCACTCCAACAAAGAAAGGATTGCATAAAATGTCCCATCTATTTCATTTGAATTTCTAAATCTAACATATTGTATTCCATTCATGAAAACCCGGGACTGAAATCGATGATAAAAAGCACACATATCTCGTCTTTTCAAAATAAATATCACGTAAAATAAATGAATGAATGATCAGTGACGTGCTAACCAGCTTTAAACCTCGCCCGAGATTCTGTAAAACTGTCGTAAAGCATCAACTTAAAAAAAAAAAAAAACATCCCACAGACTTCTGCTTACATAACTTTAACAATCAGCTCATGACAACCAGGAATATAACCATGACGTCAGAGCTCACCTGAGAGCCTGCTGCCACACCTGCTTGTGTTGTTTTGCATGAATTTTCAGAATAAAAGATACTCACAAAAAAAAAAATCTATATTAATGGGGTAGTGATACATTTATTGTTTCCCATAAGTGAATAAACAAGCTTTTCTCAGAGGAAAATGAGGTCACCTGAACACTTACTACTCGAAAAACTCGAAAGGTTGCAGGGGCCGCCACATATAAACAAAGTAAAACAGTATTAAGTATTAAGGTCACTTTGTTTATTCAGTGATTAAAACAAGGAGAGTTTGTTTATTAATTTTTTTAGGCATTTATTCTCCAACACTACATAGTGCACTTTAAAGGAAACTGGCTTTTCAAATCAATTGCTGATATTAAACGTGACATTGATTGAGTCTCAATTGTCGAAACAAATTATCTGTTTGGATCAATATTAAACTTGCACGTTTAAATATATCTGTTTTCCTATGGTTTCTTGATAAAATATTAATGATAATTGTGAGGACTCATAACCATTAACCACTGCACCTAGACTGTCTCCTAATAAATATAGCATAATAAATTATCCTAATAAGTCCTTCATATTGTTCTCTCTCCCTGCATAAATATTTAAGAGATTTTAATAGGATTTCTGTTTTTTTATGCTCTCGTGCAGTATTTGTTGTTTGCTGGATTTATATAAAATGTATCTAATTACAGGGAAAAGCACTGATATCATCCGACCTCATTGGCCCCTTGCTTTTTTCCCCCAAAAATACCACTAGAGGGCACTAGAGTATCATAAAGTGTGGTGTATATGCCTGTGTTGGTGGCACATGAACAACGATTGTGGTAATTATTCTTCTCGACTCAGCCATTATGTAGAATAAATCACCTCTATTATTCATACATGAAGTAAGCCTGTTGTCCTTGTACATTTAATATCAATGGTAAAAGAGATGTCCATATATATGAAGAAAGAGGCTGCCACAACTGTGTAAAAAACAGTACTATTTATAAGTTCATATAGAATACAGTATCATCATTTTTTATCACATAATAATTTACATTATTGCAATTGATGCACAGTTACAATAGTCAGTAATTTCACCATGTGACACTTCAAAAATACATATTGCTTAGGATGATTCAGCACAATCAGGTGGGAGGGATTTCTAAATTGAAAGAACTTTGTTTTTTTAATACAACTATCAAAAATAACAGGCTTAATAAAGACATCAAAGACACATTTAAAAACTTGGGGATGGATGATTTAAACTTTTGGGGAACAGCAGGCACCAGCCTGTCCTGACTGCGGCGCCCTGCAGAGAGTGCTACTTTCAGCTGAACACCTCCCACCACCCTGCAGGACACCTAGGGTGAAGCTGAGAGCCCAACTTATCAGAAGAGACAATTCACACCCCAACAATGGACTGTTTAGACTGCTGATGTCCGGTAGACACCTCTGCAGTCACATGGCCAAACCAAAAGACTGAGGAGTTTCTATCCTCAGGACATCCGGATCCTCAAAACACATTGTCAAATATTATCAGACTTGCAAGACTGCAAACATTGTTTGTTTTTGCTACTCCTTATAATGGATACCACTGCTTTTCTTGAAAAGAACAGCCCTGCCCTGATATTCGTATGCTTACCCAGTTTAGCCAAAACCACATTGAATTTAAAGGTATAATTTGTAGAACATGGCCAATTAGACGGTAGATCCCAAAACACAAGGGGCAGCACATCACCAGAGTAACTGACAACGGCTGCACTTTGCCAGCTGTCCTTGTCTGTAGCTAGCTACCGTTAACTAATCAGCTCATGGCTCAGTTATCTGTGGAGACAGCGGCTCTGAGGTGTTTGACAACAGGGGTGCGAGGTTATCTAACCGGGACTGTCACTACAGGGACGACGAGACAAGGCTATCGATGGATGGACAGACGATCAGTGGGAGAGATGCCACAGGATCGGACATCAGCAGCTGGTGAATTGAGGATTCATCTTCACCAAACCAGATGTGAACGTGGAAAGGCAAACCAAGCCTGCGTTGGGGAGTTTTATTTTGTTTATGTCGAGTTTGATTGAAGTGTGTTTTACAATGAGTTAAGCTTGGCTTAGTTCGGTAAAAGAGGGAAACTTAAATTCAGAATGTGTATGGTTTTATTTTTCTGTTTAGTAAGGAGAATAATCTTATATAAAATTTTTGACAATTTCAGAGTTTATTCCGTTTCGCTGGCATTTATCTGGCAGTTGAAACTATGGGGGCTCTCTTTCCAGTACATTGTGGCGTTATGAGACAGTAAGTGCTGGGGCTAGCGGCTTAGCATGCCAACCTCAGTGATCATCTCTGCATTACAATTCATAGAAATCTTTCACATAACACCAACACGGGGGTTTCGTTAGTTAATTATTATTTTTTTTATGTTTTAATCAAAATTTGGCCAAATCTTAGAAACTGCCAGTTGGTTTCTAAAAGAAATAGCCAGCTGCGGTACAAACCATCCGCAAACAAAGACACAACCAGCAGTACATAAAATACAACCTTAACTTTTAAATCTGAACCAAGTATCCAATCAGAAGCAGAGTAGGTCAGGTCTTGCAAGAAAAGCAACTGGATCCATAATAACGCTTTAACTTACACACCAGGACACTTTAAGGGTAAATACTGGCAGATTCTGGACACAAGTCAGATTTGTATGTATGTTTTACCTAGATTTACCATATATGTATGTATGTATATATATGTATATATTTTATCTTGCACTAGTACATTTATTTTTACTTAATCTATTTTGTTGTTGATCCCTTTTATATTCTTGTACAGTATCTGAGCATCCTCTTCACCTCACTGCATGTTTTAAGTTGTATCTCTGTGAATGCGACAAAGAATCTTTGAATCCTCCATATTGCACAAACAGCATCGAGCTGTTACAAAAACTTAGCTTATTTAACTGAAGAGCTTGTTGTAATGGCTTGTGTCAAGAAAATAGTTTTCAAATCTCATAACTAAATTTCACCATCTCTTTTTAAGCATTACATGTTGTCTGTCTCCATAAAGATGGCTTTGTTGGCATCATATCAGGGTGGTGGTTGATTGTCACGTCAAGACACAGAGAAAATGAATCACTGTATTTATCTAGAAAGAAAGAGAAAGGCTGTAAAGACATGAAATTATTTTTGATCTTCTTTCTCTTGTTGTTATAAATGGAGGGTGTTTATATGGAAGCAACCAGTTTTATAGATTTTCTTGATTTTGATTTGGTTATAAAAACTAAAGCCGGAATGAAGTATTGTACTTGATCTCCTAGAGTACAACTAGATAGCTCTCAAACTGAAAGAATTTTGGCAACTAACACTTAGTAACATTTACACACCCTAGTTCATTAGTCTATCACGGTCTTATAAATAAAACTTAAAGACGCTTGTCATTATGGCTTCCAGAGGGGTCCAGACCCCGGGGAACATGCACTCAACAGTTTGTTGAGGGGAAACAGCTGAGCGGTGGTCCATCCAAATTTAAGGTGGGTTGGGGGTGACACAGGTCCGTCAGCTGAAATCTCAATCCACACCAGGGATTGTGCATACTGTTCTCATGAGTTGACCCTGCCAAATTTGACATGATGATACTCTGCCCTTGAAGTCGCTGCATATTGTCCTGATGTCTAATGCTTTGTTCTCATTGGGGCCAAGATAAACTTTCAGCTAGTCCAGCTTTGGCTCAGTTAGGTCCACTCTACTGTGGGTCCTCCGGCGAAGCTTGGCTCATTGCTAGTAAGGAGAGAAGATAATAGGTGCATGTGTGGCCCTCAGAGGTCCAGGAGCAGGCCTGAAGAGAGTGGGGCTGATCAGGGGACCCTGGATAATGGCTGTGGGACCTGGTGGCAGCCGTAGTGCCATGGGTCCAGATGCCATGGTGCACAAGGCAGCTGGGTTGAAGGGGCTGGTCAGAAACCCTGCCGGCAGGGCCTTGGATAAGTGCTTCTGCAGGGCTAGTTTAGTCTGTAACCACAGAAAAGAGAAATATTCAGTGCTTATTAAGACTAAGAGTCTAAAACTTTGACAATTAAAGATAGAAAATATTCCTTCCGAAGTAGGAAGATTAAGCCTTTTTGCTCTGGTGATGTTCTTTGGAGTTTGCACAGTGACAATGCTCAGCTGTCAATCATGACATCCTTTTACCGGCATCAAATACCTAATTGAAACCAAATGAAGAGTTAAACATACATCAGTATGATAACGACTACTTAAAATGACAGAAACCAAATGTATTTGGTAAAAACGTACTTGACATCTACATTTAGGGGTTTATGATCCGTACTGCAGCCAGCCACCAGGGGCGAACACGATAGCTGTCATGTCCTATGTCTTTACGCTTCATGCTAAACATGCTTATAATGACAACACTAACATGCTGTTTAGCAAGCACAAAGTTTACTAAGGTTTGTGAATGGCAACAGTTTTGTGGCTGTTTGTTCATTAACTAAACTGAAACGTTGACCTGATGATGGCACTGGATAAAAAGTCAGAGGGTTACCAATGTCATTATGATTCATCCTCTGAGAATCATGATTGTTTGTAAACACTGGCAAAGCTGATGCAGTAACATGGTGGGCGCAGCCAGCTCATGTCTGTGAGAACTGATTAATCCAACAGACTAGGCTTTTCAGAAGAGACAGGCACTAAAATGGAGCTTGTAAATTGGAGATGTTCTTGTCAACATCCAGATTAAAAGTAAGAAACCTAAAAAATAAACAGAAGATGGGACCCTTAAATGACAATCTGCAATGTAGCAACATGTGCAATGTTGGACAAATGCTTACCGCTAAGACAGCGCTGGGCTGTAGTTTATTATAGGGGGTGAACTTCACCTTGACAGGCTTCCCAGCCAAACGCTCTTTGTGTCTCCTGCTGTTCATGTGCTAAAAAAGGGACAGGTATAAACAGAACAGTGATTCAGTCAGGACAGCTCTGACTAACACACCACAACAAATCGGGTTGTTTTTTCCCTGTAGAATACAAAGAATAGGCATTGTACATTTTTAGTTTCAGTTACAATGGTCAGCAGTAAAATGTTCATGTTATCACCTTTGGTTAAACTCATACCTGCTTCAGCTGTGTCTCTGAGTTGACGGACACCTGGCACATCTCACAATGAAACGGCTGGCTGGATACACCCACAACCGCTCTGGTCTTGCTGCCCATTCGCTGCTTAATTCGGCAGGTGGGCCTGGGCGATGATGTCATCTTGACCCTGCGTTGGGGCTGGCTGCTGTTCTGACCATCAAGCATCTGTTTGTGCTTTGAGCCTGATTTAGCCAAACACAGAGAAGAGGAGAACCAGATGTGAGAATCACAGGAAACATAAACTTCTAAAAATAAAAACTTGTTCTAACTTTTCCATGTCACTCAAGTATCATCAGTAGTGTTATAGTACACACCGCTACAGTGAGCCTCCAACTGGGAGCTGGAATTGACCGTCACTTTGCATGTGGGACAGTGGAGTTGCTGTTTTTTGTTGCTCTTGACCTCCTTAGCCTCCTCCACCTTCACCACCTCCTCCTCCTCACCTCCTGTGGAGCTTCCCTGAGGGTCAGGGTGTGCGGCTGAACTGGTGGTCGGGCTGTCCCTCTCCGCAGGTGGACCGCCTGAAGGTAGATCAGACAGTTGAGGGCCAGGCGAGATTTGTGGAGACAACTCAGGAGAGCCAACTGAAGGAGAGTCTGTGGATGCCGGCTGTGAGGAAGGAGCAGGTGTCAACGAGCTCCACTGGCCTTTTTCTGGTTGCTGCTGTGCAGGTTGGGAAGTACTCGGGCCTGTGGACAAATTAATTAACACAGAGGTTGCACTATGAGCCCATTGTTATTTGGTACTGCAATATGATCATTTAGAAAGTGTAATAAGTAAGAAGGGAGTCCAGTTGAAGTAATTCTCAAAACAAATCAGGGGCAACATATCACCAGAATAACAGCTAACAACTGCTAACTGTAGTTACTATTAGCAAGTTATTGCTCAGTTAGCTGTGCAGATAACAATCCAGACTGGAAGCTCAGTGTTTGTGTTTACACCACTAGCACAGTGGCTTTTGATCAGAATGGGCTGGGGCTAGCTAGTTAGCATGCTAATTAAAACATCAAAGTTTTTGATTCAGTTTTTGGACCCTTGCCATCAGCAGAAACAAGCTGTACACATACACACTGTATACCATTTTTTTTTTTAGCGAACAGTTATTTATTTACCCACCCAGCAGTTGAGGAAGAACATTAACATTCATATGGAGTCATATTTGTGGCCAGATGATGAATGTACGTTTCCTATTCACTTTCTTTAAGCTCGGTTTTTGTTCTCCACAATCTTTGGACAAAAATATCTGCTTCTTGAGCTGCTAGATTCTCCACTTTGTTCACCACTTTTTGCTATCTTTGTCAGTCTGTTGTTTGGACCTGAATCACTGAAAACAGCTGCCTGCTGTGCCTGAAAATGTTAACATCATAAGAGCAATTTGAGTGAACCAAAACAGTGCAGTTTCGAGCTGTAAATTCTCAGTGGGTGTATGACTATGAACAGCACCATTCACTTACAGTTTTATGACAGTATTATAATAGTAAACATTAAAATGGGTTTTAAAATCAACCGATGCGACTGTTAGTGAGCTCAGCATTTACAGTTAATTTCCACTTGTACATACTTATGTGTGTCTTTCTATGAAACACACACTGAGCAAGCGCTTACATACCGCTCATAAATGCCAGAAGTAAATGGTACAATTCAAAATTACATATCTTTAGATATTTAAACATATTAACTTATGCATTTATAATCAATTCCACATGTAGCTTTTCTTTGAATGTAACTATTTCTATCTTTGTGATCACCAGTGGTATTTTCTTTCTTTTGTTATCCATTGTGCATGTGTATGTGTACCCGTTAACCTGTGTGACAGGCTGCAGCATACAGCAAATAGTAAAAGTTGTTATGAATGGAAAAGAATTCAGCTGCTACGTCCGATAAGCTTGTAACAATGAATGTGCCATTTGCAAATTAAGCAAGAGAAAAATCACACCACAGCAGTAGTTATACAAGACCGTAACAATACATGAATTCTACACAATCAAGGTCTACATATATTTCTATCATGTAACCTTGTTATTATCCTACTTACTTTCCTTTTCTGCTCTACCCTCGCTCTTTAATTTCCATATCTTTTCCCTTTTCTTTTCAGCCATCTCAATCATCCTTCCTCCGTCTCGCTGTCTTTTATTCTCTCGCTCTGTCACCATCAATCAACAACCATGGTAACAGCTGAATGTAACAAGCTTATCATTGTGTGGTTAGAGGGAAATTGATAGGCGCTGGAACAAAATGAGAGGGGGGAAATCAATATAGTAAAGGAAAGCTAGACAGAGTGTAGAAAGGAAAATGGTGATTTTTTTTTTCCCTTTTGAGTTGAGCAGAATTAAAAAAGCTGAGTGGCAAAGGTGTTACTCTTACAGCAGCTCTTTTTGTAGGTGAGGCTGCTGAAGAACCACTAGCTATAACATTAAGAATATATAAAGGATACAGGGGAATTTGAGTGATTTTTAACAAACTAAAGTGCAGTTTACAAAAATAACAAAGTCATGCTGAATTGAAAAGGCTGATATGAATGTTTCAGTGACAGCAGATCATGTGCACAAGGACGCCAAGGACAGACCCCAGCACGTCTTCATTTTTATGAACATAACTGTAGCGCCTCATGCACAAAAGGGTGGCATAAAGTGCATTATAAATTGGTTGGCCTTCAGTTGATACCTGGTCCTCAACACAACTTTAAAACCCAGTTTTCACAGAAACACCAACACCTGACCCTGAGATGTCTCATCTGCTTGTAATGTACTTTGTTGCACCTCATCTTCCACAAACTTGCCAAGCTATTTTGTTCAGCACTTCAGTGTCCTGACTTCTCTTTTAGAGCTGAAACTATTAGTCAAAGAAAAGATAATTAATTGTCAACAATTGTGTTAATAAATGAATTATTTGGCTGTTAAATGAAGCAGAAATAACAAATATTTGCTTTATTGCTGCTGGGTCTGGGGACATTTCTGCCCGAGTCATTAGTAATGGGGGTTGTACATTGAGAACAACAACTCCCATGATACAACATGACTTCACAACATCATCAAACAACATCCTTTGTCTTCTTTAGTCGTTGTGGCTAGCATTAGCCACTGCTGATGGCTACTGCAACCTAATCACTATTTTCACTGCTGTTTAGTCTGATTTTGACAGGAAAACATACACTCTCTGACATGTCCATTAGCAAAGCATCATCGCATTTCATAATAAAAACAGCAAACTTTAAGTGGGAGTTGTGTTGAGCCACAACCAAAATCAAAATGAGAGAAAGCAACTCCACCACCATGCCTCTTCAGATAGCATCTCTTTTTAAGAGCTTTAAGGCTTCTCATCTTGCAGAATGTCTTTGCTTGATGAGAGTAATTACCTATCTGACAGGGCCAATGATAGCAGGACAGGTAATAGCTGGTAATTAGCCAGCTGAGTGGCAGCTACCAAGCCTTAGTGCTTACGTCTCACCAATTACCTCTAATTACTCAGAGGGTGAAGTGATGGGTGCCTTTAAAAAAAGAAAGATTTATACCTGTTATGTCTTTCAAATGTGAATCTGTTGGCACTGTTCCTCCTCCTATCATGGCCCTCTCTCTGTCTCTCTCTTTTCCTGTTGTCGATGGTCCGTTCTTCTGCCGGTTCCTCTGATTCTCCAAGGCCTTTAGCTTTCGAGCATGTTTATGACCTTTGTAGTGGGCTTCCGCCTGGGTCTGACCATGACACACACGCAAATATGCACACATGAGCAGAATTTCAGTGCACAGTTCATGAACAGAATCTCTTGACATGATTAAATTAGTGAAGAACAGCATGAAATCAGTAAACTGTAATCTTTCCATCTGCTCCATCTCTTTGGCTTCACATGCTTCCATGGAGTTGGGGAGAAATTATGCGATTGAGCAATTGACTCGAAGGAAGAGTCACATCACCATTTTGATCATCATCATCATCGTCGTCGTCACGGTTGTGCACAAATGAGCATCAGTCGGACTCGTGGCATCTCATGAGCTTACTGGCTCATCTTTGCACTGATATGTTCTGACACAAAATGGCCCGTGTCTGTTATACTGCAACACAAAATGACCTCTGTGCCTTCCTCTGTGAGAGAAAAACACATTTGTGGCAGCGCGACAACAGATGCATGCTGATTTGTGATACCAAAATGGCTCTGGATGGCTGTAGATAAAGCGAGATGTGCTCTACCAGAGTAAGATCAGCTTCCAGCATGTAGAAGTGTATCAACAGTGCAACTTAAGTGAAATCCATTTATCTGGAAAACCAGACACACAATAAAAAGGTGTACATTTATGAGCATGACTTAGCTCTAGGAACAACAATAAACTATATTATTTTATTTTTCATTAGAACGAAACATATCTAAATGACATGCTATATAGCCTGCATGTTTAATATTTAAATTGGTAAAATACATCTGAGAGATGGTTGAAAGCCCAGGAAAAAGCTGGTGAGTGACACGTGAATAAATACTTCATTTAAAGGCCTCATATTTTGCTCATTTTCAGGTTCATACTTTCACTTCACTTCATTATTTTTGACAATTTACTAGAAAATGCTTACATGCTTTAATGTTAAAATAATGCATTACTTAATGATACTGTGCATTGCTGCAGCACCTCTTTTCACCCTCTATCTGAATGCTCTGTTTTAGTGCACGTCTCAAAGGCCCAGTCTGTCTCCGATTGGTCAGCTCTCACAGGCCTGAGCAGACACCAACCGCTGTGCTTTTGGATCAGCTCTGCAGCTGTTTGTTCAAACACACCTTACTGTGTGCCAAAAGCATATCCACATGGTGGCCATTTTCCTCTGACGTCACGCTCAGGATGATGTCTCTCTGCTGTGTTTCAGGTTGGAAGTCATATAAACGCACGGAATCTGACTATTTTTTATCAATAAACTGCATCCTTATTGATCAACGACATAGTGAAAAATCTGGATCTGGCTGAATGCTATGTTATATGTTGTCTCAGGGAACTTAATGCTTTATCCAATATGTTTTATCTTGTACCGTCCTGACTTGTTATCTTGAATACAGCAGTACAATAATTGAGCTTGCTACCTTGAGTGTAACGTCAGAGAAAAATTACCTGTGACCCTGTGAGTTTGGTTTATTGCTGAGGCCGTTGACTGTATTGTTTTGACATCACAACCTTACAGAAGTTCTGACAGCCTGTTTAAAAGGCACAGTTTCTAAAAATGGGCAATTCTCCATGGTAGTTATCGCAGTAGTTTAATTTTACACATATCCTTCATTTGTCATTTAATACTAAATACAAATATGAACTCTTTTACAGATGAAGAAATGCATTAGAGTTCATGAGACCTGATCCTGGCCCCCCTCAGCCTGTATCTCTTAGATGTTCATCTGATCCAGCACACAGCAGGGTTACAAAAGTCCAGGTGAAGCAGGGTTACAAAACAGGACCAGGATTGAGACACCCTGTATTCGGGTAAATAGACCTTTTTGACAGCAGAAATTTTGAATAGTGGTTGTAGGAGGAGCCCAGGTGTTGCTAATGATTTTAACAGTGGCTCAGTTCCATTCAAGTGTCCCAGAAGGCATGTCAGTGTGATAAATACCAGGACACTGAAAGTGAAGCTAAATTAAATTAAATAATTAATTTTATTTTACTGATTGGGCGAAAAAAGGCAACCTACTCTCTGAAGGTGTAAAGTTAAAATAGCTTTAACAACTTGAGAAAACTATCCATGACACCAAGAGTACAGAACAAGCAGGAGTCATAAAAGATAAGCGTGGTGATATGTTATATTTTTGTCATTAATGAAATAATCCCACAAACACCAAAACCAATGATTAATTGATCTCAATAATAATAAATATCTCTGTAGCTAAAGCTGAACATGTCTAATTCCTCCAATGCTGCTCAGATATTATTAAAAATAGATGAATGAGCCACACTGTTCCTTCTTTACAATGAACGTGGGCACTGTAATTAATTTCTTAATAATCCAGCATACACCGAAATGTGAAATTTTTCAGTGCTATTTGTGCTGTTTGTTTCAGTACAGTTAAACAGTTCCTGTAAAAACAAGCACTAGGGAGAAACCTATATTTTGGCGTTAACAGTAGCAAAAAGTGACAGTGAAAGCCAATGTGTATCTCAGAGAATATGGAGGCTAGTTTGATGACAGAGATACAGAACTTCTGTATGAACGGCAACGAGTCCTCAAATGGACCACTCATTGCCAAATATTTTCATGGGATTTTTCAACAATAAGGAAGTTATAAGACATAACCAGCGTTATCCTTTAAGAGCACACATTTTTTGCAACACTAGTGCCTTTCTGTATAAGAAAGACACAAATACGCTCCCTATAACAACAGCGAGTCTGGGGTCAAGTGTCTCGCTTCACACGAGGCTGTTAGATAATTTGTCATCGCTCAAATTATCCGTACCAGTTTCCAGGCACACACTGTACACGGCAAAGCCTCTGAGCTCAGTGTGCGGAGGTCGTCTTTTAGCGATTGTGTGCATTGTTAGAGTGGTGAAGGGTAATGAGTCCCCCCCCGATCAACACTTCGCATAAAGCTTGGGCTGCTACACAAACAGAAAGGGTACCACCGTGGGGTCAGAAATGCAGGGCTGAGCAAAGGGTGTACGAGCCCTTTGGCTACGTTGAATGTCAGTGCACACTAACCATTCAGCGTGATTTCCAACTGAGTCATAGGGATGAATCTGCTCCCGTCTGCATACTACTAGTGTAGTATGAGTTCACTATGTTCCACCATAGTAACTTACAGAGAGAATAACATGTAGAGTCAGTGTCCTAGGACGGCAGAACAAAGATCCTGATCCGGAGACCGTCATGACTGCTGGATTCAAGCAGCTTTATGCATTCTCACACCACTGATGCCCAAACTCCTCGTACACGGTGAGCAACAACTGTCCTCCACAGAAGGGCAGCACAATTAGAATATCACGTGTTATCTTTCAGGCTTGACTCTTTCATGCTTTTTCAGTGAGTTTAAACAGCCTTAAAGGAATAATTTCAAAATCTTCAAGTCTCTTCTTCTTTTATACTCTCCAGTTATCTGTATTGTAGATTACATTTCCACAGTCATCAGTCTTTGTCTTCATACTGAACAAACAGCTCAAGAGTTCTATTTTTAGGTCACTCTGTCAGTCGTTTCACAATAAGTTCCCCACCATTTTGCACATGCAGTTTTTGCCCTATAAGATCAACTGTGTGTGTTGTGTATTTGTGTTTAAGCGACTGGCTCAAAAATACTTAAGTTCCACCATAACTTTTTTAAAGAAAAGGGCTTTTTAGAATGTTTGCTTTTGTTACGGATTTGAGATAACATTCGATTATCATTTCTTATAGTTAGCATAAACATTATTATTGCTGTCCTCCATAGCCCTGTGTGAAAACAAGGTAAATGTTTTAAATAACAATCCAGCATGATGTGACAACTGTTACTTTTTAATGCCTTTTTGTATCAAACAAGATGTGGATTGAGGTGTGTTGAACTTTAAATGACAAGAATCTGTGTGTCCAATATAAAAAACAAATATATACAAATGACTGTGGAAATGAAACCTACTGCATACAAAACACAAGCGATGAGTATAAGATATCAAAAGACTTGGGATATTAAGAACTATTCCTTTAGTCAATTTTCTTTGTCAAGTGCAAATTCCAGCCGCTCACTGCGGCCCCCTGCTGGGGCCTGGTACCTGCCTGTAACCCGGCATCCAACTCCTGGGTCAACCAGCACTCTCAGCTCAGCTGCAGGTGACACAGAGGGGAGGAGGAGAGAGCCTGTTAGCTAGAAAACTCCTGACAATATCACTGTATGTCCAAAAGTACAGAGCTGAGAGAGAGAAAATGGTGTGGTGCGGTACAGAAGTTAGAGTGGTATAATGGACTGGCTCCAATGTCCTGCTTCCTTCAAGTTCCACAGTTCACACAAAGAAGAGTCATTGTCATTCCACCAGGTTCCTCCTCACAATATAAATGCAAATATGTATAAATGAACTCCATAGGAATGGGAGCCAAATGAATATGAATGGGGAGGTGTGATAAGGAGGAAAGAAGCTGGAATGGAACTAGCTGACTGGCTTCCTTTTAGTAACCTACTGGTTGATTAAAAAATGGAAGCTGTCTAAATATACTGATTGGACTGATAAGAGGAACAGCTTGTATGAAATGTGATGCAAATATTTGGACGCTTGACAAAAAATAATCAGTAGATGAGCTTTAGATGACAGTTCATGAGACAACAAGTGTTGTTTGAGTTATAAAGTACGAACATTTAGAAATGCAAACATCAAGAGGGTCAGAGGAGACTGACTGAGGAAATTGAGATAATGTTGATTTAAAGCTCCCGTCATAAAATGCAAACCAGGTGATGTGATTTGACTAATGAGTACATTCTGCAGGAAACAGATAAGAACTTAGTGGTCAAAGTTTTTTTTTTTTATCTCCCCGCAGCCTTCCTTTGAGCTGTTGTTCTATCAAGTTTACCTCGAGGAAAGAAACTGGGATTCTGGAGAAAAACACTGAATAATAATTGGACTTACAGTGGAGTTGAATCGCAGGTGACAGATGTTACAGGAAATGATGGGCTTCTTCTTGGGTGGAGCTACACCAAAGGTGTGGTTGATCACTGCCTTCTGCACTGGGTCCATCTACGACAAGAAACATGGCAAAACACACATGCACATTTACAAACGTGTTAGTCCTGTTTCATGTTTTCTCTCTGCGACCTTACAGTATAATGCTCAGAGAATGCAAACAGGCTATTTCAGTAAAGCAGTTACCCGACGATGACTCAAACCATGAGAAGAAATACTGTAAGACAGTTTGAGTTCAGTCTTTGGGATCATTGTCCTCATATGCTGTAATCTCTCAGACTAATAAAGCCAACAAAGCCAATGAAGGACTTATAAATAAAAAATTTAATTATTTCTGATATCCACCATCTCACAAAACACATGTGTCACAATGTACGCAGAACATTTTCAGCCATTAGAAAATGCTTGTGACTGCCTTTGGTGGAAAAATCCCTTCAACATTTTACCTAAGTTAATGTACAAATTGGCCTCAAAATATAATTAAAGGAGACCTATAGGTTTTTGTTTTTTTCCTTTCCTCCAGTGTTTTAAACAGGTTCTTGCGCGTGTAAAATAATGAGTGTTTAAAAGGTCAAAGTCTAACTGAAGCTCCTCTCTCCGACAGAAAACAACGCTCCTGAAAAGCCTCGTCATTAGTCCCGCCTTTAATTCTGTGACTTTGTGACATCACACTATGTCACAATGTCCCACATTTGCATTATTTATGCCTAGCGACTAGTTTGGTACATAAGAATTGATTTAGCTGCTCTGTTGTTGTTAGCAGTGCTGGCTCAGGCATGTGTGAGCTGACCAATCAGAGGGGACTGGGTATTATAGGGGGGGCCATAAAGAGACAGGAGCTAAAACAGATTGTTTCAGACAGAGTGGGGGATACAGAGCTACAGCATTGTACAATATGAGAAAACTGATGTTAATATAGAGCACTAAAGCATGTAAACATATTCTAGTTTCTATTCTAGAGTTTTCAGATGTATTTGAGTAAAAAGTACAATATTTTCTACAGAAATGAGGTGGAGCAGAAGTGTAAAGTAGCAGTAAATTGACGTACTGAGATAGTATACGACCTAAGTAAATGCACTTAGATATTTCCTACAAATTCAATCATTTACTTTTATTCAAGGCATGCTGAGTGGGGCTGAGTAATCAAAACTTTAATCAGTTAAACACTTATCGTCAATAAAGATCCATTTAACCCTAAACTGATTCATACTGAAGGTAAAACACTTCCGATAAATGTCAACTCACTGCACCTGGTGTTCATCCATAACAGTCTTTTGAATCAAATACAGTGCATTTCAATTTGTTGTCACGTTGTGTTTATATTGCACTCAAATAGACTTTAATTGTTTTTATCTTCTCATTGATGAGTAGTCCCTGAATGAGCACAGATGCACTCTACTACCACCAACCATCATCAGTCATTTACAAGTTGTCAATGCTTGTTTGTGTGATGAAGTGTTAATAATGATTGTAAGCTGTGAGTTTTGTTTTAGAATAAAATATGAACACATTATAATTCTGACTTCACACATTTTAAATAACCCCTCTTCTGTTCTGTTTTTGTACTCCCTACAGGGCAGCTGTGTTAGATACAGTCATATTTTTAGCATTAAGTGTCAGACAGGAATCTTCTCCCAGCCTCCCACATGCCGGATGACATTTTGCATGTTCCTCTGACTCATTAAGGGTTAAAGCTACTTGTAGACAGGTCTGCTGCTTCAGATCCAGACAAAACATGTCTGAGAAGCTTTATATTTGGGTTTATGTCTCAGCAATATTTTTTTTTACCACTGATTGGAGTCAAGTTATATTAAGATAATTATATTTTCCCTTACAGCATCGCCACAAGGTGCAAATTTCAAGTCACATAAAGTTCTTTATGTAAGACGTACTTTACAGTTTATTAATTCTTCTTCACAGAAAGTTTTCTTCATCATTTATGACAGTAAATGAAAAGATTGTGGACTGCTGGTTGAACAAAAAAAAGTATTTGAGGACATCACTTTGCACCCTGGGAAATAGTGATGAACATTCCTAACAATTCTTCATCATTATATAGACAAAAATATTAATCTATTAATCATTACAATAACTGAGTTGGAGCCATAGTTCAGGTTGACAGCAGCTTGTGTTGCAGATAGCACAAGCAATTATTTTCAAATTTTGTAATTCAAAGTGCTTGCAATGCAACATTTTAGCTTTTCTTTGTCTTTCTAAAATATATGCAATCCTGCTGCCAAGTTGATGATAACTTGGACACTATCCAAGTAGTGGATGATATCTGTTCCTATAACAGATCAAGGATTTAAAGGATTGTGAGGGCCAAATGATAATAAATACATGAGGAACAAATATGTAGCTGCATCAGCTTTTAGGGCAACTCCAGGTAAATGCTGATTGTTATCACTTTTTATAATCTGAGCTTTAGTTTGGTCGCAGTTTCCTTTTTGACTAGACTTCTTCTAACATGCTATTTGAGGCCGTCTGGGCTTTGATTTGTGTTTGGCAAGTTTTGAACACAGAGCATACTCACACAGACTAATGTTAGCCTAGTTATCTAGTCAACCTTGACAAGCTACGGGCCTTGAATCAACCCCATCAACCAAATAAGTGAACTTACTGTAATAACAGGCCAGAATGATGGTCTGTTCTAATTAAGCCTTAATTGGACTCAAAATTTGTTCAAAGCCATCACAAATCTCATGTGATGTTAGAAATGATGTATGACCCCAAGTGGACCTGACAGCAGCAACTGACACACTCACTCAAGTCCAACTTAACTTGAATTTTTATTTTAGAATTGAATACAGGATCTCAGATCTTAATTGATTTAAAAAAAAAATATCTTAGACATATGTTTATATATTCTCATTAGAGATTCCACCAACAAAGAAGTAACAGGAAACAAGGGGAGAAAAACATTTACTGTGACAACCTGCTGTTTGTTTGGTATCCTTGGGATCTGGACAACATATCAAAAAGAATATCTGTGAGTATGAGATGTACTGAAGAGTTTAAACCAGTTTTTAAAGTCTGATGTTGCCAAAACACTTGACAATCTTTCCTCGTTTTAGGAGAAGAGATTTTATTGCTGCGTGTGGGGCTGCAAAATAGAAATATGACATCATACCGTGTTGAAATTGGGGAAGAGGCTGAGCGGCGAGGAGCTGTTGACCCTGAGCGGCAGGAAGTGCTCCAGTTGGGCATGAGTCTGTGGCTGGAGGGGTCGACCCGGCAGAGGCAGGGAGCCCAGGAGTGGGTGGACCTGGCTCTGGGAGAGGGCACCTACAGCAGGGATGATCACATTTGAGTAAACACATCATTGCTACAACTGTTTCCTTTAAGTCCTGTGAGGATTTACATCTTTGACACATTTGTAGATTTGGAGAGAGATCCTCTTTCAGCTGAGGCCACCAAAGCTGCACATCCTTATACACACACAGGAATGAAGACAGAGCCTGACATCAAGACCCATTCCCGCAGTTAATGATTCACTCTGTAAAGCCTTAATGACTTCAGTAATAGCAGTGGATAAATGATGAGAGGCTTTGTTCGGCCTTTTCCTGCTTTACAAGTCCATAGTTTATCTTGACGAATGACTCTGGCCTTTCAACACAGTGTGGTAATGTCCCTCAAATCCTGCAAATGGTCAGTCAACATAAAGACGAATGAATTGTAGGGAGTATTCAAGGCATCATGTGACCGATAGTACAAACATATATATTTGTTAGCATTTCACTGCTCACCAATTTTCTGTCTTCTTGCATATTTCACCTCCAGTGTTTGTGCAATTGCAATTTCACCATCATGCTTTGCTCCGAAATCTCCTTCCACATGATCTCTCATCTAATCAAGCTTAATTTTGGTTGACCCGAATGCTTTCAGACTGCTCATGCTTTAAAGAGCATCGCAGCACTGACCTTTGTCTAGACCCAAAGTAAACATTAGTGCGCTCACATTAAAATGCACAGTTCTCTTACATAAGCATGGTGGTTACAGGATGTTTGTAATGCCGATATGCTGAAAAGGTCCTGATGTTTGCTACGTTGAAAGGTCACATGTAAATGACAGAATACAAGTTAAATGTATAATTTAATCAATTTAATTAATGTTCAAATCAAATGTACAACAAGTGATGATTGACTTTCACAACGGCAGTTCCTTTAGACAGCCATTACATATCTAACAACAGGAACGGTAATTTTAAATTAATATCAAAGGCATTGTTGAGGATTTACATACAGTGTGTATATATGCATCTTTATTTTCTCATTGTGACGGTAAAGAAATGTCAGGAAACAAAAGCTCCAAGGGATGCTGCATCTTAAGCACTTGAACCCTAAAAGTCCATACATTTCCTTTAATTTTCATAAAACGAGACCTTGTTTTGACAGCTAGTTATGGTCTGCATGTAATCATAGCCATCCAATTGCATCTACATTCCTTCATTATAGCTCTCTAAAGTAGTTTTCATTGCCATTCTCTTGGCTAAATTTACTCAAATTTCTACTTTCCCACAACTTGTCTTCTAGTCAGTTGTGGTACGCCAACTTATTCTCACTATCGTTTGACTACTTCTTAGTAAGTATATGGACACATTTTTGTTTTGAGGTTTTGAGGTCTTGAGGTCAATAGAAAGAAAAAAATGTGCGATGGAAAACCAGACACATTACAAGTAGCCTATTCTTTTTCTTTCTTATACAATGCAATATGTTTTTCCTCCGTTTGAAAGACTTGGCTGGCCTTGATATGGATTTAAATTTGCGGTTATTGAGGGTGGAAGGGAGGTTTGGCCTTAGCGGGACGGAAAATGTCAAAAGGGGTTTGATGAGATGGCTGAAAGGAGCGTTGGCTTGTAGGAGGAATCTTCTGCGCAGTAAAACTCAATGAAATTGACTGACAGAGCCAGAAGTATTAACATACCAGATGACGGCTGGAGGATGAAGAGAGATGACTCACTAACTTTGGATTTAGGGAAGACACTTAAGGAACCAACAATGTGCGTGTAAATCTTCTGGGTTACGATAATGTCTGAAATGAAGAGGTTATTTATTATAGAATCAAAGCAAAGATTATCTCAAAGTGTATTGCTCATGAGCACCTGGGCATTTTCTCTAAATACTGCAGAGAGTGAATAGACTCACTGTTAAATCTGGAGTCTAACGAGGATATTTTAATGGAACTGTAAATCACAGCAACAGGAGAGCAATTTTCCTTCACCTCTGGATTTCAGCTTTTATCTTTGGGGATGATGCAGCTTGGAGAGTCTTTAAGCATTAGCATGTTTTCACTCATCTAAACCCATATTCAAAATGCTTCTTAAAGCCTGAGCAGAGGCAGAGTGGAGGATAGGGAAAAAAAAAAAAACTTGCCTTGCAGATTCAAAACATGCTAAAAAATGTCTTGTGAACAGCACTGCAGAGGGAATACTTCTTACTGTACAGGCACATGATTTAAGGAGTCACATAAAAAAGAAGTCAAAGAGATTAAAGAGGTGGAGTCGTTCCGCACAGGTGACCTGGTGTTTACTTTAAGCAACAACTAACAGAGCAGCAGTAGCATTTGATGTAACACATCACAGCGTGCCATGTGATCTTGTTTTATCAGTGCCTGCAGCAACAAAATGCCTCGGGGTACTATTTTCTGGCAGTGAAACTGACAAGGCCTGCCAGCATTTGTTTTAAATCTGTTTCAAAGTAACCAAAACAGGCTCCTTATATGGAAGTGAATTATGAAAATACAGTTGGGAATATTAAACAAGTTTACAGCCTTGCTAGCTGCTCTGTGAATCTGTCCTTTGAGCTAAAAGCATGCTAATATGCTCAAAATGACAATGCTAACAAGCTTAGTATAATGTTTACCATGTTCACTTATTACCTAGTAAGTAGTGTTGAGCAAGTTCTTGTCTACAGAGTTTCATGTAAAATACGTCAAAAAGAGTACTGCAGGAATCCATGTCTTTATTTGACGACTTGAGAATTAAATTTAAAAGGGCGAGGGCAGAATTTTCACAAGGTATTCGATCGCAGATAGTTTCATTCTCAAGTATAAAATGCTACAATGGGTTGCCAGATATATTTTAAGGGGAGATGTTAAAATGAAACTCTTGCCAGAAAGCAACCAAGGCTTTATTTGTGATTGAATATGAGTCAAACCTTCGTGTAAAAGCATAATTGTGACGAAAGAGGCACTTCTAAGATTTAATGTAGTTTCGTTTTCGTAGTATCACCAGGGTCTCTACACATGAACATGAGCATTGAGAATATTGTTTGTGTACACAGAGTTTACTAAAAAGAAGGATTTTGGACAACTCGCGCTAGAAGTAGCATCTCTGGCACGCCACTGTCATGGCAGACGGTATTCCCTCTGCTTTTAATGTTCTTAAAAGTGCCTCTTTCATCGCAATTATGCTTTTACACGAAGGTCTGACTCATATTCAATCACAAATAAAGCCTCAGTTGCTTTCTGGCGAGAGTTCACTTTAATATACCTGGGCTGCCCACACAAGTGAAATATATTTGTGGCAAACACTGCTAACTTTAGATCAATTATCAGTAAAGTGTGCATCATATAGTGATTTTGCCTGGTAATATGCTTAGTAGTTGTGATGTTCAAGTCATGCAACCGCAATTTAGTGCATATAAAACCTCATGTTAGCATTTCACTTAACACTTCAACAATCATAAAACTTGTGTTTATTTTCTGCGACCAACCAAAATCCAGCTGAAAACAATGCCATAAGCTTTTTGTCGGGGGAACTAGGGTGATGCTAACTTCTGAGTTAGCCCACGAAAATACTTTATCCATTGGGCTCTCTATACCTGAAGGCTACTCATGATGAAGGAAAATCCTAAATGGGTAACTGACTGAACTTTATGGATTCAAGTTTGAACTAAATATGTATTAAATGAATAGTTTTCTAATGAACCATAAATGTAGCAACAAAAAAAACTAAAACATTATTATAAGACAACATAACATTAAAATAAGGATTAAATGAGAAGAGAAACAATAAAGCAGAAGACATTTACTGTCAAAATCCAGAAGTTTGAAAGCCACGCTGACTGTGCTGCCATCTCTAGAGCCACGCTGCTGACCTAAAGTCGTCGATCCATCAAATTGAAATTTTACGAACTGGGAATCAAACCACAAAAAACAAAAAGAAAAAAGATAACCAACTAGAAGCCTTCATCCCCCTCAGCTCATCGATAGACTGACCAACCAAACCACTCTGGCACACCAGTGAGGGATTAACCTCAAATCACAGAGACACACAACTGAACAAACTAATGCCACCTGCCTGGAACGTCAAATAGCAAACACAAAGAAAAAGTGAATTTCCATCTGATTCACTGTGGATCAACACTGGCTGTTGCATCTCTTCAATACAAAGAAGAGACAGATGTACACAGAGGGGACCAACCAGCCACCAAAAGAGAAAAGACAACAGAGTAAAAACAAGACAGCCTATTAGGATAACATCACTGGAAAACTGGGGGACAGCCAGTGCTTAAAGTAGCTCATCATGAACCTAAAGTTGTTCCATCCTAATCTTCATTAAATATACATTACATTACTTCTTGTCTCGTTTTAACACTGTTTGTTCTATGTATTAAGTGATTTGCAGGCACTCCAGCATACCATGCGCAATTTGAATTAGAATTTAAAATGAGAGGAGGGATTAAAGTTGAATATGACTGTTTACTTCATCCTGCATGTGTAATGTGCACCACAAGATCTCCCTGGAAAACACACATACACAAAAACATGCAGACGAGACGTGTGTTTACTAATCTGATTTATTTTTGATAAATTCCAATTTCATTTAAACGCTCCACCAGGACTGTTCATCAACGGCCGTTGCCAATAAAGTGTATTGAATTACGTTACACTGAATCGAGAGCGAGTGACAGAGTAGCGAGAAATAAGAGAAAGTGAAAGAGAGACAACCAAAGGCGGAGGAGAGACTGTGTGTTTTCTCACTCTCCGCTAGGCCGATGTGCTTAATCTGCCTGTCAGTATGACTTTTGGGGACATTGATTCCCTCTCCTACACAAATCTGAAATTGATCTCATTAATCTCCCATGCATATATTCAGAAAACACAGCAGGGCGAGACGTTTAATTAACAGCATTTTGCGCTGAACAAACTAGAAACCGCCGTCATCTGTGAGAGCTCGTAACAGATCAGACGACGAGAGGAAGGCACTCGTGTCGGGACTCTTCCTTTCAAGTCACCTATCTCATTTGCGTCCAGAAGTGTCACAAAAGCTTAAAGATGGACTAAAGCCGCGGTTATACTAGTTTCATCAGATTGCGCTGGGAACGTGTTAACCAGCAGGCCTTGATTAGTTTTTATAAATAGTCATTCATCGCTTTAGAGCTTCATGAACTCCAATTCATGAACTCAATTACAGTACATAGAACTTAAAAATAAAAAGTCTGAGATGGATTTGGTTATTCATTAATGATATAAAGTAACCTCACACACAAGAGGGGGAACAGCAAAACTACCACACAGTTAACCATTAGCTAAACCACCACGCAAATAACAGGTTTGGTTTTGCAATATCCAACTACTGGATTATCTAAAACAGAATATATATATATACTCACACTCCGAGCTAGGTAAATGAAGAAATTACATTGTTGGGTTTTTGTGCTAGAGACAGAGAACAGAGCAACTAGAGTAGTTGAGTGTTGTGGATTTGTAGCTGCACAAGGAAACCGCCAGTGTTGTTTCGTTGGTTTGTCAGCAAGATTACGCAAAAAACGCTGCACAGGTTTCCACTGAATTTGGATAGAGGATGGGCTTATTTTTCAAACACTATATTTTAAATTTTAACACCAACAGTAAATGTTTTTTGGGATGAGGACTAAGTGTTGTGTTTGCCAAACATAACAGTATTTCAGATAATGTTGACAGGGGTGTAACCCTCCAATACAGAGCACAACAGAACAGTTAATGTTACCCTTTGATAGCATCCAGGAAATGAAATGATATACAGCTAGTCATGAACAATGCCTGTTAATTTGTAACCCCACAAACAAATGTATAGTTACTTAAAGATATGTGCCTCGAAGTAATGCACAATTTCACTGGCTAGTTAGCCAGACATGCTAACATATGCAGGTTAGAGCAGTAAAACACTGTTATAGTCATCATACGTCTGCTCTTTGCAGGAGGTTAGCAAACAGTAAACTGAGTGAACAGCTGTGCTTACGTCAATTTTGATTTTCCTCTTCACTCGTGCTGCTATAAAAGTTATTTCACCTTTTCAAAAATGGGACAGTTCCTGCTCACTAATCTGTATTCACTTCCCTTTTCTAAGCAGGAAGATAGCTTCTTCCCGGAGGCTGGAAGTGTAGGTCACAGCAGCCAACCTTGCCTTATTGAGAAGGGATAAAAGATTATGAGCTGCAGAAATTATAGCACCTTGAAAAAACTGGGGGAAAAGCTTAATCTCTATTATTTCCAGGATTAGTCTCTGGGTGACTCAACATCACAGCAATCACAGAGGGAAGGAAATGGCATCTTTTCATGAAGGGTGGAAAAAAGAGGGGGGATGAGAGGCTTTCATCGCGGCGAATCTGAGCGAAAGCATCAGAGGAAAGGCTGCCTCGGCTCCTTTCATGGTGAATGCATTTGCCGGGATCATCTGTCGGAGCCAGATTCTCCGTCTTCAGTTTGAACCAACATGGCGCTGTGGAGGCACGCTCTCCTTTCTGACACCCACTAACATCCCCTGATGAGCCTCTCTGTTTGGTGTTAATGCTTTGTGACATTAACAATTGAATAATTTTTCTTCATCTCACTGAATTTTAACGTGAAAGGCCTTTAACATATTTTGCTACTATTACCACCAAAGTATGTTTAATGAATTATGCATCTCTGGAGAGCGACAAGAGCAAATTCAGTCAGAGTGACGGAGACCAGAGCAATTGTGGTGCAAGTATAATCTATAGCAGGACACAATGCAGACGGAAAACTGAAGGAAAATGCAGCTTATTCTGCTCCTGAGGGACTTGCTCTGGCCCGACTCGTCCTCTCAGGTTTAGGAACGAATTAGGCTCAAACTTCGTTTTATTCCCCTGAACCAGATTTCAGTCAAGATTCATCTTACTTGTTTTCTTTTCTATACAAATGAAGCAAATGTATGCAACCACGTGGTGTTAAGCCTATTGTTGCTTACCGTGCATCACCAAAACAATGACTTTTTATGAGCTTAGAACAACAAGCCCTGGTTCCAGCTTTGTGATTTTTTTTGATAAATAAATTGATCTTCAAGTGTTTTTAACTTAACTTAAAGCAACATTCAAACACAAAAATATGGACTCTACTGTCAACAGATGGCTGAAATATAACTTTAGAAACCACAAATCTGCTAATGTGAATACATAATATCTGGTGTTGACACGAGGGCATCCACACATCATGAATCTAAATCTGGGCCCATGGTGTCACATTAACCATCTGTGTTCGCACAGAGTAAAGCTTCTAAGTACAAGACATTTTAAAACTCACCCTGGTTAATATCTATGTTCATAAAACACTATTTAGAACATGATGAGTATTCTGGGCACTTTGAATATTTAGTTTCTACTGCTGTAGTGTCGTTACAATCACGGCATCAGACATCATTTTAAATCGACAGAACTCTTTAATATACATCTATGTCTGTTTTTCTATTAATATTCACCTCTACTGCACAGTGTGTTCTATAGGTGCATATCAGAAAACCCCACTCACTCTATCTTTAATGAGCAATAATCTTTCTATTTGCAGAAACGGTCGCAACAAACAGTGTAATGGAACAGGCAGGATTAAGCAGCGGGGAATGTGGAGCTGAAATACTAAAATGTGGCTGCCTCTTCTGACAGTGACTTGCTGTTAAGCCTGCAAAACACATCGTCAAATAATGAAAATTGAATGGTATGTTTTCCACTTCATAATAGCATGAGGCACACAGCTTTCTGAGTCATAAAACAGAAGTGGTTAGTGCACTGCGCTTTTGCAGTAATGATGATGCCATTCATTGCTTACACAACAGGCAGAGAACGAGGCATTTATGATGAGCTCTGGAGGATGAATTAGCATCCATTAAAACTGCCATTGACAGCTCCGGTTAGCTCCCTCCACTGGAAACAAAACTGTGGAGAGTGAAGGCCTAATTTCCATGATGGCTTAAAACGCTGCCCCCGTCTTGCACTGTGTGGTCTTTAAATAAATCATCTTTATTGTGACAAAGTACATTTAGGCCACGAGTGGTGGCCAACAGGCAAATTCTCCCGCTGGCTGTCAGTGTCTATTTAAACTCACACAGCCGCAGCTGGCAGAGCCGGCGGCTTCATGAGAATTTCTACCTGCGGGGAAGCATCCAGCCCAGATCACGCTCCCCGTGGTAATCTGTCCTACTTTCAACTGGAGCGCTATGGGCCCATTTTCACCCCGGAGTCCGTACACTTCTATTGAATTTGTTCAAGGTGAAACGCAGGATGAGTGTCCTCTGGTCAAAGAAAAATCGCCGGTTACCGTGATCACCGTGGACACGAGCTGCAGCTCCATGTCCACACAGGAGAATTAAAGAACAATTTTCAGAGCAGATCAGCATTGAATGTTACACACATCCCCTTACTGGAACTTTTTATTTACATTATTACAGAGATTCCACAATGGTTAAAAATTAGTCTGTTATAAAAACTGGCACCAAATTCTGTTTATTAACTGCCCTGTCTGGTACATTAAGAACGTAATGGTCTGATGCATCATTTGAGTTTTTCCATTTCTGTACTTTGCTTACATCGAAGACTTTGTCCTGTAAAAACAGGTAAACACGAAAAACCTAAATCAATACACGGGATGTGCTTGGCCGTTAACATTTTGTGTTCTGATATGTTTTGCATCATGGCCATAAAAGATAAACAAACGCTAAGAGATAACACCGATCTGTGGGGAAATGAGCATGTATCCATTATCAGTGCGGCACAGATAGAGCAGCGTTTGTCGGGTTTTGTTTCTTTTACCGACCCGCTGCCCTTCCATAGAGCTCTGCACGTCTGTATCAAGCACTCTTAAAATTAACTGCCACCATCTGCTTGAATTGAGATAAGCCTGAGTCCAATCAGACTCGCTGAAAGGCAGTCAGCAGATGTGCGGCACATACTTATTGATATCTAAAGTCTGCCGCAGCTTTATCCGCCCCATGAACTTAGTAATTAGCAGCTTTCTGTCTCGATGCTCCTCTCCGGCTGTGTGCCTGGTGGAGGGAGTTTGAAGGATCTTCCATTAGCGGCTTCGGAGATGAGAGTCACAGGATCTCTGCTCACCGGTGCATCTCTAAAGATGTCTATCAGGGATGCATTAAAGGAGATGAACAGCCATCAGCACATTTATTGGAGAGGGCAGGAAGAGTATGTTCAGGGTTCAAGAGTGTCAAACCTGACATTCTGGAGATGCTGCCGTCTGTCAGATGACCGGTCACTAAACCCCTCCCCCTGGAACGGCGATGGTCCAATCAAAGCTCAGGCACAGCAGGCCTATTCAGCACATAAAGAGTCTGGAGAATCTTGTATGTTTTTACAGCCTTTCTTAAAACAAACCTAAAGAACAAAAGTGTAGGGAATCGATTGAAAAAATGTCTTTATCTGTTCTTTCATGAGCTTCAATCACGAGCATGTCAGGCTAACTAGGAGGCCTTTGCATCAGCCAAGACAAAGCATGAAATGTTTTAAGCGATCCCTAGAAAATGATCCAGTTATCTCTAGAGAACAACATTTGTTATTTCATTAAAATGACAAAGAAATCATGATTGAGAAAATAAAATGTAACACAACGGGAAAACAGGGGAAATAATATGTTTGATCAATGACCATAAAGGGCTTCCGTAGATATGATATTGCCGGTGAACATCCAACATTACTGGTTTTGCTGCTTCGTACTTAAAGATGAATGATCGGGTACTTCTTTCACATCATCAGCAACATACTTTACTGGCATTTAGTGATCTTTGAAACATTTCCTTTATGACACAAAGACATGTGACACCTGCGTTAACTCCACAAAATCCAAGCGGGAAAGACGCTGATCCTCTAAATAAATCATGTTGCATATTGTTTAAAAACACCTACCTTAAGTACAAGGGGGAGGTCTGTGTGAGCTGACCTAATCATGCACACACCCTGACAGTGTATTGCATGAATCATAACAGAAAGCACTTGAACATTTTGGGCAATGTCATGTCTCCTGGCAGCCGCATATTTCAGCAGGTTTGCATTTCCTGCTTGATTTTCGAGGCACGTCGTCGGATTTGGAAGGAACTATATTTTCATTCAAGTCAGCATTTCAGCAACTACCAAAACGTGAATGCATTTTGCTGACAGAATGTGTAGTTTGAGTGTGTGTGCATTCATGTGAGTATCTTGAATTAAAGCATGTGCAGGATTGGAACCGTTTAAGAGTTTTCTGTAACAATTGCCCTCAATCGTTTGTCATCACTGCAAAGAGAGATTAATTCTCTAGAAAACAGAAAAATGTCCTCAGTCAGCAGGCGATCACGCGTAGCACCCAGCAGGAGGCAGAAATACGGCAAAGCCAGCCTCATGAATGTCCAAAGTTAGGAATAGTCCACTTTTCCTCAAAGTTTATGTAGACAGCGGGGTTCAGACAGAAGCAGAGCCACCGGCTAACAGCTCCTGTTTGAAGGACATGGAAGGAGTATCAGTGCCAGTGTCCTCCAGAGTCCGTTCCCCAAAGGTGATGACACAGAAATAAACTGCTTCATCAGAACAAATTGTCATTTTGCCAGAGTGCTGGATCCCATTTAGACTGTGTGTTTAGTTGTGTTGTTGAACAGGATATCATTTCTTCATATCACAGAATGTCTCAGGGGGACTCTGACAGGAACGTGCAAATGAAAACCAAACAGAGATGTGAGACAGTAGCACTCTGTAGTTGTCTAAAAAAAATGTACGGATTCGCTTCTCCCTCTATTCTGGTGGTTTAATGTGCTCAGTAAATCTGATGATAACCAAACTGTGATTATGTAGAAACTCAGGCCGGGTGGTGGCACTACATCAGTCCTCTACAAGTATCCATGAGCAAATTTAATGAAAATGTGGCGTTAGAAGCCTAATTATGATGCAAAGTCTGAAAATTTGATCAAATCGTGGTGCTAAACACAACCTGTCCATACCAAATTTCATGACAATCCCTCTGGTAAGTATTTTCATCGAAGCAAAATCCTGAAATGATTAGGGGTGCAATGATAAATTGATCACTTAGCAGTTGGCTAGCCTTTTCCTCTCGCCATAGCCCTACTGATCTGATACAATATCGTATCCTGATGAAGCTGGTAATTCACTCCCCTAGAAATGATTGAGTTCAGCAGCCTAATTTTCCCAGATATAAACCAGTAGATAGAAAAGAGAAAATCTCAAACTCACACATCCTCTGGGCCGACATTAGGGACTAACAATTCCCCAGTATGTACTATTACAAGGGTTTTAGCTGTGGAAGTTTAAATTGGAGAGAGAAAACATAACAAAAATATCCCACAACTAGAAACTTAATATAAAAAGGTATGTGCTCCATTATATTAGATATGTTATGATCACAGGATGGGACATGGAAAGACAAACAGCCAACTCAATGTGCCAATCAAACGCAGAGAATCTTTATAAAAACATATACAACACAGAAACTAAGCAAATAAATCGCAAAATTAGAAACTGGGATCATCTGCGTTTACAGTCAGGCAGCGTTCTTGAGTTCTCTCGTTGTTAGTGGAGTCAGGAGTGGAAAGGTAGCATTATACAGTCCGTCTGCTGTTGACACGAAAGAGTCGCTCAGACACCCCATCTTGCACATTGAGAGGACGGGGGATGTTTGTTTAAACTTCAGTTTATCCTCCCTTCTGTTTCTAACTTCATGCTGCGCAGGTTTTGTTCATTTGTCCCAACATGACTCTGATTCTCCAGCAAACCACCACGAAGATGAGGGCACAGGGCTACAACTGTTAGAGTTTGTTAAGCAGTCTGTTGAATGTACTGAAGCTCTTACGTTGTGTTCAGCCAGAATTCAAAATAAACTTTAGAGGCGGCTTGAGTGCACAAGAAGTCAATGAAGTCAGGGCAAGTGGATGCAAAAATCAGATGTGGTGGTGTGACCTAAAAAAAGTTCCAATTAGAGTTATTTTCAAATGATACACATAACACACAACATCAAGATGCAACTGGGCTTCCTCTTTTTCATAAAATCTACATAATGTTTATTGTTTAACAAGTTAAGTTATTTGTAGGAACAGTAACAGTACACAGTACGTGTGCTTGTAAAATGTTTGAGACAATATTCTCGTAAGGGAGACACTAAAGGCTAATTTTCAATCTTATCTTTGATTGTTGACAATAAAGTTTTCAGGGTATTAAAATATTGAATTAATATTTTCAAAAGAAACACACAGAAAACGTACAAACACTGGCTGAAATAAGAGTCTGGAGGGAAATAAAAGAAAGAACCAGAATTTCTGGTGACTTGTGAGTTCAGTCAGATGCTGAGCTGAATGCCGTGAAGGTCGGTGAGTCCAACAGCAACTAGCTAACAGCTGAATTCGCACAAATGATGCTCTGCTTTCTGTCTGAACACACTTTAATTATTTGTTCATATAGCCAAAAAATAGTAGCTGGATTGTCAAGGAGCTAGTTTAGAGATGTTTTAGTTTTTTACTGTACATCATGTTGATTTTCTTTTCAATTGCTGCTAGAAACCCATTTGGCTTCACTTATTATTAATCCCACATCACAGAGAAAACTGTTTAATCAACAACCTTCCATTAGAGTCACGGCAAATTGAGCCACTAACCATGAAACTGCATTTTGAGCATGAACATTTCATATTCAAGAACAATGGGCCTCATTCACCAATATCTTCTTAAGAATCTTCTTAGATTCTTTCTTAAGTTGTTCTTAAGAGGTTCCTTAAGAAAACCCTACGTCAGATTCACCAACTCGTTCGTAAGCCTCAGAATTGTTTGCAGCTGTGTTCTTACATTGATGAAAGCCGCAGGAGCAATATATATGCCATTGTTTTGCGGGCCTTGGATGGAGAAATGCCACGTATAAATAGGGTGGGGGGGTTACTAATTGATGGCATGTTTCCAATTTACTTGATTTGTCTTAAATCATTGGCACATTTAATTTATTTTAGAATTTAAATTCTTTGTAAATTACCAAAAATATGAAATTAATGAATAAATATGACAGAATTATTACTGTAATATTGCATTTTATTGAACTACACAAGAGAAGAAAACACAACCATGCCAACATTTCGGCACAGAAATATGCATTAGAGTACTCCTGAGTGTTCGTAGGATTTGTTCTTGCCTTAGAAAAAATCCTAGATAAGAAAAAAATCATGAATGCCACAATCTTCGTAAAATCTTCGTAAGTGGGACTTAAGAACAAATTTGTTCGTAAGAACGGTTCATGAATGAGGCCCAATGTTTCAATGACTAGTTGATCCAGTTGAAGGCAGTAAAAAAAGGTCCCTTAGATAATTTATAGGGTTTACAATCATGTCTCCTCTCCCTTGTCTTCAAATTTGTGCATCCCCAGGTATTTGTAATGCTGCACTATTTCTTTTTACACCTCTTTACACTAAATAGTGACATGTTGGTGTTTTTTTTGGAGGAGCAGGTCCCAGAGTCAAATTTAAATGAAAAACAATTTGCCCGGTCCTGATTCTTCCCCAGTATTTGCCTGACTGTCAACAGAGAAACATTTCTACGCGTCTACTCTGCATTCCCATCATACAGTCTGCCTGTAATGTGTTTTCAAATCTCTCACAGCCCTTAAATTTCCCCCCTTATCTAGCAGGGATTTAAATGTGCATTTTAATTCACGGGTTATTACTTGGAGAAATTAAGAATCTACTTGGAACAGTGACACAGCAGGAGATGCAATCCGTAACACATTGAACGAAACCCTTAGGTGTCCTCACTATGTTGCCAACAGACCCCTGAGATTACCCTCTCACAGCCCCAGCGACACTGTCCTGATGATGAACTGTACAAGATCTCTGGTTACCAGATATCTTGAGGCTGAATGAGCTCCTGGCACATCCAGAATGTAATAGAAATCCATGGCATGTGTCTAAACCATTAAAATAACTTAATGTAGTTGGTCTTGGCATGCAGCTCCATTCCCAGGACACATTTGAAAAAAAAAAAAAAATGCCCTCGTTCTGATGCAGGATGTGAGTCACTGTGAGCTTGATCAACTAGAAGTCTGAATTTTAAGAGAAAATCACTGCATAAACCTTCATCTTCTTACAGTTCTTGACATTTTTTAATCTCAATTATGCCACTAAAAAATGCTTCATACAAGTGTGAGATGTTCACAAAATCATGCAAATCAAAGCAAATATTTTCGAACGATCAACTCATTTCATGAGGATAAATATGATGCTACTATTTTAATTATATTTATGAATTATAAATGTTAAAGCTAGGGTTGGTAAGCATTTTAGAAGCATTTTAGTTACACTTAAAAACCTTAAACATCACACATCAGAACATAAAAAAACAGGGTTTCTGTGTTTAATAGGCCCATCAATCATCGGTAAGGTATACTGCTAGAGCTATTAGCTAGCATGTGTAATGAGTAATAGCAGCCATATTTGTTATTTACATTCAGCATGATAATGTTAAGTGTTTGTTACATGTGAGTGAGACATGAGGCAGCTGGATATTGTTAGCAATGACCATGTAATGTTAGCACAAAGCACACAACCACAGCTTTAGCAGTAGTTGCTGGGCTGGTTAGCCTTTGCGGACTAAAGTATGTTTAAGGCGGCTATGTAGCCTGTGTTTATGTGATTGTCACATTTAACAACGACATTCATTTCTGTATTTGTGGACTAGAAAAAGCTAAGAGAGAGGATTTGATACTTCTAAGTATCCAATCCTGCATGTAGCATGTTTTCTACAATCTTACCTTCCCTAGCTTTAAGAGACAGCTCAAGCCACCAAGGTTGACCTTGGTGTCGTCATGGTCTTCATCATTATTACCCACGAGGGAGGTGAAGTGTGTGTCTACTTGTAAAATCACATTGGAGGGACAGTAATGTCTTTCCACAGGGCGATTATTCTCCTCCCATATGGTAGCAAAACTCCCACAACAGCTAACAAAAAAAATGTGAGTGCTGGGGTTCAGCACACAGTATATGCTTTGGATAGGGCAAAGCATACAGAGAATGTAAGTCAATACAATGTCCTCACAGTGATAGAGACAAGTGTGTGTGTGTGTGTGTGTGTCTGTGTGCCCTGAACTCCTGCAGTCATTACCAGTCAGGCTAATCAAACTCACACTGTCAAACACTCTACAATGACTGATTGGGGCTGTCAGTCCCTGTTAGCGGTGTAGGGGTAAAGGAGGGCATGTTTTGATGCAAGCCTCTACAGCGCCAGCCAAATTTAGAGAAGATGCCACATTTATTCATTCAGATTGTATGCATACTGTATTGAAATGGGTTCTTGAAAAAAGCTTAAATGAGCATGATGTGTTCGAATTCAAATTCAGCGTTTGGACGCAAGAAACATGTTTTCGTACCCTGAAAAAGATGCTGTGAACGAGACATTGCTTCCCCAGAATGTAGTTTCACAAAAGCAAATGCGTTTAGGTTGGGTGGTTGATGGCCATATTTCATGTTTTAAATGGATACGTCATTTAGCGTCATGATGCATTCCATGAATAAAATCTAAATCACTTCAGTTTTCAAGGTAAGAGAGAACAACAGGTTACAATGAACCCATCTGATGTTGTAAGAGGTGTGTGGTGTTCATTTTGTGACAGCCTAGAGTCATTTGCATGTAATTTTATCAAATTAAACACAGTGGATGAACATGTGTATTGGAAATGTGTCTTCAATCTGAGACTGCAGATTTATCCGTCTGCCTTGATTTGCTTTAACTACATAAAATTTCAACACATATACTGGCTTGAAATTTTTTTTTAATTATTGTCTTATTTCTGCACATTTGTTTACTTTGTTGTTATCATTATTACTGTTATTACAAAATCACCACAGTGGCAGCATCTAAGAGACAGTATCTTCGCACCATCCCATTTGGACGAACCTCCCACCTAAAGGGCAAAGCCAGGCGCGTCTTTAGACCTGGGCATTCGAGGCTATAGGATCGCTGTGCCTTAAAAAAAGAAAAACTTCAAATATAATTGCCTAATGATGAAAATAGCCCCAGAGGTTTTTATGTGGTCGCATATCGAACAGCCAGCAGCCACAAATGCAACATTTTCACCAGTGCACCAGTGCAAACCTGACCTGGCATTCCTTATGGCATAGTCTTTTTTGCAAATTCAGCATCAGTGTTATTCTTTTTTCCATCTATTAGCCTACTGTTTAGTACCATTGCAGCGTTTATAGTAGTTAGTTATTATGGATATACGGAGGTTCTTTGGGAAAAAAAAGTCACAGCCAGAGCAAGAAGACACGGAGAGTGCGACATAATCTAATCTACTCTAATCTCCTCCACCGCCCAAACAACAAAAGCTGGACTTTGGTGCAAAACAAGTAAGTGGTGGAGAGTTGAAGAAGTTGGTCGGGCGGTAAATGCTGCCCTTAAACACGGTTGACTTGTCCTTGTTTTGTGCCACAATAAACAAGATCCCTATCATCAATGCCGTGCTTGGCGTTACTTTTAAAAATGCAGCTGCTGAATGTAACTAATAAAGTAACTTGTAATCTAACTTAATTACTTTTAAAAACAAGTAATCAGTTAAGTAACTCTCTCTAAAGTAAGTAACTTTTTAAGGGGTAATCAGTAATCAGATTACGGTCTGTGGAGCTTACGCCCAGAATGTTTTGCACTCCTAGTGACGGCCCTTGTCAAACCCAAAGAGTCTGGGGGAGGCTTGGTGTTGTTGAGACACAATGAAAATATGGTCCCATGGCATTCATAAATATCTAAACCTAATATTCACCGACACATATCTGCACTGAACTTTAAAAACTTCACGCTGGTGTTTCAGACACTGCTGTGGCACAAATAAAATGATCTCACTTGCACCGGGGAACAGAGTCAAGACACAGTATCCTAATTGGATTTGTTCTCCAAGATAATCTGCACTATCTGTATTGCAATTAAAACCGTACTGCGCCATACTCATTACCCTACAATTAGAATAATGACTCATTAGCGCTGCTGGAGAGTGAATCAAACCCCAACAGGAAAATTAATGGACCCATCGAAACTGACTGATGAACTTCTGTCTCCTCAAAGATTTTGAAAACTTTTACATACCCTAACAAGGAAACAAGGACTTCTCTCTCTCTCTCTCCATCCCCACAGAGCACAGAATAATGTCTTACATGATGGCTCATAATATCACTCTTAAATCTAATATTATAGTTAGCTAAAAACTGATTTAGAGGTAAATGGATAACTGCTTCAGTCACACAGAAAGGTTTTATTTTTTTCCACTGTATTACATAATTTCCTGTTGTACTCTTTATCTGTAGTTTTCAACTTTTGTCACACAGACAATTTACATCATATTTCAGGTAGAATTGAATTCTCATGATGTCGGGACTGTTTCCTGTTTTATTTTGTAAGGTTCATCCTCGTGTCATGCTATGTTACTTCCTGTCTTTGTCTGCTTTTCCTTCCCTTGCGCCTGTCCCTTGTGTATTTACAGAACACAGTCTTGTGTTTTTGTCGGTGTTTGTTTCATGTGTTTAATCTGAGTTCAACACACTTTATTCAGTTTGTATTTGGTGTAGTTTTGGTTTTTGTTATGTTTTTATTTCTGTAGTTCTTGATTCTTCCTTCTGTTGTGGTCTAAGTTTTTGCAGCCTGCCTGTTTTTTGATAACGGCTTTTCATTAACGCTCTTTTTGTCTCACCATTTGCCTGCTTGGAGTCTGCATTTTGTTCCTTTTTTGGTATAATCATAAAATACTAGTTCAAATTTCGCCTATGAAGTAAAAACATAGTGGAAGATTAGAAAAGAGCGGCTACAGACTGAACCAATGTGTAAAAATATTATTAAATAATGAACTTGCCAAAGGTAAAGTGATACTTGACAGATTTTTTGGCTGAAATACAACTGCACTTTATGTAACGTGCAGTGGGATGTTTCAAGGTGATCAGACGACTGTCAACTGTTGCAACTTAACCTCAGAAACATTTTGAACTATTTATTATGTTTTTAATAGGAAGGGTTTCGGTCAAGTGCAGACTTTTGTTTCACCAACTTTAAAGCGCAGTGAAGATGTTAAACAACACTTAAGACAGCCTGTGTCACACTTCAGCATTGATTCTATTAAAGCCTATTTCCTGAATTTCTTTTCTATATCGCCTATGTGGACATTTTCCAGCATTTGTTAGTTGGCAGTGGAGAAGAACAGAAAACATGTAGGTGGGCAGACAGGGGAATGATGACTCAACTCAAAACTAAAGGAGACAATGTGCCCCTAAGCGCTGGAATATATTATCTTGCAATGTCATTTTACATAAAAAAAAAATAGAGTGTGATTTAAATTGATGAATCGGTTGTTGAAATCTGCAGCCAGGACAGCCTAGCTACATGTCGCAATGACTGAGACTATGAACACATGATGGTCGTCCGTGTAGAATAGATATGCAGACGGTGTCGTGATAGGAGTCATTAATCACCTCGATCAATAGAAGGCAGCAAAGGCTAGCATGCACACTTGTGGTCTACGCTTGCATTGGCTTGATTAGATCATAAGATTCAGTTGAACAAGACTAAACACAATGATGTATGTACTCTAACAGAGCTCTGCTGCAGATGTTAATATGGAAGTCTATCTGATGAGGCTGTGTTACTTCAGTTGTTATTAAAACAAACAGACATAAAAAATGGTGATCACTGGATTTTGTTTTTTTAAAGGAAGGTTTATCTTGTGTCATGATTTGAGTTTTTGGTTTAGAAGTTTCTTGTTTTTTTTTGTTGGATGGATTCTTTTGTGTTAGTTTTTACTTTCCTGCCATTTTTGATTTCCCCATTAGCTTCACATGTGTCTTATTATTATCAGTGTTCCCTCCCTTGTGTATAAAGTTGGTGTCCCCGGTGTCTCTGTATCTGCTGCTCATGTGCTTTGCTCTTCTGTTTTTTCTTTTACCCTTCCTGTGGTTTACCTCTGGTTTGTACATTATTTAGTTTTTGTATTTCTCTTTACTGTTTTGGATTTTTCCCTGGCGTGTTATGCCTGTCCTTTTTGTTACCTGGATTTTGATTTTTGGACTACAGCTTACATTATTAAAGCTCACTTTTTGATTGTTGTGTCTGCATCTGGATCCTCCTCTAACATTTTGTTTATTGGATTTGTTGTTCACAATGCATTATCTGGAAAGAAATATGGTGCATCCCCTGGACCATGGGTAGTGAGTTCACTGCTCCCTTTGGATTTTCAGATGGAACACTTCAAAGACGCAGGATTTGTACCTAACAATATCAATATGTTTTTTTTTTCAAAAAATGTTTTACCTATTTCGACCAAAGGCTTACTCATCATCATCCTGTATTTTGTTGCATTACCTGGCTAGTTTTATCATATATTGGTTCTCCGTTTCATATTTTCGATTGTGTTATAGAGCTATTTCAATAAAATGTTTCTGAAAAGAGCAACACAAATAATTTTACATACTTAAGACTGCTGCCAGACTTGAACCGACCATGTGACAATCACTTCACAGGCGTCTTACACCAATGGACGCAGTTAATTTCCATTTGAGGTGCAATTGTGCGCTGAACCTCTGAATACTTAATTACCAAAACCAGTCACCATGTCGTAATCAAGATTTGCATCACTGTGGTTGTGTGGTGTAAATCAGAGCCCTCAGTGTTTGTAATAACAGTGGTGCTCCTGGTGTGCTGTAATTTAAAGGTTTTATTCGACGTATTAACCAAGTAGTGATAGAATATAAACATCATCTAATTCCTCCAGTTTCTGCTGTGCTATGCATCATTTTATGTCTACTTTTAAGCAAAAGACACAGAGAAAGATATGAGAAATAAGCTCTGTATCCAGGATTTTTACACGCCGTTGCTTCTCTTGCGTGTCATACTGAGAACAGAGAATGAGATTTAAAATACACAGGCTGTCACTGCAGCCTCCAAACTGAGCTCTTGACGAGGGGTGGTGGGGTGGAGGGGTGGGGACAGCTGCAGCATGGCCACCAGGCAAAACTCTACAGTTATCTCCTCTCCAACTGTTTCCCTTTGATCTCTCTAATCTGCCATTTAAAGAAGAAAGCATCCAGAGCTGCCACACAGACACTTCAGAGTATTTCAATCCAGGCACACATGGCACAGTGTGTATGTGTCCATAAGCCACTGAAGTATATCACAAAATGCAAATGTATACACATAATTTAAACCTACGCTTTATGTTAACTCTTTCTCTTCCTCATCCAATAAAGACCTTTATTGGCCCAGTTTCCATCCGAGACAAAAATGTTTTTAGCGCTGCATTGAAGAGCTATTCTAATGACGGATCAATCTGCTGATTATTTTCTTAAATAAATAAGAAATAAAGAAATAAATCAATTGATTGTTTCATCCATAAAATATCTTTAGTTGTGAAAACTGCCAATCACCACTTCTCCTCTCTTCTTCTTAAATTTATGTTATGAAGAAGAGAGAGACTACTGTTCCAGACTGTGTTTTAAAGAGGACATATGATAATTTTCAGGTTCATGATTTTACTTTGGGTTACTGCTAGAATAGGTTTACATGCTTTAATGCTCAAAACACATCAGCTTTCTTATACTGTCCGCTGCTGAAACGCTGTAGTCCCCCTCTGTCTGAAACGCTCTGTTTTAGCTCCTGTCTCTTTAAGGCCCTCCCTCCCAAATACCCAGTCTCCTCTGATTGGTCAGCTCACACAGGCCTGAGCCAGCAGGGCTAACAACAACAGAGCGGCTGTGCTAAATCAAATCTTGCATGTCAAACTAGCCGCTAGGCATTAATTATGTAAATGTGTGACATGGTGACATTGTATGACGTCACAAAGTCACAGAATTAAAGGCAGGGCTGCTGACAAGGTGTTTCAGTGTTTTCTGTGGGAGAGTGGAGCTTCTGCTGGTGCGGACTACAGGCTTTATATCTTTCAAGATCTTTTCCAAGCACATATAAAACACTGAAATAAAAGATAAAAATTACGAACTAGACGTTGGGACATTTTCCAGACGAGTTTGTGACAACCAAACTGAATATTTTTAATTAGATGTCAGGACGATTTGCAGCTGAACACTAGCACAGATTCATCCCAAGATTAAATTAAAACCCTAGACTGAACACAACTCTTGTTTACTCATTAATTTGCATCCACTCATCCAGAGGCCAAACTACAAGTCTACGTGTTCCAACATCATGAGCTGGTAAAAATTAAAGTGATTGACTTGGCAAATCTGAAGAATTTCTAAATTTAAAAACCCTAAATGCAAATCACAGTTCTGCTCCCTTTAGTCGAAAAAAGAAAACACAAATGACTAAAAATCCCAGCTCTGCCTTTATCTTTAACAGGCTCCAATTATACGAGCTAATCTGGGCATATTTCCCTCGGGAGGCGAGGACATAATTGCCAGCAATCTGCACGGTGATATCAGCGCTGTTCTTGTGTGGCTTTTAAAATGACTTGACACATCTGGGAGCGACAGCGTTGTATCGGTCTGAACTCCGCACTTGGCTTCATCAAAAGGGGTCAATTAGAAAAACAAACAGGCCGGGGACTCATTTCGGATGCAGAGGAACTGAACGAGGGGCAGATGGTGAGGCAGGAGACTCAGCCTGCCCTTGAGCAATGATTTGGAGTCACTGTTGTAAAACACACATTGACGGGGTGAGAGCTCACATGCGTTCAGGAAGACGGATCCACAGATACATCACATCTCAAGTCAAGTAAAACCAGATAAAGTGAGGATATTGTTGCGTAAGGAGTAAGCAGTCTCACCAAACAGCATCTCCACGTGTTTTGTGATTCCTCTGCTTGCCGCTCTTCGACTCAGTCTTCTCCTGCCAGTTTATCTCCCATCAGTGAAGTTGAACAAAGTGCCTCCTCGCAGATCACCCTTCTCCAGTTCCACCACTTTTGATTCTCTGAGCTGAGGTGAAAACGGCAGTCCTCTCTCGGCCACTGACACGTCTTGGCTTTGATCCAATCTGCCGCGGCTAAAGAACGAGCTCGTGCGTGCTTCAATTAGAAAGCTCCGTGCTCTGTTGATCGCGCTGCACTTATGAGGCGAGAGGAGAGAAACGGGTGAGGCAGATTGAAAAGGAGGAGAGGTTGAGAGTGCGATGGTGAGAGTCTGAAGAGCAAGTGTGTATTCTTCTCTTCTCTGTGTGAGTATGTAAGGGGGGGAGAGAGACAGAGAGAGAGAGAGAGAGAGAGAGGGGCTGGCAGAAGACTGGCTATTACCAACATGAACATCCCACCTCCCTTCTTCTTCTACTTCTTCCCAGCACCATTTTCTATTCAGGGTTCACACCTGCATGCTCCCTTAAGGACACTCAAATGTAATTTCCTTCCTGGTATTACTTGACAACAATAGGCGTCATTTATCAATCTGTTTTCTGTTCCGCTTAAAATGCAGCTGTGCGACTGTATGTGGGAAGAAAACATTCAGAAGCTTTCACTTCACATCCAACTGATATTGACATCATCAGCAGATGATTCATACTGCAGTCCGCTGTTTGTGATGATTGATTGCCGAGTCCTTTTTGACAAGAATCAATGTTTTTTTTTTTTTTCCACTCCTGTTTTACATTTCCAATAGGTTGAGTGTGGAGAGGTTTCAGTCAAAATAACCTGAGTCACTCATGCAGCACAAAGTCATTAGTTTTCTCACCACCACCGACCGATACAATCGCTATCATAATTAAACGGCGGTGGGTTTAGAGGGCAGCTCGAGTAAGATTTAATTTGCTGTTTTTTTTCCTCCCATATAAAACCACAGTTTTCTGCTCATGATTAACACTCTACTGCACACCACCTCATTTTATTAATATCTACATAAAGTAGCTATGATGTTACATTTGGGCGGGACCGCTTTTATGCCGTCCGTCAGTCGATTCTTGAGAACGTGATAACTCAAGAACGCCTTGAGGGAATTTCTTCAAATTTGTCCATTTGGACTCAAAGATGAACTGATTATAATGTGTTGGTCCTCATGGCGCCGCATTCTCACTACGATACAACTATATCTCAAGAATAGAAATAGTACAATAACAGATTTTTATCACAGATGGGGATGAGAAACGCTCAAAATAAGTTGATCGTGTAAATATACATGAATATCTTAGCATGAATGACTTGAAAAAGCCGTCTAGCTCGCTTACGTACAATCTTACATTGTTTTCCTGTTTTATTTTAAAATGCCTTACGCCTGTCGCCATGGCTGAAGGCATGGATCGCACATTTCGTCCACCACAGAACAGGGAATTTGGTACAAATGTCCACTACTTCTCAAGGGTGAACAGATTAGGATGTGGCAGAAGATCAAAGGTCCAACTCATTTGGACATGGACTTCATTGGAAACACTAGAGGCTTCGAAGCATTTGGATCAGCCCTCACCAGAATAGAGAAAAGACAAGTATGTGCATGAATCTGGAAAGAAGCATTATTAAGGTTTTGCTTTGCATCTAATTTTTTGTTTTTTTTGTTTTACTGAACTGTGGTTTTCCAGTTGTTGCCTCAACTTCAATTATTTTATGTATAAGGACATTTTTCAGACAAATGGTGTGGACAGTGACAGTGAGGGAAAACAGATCCCACAGTCAAGTTTGGGAGGCAGTCTGGTCTCGTCACTCGACAGCCATGATAATATGAACAGTAGTTTGTGAAGTGTAGAGTTAAAAAGGTTGGAAGTAAAGGCATTAGGAGATAATAATGTGTAACCATTTCTGATGCAAAGGCATAATTAATTTACATCTATTCTTTCAGACATCATCAGAAGACCCCAGTAGAGGTTTAACAATCTGTAACGAGTTAAGAAACTCTAAATCGTGGAGGCTTAGCAGCGTGATATTGCAGCTCTTTCTCTGCTCAATGCTAATTAAAACTGTTTGAGATTAAGCTACCAGCAGCATGTAGCTCTAACAGAGTTTTTGTTTTAATGAGCAGGTGGGAGAGATTGTTTACTCAATAGCTTGCTCATTTTCCTGACTAATCTTTCCATGATTTATCTGTTCAGAGATGGTAGAGCACAGTTTGGTTCTGTGCTGCTTCATCTTGCTCCACAACAATGATAACAAGTCATTTTATTGCTGAATAAAGCTTTCTTTTTTCTTTTTCTTTTCTTTTCTTTATTTTTTTTTTAAGCTTTCTGCATTATCTTTAGCTTTAATACCTCTTTGTATTAACCACAGGAATGTTCTTTGCATTACCCCCTGGAAATGATCTGATTAATATAAACTGCATGGATTGTGGAATTACACTTTTATCTTAAAAATGTGTAATATTTAAGAATTCCGGTTTTAAAAAAATCAAAACATGACTAAAATAGCAGACGGGGTATGAGAGAAAAACAGTTAATGTACTAAAATCTTTGTATTGTGTTGCAAATCATGTTTAGCATGCAACAGCTAGCCCGTCACAGTCCAAATATCCAGTGCTAGCACCTACCCTACTATGGTGTTTCGAGCTTGCATTCCAGACTGCTAGCTGCATGGGTAACGGAGCTAACTTGGTAATGGCAGATACAATTGCCGACTACAAACCCACATTTACCTTTCTTGTAAGGCAGTGACCTACAGTTGCCATAATAATAATAATAATAATAATAATAATAATAATAATAATAATAATCTATCTATAATACACGGAATCTCTGTCTGTCTGTGTGTGTGTGTGTGTGTGTGTGTGTGTGTGTGTGTGTGTCAAATATCTCTGCGGATCAGGATCAGACTGACCTGAGACTTTCAACATGGCTGCTGTGTGGTTCAGTGGCGTGCAATTTAGCATTTGCTTGGACTGCAATGATACCGTTAATACATTATTTCATAAATGCTTTACAAATTCCATGAGCATTGTCCACCGGAGCCACTACAGTTACGTGCGCACCAGAGCCAATCACTGCACACAGTGGCCACGCGCGCACCAGAGCCAATCACTGCAGAGCTCAAGCCCACGACATACCTGAAGAAACAAGCGGATTTATACCTGCAGCGGTGCGAGCTCGACCAGGATTTTGCCGGCGGTTCGGTTCCGTTCTGTGCATCTAAACTGACTGTTGTGGATTAATGAGATGAAACAAGTCCAAGTCTGTTTGGGTCTGAGGAGATCCGGAGATGCGCTGTGGATGTTCGGCCCACCGCCCGAGTCGACGGAGCGGACGCACTGGCACGTCCAAAACTGGATTTAGGGTAAATAATGTCCAACACGCTTTTTCGCGAACATTGCCGTTACGTTTGCTTTGTGTCTGGTGCAGGAAGAAACAGTAAAAATGTGCTTTTGTCACAAGTGGATTTATACCTGCAGCGGCGCGAGCTGGACCGGGATTTTGCAGGCGGTTCGGTCCCATTCTGTTCTGTTCATCTAAACTGACAGTTGTGGATTGTAATGAGATTAAACAAGTCCAGACCGAGTCTGTTCGGGTCTGAGGAGATCCGGAGACGCGCGGTCAACAAAGTGGGATCAGAATCTGTGGATGTTCATGTTTAGCTAGCTGCTAGCCGCTAACCGACCCACACGGCCTACCTACCGAGTTGACGGAGCAGATGCACTGGCACGTCCAAAACTGGATTTAGTGTAAATAATGTCCAACACGCTTTTTCGCTAACATTGCCGTTACGTTTGCTTTATGTCTGGTGCAAGAAGAAACAGTAAAAATGTGCTTTTGTCACTAAAGTGTTCAAGCAGCAAGTTTGGTTGTTGAGGAACAGGAAGATGTGGGAGGGACATCGGCGGATGATTGACAGCAGCAGTGATGTGTTGGAGACGGCGACAGATATAGGGAGTTTTGAGAGTTGAGAGATTTGTGACATATAGTGTGTTTGGAGTGTATAGTTAGTGTGTTATGTAATATTTGGTGTGGTGTGTTCAGTGAGTAGTGGAGTCGTGTTGTGAGGCAAACCAAGGAGGAGACGGCTGAATGTGGAACAGGCAGGAATGAGCTGAGGAGCCTGAGGCATTGCCTGCATTTAAATGTAAATAGTTACACATAACTTTGTAAATTTCAAAAACTTATGCACCAATTTAGTAAACAACAATTTATATTTGCATTATAACTAATGCAATTGGTTCATTAAACATATTTGTGGTTTTCACAGTAAAAAAAACTTTTTCTACTCTGATTTTATGTTATTTTGTGATTTTAGGTCCATAGTGTTAATATAGTACCTTAAAATGAAAAAATAACTGTACAGTCACACATGTGAGGTTGTGCTAAAAATAATTACACCAAGTAAGGCAAGGTAAATAGTTTTTAAGGTGAAATATAATGGTATAATCAAAAGTAGTCAAAAACAGCCAATTATATCCCTGACGTCCCACCTTCAAACACAGCCTCATTTGGCCATCCATGAAATAGCTACTTAACCTCCCACTTTTCTTTAGGAAAACATGCTTCCTACGGGCAATGCACTAGTAATAATAATAACAACAACAACAACAGCTACAGCAGCAAAGGAGGAAGTCAACTGAAAGGTCAAAGGTAAGTTTTTTCTTATCAAGTTAATAGTTAAGTGATGTAAGTTCATCTACAACTAAAGTTACGTAATTAATGTAGTTTATTAAACAGTCATGTTTTGGGAACAGTGATATCTCTTTTTGGAAGTCAAATGGCAATTAACCTATATAGTCATTTAGATATTAGGTTGTGTTATAAGTAAAATAGACTTATCAAAGCATCTTACAGCTTTCAGGTTAACAATGTGTGGCAGTTCTTCAGATGTAGTTGCTGAGGAGGTGGAGAGGAAGAGTTTCAGTGCATCAAAAAACTTGATTCGTTCCAGAGGCACTTGGCTGGATATTTGTAGAGGCAACACAGAGGCTTGTCTCCACCGCTGGGGAGGGCAGGCTTTCAGTGCATTGTTATTCATCTCACAGTCATTATAATCATTTCAAATAAACACAATTATTCTCACAGTCTGTACTCTGAAGCCCTGGCCTCAAATGTCATACACAAAACACATGCACACACACATGCGCTGTTTGTGTGTGCCCTGCGTGCCCCTTGCTGGCTCCTTGTCCACTTGAATAAGTGGGGTGTGGAAGCACAACACTGACAAATCCTGACAGCTTTACACTTGATTTCAGGCTGCTGCATTCAAATGAAAGTGCAAGGAGACGGCCTCAAGCACAGCGGCTGTGTGTCGGCAACACACAGCATGCTTTCATCTGGCCACGGACATACCAAACACTGCCTCTGCATATCCTCCCATACAGACTCTGTATGTGTGTGTGATGGACTTGCTATGCTACCTTTGGAAATCACTGAATCGCTAAGGGTTGTGAGGGAATGATGGGGAGAGAAAATAGACAGAAAGGGAAATTATCAAAGCTGCAATGCTTAATCGACTATTGAATATTTATAACAATGTAAGAATTCTGCATTAAAATGTCCGTAAACTATTAGACCTTTGTAAGCGCCGTTAGTGAGCAACGGCACACTCTGAGCGTGTGTTTAGTGTCTGTGTGTTTAAATTCAGGTCAGCTCTCAGTGAATTCAGCACTCACCAGAGACTCCAGTTCTCTCTCCTTTCGCCTCTCCTTTCATGAAGTATACCCTATATGTACTTATATGTCTCACCAACCATCCAAACAACAGCCAAACAATCTCAAATAGCGATACTTTGGCTATCAAGATGAATCCAGTGTTCCTCGTGTTTGTTTTCAAATATTCAAATATATTCAGACCTTTGCTTCACATGCAGGATAATACGTCATTTTGAGTCTTAAAGCTAACAGTCTAACAGCTCCCTGGGTAATCTCTAACCTGTGCTGTAGATGACACAGCTATAGGGAGTACTGTCAAACAAGTGTCTGCTCTCTCAGTCACAGAGGGTTTCGGTGCCATATCTGTCAGCCTCTGTGGCAACAAAAACAAAACATCACCCACTTCATTCCGTCACCGCATCTCCGTCTCCAGCTTAAGCTCCTTCCTGCAGGCGTTCGGACTGTGCAGAACGACCGCTGATGACAGATCAAGTGACATCTTAAAAATGGCTGCTTTTGCTAAGCTGCCTCTGCTGCATGAAACGAGGCCAAGCAGCACAAAACTCCAGCTGATAAATGTCCCATTTCACAGCTCGCACAGTATATTTCAGCATGTCTGCGTGCGCCTGCAGACAAACTGCTTTCACGGTTGTTTTTGTGATGCCGTGAATTTACTGCATGTATTCAGATGGAGGAACAATCGAACCTTCAGTGGATCTGCAGCGCTCTTTTGCAGAAAACTGGAGATTTTCCATTAGTGAGAGGAAGCTTTGTTCCAGAAAGAAGAAAGACCTAATTTTCTATTTTATTGGGAAAATTGCTATAAATGGAGCAGGAAATGTAGTAAGTCACCTCTGTGACCGACATTGTTGTTCCAGTTTGATTTACGATGTGTGTTTGAACTGTTTTACTTTGAAACATCAAACAAAAGAAGACTGAATATCCAAGTACAGTCACATGTGGTTACTATGAAACCAGTACACCTAGCCACAGGGTATATGGGCGTACACCAACTCTATCTCCACCTAAAAATAGCCAAAGATATGTATGAGTGGGCATCTTGCAGAGTAAACCTGCAGGAAATTATGTTACCGTCTCTACTGTAATCCCCGACTCTGTGCTTTAAAGGAATAACTCCTCCAGAGCAACATAAACACGCTGTGAAAAGGCGCCGAGCATGATAAGAAGTGCTTTTAGGGAAATACTTGTTGAAAATATCCCGTCAGTTGGTGATTCTGCTTATTCGGCCAACACAACTACAAATACGAAGCAAATATGAAAACTGTCAAACTGACAAAAAGACGGGATCACATATTTGAATATTCACACATAAGTTTCTATAACTTCTGCCGTCGAACACTTAATGCTTCTCACAGTGATTCCAGAAATACATTTAACATCAATTTCATCACTGAATGACATGAGAGCAACGTTATGCTGCTTGTTTTTTAATATCCGACCAAGCAAAAGCAGTGAATGACAGGATGTGAAGTCGGGACTCTGCGCCACATGCTTTATGTAAAGCATTTTGCTAGATATTCATCGATTCGTACGCCCAGCTAGCATGAACATTGAAATTATGGACAGAGATTGCAGGTCTGATTATTACTGTGGTTTTGCCTTATCTGCTCCGGTTGCACTGCCTAAGGGAAAATAGTTTTTACACACTGATATGATACTGAGATAATACATTTTTCTGTGATTTTTACATGCTAAGAGTTTCACAAAGGGCCCCAAATGCAAGACAAAAACAGTGTTGACCAACAAAAAGCGAGCTTTGGTGACGAGTTGATATCCAAAATCCAAAATGCAAGAAAAACACAAGACAAGCAAAGGAAAGTCTAATAGAAAACTAAAGAGAAATATGAAACTGCTCTCCACAGCTTCTGTGGGAACACAGAGGACACACAAGGACCGGGGGACAGACACAGGAACACAGGAGACACAGATGAACCAACAAAGAGCGAGGGGAAAACACAGGCTTAAATACACAGGAATGGACAAGAGTGTGACGTGTCAATGATTTGGTAACATCGTCAGTACAAAATAGATCTGGAAACGATAACCCTTGCACTGAAACGACTCCACGGTGGTCTAAAAGCTTAGCGTGGAGACGTGGTAAGTGCTGTGGCCCGTTTCCCTTTTCAAAAGGCTCCCAGTGAGAACCACCCCATTAAAATCTCTTTTCATTTGAGCAATCACTTCATGAGGCTAAATAAAGGGGATGCTAGTTCAGCCGTGGGAAGGGAATGGGTATTATTAGGCTGGTTTCATTGCAGCACAGACTGAATTGTACTAACAGTCACCTTAATTGACTTGGCTCGTCCTCCTTTTTTCCTCCTCTCTACTGCAAAATATGCAATATGGAAAAAAAAGGCTTGTCAGACATTATATAAAACTTGGCATTGGTGTGACTTTTGTGTCGGAATATTCCTTCCTATTTGTTTACAAGATTTAACAGAAGATCTGCTTGGCTGCCATTTTCAGCCAACAAAATCTGTAGCTGAATCCAGTAATGAGTCATGTCGATGTATCAGCTCCTCCATTAAACAATGCTTCATGCTCTAGAAAATCCTCCCATCTCCCAATACAGTTCACTTATCCATGGAGGTTTTCTGTTAGTTAAAAGGATAACTCCACCAATTTTACACATTAAAGAGTTCTGCTGCATATAACATAGCATACAGAATTTTCTGGCTCCAGGGTAGGCTGCATGTAATCCGATAAATTGCCTCCAGAGATTTCACTCAGTGGCTAAATTGCATTGTGGTGATGTAGACACCACAATGCACCATTCTTACGCACAAGTTTCTGCTTATGCGTAGGAATACGGATGTTGTACAGTTGAAGGAATATAGTGCCAAAGGAAAAGCTTGTTTAACAGCAACATGAAGCACCAAAAATGTTAAAACATACCAAAAACAGAACTAACATTTGAGGACATCACCTTGGATATCCCACTTAAGATGGACATTTTTCATTATTTCCTCACATTTTACAGACCAAATAATAGTCATTTCTAGAGAATACAATTTTAGATTAGCCAATAATGAAAATAATATTAGTTGCACGCCTAAATATGACAAAGGAGTTACAGGACACTGGCACATTTACAGGCTATTTTCCCATCTGTGCTCTACTTCTATTCCTGCTCCAAATAAACCATTTAATGGCTATTTCTAGTTAATTCAGTTGTTTGCTTCACTGCTCAATTTGACTGTGGTATTGTCAAATTCACAACAACCCAGACAAAAGGGATCATCAACCGCTGTAGGGTTCATTTAACCTGTTCAAACATGGCAGGTGTGAAATCACTCTGTGCCCTGTGTGGGGAAACGGGAGGCCCTTTCACCCCGAGGGACTGACACGAGCTGCCCGCGAGTGAGTCATCTTCACAATCAATTAATGGAGGAGATGGCTCTGACACTGTGGCCCGCAGCGGGTCTGGTGTTTGAACTCTGTCAGGGCTGATATATTGTTGATGCACAGGTCCAATCTCAACATGTGCACATTATGAACAGCATGCAGTGATGAATGATAAGTTCCCGTGAGTCTAAATGTCAACACGGCTGTGTTTGCAGTGCATTCGGTGTATTTACTACTGTGGAGTGTTTATTGTGGTGGGGAAGTATTTCCAGCATAATTTCCCCCCTTGTTTTAGACAAATGTGTCAGTAAAGGCAGCATTTCATCCAGGAGAACAAATGGCTCCCCGCTGGCTCGCCGACAAACTGGAGCAGAATGGAGGTCAAATTCAAAGGACACTCTCTCAGTTGGTCGTCGCACTGAAAGGCGCTCATTTCTTTCTCTAGATAATAAATCTCTTCAGACACTTCCATATGCCAACACAGTCCAAATAAAAGGCTGTAGCTATCCACCATCAGACATAAGCTGTGACCCAGTTCAATACAACAATACATCTAATCTTTTGAGTATAAACTGTGTTCACAAGGGAGATGTGATAAAATAATATGTATACTTAAACAGTCAGTATGCTAAAAATGCTGATTTATTAAAGTGTGCCATCGATGGACACTGCTTACCAAAAATGCAGTGAACAAAGAAGATGGAGGAGCTGTTGTTGGAAAAAAAATAATATGAATAGCAACACCTCAGAAGGCAAAAAGTGGAATTAAATCCACTGAAAAAATTATTTTTCACTCGTGAACAAGTGATTTGACTGTCACAATTGATCAAAAAAGCCATGATGATGAGCTGATGTTCAAGTTTCAAAGCCTAACATCCAAAATGCAAGTAACAAGAAACAAGCAAAGGAATTTCCAAGAAAAAACAAAACTGAGGACAAAGCAGCAGTCACTGAGAAGAAAGTGGGGACACAGAAGACACTCGAGGACCGGGGAACAGGCACAGGAACACAGGACTTGCAGGGATGAAAACAGACGAACCAACAAAGAGTAAAGAAAAACAGACTTAAATACAAAAGGAGTGATGAAGAAATGAAACAGGTGTATAGAGAAATAGGGCAGGAATAAAACAAAGACAAAGACAGGAAGTGGAAAGTAAAACGTGACACTTGAGGAAAAACCTTTACGAATTAAACTGAACTAAAATCAAGGACCATGAACATGGGAGCTAGCATCTGAGCTCCTGATCAGTGAGTCAGGAAATAAAAGTTTGGTTTTGGATAAGGAGTCAAAAATATAATAGGTGGATGGATAGAGCCCAAAAAATGGGTACCACAGACACACACACACACACACGCACACACACACACACGCACACGCGCACGCACACACACACACACACACACCAAATTCTGCTCTCCTGCACTGGATCAGTCTCACACTTTTAAGTATGAATGATGATCTGCAGAGGCCATTATCTGACACCACAAAAAGTCAATAACATTCTGATGATAACAAAATGAGGTTGATGTGAGGGAGAATTTAAACAATGGATACAGTATTAATTTAATTCAACGCGTTGTGTTAGATAGGAACAACTAAATACGTGTGGTAGGCCTACAGAGACAGACAGCCTCATAAATCAGCATTAAAACGTGCCATCGTATTGGCCAGTTGTTCATTAGAGGCTTTTTTTTTTTTGGCGTGCTGATTGATCAAGCCGGTCAGCGTGGCAGAGTGACACAGGTGGCGGTGAGTGAAGGTAATTAATGGCCCCTCGTCGAAACAGGTGTGTAGAAAATGGCGAGGGGCTCCTCTGGAATAGTAAATATGTGCTGAGTGCAGAGCAGTCGTAACACCCCCTCATGGTTTGCAGATGTGAACATTTGCAATGTCAGACCGTGTAAACGGCAAGTCAAAATAAATAAACACCTGACTAAACGAGGTGTTTTAGGAATCCGGGAACAGTTTTCAAAGTGTGCTGAAAAACTGTCTCTCCATTTGTTTTGTTTTTTAACCAAACTGCAGCCTGTATTTGTAGAACTTGTGAGATCAGTGCTGAGGAGAAACAAAGCTTTTCTGACAGGTTGCGGTGGCTCCAAACCTTACATTTTTGCTTTTTCTGTTGCTTTCGTGTGTGTGTGCAGCACAGAAACCCATAGCAGGGTGAAAAACAGACTCAGTGCCTGCGATGACTTTGTTTACATACAGAAAATAGTCCAGTTTTTGCCCTTCTCTAACTATAAAGCAAGGAATCTGTCCGTCTGTCAGTCACATATCTCGAGAAACTGCTCATACTTGACAGCTTAGTTTCTGAGGACTGTAGGAAGTGCAGTGTTGGATTTAGCGCATTTTGGCAACATGTTCAACAGTAACAGCAACACTGCTCCGTGCAGCAGTGGGGCCTGGACTTCAGTGCTTAGCCTCCATGGAGAAGTAGACGTAAACAAAATGGATGTCAGTGTGGTGCAACAAGAAAAAAACATAAGCAGAAGCTCTAACAACTGAACAAGGAAGACTGGATCTGCAAACCATCACATTACCAGATAATCTGAACTGAACATCAAGATTTGACTGTGCACTACAGTAGTTTTGAAAAACTGTGACTGTTTGCTAGTTGTTCTGCGCACAACACACCCATGATAACAAACAGACACATAAACAGGTGAGAAATTGCACAAGCTGCGACAAAAAACCCAGTGGAGACACATATTCTGAATGCTTATACATCTCTAAACAATGCTCCCAAAACCTGAATTATTTCAGCATATCGTAGGTGTTGTGACTGGAAAATGCTACGAGTATGTTGTTTACATGGATCAAATTCAGAATATCATCATATCCAAATAATGGCGGAACATGAGGGTGCATGTTAACAGTCACTGTGACACTTAAAACAGTTATTGTGAAATGTTCCTTGATACCAGGAAGCATGAGGCTCTCAAACAAAGCAGCACATGTTCCCACCTCTTGTAAACAGACTCTCAATGGAGGAAAAATTGATTAAAACGCTGCAGATGACAAAATAACACAACCACTGTCAATACGACAGCACTGCAGTAAATAACAATCTGAAGAAGTTCATAATGTCCTGTTTTTGTTCACATTGTAAGAGTTGTTGATTAAACTCTGGTCATTTTGAGGCAGTTTGTAGTGTTGGCAAGCAAATAAAAGTTATGAGTCGATGTTGGTGGGGGTCTTCATGCTGTTCCTCTCTTGTAATAAATGTTTTTCTGTCACGATTTTCAGCTCCTTTATGTCCAACAGACAATCTTGACGGCAGACATGGTAACTTGTTAATGTAAATGATGTCTATGTTTCATTTAGCGATGTCGCACTGGGACACTTAGATGTAATGGAGCTATCATTAATATTATTAGTTACACCTGTGCTTTTCCTGTTATGACAAGTCAAAATGTATGCTGTGGGACTACTTGGCCTCCTTCTGTCTCTTTAAGTTGTCTTAATTTGCCTTAATTAGCCAGCTTAAAATGAGGCTCATTTGCCAAATCTCACTAATGATTTTATTTGATATTCATCTAAATATGACTCAACTCTGAAGGACAGAACTTTTCATTATGCAAACTAAGGCCTCAAAAAATTGCTTTCAACTTTGTCACACAGTTTTCAGCAAAGTGCTGTGGATGAAATCATAAAAGTAGCCAATCTGAATGTCAATTATAAACTGTGAGAAGCTTCATCAGCTCACCCCCGTAAATCAGTTACCTGACCCCAGCGCAATAACTTTTAATATCTTTAGCACTTTAGGGACAATTTTATCTTATTATAAACTGTTTGTTATACAAACCATATTTTCTATGTAATTTTTATATAAGATGCTGCTATGACATGTACTGCCAAATAATTTTCCATTGTATTCTAGTATGCAATTATGTATGATCATGTATGAATGTATGTGATTCTCATGTGTACATTTTTATTCATAAGAGAAGAAAGCCAATCACTTTATCGTGTGTAGTAACGTCCTGACAGTTTCCACAGTGAATTTTGTGTTTCCGCCTCTAACAGAAAAAAATATGTTGGGCTTTTCCTCAACATAAAAAAGTAAAGTTGTAAATCATAAATTAATTGATATGCTTTGCTCAGCATCGGACCAGAAGACAGGTCATTCTACCTTTTTAATGCTTTTAAAAGGACAAATATACGAAAATTGTTAATGGTATTAAAACATCTTAAAAATAAGTATTTCTTGTTCAGAAATATGTTCTTGCTTAAAACTAACTGATGGGTAATTTGACATTAAATAACCCACACAAGTCATAATAGTGAATTGGTTATGAGCAAAACCTCACAGTGCTTTGTAATGTTAAATAAAGAGCTAGTAGGTTATTATAGGTTCCTTAATCTCAAGTGCAATAATAATCTACAGTAAATCGTAAGTAGTGAATACATAAATTCAGGCCATCTCTACCTGTGCTGACAGCCTTCGCCAGTCTGCGCAGCCTCCTCTGGTGCGTCTTCCCCCTGTAGTGGATCTGGGCCTGGGCGCTGGAGTTCAGCTGTATGTTGCACACCTGGCACATCGTGGCACTGCTGCTGCTTTGACGGCGCTCTCGCTTGGCCCTGTGCCCTGCCGTCACCCTCCTCTCCTCTTCATCCTCCTCCTCTTCTTCCTCCTCCTCCTTTCCCTCCTGACTCTTAGGGGGAGGGGGGCTGCTGTCCTGCCAGTTGGGGCTCTTTGGGCGCTTCATATCTGGGGAACAGGACATTTCAATCAATATGTGTAGTATGCATGTTGTTAAAGCCTCCACAGGGGGGCAACAGAGCAGCATGGCTCCGTTCAGAGCATGAGCAGTGTGGCTCGTTTTCTTTAGCGGCATTCAAACTGCAATTGTACCAAACAGAGATTTTACAGCCAGACAAAGGACGGTTATCACTTGGATTCATCTAAATCACTGTCAGCATGTATAAACTTCAATTAGGTCCATATGAATGTGTTAAAACTCTCTGAAATGCCCATTAAAAGGCTCAGATCTAAAGGACAGTGCACCCCGTCAGAAGGTATAAACACTTCAGCCATTAGACATCCACATTAGCCGGAAAGATTGGCCCATCTCTGGCGCACATCACAGCATTACAGCAGATACGTGTACAGTCTGCAGATAAGTATCTTGTTCCAGCTTCTCTCTATTTATCAGATAATAAAAGTCGATTCCTGGGGTACACAAAGAGACATGTTTCTTTGTGAGAGCACACAGCTTTAATACCTGTAATGGCTGAGCAATTGTGGCAGACTGACAGCACAAATCGAGCTGCGGTTAAACGCGAGCCTTGCTGTGAACGTGGAAATGTCACCCGAAGTCTAACTGGATTCTTTGTTTTGCTGCTGTTCATATGATAATGGAATCAATTAAGTCCTCGTGGCACTGGACGTTTTATCTCTCCCACCTCGCTTGATGCAACCCCCCCGCCAGACAGAAACCATCATTTGTAAAATCTTTGCTGTTCTAAAAAATTCAATTTGACTGGTGGAGAGATGAAAGTGGAATGGAAATGTGTTCACTGGAACTCATCAGCTTCCAGCCAGCAACGTGGACTTCAAAGCTGCGGGCCATCGCTGTGATTATTTGAATGATGTTTTACCACAGGCTGGCTGTGGACAGAGACATGAGTAAAGACGACCAGGTGTTAACACACCTAACACATGCCTGAAACATACAAAGTGACAGAAATTCACCATTTCTAAAAGCCAAGGATGGACAGGGACATGAAAGAAGATCCGGAGCAGCCAAACGTACAGCACATGAACACCACCAGGTCTCTGGCTGATGTGCAGATTTTTTCTCGCATTAAAATATGCAGATGAATTTTAGTTCGACACAGGAAATTGTATTACAATTTCCGAGTCTGCCCTGACCCGATTAGCCAGTTCTCACAGGCGCAAAACAAGCTCCACCTGCCTAGTTTCCGCATCAGTTTTTTCAATCATGAGTGCCGAGGGCGTGGCTGAGGGCGCCAACTGTATAGTTGTGACATAATGACCTTACGGAAATCCTTAAGTAACTCATCTTTTATCCTCTAAACTGAGGATAGAACTGAGGTTTTGTGCTGCGCATGATTGCAGTGTCATAAACGTGTCATTTCATAATCACAACACATTGATTGAATTCCTGCCCGAACAAGTCAAAGTCCTAGGCAGAAATATGACACTAAATCAGTGTTCCAGTTCTGTCGGACAGCTGCTGATGAGGAGCTTCGACTTTTGCTCCTGCCTCCAAAGTCTTTTGGAAGTAAATAGTCTGCTGTCTCAACACAGTATTGATGGGTAGACAGGGTCAGTCAGAGGGAGATATGGGCCATCCAACTCACTTTAAGATGGTTTGCACTGACAAGCTCCCTCAATTTAGGGATGAAATTGGTGGTAAAACTACTGGAAGTCAGTTTACTCATCGTTTGAGGCTGTACTGTCAATGTTTAAACCCTCTTGTCTTGTGTGAGTGTGTTTAGGATGATTGCAAGCAATATTCAAACACTAATGTTGGTGAATGTCTGAAGCTGTAAACTGGTATAAACCCTCTATCACACTGGAACCACCCAAACTGCACCACTCACTCATCTTTATGCGGTCAGCTGGAGTTGGCACCTGACAACCCCATTACAAAACCACTTTTAACAGGTTGCCGGCCGGCCAGCAGCTGCTGGTTTCAGCTGTGCCACCGCCAGGGCTTTTCTGCCTGTCTGGCACCTGAGTGGGCAGCTGGGAACAGCACAGTCCTCTGCCACGGACCAAATGGAAGCTTACTGGTGGCTCCACAGAATGAGCTGTGGTGACTGCAGCCGCCCAGAGTGCATTTAGTTGACAGTAAAAGAGAAAAACCTCTCACAAAAAAAGTCTTGCAGTTGACCAACACAAGTATTTATCTGAACATCCTTCCAAATGGCCTGTTTAGATCTGTGTTGTAGTGACTGGTAAGCATTTTCAGTAATGAGCAGTCACAGCATAGTTCCTGAATTCCAGAAAGACAAACTGACTATGAATTTTCAAGAATCCACACTGCCATTGATTGTCAGTGTGCAGGTTTTTTTATTCTTTCAATCATTATAATGAAGAGGAAAGAGAAACTGTTTGTGATTTCATCATAATCATAAAAAAACAACAGAATGCACATGCATGTTTGCTTTTTTTAAAATCTTATGTCAATAAAAATCAGAGCTGTTTGACTCCTATTGTGCAAAAGAATGACACGGAGCGTTAAGGCTGGTTTTAACAAGGACATTGAAAAACTAACCCAAACAATGCTTCACACAGTTTTATGGAAATAAGACTAATCATCCAGAACATTAGTTGACTTGAATCGTAATTTCATCAATACTAATTTCATCACGCAAACACCAGTCTAATTATATTAGACTGAGCCTTTTTGTTATGAGTAAAATAAAAGTGCAGGTTGGCTCTCTAACACGTTCATTATGAACCTCTACAAGCTACACTGTGCGGTCGCTGTTATCCATTGATTTACTGGATGAGTCATCCCAACTAATTTGACTTGACCTAACATCTAGTATGGAGCAGAAGCGTACTATAAATTAATGTCTGTTAATTTAAACCCCTTCGATCCGTAAAGTGAGTGTGTGCAACAAGCACCATGAATCTGTTTTTTTTTTTTTTTTTTTTAAATTGGTGATGCTATTTCTAAAATAGATTTGATCTGATTGATCTAAATTAAGCTTATTTTTCCATTCTGTGCGGGTCCAACCGTAAAGACAGAGAAAAAAGCATCTGACTGATCCCCATCAACTCTCCAGCAAAATACGAATGTTTTTTGCAACACTCCCTGAGAAATTAACAAGACTGGCCCTTCCCTCAATGTTGAAGAAAGTGAGAAAGAAATTCCTGGATCTGTCCCTTTATCCGAATCCACAACAAAAAGCTACTGGGAGCTATTCTGGAAACTTCCTCCATCTAAGTTTCGTGGAAGTCTTTTTAGTAGTTTTTGTGGAATCCTGTTGACGAACCAACCAAACAACAAACATGTGCTAACACAAAGTCTGGCAGAGGTAATAAATTACTATACTGTACTCATAAGGAAAGGTCAGCATTGACAAAATAAGCAAGGGAATTAAAACACTATAAATATACTTCAAGCAAATAATGCACAGAAAATATACATTTTAGTGTAAACAGTGTCACTTAAAAATTGAATTTAGCTGGCTGGAAGCTTTCAGATTTTCTGACGTACAGTAAAACAGTTTCAGTTACTTACTGTTAGCATTATCCATGCCGGAGACATTAGCTTAGTCTACGGAGTGTGATTGGAGATAAATCCCAGGCATCCGGCTGTAGGATCTCTATTTATTATGGAACTCTTTTGTTTGTTGCACAGTTGTATTATACAGAAAGCTCTAAGAGAAGCACAAGCACCAGAAACTCACAAGCTTTATCTGTGGACACAGTATCTGTTGTGCTGTCCTCTTAGTAGTGAAGCTATCTGGCTCTCAGCAGCTCTTTAAATACCAGCACTCATCAGCCTGTCTGGATGAGGAAGGACGGCATAAGAGCCAGGAATATAATGCACAGGTCATAAATCCTGCTTTATCTACTCTCTCTCTGACCTGATGCCCCGGATACAGTTGAAAATATATAAACAAATCAGTATGACCTAGAGGCGTTTGCTTGACAACATACTGTACAAAAAGTACAACAGAGAGTCTGACTCATCATGTATTAAAAATCAATGAGTCATTCCCTGCCATCCTTATGTAATATAGTTCAAACATCTCCAATAGTGCGCATTGCTTCAACTGCAAAGTGCTCTGAAATAAAAAACATTGTAGACTTGTTTTAATTTTCTTTTTATATAATAAAAGTCATTATTGGAGTATCACATTTTAGTCTTAACATCGGAAATATAGAGAGGAATGTGAAAGCTTCACACTGTAACACATTTCCTATCTAATTACAGCAAAATACTGGCAGCTACAGTTGCCAACATCAAAACGATCATTCTACAGTTAACCTAGTGTTATCTACAACAGTTTATCATCATTAAAATTGTAAGTGAAGTAGCTGAAAAAAGAAATGCTGTATCACACCATACCATTTCACAGTAGCTTTTAATATATTGTTCCTTTAAGACATCAATATTTATGGTATTATACTGTATTTGCAAAGAGCAGAACATTACTGTAAGAAATGTTGTATATTTTAAAGCAATTTTTCTAAAAGCATTCAAGGGGCAGATCATAAGTAAAATATTAGAAAATAAAGAAACAAAAATGGGCATCACACACTGCAGGGCTCCAATATCCAAATTATTCGATGCACCGAAGGTCATTAAATCATCAAGATTTTTTGTTAGTGGCAAAAAAATAATAACCTTAATACTGACCCTACATTATATGCAATCTTTTCAGGTTATATTACAATGATTTCTTTACTATGACTACATACAGTAGAGACTATATTGAGTATTACTGTATGACATCCTTCATCTTGTTCAAAGACTCCAAAGAATGATTTGTGTCACCAGCCAATCAAGTAAGCAGATATACTATGTGTGTAAGCGTCATCATAAATTCACAAGTCTGTAAATCTCATCTCTTTGTGTAACACTCTACTAACTTTCCCTGCCAACAGTGCGCTCAACATCTTTGCTTTATGGTCTGAGACAGCTGCATGGAAATGACCTGTCAGCCTCATAAAGCACTTTATCAAGGGACTCACTTATAGCTGCAGTGTAATGTTCTCCACATGGGTGCCTACATAAATAAGGAATCGATTATTTTGCTCTTTGACATGTGGATGTTTTTTTTTCGTTCTTTTTCCTACCAGTACCTATGAACCAGATCCAATGCACAGATTTAGTGTCATGACACGTTAGTAGTGCTCATTAGGAAATGTGTAAAGAACAAGTGGACCACTTATAAAAGTACTTTAAGATCGACCTCAGAGGCGGCTCAGGCTGAAGGTGGGCAGAGTTATACTTGACAGTAAATGAGGGCACCTAACTCCATGCGTCAACGAGAATGATAAAGGTGTAATCTGTTCTACCTGCAAAACCTACAAAGCTAACAACGTGAGGAGGATATGGTTTGGACACAGTTTGCACAGTACCACACACTCTGGAGAAGATCTGTGAGAAGATCTGTCATAAAATCTCATGGCTTTGGTTTTCAGTTTAGTTATTACCCATTACCCGTTTTATTTTGTAGAATTCACCCTTGTGTCATGTTGTGACTTTCCAGTTCCTCTCTCTGTCTTTTTTCCACCCTTTTCCTGTGTTTCAGTTCATTAGCCCTTGTGTATATGGATTATTATCATTTTTATTATTTGGATATTTGGGTCTAAAATCATTTGATCGCCCACAGCTACACATGGCTCTATAGATGATAAGAACAGAAATATCTCAACAGCTACTGAAAGGATTGCTGAATGAAATTTGCCCTTAGCTGCTCCAAATTTCAATTCCTCAAATACTTTTTATGACCAAATAACAACGAAACTAACAACATTCCCATCATGTATATGATTGTCATAAAAAGAAAACAACACCCTGTGTATAACTAACTCATCTGTAAGTGCCTACATCGGCTATTCAACTGCTTTACAAATGTTTCCATGAAGCTCTCTCTAATGCTGATCTGTCATCGTGGGATAGAGGCTAACAGTCCAACCAGGTGGGCACTGGGCTGACAGGCAGCTATAAACCTGGAAACCTGTTCAGGCTGTTTCCAGCAAGCTGCTCCCTCCATCTGTATGATGTGCTGCCTGCCTCGATGTGCTTGGGTTTCACACCGGGGGCGAACTTGTTTATCGCCGGGCTTTGACAAACGAGGGGCTGCTGGAAGAAAAGCTTTGGCACTGTGTTACAAATATGCCGTGAAATCTCAGTTTTTTTTTTTTACCAGGATCGTACACATTTCTGTTGCGAAATTAACAGGAAGAGCTTTTAATTTTGATATTTTTTTTCAATTATGTAAAAATTCGTTCCATTTTCAAATCACATTAATTATTTGATAAACTCACTTGTCAGCATGTGGCTCTACATCGTCTCAGGGGGACACAGTAGAGCATGGCACTTCCCTATATATAGCTGCTCTTAATTCCCTGCAGCTGTATATCTATTACACTATAAAGGCTGCTTGGCTGCGTAATGCTTTTTTTGTTCCTTCTCTGTACACTCTGCCCGTTTGTCTCCATAGATCCAATGCCTGTTGAATCTATAATAATCACACAACTACAGGAATATATTTCAGAGAACTGAGTTGGAAATAAGTCAGAAGAAATCCTTGTAATCCACCTGAACCTGTGAACTTTCACAGCTCTTTCTGGTCTGCGATCTAGGAAACTTCCTGGAACGAGCAGGTTATAATCCAGATGTGTTAAGAGGTGGAGGCCGGCCTTCAGCATTTAAACGCACTGGCAGCTGTTATTGGGATGTTTCGGCACATGCTCTTTTGAAAATGGCACTGTTCCAGACATTAAGGTCAAGATGAGTTCCCTCGCCACAACACCTGTCATCACTGTTCCATTACGTCGCCAACAGACGACAGCAGATAGAGTGCTCGGCCTGACATGGAAATACTGGACGGTTGAGGAATATGAGTAATAATCTTGTTGTTTCACTACACAGGATATATTTACTGACTGATGAGTGCGTCTACGTGCACTGAATTCACATGACGAGACACCCCTCACAAACACCAACAGTTCTTTTTAGCCTTTGAATTCTGAACAACTGAACGACAGGTGGACTACAATTACAGTTGTGTTGCTAGGCAACCCCCACGCGTAAGGGTGAAAATATGAATTTGAACCTTTTCCAGACAAATTGCAGCTCAATTATACTGTAATTTGTGCAGAGATGGGGAAGAAATGGACAAAAAGCCACATTTCACTGAGTGGAGGATGAGGAAACGTGGGCAACACAGACTGTAAGGTCTTCAGAGAGCTGGAGGAGAGTGAACTCTGGTTGATTTCAGCATGATGACATAAGATGTATTGATCTCTGCACTGAAATGTGGATAAAGTACATTAGAGAATAATATATCTGCCATTTTCACACATTGTAGTCAAAATGGGACTTATTTGTGGGTGTCTGGTCACTAAGGTCCAAGAAAAAAATACGTTAAAACAGTAATTCGTTATTTCTGCTTACGTATGTTGTTCTAAGTACTAAAACTTGGTATTTTGGACGATGGGGATGTGACATGCTGTCAACAGTTTCTGGCAATTGTAATTTGGACTTAAAAACAGGACTCAATAACCAACCCTGTCTTTCTGTCACTGTCCTAGGTTTTAGCTTGGTTGATTTCCTGCTTTATGTTGAAAGTTTATCCATATCCTATGTGATATGTTTTACTTCCCACTTCCTGTCTTTTTCTATTTTCCCACCCTTTTCTGTGTACATCTGTGTTTCACTTGTTCATTAGCCCTTGCGCATTTGTGGTTTTCCTTCCTCCTATGGTTGCTTTTTGCCTTGGACAGTAGCCAGACTGCTAGCTTTAGCTATGTTGCTTATACTGCCATTGCAACAGCAGCATGAACAGTAATACCAAAGGGAAACACCAGGGTGGAGGAAACTTGAAAATGTTATCTATATCTGCTTTAATTGTCCAACTAATAGGTAATGACTTCTCTTAGCTGTGTGAAGAGGTTTTCTCTCTGTGGTGCTTTTAAAATAAGGATGACAAAGAGCTCAAGGAGAGGCATGACTCACCTGGAGCGCTCAGTGGAGTATGAATGTTCACAACTGAGTCACAAGGATGCATTCAAGACAATCACATTCAAAGCACACACCTTGACCCTCAGAACAACACACAAAGACACACGCACGCACGCACGCACACACGCACGCACGCACACACGCACGATGCACACAGCACATATGTAAATATATATATAAAACACACATGTAAACTGTGTTGGAATACATAATCCCAAAGTATGAGTGGTGTTCTGTGTGTCAGATCTCTATGACAAGGTCATTTTGCAAATGTTCCACTCATATAATGCAGTGATTCACTCGGTTAGGTAAGTGAGTGGGAGCTGTTAAGAGGGTGCATATTTTTAGTCTCCACATTTCCCTTGGACTCAACTGGTACTGGGAACATGGGATGACACTGTATGTGCGTATGTGTCGTACGTAATGTGAAGGCTTTGACACACTTTTATAGACCATGGAGGCTATTCTGTGAGTCGATTAAGCCCTGAAATAATACAACAAGAACACGTCTGCAGTCAACTTCTGACCTAGTCGAGAGTTAATCAAATTGGTGCCGGTCCATGGGTCCAAGAAGATTTCAATGTCCTGGATTAAAGGGAGAAGTTCCAGTCAAATGTTATCTGTCAATTCATGGAAACATCCATATCCTGTATTGTACCTAGACAAAAATGTCACGCTAAAGTACTCTAACCTGTTACTTAGTAGATAAACTGTCACATAACAATTAACCCAACATTGTTGTAAAAATATAGTTGTATTCAGTGATAATACTGAGAGATTATTATCAATGTTTTCCCATAAAACAGAAATGTGGTGCAACAGAAAATGTTTCAGTTCACCATATGTGATGTTGACTCACACTCCAGATTACTTGGCAAAACAAATATCTACGAAAATTATGGCAACACAAGATTCACAGCCCCAGCAGCACGAGTTATTCATGTGAAAACACACACTCCTCTTGGATATCTTGGCCAGGTTCCCGACAAATGTCTGTATGTATCTTGTACACACCTCACAGCAAGCACCAGATAGCGCACACGCGCACACACACACACACACACAAGCTCTCTGCAGCAGGAGATTAGATCCAATGTTAAACAAAGAGGGAGAGCAGGTTTCTGACATGCCAACTCTTTAATTAGACCGCTGCTATCTGTGGGGACACACACAACCATGCATACTTGCACACACACATGCATGCGCGTGCGCACACACACACACACACACACACACACACACACACACACACACACACACACTTCGTAGCCTTCAGAAGAACGTCATATTTCTCAAGAAAATTTTCAAAATAACCTGTCAAGGATGCGCTCTCTCTCTCTCACACACACACACACACACGCACGCTCTCTCTCACACACACACAGGCTCTAGCTAAGTGTGTGTTATCCACGTTGTTTGTCTGTCTGGTGTCACAGGAAGCTAGATATGAGGAGGAGCAGCCAATCAGCTGTCACCTGCTTTGATGTGTCGGGAGGCTCCAAACGACCAGAGCAGCGCTGCATGTCATCCCTTTGGCTCCGTGTTGGACCGTATTTGCCAATACAGGCTACTCAACCGATCCAACAGGCTTAATTAACATTAGAATCCATTAGATGATCAAGAGACGGATGAATAAAACAATGTTAGGAGATTTGACAGCGTTTAAAACACATAAAGTGACATAAACAGCATTTACATTGTGATCTTAATTCAAACAAAGGAGATTTATGCCATCAATAGCTGAAAACTATCTCCCTATTGAATGTTTAAGTTTTTGTCCACTGTGCATCTAGGGGACAGCTCAACCTTTTCAGAGGAAACACTCAGATTGTACGTTTCCAAACATTTTTGCACAGCAGACCATTTTTATATCAGAGTGGTCTTGTGGATGTGGAGGGGCATCCCGACCAAAGTGAAGGTTAACCAGCCGGTATGTTTTTTTTAGAAGTGCTTGTTGGATGGTCGAACATCTTTGAGACTCCCTCCTCCAACACAAATTTCATTGGATAAGGGAGGTGGTTGTGTCAAAGACATTCTCAGCCACTTCACTCTGTGATTAGACAGCTGTGTGAAGGTCAGGAAGGACCAAGGATTTTGTATTCTTGAGCTCTCCTTTTTTGAAGGCCTTCCAGGAGAGATTTTCTGAAATTACCAAATTGTACTGGTCTGCAGCCCAGTGGGTGGGATGTACTGATTTTGATGATGAGAAAATCAACAAGCAGTTTACAGGAAATTCATCAGTTGTTGGAAGAAGATCAACTGCACCCAGTTGTGCAACATACCAGCAGTGCAGTATCAGAGAGATGTTACATGAATTACCAACAGGTGTTAAAGCCATATGGGGACGTGAGGATAAGAGCTGCACAATGTATCAATTCATCAATTTGAACATGTGCAATAGTCACATTGCAGGACGTGCAGTGTCGGCAAATTACATCAAACACGACCTGCTCTGATTTCAGGATTCCTGTCAACAGAGTCTTTTACTAGTGAGTGACAGGCAGGCCTTGCATCCACAGCAATTAATCAGTGGAAGAGAGATACGTCAGGTTTATCCTTGGAAGCAGACAGCGTTGTGAAGTCCGCCAGCTTCGATTAAAACATAAGCCTTCTCTAATATGGTGGATGAGTGTTTTCCCAGTCGGTTTCATCAGGAGTTGGTGTGTGGGGATTCCCTGGAAAACACGCAGCTGAATTTTGAGTTGTCATTCTTTTTGTGGTTGAGAACTGGATTGGATCTGAACCTTTTTGGGATGGTGGGGGAAACGAAACACGCACCTTACCAAGTGGATTGAACCCTGGGAATGAATAAGATCATTTAGTTGGCAGCTGTTAGGATTGTGTGATACTTCTCTGTCAGTGGTGTCCCCACACAAAGTCAAAATTTAACATAAGAACAGTGTGAGGTAGCAAAGCTCCTCTTATTTATTAGGACTGTTTTATAGGACTCAGCAATGGACTTCTCTTCAGTTTGTGAGTAAAATGTACGGCTTTATGTATGTAGTGTTCATTGTTGTGTAAAGTATAAGGGCCTGTTATGAGTTGAGTTTTAGTATTTAACATGAAAGATTTGCAAATGTACTCTGTTTTACATACTGTGTCTGAAGATTCATGCAACCACCACAAAAATCCTCTACCTGTAAAAAGCTGTGAACTGTAATTAGATTTAGTAGGGTGTAATCCTAAAAATGAATATATTACAAGTAAAATTACAAAAGGCAATTCATTACAAAACTACCACAGTTTTCTTAAATGTCATTACTTTGGTAGCGGGACTGTAGTCAGAAGTATTCTAAATATAGGCCACATTTTGGCAAATCTATTTCAGAAACCCAGTAGAAACATATTTAGAATAAATCCCTTCGTCGTTGCACTTAATCTTCTTGCAGCAAAAACCTCGGTACATTCACTTCAAGGTAGTTCTGCACTCCACGTAAACACAGCCAAGGTAAACCACAGTCAGGAATGACAAAATGTAATCTCCTTCCCCCAGGTGGCATCTCTTCAACTGAAGTGTTTTTAGCATATGTGCATGTGTACAGGCTAGATTTACTGTCTAGAGGAGACGGGTGAAAATAACTTCCATTGAGCAGAATTTGCACTCAACTATTTTAGTTTTAATAGAGAACTAATATATTTAATTACAGTGTTTTTTTAAGAATGCAGAACAAAAGTAAGGAGTATTTTTGAATCCTGAGTCATGTATTTTACAGAAAATGTGCTAAAAGCTGATGTGGTGTCCGTCTTTCACCACACAACTCCTTTCTTTGTAAATGTCACAAAAATGATATGATTCATTACCACATGTCCAGTCTCTGCCATGTATTTAAAACCACCGACAGAACCCAAATGATATGAGGGAGGACAACCCATTGTGGCTAAAACCCCTCAGTCAGCATCCAGCTCAAAGATAAGATGGAGCAGAGGACATGGGATCAGGCCAAGGATGAAGAATGGAGGATGGAGAGGAGAGGAGACAAACAAATGCAAAGTAAATGCTGTACAGTAGATATGCAGACCAAACCACAAGAGAGACAAAAAAAGGTAATGGAAAATAACTCATGCATGGAAAAAATAAAAGAAATCCAGGAAGGACAAGTGGGACATTGGAGGGAACTTGGGAAGGACAGTTTTATTTTTTTTATCTGGAGGGAGGGACTGCACTCCAACCAAGGGCAACAGCAATTGTGGGCATCTGTCACCAGCCATCTGGGAGACCCCCCCGGCTGCAGTGGGGACCAAAGTAAATGTGACCTGTGCATGAGTGACAGTCAGTATACTGGAACACTAACAGTGCTCATAGTCACATGCAAATAGTGGAAAAAAGCAAGAAGCATTTAAAATTAGAATTTGATAATAATCATAATAGTAAATACTGAATTCAATTTAACAATAATCAGTCGTAGTATTAATCAGTTTAATTAGTTTTTTTTTTTTAAGAAAAAGAAAATAACATTTTTCTCCTTAAATGTGAATGTTTTCTGGCCTATTTCCTCCTCTGTGACAGTAAATGAAAAATCTTTGGGTTGTGGACAAGACTTTCACAGTTTTTGACAGTTTGTAGACCAGACGGCTAATCAATTAATAATCTGGTGTCATGGTTTGGGCTTTCTGTTTAATCATTTCTTGTTTTATTTTGTAGTTTATGTTCTCATGTGTCATGTTTCTAATTATACACCTGTACCTTGTCAGTTAATCGCTGCCTATGAATTTAAGTCTGGTCAGTTTTAAGGTGGAGCTTGGATTGTTTTGTTGCCAGATTTTTTTATTGCCTGTCTTTTATTTTTGCGCACATTATTTCATTAAGGCTCAGCTTTTGTTTTTCAATCCGTCTGCCTCGATGTCTTGTGTTTGGTTCCTGTTTTGATAAATTATAACAGAGATAAATCACTAATGAAAATAATTGTTGCAGCCCTTCATCAAAACATTCATTAGTCAGGGAGGAAGGAACAGTTTCACACTAATATACTGTCTTTCAGAAAAGCTGGATGAGAAGCTCTTTACAGCTTTCACGTCTGTCTGATAAATATGAAGCTAGAGGCAGCAGCAGGTTAGCTTAGTTTAGCATAAAGACTTGAAACATTTTGCAAAAACTGAAGTAGAGAGTTCTGTTAGACTATTTCTTGGTGACAAGCAGAAACTTTCTGGAGTCTCCTGTCCAAGAAATGTTTTGGCGGATTTCTTTTTGTTTCAACCTTTGGACAGAGCCAGGCTAGCTGTTTTTCTTTCTGCTTAGCTAACTAACTGTATGTTGGCTCCAGACAGAACTGTTCCTTTAAGCCAAAAAGATTTGTTTTTCTCGTTTTTGGCATTTACTTGTTATATTTTGTGTTGAAAACTCGATTCAACTAAAGCTCAGTTTTATCCATTTCAAAAGTCTCAGATGTTCTGTTATAAAATAAAATCTTTTCATTTAGTACAGTTAAATTACGACAGGACGGGACTTAAAAAGAAAACAAAAGGTCAGAGAAAGGAAGTGATAGTTGATGGTTTTCCAGCCAAAATTGTCCTTGAAATATTACGGCTACATGCTACACCTCCTAAACGCTTTAGCTACGTTTAGTTCTGTGAATCTTAACAACCCTAAAAATACCATTGAGGAACGACTTATCTGCAAGAAAAAAAAAAAACAAGTCCTTAAACCAACAAACCATGCCAGCATATGCTTTAAATTCACTACAGATGGCCTGTTCCAAAGATCATATAGACGGGGCGCGAGATATAAAAATGTGGCGAGGAAGTGGCGATTACAATAAGATGGATTAGTTGAGACGACTGTGCTGTTTTCTGACAGGAAGATGTGGGCTGTTGAAGGCACCGGCCTGTAGTCGGCTGTAATCCTCCTCTTCCTTCCCTCCATGCTCAAAACAAGACTTGACCTAAATTCTCTTAATAGTCTTAGATACATTTAACAAAGAGGGTTGGATTGCAAGAATTATCAAGGCCACATGAAGCCCAAAAAAAAATGTGTGAAATCCGACAGTATGTGGTGTACGTTGTTGGAAATCAAACTATTATGCTTCCTGCGTTATGCACCCTGCTAACAACAAGTAAATTAACATACAGCATTAGTGTTATGAGAATTCAACAGATGCTTTGTTATACGATAGAGATGACATTTAAAGCCTGCTAAGAAAAGACTGTAAAGGACTGGAAACCTCCCTGTGATTTATTCTACATCACACTTCATTGACTTGGTTTTGCTGCAAAGAAAAATTACTTGAATTCATGAACAGTCAGAGCAATTCTTCACAAACAAGGTGAGGAAAGTATCTGACTCGCATTAAAAAAAGGTAAATCCAAGTTTTAGACCAGCTTGCCTCATTTTAAATGGAGCTGCAATGATAAACTGATTAATCGATTAGTCGAAAATTTATCTGCATCTCATCACAAGTCACATCTGAGTCACACATGAGGATATTTTTATTCCATGTATCCTTTGTCCTTTTCATTATTTGCCGCCTACATTACAAACTGTAACTAAGCCATTGAGTCACATCCCTGGAGGCCCTTTATAAGATTAAATGCAGCTTACTCTGGAGCCACAAAAGGCTTTATACTACTTTTTCACAGTAGTACTCCCCGAGACCTGTAAACACACTTTAATGTGTAAAATTGGTGGAGTTACCCTTTAAGAGTTTTGCTTTTGTCTTTTTTCTTTGTCATTTACTTACTCACACTTAAATGTCCACACAAGCCACCCTCTTTGTTAACACCAGTGGTTTTCGATGGTTTTACATTTTACTTTACATCTTAACATTGAGACGACTCAGATGCATCTTCTCCACCAACAGAGAAACAGACTTGAGCACTGTTTGTGGAGAAAAAGTCATTCGGCAAAGGTTTCGGTTTCTTACGGTTGTCTTCACACCTGCTGTCTGGCTGAATGACTCTGCCTCTTAAAAGTGTATCTTGTTTGTTTATAAATAGAGTTCCACCTTTAACTTTGATTGTGAACAGCTCACCAATGTATATTTTAAAAGGAAGTGGGTTGTGGAATCCATTATTGCGACCAGGAATTTAAATTCTGAAAATAGCTGCATGCAAACTTGGCAGCGAAGGCAACCTGGGTAGCTATTTGCAGAATTTTAGCTCAGAACTATTCAATTCTCCTGGCACTGATACATGAGTGTGAACACGTGTTTACAGTTGGATAGGATCCTGGGGCAGAGCGGGGTTAAGCCACTTTCTGCCCGTTTTCCCTTCAGGCTTTATGCTCCTGTCAACTCTCGGGTCAGTAACTGCATTACACTGACAATACAGGCAGGGTCTCCTGACATCTCAATCACAGACACATGTGCCTCATCTCAATCCATCTCCATCTTAAAAGTGCATTTTTAGCTTTCCAAGTTACATTCTCACTGTTTCTATAACTTCAGCAAAATGCTAAATATGTTTCTGCTAACTGATGGCATGCCAAGCAGAAATCCTTCCATCTGGAGGGGAAACGTATGCTTTCCATATGGAGTGATGGCAGGAGGTGGGAGGAGGGAGGCATGGAGGCCAGGATGACTAATGAGCGTGACTAAGAGTCAAGTTCAGGGTGGTTTTCCGTGTCATTTGTCTCGTCCATGTCTGGCTCATCACTTGATAAATATACATTGTGTGAGGTTGGTAGTGAGACTCCTGCGTGACTGTCAGTTCTAGAAGTGAGTAGACAAATGAGTCAATAAGCTTGAAATGTGTGGTCTTTTACAATAGGTGCCAAAATCCTTCCTTTTCCCCAGTAGTGGCAGAAACATATGATGCCAGGGCCAGAGACCTGATAAGACAGGAAACAAAGCCTGCAACGCCAGAGATAGCAAAGGCCAGTCGTGTGCTTTATCAAAGCTGAACAGAGAAACTTATCAGCCAATTGTGTTGCTGCAATGATTGCAACAAAAGGTTGAGATTCACAACAATTTCAACAAATTCTGTGCAACTGCAGACAAACTCCTAATAGGCATGGGAGAGGAGCATATCACACTGATGCACAGGATTGCCAGAATGGTGAGGTTATTCAAACATTAGACATTAAATTCACATTTATTCAAGCCCACTGGTGGGATTAGCTGATCTATAGTCTCATCACTGCACTCTGTACTGAGCCGTAAAGGAAGTTGGTGTCACGAAACTGTGCACATGAAGTACAACCTGTATGGAAAAAGGCGTTTTAAACTTTAATATGCGGCAAAGTTACCAAACTTTTAAAGGCTTTGTTTTACTTATTTTGTTTGTTTGTTCTTAAATTTGATTTGACTGGTGGTTTTTATGCCCTGGTAACCACTGAAAGTGAAGTTAACTACTTGAGGCTGCCAAGTAACAAGATATCTCAATATTTTATTGGTCTGCATACAAATGCAATATTGAAATTGCAACTATATTGTATGAATGACTTTTGATACGACTTCACACTGTGAGATTTTTGATAAATAAGCATCAGTTATGTGGATATAATGACAAAGTGGGTAAAGACAAGTGTTAATGCAAGTATAGCAGTCTGATAACTTCAGAGAATTACATTATTTACTATATATATATATAATATACAAATTCAATATCAAACAACAACAACAATATTGACAATATCTTGCCGTAATTATTGGGTGTTCATTTTGTGTTTGTATGGATGATTTTAAACTACATTTAGTTTTAAGTTAAACCCAAGAAGTGCAGAGATATAAAACAATTTCTGCTCATGGATAAATAAGTAAATAATTGAAAATAATATAATACTGCTTCCAATTTCTAATGTTGTACATCAAAAGTTATATGTGTTGTTATGTTGATTCTTGCCTTTAGTAATCATCCAGCCAGATCAGATGTAAGGACTCATCACTTCATTGAGAATTTGCTGAGGTGTCTAATGACGTGGTGAAGAAACACAATAGGGGTTTATTTTTGGAGCAAATCATCCCAACGTTGACAGATGACTTCAGATAAAATCGCTGCTCTTTCCTCGCTCCCGTTCCCCTCATCATCCATCCTCCGAGTTCTTATCTGTGCTGCTGACTCGTATTGGAAACCTGACAGGCTAAATTGGATTGACTTTTAATTAGATGCACTCCCTGGGTAAATGGGTTTAATTGCCTGAATTATCTCACTGGTTGCTTGAAGTGGGAGGGCGAGGAGACGTGGCTGCATAGCTTTTTCAACAAACAAACCAGTCCCACTTTCAGTTAAGTTAGTTTGAATCAGCTTGTTGTAATCACGCTGATAATTAAAGGCAGATAATGACAAGCATTAACTGAATTTATATTAAGTATGCAAAAAAGGTAATGTCAGTTCTGCTTAAAATACCTCCAGGTTTAGATTCATAGATAAGCTCTAGAGTTCTCACATTAATAACAGCACAATACTAGATGGATGAATCATCTGTAATCAGGCTTTATCATGCTTTAATTATATTCCCCACGGTAACAGTGTTGTTTAATCTAGTTTGCACTTTAATGTGACAATACCTCCTGGTAACACATTTCACCTCGTCCCAGTAGTGAATAGCTCACCACCACCACAGCGATAATACCTTCACCATTGTGTTTATATTCTGTCATTCACTGTGATAAAGAGCTGTGATTGCAGCGAGCAGTAATGGAAAAGGTTTTGCTGGATGTGTGTTACTGAAAAGGATTACAGAGTCTTCAATACTTGTAGAACAACAATGCATTAAATGAAAACAATGTGACAATGTGAAAGGTGCCACTCACAATTATGAACCTGCAGAGAATTATCACTGGAATCTGCCGCTCACCTCGGCTTCACAGAGCTTTATATCAATTTTCAGCTCATTGTTTATCCGTCTGACCCACAACTTTCATAGCATCGTGGCTATTATCTAGGCTATTATGAATACATATTATGTACCTCTACACTGTATACACAGGCTTGTGCACTGCCAATACCATTATCAGCATGTGGTTGTTGTAGGTTCTGTCCACTAGAGGGTAGCCACATAAAAAAACTTGGAACTGATAGCTTTCTTGCTAAGTACTAATTAAGTTTAGACAATGGTAAGTCATATGATAAAGAGGGAGGCATAGATTCTGATAGTGTAACGTAGCAGAGAGACAAAGCCTCTCGTTTTCACAAGTTTATAGGGAGATAGAAAAGCAGATCAGTTGGACATTAAATAGTACTGATGAGTGTTTCATGTTATCACCCTGGGTGTTGTAAGCTTGTGGTTACCTGTAAAGACAACGCTCTGTTAACGTCGAGTTAGATTAGCTACCTTGCTACAGTAATATCAATCAAAACCCACGTCCAGCATTTGTTTGTCTCAGTGCACAAGCACTTCCTCCCAGCACTCCCAAGCTCTCTGCCAACATTATTTTTGTCCAATACATGTAGTCAGTCTCGGGGCCCAAGGCAGAGTGCTGTCCACCTACAAAAGCCAAAACATTTATTAAAAAAAAAATTCAAATTGTGTTTGTATATTTGACTCACAAAATGTGTTCCATCAGCCATGGTCAGCTGTGTTCGGCAAAGAAACTCTTAAACTCTGATCCTGGTTTGTGATAATAGAAAGCTCACACAAGTTTATTTTTTATTTAGAATTGAAATCCTGACAAACAGACTGGAAGTTGTCCATGAAAGAAGCAGGATTTTCCCCTAAGGAGATGGTGGAGACCAAATACAGATCTAGAAGGGAGTGAACATTGGCCATCGTGTGGCCAGAAAGTCCGAATGAATGAAGCTCTACAGAAGTTCCATCTTAATGTTAATCAATTCACAACTCTCTTCCTCCCCACTTCTTAAGAAGCCGACTATGGGCATCTGCTCCGTCGGTTAAACAACCCAGATTTTGTTCTCTGCTGCTGGCGTCAGCTGGTGTTTCAGTGCAAATAGTTGCGACCCTCTTCTGCCCATTCACCTCCAGTTCATTATATCCAGTGCCCAGTTGAGCTCATCAGATTCCACTCCTCATAACATCCAGAACTTCAGCCAATCATCTTCATCCCATCACCACCACCAGCATCTGGGCTCCATCAGGAGGGATTCCTCTTCTACCCACAGCTTCCCTCTTAAAATACAAAATGGACATCACAATGTGGCCTTATCGCCAAAGACACATATTTCTCATCTGACATGCATAATGCAATAAAACTTTAGTAATTCAAAATGACTCTAAAACCACATGACAACAACATATGGGCACAATTCGATTTTTGGCGTTCACTTGCATTTTCTGCCTCTGAATTGGCCTGTGTTTTCATCTGCACAACTGGTCCCACTCACCCACAATATCGCATAAGTAACTTATCAAATATGACGTTATAACATTTTTTACAACTTTTATCTTGACTGGATGAATATCAGATAACTCTTACAATCTGGCTTTGACACTGAAACAGCCATACGAGCGTGACAAAATATTAAAAGCATGTCTTGAAATTGATAGAAACAGTTTCTGTACAATGCTGAACAAAAACATAATATTTAACTCCGTTATTCCAGCAATATTTTTGCATTATGAGACAATCTGGAGCTCTTACTCAGCAGCTGTTACCCTGAACAGTGATCATCTATCCCCTGGAGTTAAATGCTGCACAGATAATGAAGTAGCAGCAGACTTCACAAGGTGCATAAACACTTCATTGACTATAAAATGAAAAGGTAAATGTAACATACATTTATTATCAGGTCCAATGTCCAATGATTATAACTCTTAGTGGACATAAGGGTCCAGAGGCTTCACCATCAGTCCTCCGTGATCCAGTCATGACAGACGGCAAAGGACAGACAGCAGAGCCAGGCTATTATGGCTCCTTCAATTAACCACCATTTAATTTTGCCTGCTTGACTGGCCTTTTGTGTTCGGAGGTAATAGCCATTAGAGAGACTATAACATACCAATTAATGGAGGAACAAAGAGCAAAATTATTCCAGAATAAAAGACCACATGACAAATCAGGTGCAGAAACGAAGCTATTCGATCCGAGGAAAACCGAGGAGGACTGAGCGGATTGCGAAATGGCCAGAGTGCTCTTTTCTGGGGAAAATGGTATACACACACACACACACTGAAATACCTACAGTGTATAAACCACACACACACACAAACACACACACACACAAAGAGAAACATTTTCACACCGCTGCCTGCTGTGTTGAATCTGTACCTGCAATACAGCTGCAGGCGACTGGAGAGGTAATGGAGCGTATGAAACTTTCCACACTGCCTCTCAACGTGTCACGTCCATCCCTCTGTCCATGTGACCACGACTCAAAGAGCGTCTATCCATCATCTGGCACTTTTTGTAGCATCATAACCGACATAAAGCTCATTTTTCAAAGCATTGGATCAAATACGCAAAAGACCAGTTTAGGGAGCATTTTGAAGAACTACTCTGGCAGCAGCAGTGACTGGCATTTAAGAGGTGACTTCAAGGTTGCTTTTTTTTTTTTTAAGTGAGACATGGAGAAATTAAGAGACCCTCAGTGCTGTAAGTATTAGAGTTTGCTTTAGCACCTTGTGCGCTGATATTAAAGTACACAGCGACAGGAGGCCCCTTTTTCTAACACAAGGGCTTGTGTATGAGGAAGAAGAGTGTCTATATGTGTTAGGTTTGTGCCTTGTACGGATTACTGTACTGAATCTCTCCTGACAGTCAGCATTTATGTTTTTTTCAGACTTTGCAGCTGACAAGAAACACTTTATGTTTGTCCCCACAGGGAAGCTGACGATGTCACTTCAGGGGACATGATTGATGTGGTCAATGTAGTGATGTATATGAGCTGTGAAAACTCAGGTGTAACTAAACATTTAACTTGAAGACAGAAATCCTGTTTCTCCTCAGTTTTCAGTTTCTCACAGCTCAGTATCGACCTGCTTGTGTTGTCATTACATGTCATCATTGATCTTTTGTGGACATCTTGACATTTGCAGCACCTGCAGGGATGGGTTTTCTGCCCTTAGCTCCAGGTGACAGATAATAAATACCCCAGGGCCTAGACTGCAAGCGTATCAGACACGTTTTTTACTTTCACGTCTTAGGCAACAGATACGCTCATATTTCAACCTCTGCACCGGCTCTGTGCAGGCTCTCGCCTCAGCTGCGTCTCACGGGTGAAACAGCGACCTGTCAGTGTTCTTGACAATACACGCATAAACATGAGGAATGATGCCCATTTGCTGATTTCAATCTCTTCTGGGTTTACTACAATTTACTAGATATTTCAGGGTCATAATTTAAATATATTTTTAAATAAAATCACCTTTATAATATGATCTGTCATGGTATGAGTTTTTGGTTTAGTTATTTCCTGTTGTATTTTGTAGTTCTCTTCTCATGTGTCATGTTTTGGCTTTCTTCCCTTTGTCCTTTTTCCTTTTCGCACTGCTTCTTTGGCTTCTACTTTATTTTGCTTTTTGCATTCTTTGTATTTTTTAGTTTTAGTTTTAGCTCCTCCAGTTTGCTACCTGTTTCGTGTGTTTTTGCTGCCTTTGACTTTTAGATTTTTGACTTTGGATTTCATCTTTTATGTTAATAAATCTTGCTTTTTGTTCTTTTATCTGCCTATCTTTGTGTCTTATGTTTGGGTCCCTTTTTGTTTAAATGTGACATTATCTTCATTTTTTGTTATTATCTGACTGGATGACCTTGTTACACAGTAGCTAGGGATGCACAGATGATGTTCATCTGTTGTGTCATATAAAATTTGTGCTGGCACATTTGTAAACTGGTGTCTCGTAATATGCCATCGGCTCTGTAAGAACTGAAAAACTAAAGGTGATTAAAAGTAAATTAAATTAAAAAGGCTTTTGAAACAGTAATAAATTAGCCTGCTTTGCCTTCAGATGCAGTGTATTTTCATGAACAACTTTAGTGTAAATAACACATTTATATCAGTGTATCAAACAAAAATTAGATCCTAAATATTTACACATATCAAAGAAAAAAGATGAAACCTCAATGGCTAATCACTGAAGCAACACTAACATGACATTTGCAGTCTAGACCCGAGGTTAGGTGCGGGCAGTATAGAGTCTGGGAGGAGGCTTTGCCCTGTACTCGCTCCTAAACATCCAAATAAAAGATCAGTTATCAGTCCAGAGGCAGGTTTAAGCTGCCACAGTATGAAGGAGACTGTCATCTGATTTGTAATGACACAGCCTGAGAGCCATCACATCTTTGATGGGAGACTTAAGCAGAAATCCATTTCAGTGAGTCTGAGGTGAGGCGCGTTCAGAGAGGAGGGTTTGGAAAGAGCAATCTGTTGTGATAAGGTGTTGGCTGCACATTTACTGATGGAGGCTTCCTCTGAGGATGGTTTCAGTCTATTTCAAATGATCACTGATTCTAGATAGAATATTTTTACAAAATCTGTCACACAGAAGGCAGACTGAAGAATATTGTCTCACCATTAGTTGTCCTAACTGCGTCCATGCTACATCACACAACAGGAAATGTGTGTTGACAACGCAGGCAGGGGGTGCAACGATAAACTCCCGGGCAGAAAATGGCTGCTGTGGAGCACTGCGGTAAATGTGTGACCGCAGCACTGTTATCTCAGCAGTAGTGATCATATGCACCCTTTGTCTCTCAAGTTGAAACCTTACAATACGAGTCCTGTTAAAACATATTCAGCCAATTCATTATTACAGTGAGAATTATTTTTATCTAATGAGTTTTTATAAGGTTGCGTCTCAGGAAGTGAAGAAAGTCTTAGGAAATAATCATATAGTTCTTAACTTTAGGTTTGAACAAGTAAAAGATTAAAAATTCTCACTTCAATATGAAAAAAACAAAAGATTTAAAATGGGCATAAATGAATATGCAATGTGAAATTACAAAAACGGAAAGCCCTGATACATCCAGCAGACTGAGGTTACCATGGTGAGAGGAGTGACTGAAGCTGTGCCCTGCCTCCTATTGGTGGACCACCCCGACTGATTTAAGACCTGTGCTCCTGGATGTCACAGAGCAGGTGGTGAACTCCATCTGCACCTTTAAGTGGCTGCAATGAGTCCCGCTGTTGGTAATATCTGTTCAAAAGCAATTTACTGCAGAGGAGGTAAATTTCTCAGACATGATTAAGTGTTTGTAATGTGTTGCTGTTCTTGAATGTGGCCCATCCTCTGGGAGACCCAAAAGTCCCTTGGCTACAGTGAAAATCATAAATTATCCTATCTAAGACTGATTGTGTTTTAATGTTACATGTTTGTCATGAGACAAGCAGGTGCAGCCTGACAGCGTGTCAGGATACTGGGACTGTGAGAAAGCAAAGCAGGAGTAATGTCTAGAAATAAATGAATTTAGAAGATACACAATCATTTGTCTTAAAACTTCATACAACTACAGTGGTACTAAGTAGAGTGAGGGCCTCTGCCAAGTACTCACTCATAGACACCAGCCACCCAAATACACCTGAATTTTTTCATCCAGATCCACACATTATTCCCTGAGAAGCAAAAATGTTGAACGTGACGAAAGTGAGAAAAAACGTTTTGGATCCGTCCCTTTATCCAAATCTGCGCCAAAAGTCAATGGGGTCTATTCTGGGCTGTGACTAGGGCCGCTCGATTATGGCAAAAATCATAATCATTTTGATTGATATTGTAATCACAATAATTAAAGACGATTATTCATTGATTTGAGAACAAGCACTTATTGAACTTTGAACTCTGGTATTTCTTTTAACAAGATAAGGGCAGGCAGTGCAATTCTGCTGAAATGGTGACATGATGGTACCACATAGTGTGTCCTTAATTGAGGACTGTGTGGCAGTGGCAGGAGTTGAGGAGCTTTTTGAGTATTTTTGTTCCTTCACTACGTTCCTTCACTACTTGGTCATGTATTACTGTGCGTGTGTGGACTTTAAATGATTATTGGTCTTGTTCCCTTGATTTGCAGACCCAGTCACACAATATCTTCGTTTGTTCCGAGTCAGACTCCTCGAAACCGAAGTGTTTCAACACCACAGAATTCGCTTTACCTTTCTTCCCGACCAAAGGCAGCATTTCTCCCATCTTCTACCGTCTTCTCCTTCTACACATTTTTTCCAAAAACGCACCGGCAATACGCACCGGCATGGCTGAAAGCGAAAATTTTCGGGCAGGGGCGGAGCGGGGTGCACAGGTGGAGCTGGAAGGGTTCGCTGCATTTACCACACAAGACACGGCGTGCTGCAGAATTATCGTTTTATTACGATTATCTTGTTTTCATGATCGAGGGAAGCCAAAATCGAAATCGAAATCAAAATTCAATTAATGGCCCAGCCCTAGCTGTGACCCATCTTCCATCTACCTTTCGTGCAAATCTGTTCTGTAGTTTTTGTGTAATCCTGCTGACAAACCAATCAAACAACCAACAAACAGATATGGCTGAAAACAGCTTGTGTTTCTTTGATTCTCTTTCTGTTTCCAGCCTTTCTTGTCGCCTGGTTTTTCATTGCCTATATTTTGATTTAAAATAGGGTTCGCCTTTGGTTTCTTAACCTGCCATTCACTGTGTATGCATTTCACATCCTTTGGACTGTCGTGGAAGAGCCGACCGAGTATTTCACAAGTTAAGAGCCGTCTATACACTCCAACCATGAGTTTAGTTAAAATAATTCAAACAGGTAATGTGGGTTTATACACTAGCAGAATAAGCTACTAAAATGTTTATTGCAACATGATGTTATTTTATGTCAATATAGTTGTCAGTTATAGACTTTTATATCTTATAAAAACATTACTTACAACTTCAGACTACTACTACTGTTTAAACTATTCCAAAATAAATATATGATAAGGTTATTTTCCGCGTTTGGGAAGCACCACCAGATGTTTGCAACTGGATCAGTATCAAAACTATCATTTTAATCAGCACTACTGAACTGTGACCTTCACATTCTTTGCTATTTGTAATTTGGTTTGAATTATTCAGGATATCAAGAAAATATCATTACAGAGACAAAACAGGCGGTTATGTTTGATAAGTAAACTCGACACCCCACTGATTCAGTTTCTGAGCACAGCAGCATTCAATTAGATTATTATTTGAAGCATTAGATAACATAATTCCTACCCGGAGTTTTGTGACATTTTTGTAATCAAAACACATTAAACTTGACCTCTTTAACTAATAAAGTCTTTATAATGTATACTATATATATATATATACACACAAGCCTTTTGCTTCCATATATTACACTTACAATACACGTTCTTGCATTTCTCATGCGGTTACTGTTTAATAAATTAGTTTTTTATGGTGGTGTGATGTCCTGGTTTGATTACAATTTATCAAGCCGACTATCAAGAGGCTTTTCAGATAAACACAGATAAATTTGTGTACCAGTTGGCTGTCAAACTTGAATGCTGTCCGTGTTACACACACACACACACACACACACACACACACACACACACACACACACACACACACACACACACACACACACACACACACACACACACACACACACACACACACACACCTATTCAAACAGAAAGAGAAAACACAGCTCTGGTAATTACAATCTTTCTTCCACCCTGACACTGAAGGCCTGAGAGTGACGAGTCTTGAAGAAAAATCTTCAGTGGGTCATGACAAAAAGTAATATTCCTCAGACATCAACAAAAAAAATGTTTGGTGTGTGATTGTTCATTCCTTGGTGGACTTTATCAGCAGGAGCCATGAGTCCATTGACAGTGAAGGGCTGGAGCTCAAGCTGCTCCCATCCCAATCTCGTTCCACATGATTATTCTCAATTTCACAGCTGATGGTTTTTTACTGAGACAGATGGCAGCAGCCAAATGCCAAAGTACAGAGGAGAACGCTCTTAGGTGGGGGAGAAAGTAAGAGAGGGAGAGAGAAGATAGGCTGGTCACTCAACTTCATCACCGCTGTTTGGGATTTAAGTAATCTGTGAATGTGACCTATAGGTGCAGCATGGTGAGGGATATGAGCAGCAGCTAAATCTCAGATCTATCAGCACAAACCTGGGTTTATGTCAACCTAACAGTGGCAAAGGTATAAAAGCAACTCAATTATCTAAATAAAAATATCTGAAAGGTATAGAGAGGAAATGTCTCTCTGGTGGAGCTGCTACATGAGAAGTTGACACAACTACACACTGATTTTATGTAAGATGTCAAAATAACTGAAAAGGTTGAGAACCACCAGTTCTCATCTTAAAAAATATGTTAAATTCTATAATCTTATCAAATCTTTTTAAAAATCTAGTTGCTCTGCAACTCTGAGATGCAGAGGAATAGAAGTGTTAAACATGTTAAGTGAAATGAAATACTAAAGTGAAGTACAGTATAAGCACCTCAAAACTGTACCTAAGAGGAGTAATTTAACGAGTGTATTGAGTTACTTTCCACTAATGGAACCTGAAGAACTGAAGGAAACACACACACTCGTGCACACTTTTGAGGTTTTGGCCCCACAGGTACGCAGGTACAGTAGATATAAAAGAAACAAGGGCAAAACCTCAAATTCAGAACTTTTAGCCTTTAAAAAAATAGTTTATAGATTTTTCAGTTTTTTAACAAAGGGTTGGGTGCCACAGACTAGTGTGGCCAGAGTTTTTTTGTGTTTGACCAGCCATTAAAACTTACCTGGGACCTTTTCATACCCCAGAGATATTTAGACAAGTATCAAATCCTGACAATCATTAGGAAATGTCATCATTTGGGTTTTCAGTTTAGATGTTTCCTTTTGGAGGGTTCAACCTCATGTCTTGTTGTGACTTTCCACTTCCTGTCTTTGCGTTTTTCCTGCCCTTTTTCTGTTTTGTTATTTATGTAGTTTTGTTTTTATCTTCAGTTTTTCGGGATTTGTCTTCCCTTTTTAATAATACACAACAGCAGATGTTTGATATATTTATAATTTTTTTGTTCATCAACCAGCTGTAAAATAAATCAGCATATACAGTAAATATTAAGCTCTGGGTAAGAGACAGGTAAGACAGGTTCATGGGCTTATATTTAAGCAGTTGTTGCTCTCCAGTGGCCCCTATGGTTGCCTTTAAAAATACTCTGGGTGGTCTTGCCCCCCATTTGTTGTACCCGCTTGCTAACCACACCTCTCAGGTCATTCTGCAGTGGTCTAGAGAAATGGAATTTTTTATGCTCCTAGTGAATGAAATTGCCTTTTAGAGGACTTGAGCTGGAGATGTGCTCAGACTGTCACTTTATTTTCAAAGCAGCTTTAAAGCCGATACCCATTGAGTAAGATGTAATCCGTCTGCTCATCTGTCTGTTGAGTTGAGCTTTGCCTTTCTTTAGGAGGCTGGTGTTGTGAATTTAAGTCTTAATGTGTTTTAGACAGTGTGAGTCTGGGCCAGCTGTGAACACACCTAAGAGACTGACAGAATCACCGAAGGTACAGGGGGGGAAAAAAACTACAAACTCCCCCAACCTCACACAGGGGAGTGCTAGTGAAAATTACAGCATCACTCTGGAGAGTGGGCAGTAGGAGGTGCAGGATTTGATGAATCAAGGACCTTTTGTTCACAGCGAAAATGACTGCTTGCATGCAGTTGGAAAGAACATCTCTTCTGCGGTGCGACGGTGGTTGGCAGGCAGGCGGGCGTCATTTGGAGCCATTTAGGTTTGGAGCTGACGCAGAGGGGGACGGAGGAGAGCAAGGTCATTTAAAGAGGATGCAGAAGATGATGATGTGGCCAGCGCTGGGTGTTTAAGTGGGTCTACTCTGCTTGAATTGAGCAGCAGCTGAGTATGCCATGGCAACACTCACGATAATGACAGTGTGAGACGCATACTATAGGAAGAAACTGACTGAGGTGAAATATCACAAGGAAAGCCCACACATAAGGTGTTTCAACATAGTCGATAATGTAGATGAGGATGCATTTGGGCACAGTTAAGGCTATAAATCAAACACTCTGTTAGGCAATCAGAAAATTAATTAGTAACTAGTTTTCAGGTTGTTTTTTTAACCTTTATTTGACAGTGACAGTCATAGGCAGACAGTAAACTGGGGAGAAGGAGGGGATGACATGCAGCAAAAGGCCCAAAGCTGGAATCAAACCCGCTCCGCTGTGCTAAGGACTTAGCCTCAGTACATGGCATGCGCTGTACCAGATGAGCTAGTGGGGTGCCCCAGTGATCTAAATCATTTTAATTAGCAAAATGCAAAAAATACTCAGTGATCCCAGCCTCTGACATGTGCATACTTGCAGTTTGCTTTGTCCTCAAAGACAGTAAAATAAATAACATTTGGTTTGAGCCTGTTTGAGAAAACAATGACATGTTTTTTTTCTATCTGAACACATAACCAACTAGTGCCGGGTGATAAGGCCTTAAAACAATGTCCAAATATTTGTAGGGCCATATCATGATACAAAATAAACTGTACTATATATCTGGATATTTGGAAGTCTCCTCAAAAACAAAATCAAATATCAAAATAAATTGAGGAATATCAATATAGTAGGCAATATTTTGGCTTTTTCCCCTCGATGTATAATGCGATATGAAAAACTGCAGGAATTTTTGACTTGAATAGCTCTACTTGGCAAAAATTAATCATGCGAGAATGATTAAGGTAATTTTGGATGGGAGTTCATTTATCAGCATCTAACCCCTGCATGTAACTCTCAAGTAACCAATAAGCCCTAAATCAAACAAAATAAACAGATTTCTCTTGAAGACAAGTCAAGGGAAAATGAGAGCCACTGAAATTTGCCTCTTGTATCAAGCAGTAAAAAAAATGGACTGGTAAGTAAATAAATTAGCCTACTGAAATGCAGCTATTAAAACCAGGAAAAGTCGATACTTAAGTCATATCATGATATAACAATATCTAAATCTAAGATGTCCCATATTCTTGTACCACGATAATGATATATTGCCCTGCCTAAGGCTGGGAGTTATGGCCTTAAAATAATATCACAATATTGTTAGGCTACATCACAATTCACCATGTATATCTCATAATTTAGAAATCTTCTCAAAAGCATTTCCCAAATGTTCAAATCACAGTATTTTTTTTTACCAAAAAGGCCCTACTTCGATATCGATATTGCATCAATACTGTAGGGGTGATTATTGGAACTCATAAAATACGGACACAGTGAGATTTCTGATAAATAATCACCAGTAATGTGGATAGAATGATTGGGCTGGTTCAGAAAGCTCAAATTCAGTCATTTTACTATAATGCAGCCTTGTATGTCATATCACGATGACGACATATATGGTATATGTTGCCCTACAATCAATAGGTTGTGTGAGAAAACATCTATTGAAAGTGGACTGAGAACCGACGAAGCAGCTGAATGTCAATAGAAGCAGTCTCTTAATTTCTAACTTCTTCCACAGAACACACAAACACACACACACACACATACACACAACTTGACTGAGACTTTTGTTGTCAGAGCCAAGGTTTAAATAATTACTCCATTCATCAACCTGGTTTATAGCGTTTGACCTCCATCACAGACAGGAATTGATCCCTCTCTCACCTAGAAGATTTAAACTATTGCAAATTGAAGGCAACAAACGTTAACGGAGCAAAACGTTCGCATCCTGACAAGAAGGCTCCCCAAACATCCACAACAAGTTGGCTCAAGAACTACATTATATGAAATACGCACACGCATAAAGTAGACAACACTTGTACTGAGGAAATATTATGTTAATGTGAGAAAAGTAAGTCACCTACAGACACGCTGTCCATCTAATGTGCTTAATGAGGGACAATAAAGTGTTTTCTCATTAGCAAACAATCAGCTTTAGCCCAAACAAACGCATTTCCACGCACTCATGACTCATGTCACAGACAAACATGTCTCAGAAAACATTCAGTCGACACACAGGAGCAGTCCTCGTGTGTCCAAAGCGACACAAACACACCGACAGCCACGGCATGTCCAAATTAAACGTTTTTTTCCCCCTCCTACCTGTGTGAGACGCGTCCTCGGCTGCTCCGTTGCTGCTGTCCATCTCAGGCTGTCACAGATTACAGCGCGAGCTCAGCTGCGGGCGTTTCAGTCCCGCGTGCGAGTCAAAGAAAGAGATGAAGCACGCTGGGAGTGTGTGTGTTCGCGTGTGTGCGCGCGCGCTGAGCCAAGTGCCGTCTGCGAGACTGAGATACCACACCGCTGCGCGCGAGGAGGAGAGGGACAGAGAGGAAGAGGGGAGGAGGGGGGAGACAAATAAATGAATCAGTGAGAGAAGACAGAGCCGGTGAGGAGACTGTTTGAAATGTAACATTTAGATTTGCTTAAACCAACATGATTCACTTTTTAGTGAGCGTGTGTGTGTGTGTGTGTGTGCAGGACCGTATGGAGACAGTCAAAGCAGTGAGGGGAATATCAATGTAGAGGCGAAATGCAGCGTTTTCTAAGACCATCAAACGTTTTTTTTTTTTTTTTTCCAGTACATTTGATTTTGGTAAACTGAATAAATGTGGTTTTCTTGGTGTTTTAGTGTTCGGACATTTTCAGCAGGCTGCACACATGGGCCTTAGCCAGGATTTTTAGAAATACTGAGGTCATATATATATATATATTTGTGCATTCTGACAGGACATATAAACAGCAAATAGCTGAAAATTGGACTCTTAAGTTACAAATATGGTCAGTTTTGACTTAAAGAGACTACGAGAATGTCTTGTAATTCTTCTGATCGCTTTAAATTTATCAACCGTATGTCTTCGCTAAAAAGAACTTATTGACAATGACATTTAAAAAACCATCATTAATAAATAGTAATCTTATAGTTAGATTGCATACACGCTCACTTTTCTTTTACAGCATTGCGATATATTTCTATAGCAGAGCCTTTCTGATGGCTGATCTTTAAACTCTACACTGGTGTGTACTATTTATTTGCTCTTATCTTTAACTATGGTGGCTCATCTTAACTTTGTTTTATTCCTATGTATTCTGTGATCGCAGTTTGAGGCTGCGTTTCCATATTCTCTAAGCATGACACATCTGGATACTTTTAAGGAGAGCTCAGGACAATTTCCAGTCGTATCTGTTGCGACAGAAGACATCTATTACAACAAGCAGAAGCATCTCAAGCATTGTTTGAAGCAATCAAAACAAGTATTTTCAGCCAAAACATGATTTTTCCCTCTGTATTATCTGTCTACCTAATAGTGTTACTATAATGGCACTCGGTAGGGAGTATACCTCCGCCAACGCCACAGAGTCCTATCCATCTGTGTCATCTATGTGCTTACTCATAGATACCCGGCACTTTTCAGCAAGATCCATGGATTATTATTACCTGTGAAATTAAGAAAAATGCACAAAAAAAGAAAATTCTCTATCTTGCTAAATTAGAGAAAGTGATAAAATATTTCAGTATCCATCTCTTTATTAGGATCTGATCTAGGCCGAGACCCATCGACCCATCGACCCTCCAGGTGTTGTGGAAATCTGTGTGTTTTTGTCTAATGCTGATTGTCCTCCTATTCAGCCTTTCTATTACTTGCTCAGTCTGTCCAGTGAAAGTCTGCCCGACCTCTTTGTAAAAGTCTTTGTAAAACACCTCCCGGCTTATTTACAGCCTTAAAACAATGCTAATGTACGTCCATAAACGGTTCTATTAAAACCGTCCACCGCATAACAACCACTTGGGGTAAGATAAATTGGTCGAGGGGTCAAAGGAAAATGTTGTATCACACTGCCATGTCAAATCCTCTCCACCTTTAGGTCTTGTTTGTGTGCTGCGTGGCCTACCACCAGCCATCGCTCCCTAATCCCACCCCCTTTAGACCCCCCTCATTAACATTGTTGGGCTATGTTCAAAAGCAAATGCCTGCGGATGAATTTCAGAGTACGGTGACGCGGGGCACATGCTTGTAAACGCTGCATCCAACTTGGTGGGTGTGTGCGTTTAAGTCAGCTGTCAGCCGGACCCTGATGGATGCATGGTGGAAACATACTTGGAGTTTGAGCTATGTCCTTCTCATTGAAGTCCTCTGGCACCCTGCTTAACCCCGCCACAAGGCAGCCGCCCCTAAAAATAAAAGGTGCGCATTGTGTGCACATGCAAGCAGCGACAAGGGGTGTAAGATATCACGGCTCATCAAGTGCTCCTGATGTCTCTGCTTGTGTGTCTCTGGATACAAAGGAACACAACTCCAAGCCAGCCCAAACTGGATGCTCCCACCAAGGCAGCCTCATGTTGTTAAGGTTCAGAATTCATTGGATATAATTGGTCGCTCAGTTTCCATGAAGCTCCAATCAGCAGGTTCCCAGCATCAAAGTTTCAATCATCATCTCGAGTGGTTTCATTAGAGGGACATTTTTTTTTCCTCTGGTCCCAGAATTACCAAGAACCCGGCCGCTCATCAACCCTCGCACATTTCAATTTAACCTGGTCACTATGGCAACGTTGTTTCCCCACCACCACCCCCCTTTTTCGGAGAATGTATTCATTTTGCCTTTTGACTTCAAAGTTTGATTGAGATGGCACTTGAAGGGATAAGAGTGGCTCATTTAAAAAGATGGAGCGAGAGTGTGCGGGAGAAGAACAGCGGCATTGTGAAAAGCTCCGGAGCTCGATAATGACTGCGGTTCACAGTTTGGAGCAGCGTAGACCCTTTCGGCAGTAAAGAGAATTTGAGCGTGACTACAATAATCAACTCCCGACTCGATCGGACAGACAGTTATTAGTCCACCGCAGTGGCGGCAGCGAGAGGCACCTTTTGAGCAGACCTAACAGATTTCTGGACTTTACATTCGTTATCAACCCTTAGTCAGTAAATTCAAGATAAGACAGAAAAAAAGTGGCAAATGTTAGTAAATTAAACAGACTTTTCTGAAGCAGTTTTTTTCCTTTCACCGAAACTAAAGGTCTTCCAAACAGATTTCAGAATGTGGTGTTTTGACCTCTGCTTTCTTTGTTTGTTTGTTTTTAAAGATTTTTTCCAGCATAGACACCTTTATTAAGCAGTAGACAGATAGGAAATATGGGAGAGAGAGGGGGATGTGACATGCAGCAAAGGACCTCCGGCCGGAACCGAACTAGGGTCAGCTGCGTATGTGGCATGCGCTCTAACCACTCGACCACCTGCGTGCCTGACCTCTACTTTCAACCATTTACTTTTTCTTTTTTTCGGTAAAAGGAAAAAGAAAAATATTTATTTGTTCACGGTTTTTTTTTTCCACAAAAGCCTGACTTTCACTTTTTCTTTTTACCCAGTGGCTCTCAAATATTTCCACACCAAGGACACAGAACTGACACAAGAGCCACAGACCACAGACCCCTTGATGACAACATTTTGTCCGTGGTCAATCTGATAAGAACTTCACTTTTAGATGCTTTATTACTACAGAATGTGAAACATATCACCAAAACATTCACATGTTCTGTCCTAGTGTTTCTCACAGTATAGCTGGAATTAGTTTATAGTTACTTAGTTAATAGTTATTAATCAACTATTAATCAATGAAATGCTTTATAAACCATTTGTCAAGCAACTGTAAAGGCTGATAAACTCTTAATAAGATAAGATACAATTTCATAATTAGCAATTGTTTTATAACAATTAACAAAGGTTTAATGGACAATTTAATTTATCATTTATTAATGATGGTTGTCATCAAAACAAAATGATTTCTCCTTATTTGCCGGGGACTTCCTGGAGCCAGATATCATGTTGGTGTTTGTACATTTCTTGCATTTCCAGTTGGTCATTTTAGCATATTCCACTTATTCAACCATGTGAAACAATTTAAGATAACGATTTATTAGATGATATTACATCAGGAGACATTTAGTGAGATTTCTTAAACACCATGTTTATCTACATACCTGGCATAGGATGACCTTCTCCATTTCAGTCCTTACTATGAAAAGCCATATGAAGTCATCAAGGGCAGCAATGCAACGTGTCCCAGTGCTCATTGAACATGCATTACTTCACTTCGCTCCGACACTGAGCAATATGAGCCTACATCATGTGTGGACACTTTGAGAACGAGCAGGGGAAGGTCTGAGGGGGCATTTAACAAACGACACAATTACTCCGCGGCAGGGCCTAATGATTGAGGATGAATGATGGTGAAAGCATCTCAGAAAAGCGGGCTGATGAAAATAGTTCAAGATCACAATGCATTCTGGGTAAATGTATCGTCATCATTCCATTGGTCCCCTCCGTCCTTGAGGGTCAATGTCACTTGAGTCCACTTCTCTGCAGCGGAAGCTCGAGGCGGCAATGATTCCCTCTCAGAAGAAGTGCCTCTCCCTCTCAGCGCTCAGTTTAGTTTAGGGATGTCACATTATATCTGTATTGACTGAGATATTTCAAATGGAAATATTGATGTTGTGTTAATAATACACATATGATAACATAGTGTAAAGTCTCTAATAATTTATTGATGGTCGTGCTTTGTCACGCTGACAAAAGTGATTGCCCACCCCCCCGCCATTAAAAAGAAAAGAAAAGAAGAAGATGCAGTAACTAGCTTGATAGACACTACCACAGTATGGGGCTACAACTACCGCACAAAATCATATCTGAGGAGATGATGGACGATAGGGAAATTCATTTCTTTCGCCGCCATTATAAAAGTCAAAATCTGATGTTGTGAAACACTGAGCCATTTAATTTGCATTAAGACTGGAAAACGGGGGTCTCCAATGTTTGCCAATCGCTCCCATCCAGTAAATAGTCCTCAAATAACCCCACTTGAAATCACAAATCTCCTTGTTTGCATTTTAGGTTTCGCATGAATTAAACAATCAACACACCACATGTTAATAAGCGATGTTTGGCGGTGCATTTAGTTACCTCGTGTCCGGTCATTATGCTAAGCTAAGCTAACCAGCTTCCGGCGTATTTGTCAGAAATATCAAACCTCGACTCCTTCAATATTTAAACAAGCCGCTTCAGCTGCCTGACGAGTAGTAAGTGAACGCGTGCACGTATTACCGAGACAGCGCGAGGGTTCAGCAAGCACAATTTGACATAATGCCAGATATTTTCATAAATCACTCCCCTTTCAACGACTGTTTAAGGGGCTTTAGCCGGGATCCTCCCTCACCAGCTTCCTATCCAGTGCCAACACGGGTAGATGTTTCATTATAGATAGGACACAATTATTGCACCACATCACACATGCTATCGCTATCAGCAGAAATCTCAACCCACAGAATGCAATCCCGATAGCGTGTCCCCGTGCCCTTGGTATTTAATGACATTTCTTTCTGTCCAGGAAGATAGAAGGAATCCATCAGAGCGAGCGTTTGGAAATGTTTGACTGTTTTTCCGTCCCATTTGAACGGGGCCGGTGGCGGCTTCTCAAGCTAAAAAAACACATTTGCAGCACTAAAGCTAATCCGAAAACCCCCGTTGTTATGACAACCACACCGTGCTGACAGCTAGCTTCTGGCCATTCTACCTGTTTAATTTCATGTACGAATGAAAGAAGAAACAAACAAAGATGCGAGCATGTAAATGGTTTGTGGCTGCGTTTTATTTTTCAGGGCACATTTCCTTTAGTCCGCGAATCTCCTCCTGTGAGCACGAGCAATTTCAGTCCAGCTCTCACACCATTATGATTCACAGAGGCCAAGTATGAAATTAGTTTCCTTTTCTGACAGAACACGTCTTGATTGACAGCTCGACAAATGAGAAATCATTTACTGTGAGCGGAGCGGCCGCCTGCTTTTGGCAGAGACTCTGCCTGTCTCTGAGGCGAGTGTGTGTGTGTGTGTGTGTGAGTGTTTGTGTGTGTGTGTACACATGGCTTAAAAAGCAGATTTAATGTTAGGTCTGAGGCATCAAAACCACAATAGCAGGGCTGTCAGCCTTAAAAAACACTTCACACCATTTCCGGTGTAAAAATCTTTACTTGGTTGTAGTTTTATTTTTACATGTTTACACAGAGGCTCAGAGCAACAGAACAGAGCTTCGTCTTGTGTACCTGTGAGTCGGAGCACAAAGAACCCTTTAAAAGCAAATGTATTCCTGCATTAGTATTTCCCGTCTCTGGGTAAAACATGAATGAGTCCATTCTCAAATCTTCTTGTTTGGATTTGCCTGCCGGACGTGTATGTTGGTGTAATTCACGCTCAGAGTGCCACAAAGGAGAAACTTGTTATCCAATGGATGTGTTTATAAAGCGAGGTTAAATGGTAAATGTTAAAACATAGCGTAGCAGTAGCTCATGTAAAGAAGAATCATCACATCAGTGGACCCACTTAGTAATCAGTAACACACCCATACTTCATTTAGAGTCTAACATCTTTAGCTGCATGGTCACACTAGAGCAAAAAAGAAGTGTTGTAAAAAAATGCCAGAAAGTAGCGAAAGTGTTAAAATATTATTTAGGTAAAAGGTTCTACTTGAGCAGAAGTGTTAAAGGAATCGTTCAGGTCTTTTGATGTGGGGTTGTATGAGGTACTTATGCCTAGTCAGTGTATTACCTGCAGTAAATGACGGTCAGCTCTTCCCCTTCATGGAGAAGACGTGCTTGGCACCGACAGTGAAGCAGAGCATTGTACTTCTAAATGGGACCAACAGAAAGAGTTATTTTTGGTGCTTTACATTGTCGTCAGACGGCCCTCTCCTTTGGCACTACATTCCCTGAATGGTAGAATGTCCAAATTCCTACGCATAAATGAAGCTGCACCTGCCCCACACTGTATCACACGGCTATTTGAAGCAATGTAAAGCGAAAAAGATTTTTTTTGATGCCGTACACTTAAACAGATACATATCTTTTTAGCGTACTTTCTTTAAGGTGGCTAAAATACTTCTTGCTGTTGTACGAGTTTAGCGGAACAATGCTCTGCTTCCCTGTCGGCTGCTTCTCCACACAGGGGTAGAGCTGACAGGTCCGAACTATCCCTTTAAGACTCCTGCTCAAGTACTAATTATATGGGTGACTCTGACTTTTAGGTAAGTAATATTTTACTACACATATATTTGTTTCGGGGTTTTTTTTGTTTTTTTTTGTGGGAAAGAGACTTAGCAATCCACTATTGATCTCCAGAACTGCTTTTTTCACCTTTAATGTTGAGTATTAGTTAAGTTGATATGATTTATTGCAACAGATAGACAGCATTATACTACCAGAGGTTAGGGCTCCTTTCACCACTGATTCCTTTAATACAAAACATTTATTGGATTATTAACATACCTTTTCTACAGAAGTGAACATTATAATCTTCATTCAAGAAAGATTTACGGCATCAGACTACATTAGCTTTAGCTTGGTGCACCAAACAAACTGACACATTTTAACTATATGATATTGTAGTCAGAGAAAACCTTAACGGCCTCAGAGGACCTCCTCCGCATGGATGCCTTTTAATATTTATATATTTAATATATCATACAGTGTCTTTAACTGATATACTCAAACCTCAAAGAGCTTCAGGCGCCTCTATTAAAAGGTCACCATTCATCACAACAAAGTAAACTGCTGCATTTACCCGGAGAAACCCGCTTTAAAAATGAGCTGTAGAATAATCAGGTGAGCGCAAATGAAGCACTCCACCACCACCACAACACCAGGAGTCCCCCCCCCTCTCACTTTGTCAGTAATGGATTTTTGCTCAGTCAATCTGCACACTACACTTTCACACAAACACACACTCATACGGGCACGCATGCAAATGCAAGAACAGATAATGTGTTTTCCTACATACTATGTAACACTGACCACATGTTAATTAATGGCCACAATCAGCAGGACCCATTTCTCTCTCTGAATCTGGAATCAAGCGTGGTGCTGCCATCTGGTGGTTGGAACGATGTGCTGATGCCGTTTCTATTGCGCTCACAAATTAACATTTTATAGATCTAATCATTTTAAAACTGCAGACATGAGGCCAAATATCTGACTCAGACAATTTTTAGTTAGTGGTTCAAATATCTGTTCCCAGCCCATGTAATAATGGTAATTCAAAGTTTTATGAATAACATTGCTAACAATGGACAACAACGTCCTTGTTCCAAATCAGTGTATTCAGTCCGAAGCTGGTGTCCATCGAACTGAACCTCAGACTGTATCAAAGTCCCATTGCGCTCCTTCACAAATTTTGAGAAGGTGAGAGACAGCAGGATAAAATCCACGTATGCTAAAGACGAGGGCTGATATGGTAAGAGAATCATATTGCAATTATTTTCACAGACAGTCAAATTTGGATATGTTTCATCATGAGAGGGAATCATTTTTGCATCAATATTTGTAGGCAAGGGAATATAGCAACCTTAAAGTTTTTCATTATGATGCTGTTTGTTCATACATTTTATTAAAAAATTACAGCTTCTGGATGCAATTTCATTAAAATTTCAATTAATTGAGCAGCCCTACGGATGCTAGCTTTAAAGAGAAGGCAGCGACACACCTTGATATATCTCTGAGTTGGCTGCCAAACAAGACTATTATATAGAATAAAATGAGAATTTAGCGAAACAATACAGCTATTTAATGTGTATTGTTGTCACTGCACAAGCCAGAATGAATCCCATGGAAGCCATTTGTGGCTTTTTTTCTTTAAGAAAATATCTGAAAATTAGGAAATAACAAGGTATAAAGAAAACATAGGTCAGCTTTTCTCTTTATGCTCCTGCTATAAAAGCCGTTATGTTGTTTGTTGAATTTGGACAGGCCATTTTGATTCAAATACGAGACAGTCCTGATTAAAAGATGGTCTCAGTGCCATTTATCTACACTGAATGCACCAAGGTTGGCATATGATCATAGCTCATCTTAGAAATAATCTTTATAATCCAGTTTAAAGGATGACTCCACCAATTTAACACATTAAGTGTGTTTACAATTCTCGGGGAGTGCTACTGCATGTGTGAAAAAAGTTGTATAAAGTCTTCTGTGGCTCCAGAGGAAGCGGCATGAAATCTGATGAATTGATGTCACTCAGTGGCTAAATTGCAATGTGGGTAAAGTAGGCTTCAGGCTTTGAGAGACAGTCCACAGGTTCAATACAGCACTTCGATAAAACTGGGCTCATGGACTCATAATGCACAGTTGAAAAACAAATGATCAAAATCAGTACAAAAGAACGAGAGGTATTACCTTTTTAATTACACTAATTTTGTCACCTACATTACCCACAATGCAATTTGGTACACACAGCTTCCTATGGAGCAACAAAAGGCCTTATACTACTTTTTTCACATATGCAGAAGTTGTCCCCAAGACCTGTTAACACACCTTTAAGGTGTGAAATTGGTGGACTTACCCTTCAGACAAAATGTCATCATGGAAATCAATACAAAATAAATCTCAAGAAATAAATATAATGTTTTTTCCGATTCCAATTTATAATCAAAAAGAGAATTAGCATGACGTAGTTGACATGAATCAAGAGTCTTTGGCGACATGGTCACTACTTTTTCACATTATGTACAGGAAAAAAGAGCAGTGTCTTAATTTTGTAGTAACAATCTTAAAACACTGTTTCTGCTCATAGTGGCTTTACTGCATCTTACACCAATGAGGCCAGAATGGTTTGAACCCACCATGCACCGAATCTCCACTGCCAACAGACATCAAAACACCCAAACAAATACTCATTAGAAATGTCCTCCGTACCATACCAGAGCAAAACAACTCGAAAACAAACAGAATCTTGCATGTTATTTATTACTTTTTAGATTTACAAGTTATTTTCACATTTCTTTTTTTTTTTTTTTTTTTTTTATAAAAGGCTAACAACTCTCTGGTGTTACAGGTATCAATACACAATGAATGCAAACAACTGCATTTGTTGGACAGTTCAGAAACCTCTTCAGATGTGTAGCCTATTAAATCATGACCAGCTTCAATAAGCACAGTCTAGCGTTTTTCTTATAACTGCGTCATGTCACGTGAGGTCCTTAAAAAGAAAGAAATGCTGCGATCTACACTGTAATACAACAACAATCCTTTTAGATCACTTGCTCTCTCCTTTGCAAATTCAGCATTAATAGTCGGGTATTTGTATCTTTCATAATGATGATCAATGTAGAGGGAAATGACGAGAGTAGAAAAGTAAACTGACGATATAAATGTATGAGTATGTACTAATTACATAAACATACATAACACAGACACACTCACACAGAGGGAAAATGGCAAAAGCATCACCCTTCAAAAAAAATTATTTAAGACAGAATTCAATCAACTGAGACAGGCTGAAGATGAACAGGGAGGTAGATAGATACACAAGGGGGGGGGGACAGAAGTAGTGAGGGATCTTGGTAATTCCCTCTAGCTTATGATTCTTTTAAAAAAAAATGTTCCTTAAATCAAAGAAGATCCAGATAATCTCATCTGTAATCTCAGTTTAAGTGCAGGGGTGGCGAGTGGCTCTGCCCTCTCCTGCCTCTCTGGGTTTTTAGCTACGTGCTGTCCTTACAACGATGTTCAGGTGCTCACTCTCTCTAAGTTCGTTGCTTTGTACTTGCTAATTGCCTCCGCCGCAGCACTGCCCGCTGCGCCCCTGAGGAGCAGCTTCTTGTAGATCCACTCCTGTCCTGGTCCGACCACCTTGTCCTGCACCTCCCTGGGGGTCGCTCTTCGGTAGCTTCTTTGCTAAAGGGACCGAAACGCAGATGTTGAAATAGAGCAGATTTGACAGAGGAAACAAAGTTTACACTGTTCTGTTTAATGAAGCATCCATCGATTTTCCAGCAGGTGTCACAGGAAAAAAATCTTTGGTGTTATCTTTTTAGTCATTTGTGCTGTTACATGAGCCAACTAGCTGATAGTGTAAAAGTTGAAACACAAGCCAAATAACCACAATGTTTCTGGTTTGATTTGATTGTTTCCTGCCCATCTCTACAGTGTTAACTGCCAAACAAACTGTGGCAGCCAGTTAACATGTAGCATCCACAGTTAGCAGCAGGCTAGCAGCTATGTTTTGTTTATTAAGTATCTTCAAATAATGAATTTATTCCCTCACGTTACGCAAGCAGCTCTTTCCGACTTCAGTTTAAGGCCTTTTAAAAGGTACGTTGATATATTTTCAAATGGGATACAGGATGAGACATATAGATACACTGATACGTTTCTTCCATAAAGCCATGACAGTCTTTCCTCTCTCACACTCACAAGTTCTAGTTCAAGATTGAGCGAGACACAGTTCTGCTACTCTATCTCAATGAGTCTCTTCAGGACTGTACGGTGGAACACAGGCCTATATGGTCAGGTGCACGTGCTATGCACACTTGTGTAAACACTGCACACTGATAATTATATTAGAGCACGAATTACGATTAAACACCAATTATAATTTTTTCCCCACGACACATGCTACACCCCATACTGATTTGTTTTGTTTATCAACTGACTTTTCTTTCTCCCACCATCTAACAGTACCTATTCAATTCATATCCGGCCAGAAAAGCTGTTCCAGTTTTATCATTTGTGTGTAATTAATCCTGTCTGCAGAAATAAGGGGGTGGTAAACTAAGCCGCAGCCTGAAATATCAATTTTAGGGAGCAGTGGAATGAAATATTTGACTGAACAGAATGACGCACTTACCGATAGCCATGAAAATTTCATTGACATTCATGGCAGTCTTGGCCGAGGTTTCCATGAAGAGTAGACTGTTGTCATCAGCGTATGTTTGTGCCTCCTAAGAATTTTGATATTGAGAGTAATATTAGACATTTACTGTGCTGACAACTTTAATTAAAACAAAGCAGATTTACAATATCTCGTATCATTGTCCTGTACATGCAAAGTTGATTTATACTTCATACCTGAAGATCTACAGCTCTCTTGTTTGCAATGTCCGCCTTGTTTCCAGCCAGAGCGATCACTATGTTGGGACTGGCTTGTCTCTGCAGCTCCTTCACCCAGTTTTTCGCTCGTGCAAAAGTGTCCTATTGAGTGACAGAACTTTATTAATTTTGATCTAACAGGGTGTATTCAGACGACAACTTTACAGTATTTGTACTTCTTATCAGTAAAACATTAAAGTGAAGTACAACTGAAACTGAAAGTAACAACAAAATTGTTTAAGCAAGAGTTTATCATGTTGCAACTGACTGATAAGTCCCCGTCTATTGCCCTGCACGTACTGTGTTGGTGATGTCATAGACCACAATGGCTGCCTGAGCGCCTCTGTAGTACATCGGAGCCAGGCTGTGATAGCGCTCCTGACCCGCTGTGTCCCAGATCTCAAACTTCACAGTGGTGTCGTCCAGACAGACAGTCTGAGTGAGGAAGGCAGCTGAGGAGAGTGGGACAACACAGATCAGTGAAATGGTGATGCATTAGTCCAAAGTCCATGCTCCTGAGAGACTGCGTTCTGATTTTCACTAAGGCTGTAGTCAAATCACTTCAAATTAACTCAGACACAGACTCCATGTCACCCAACAAAGAGCTGCATTGACCGGTCTATCAAAAGAAAATTTATCTCCAACTATTTTATAAGTCAAATACTTTCTGGTTCCACCGTCTAATATATATTTATTTTGATAGTAAAGTTAGTAAAGTTGATAGTAAAGTTGATTTGAAGTTGAAGTTTGGGGTTTTTCAGTTGTTAGTTGAACAAAAGAAGCACTTTGCAGACATCACTTTGGGCTCTGACAAAACATTTTTGACATTTCCTAGGCTTATTGATTAATCTTGAAGAAACATTGATACATTTTAGACACTATTCATCCCGTATGTACACAGCAACACAATCTAACTAATAAGAAAACCAAACCCCCCAAAATTAAATCCTTTAAAAGTCTAGAAACACATGTTTGTCTCTTACCTCCAATGGTGCTCTCCTGGAATTCATGAAACTGGCCTTTGACGAAGCGCAGCACTAAGCTGGACTTGCCCACCGCTGACTCCCCCAGCAACACCAGTTTGAACTGGCAGATTTTGTTTGCTGCTGCGGCGCCATTAGGCCTGGTTGCTCCTCCACCACGCCCAGCCATTGACAGAGACAGAGATGGAGACTGTTGTGGATGAGACGGCCTGAGACGGACTGAAACTGAAGGTTAACAAGGTCGAAGACGGGAGTCTGGACAAACAGGCACTGATGGTGAGCAAGGTCAGGATCCAAACTCCTGGGGGGGAAACCAGATCGGGAGGGCAGTGGTGGAGTGATCTGAGAGGGCTGGTCTACATGGAAGAATAAAAACATGAAAAATCATTGGATCTACTTCTGAGAACACAAAACAATACTATAGTGTAAAAGAGTTTGTCATCTTATAGATCTGCAGTGTCTATAGTAATAGTCAAATCTACGTGGAATTCAATAGTCCCTTGTATAATACCTGTTAGGGCTGCCACTAACAGTTATTGTAATTATCATTAATCACCTGAATACTTGATAACTGATTAGTCGATTCTGTCGTGTCTCAAGCAGAACATTAGCTTGCTCCAGTTTGTTAAATGTGAGGATTTGGTGTCTCATATATGAAATTGAAACTGTTTTAACTGTACATTTCCCATTAGTTTCGGACTGATGGCACCTTTTATCTTTATTTCATTATACAAATAAAAGTGCTCATAACTAATATCATTCGCCAAGTAACATTTATTTCATGTCAGTTGTCAGGGTAGTGTAGATTTCACCAGTCATCTATCTACGTAATCCTATCAGCAATAGTGTCTTAAGAAGTTCTGGCACTGGACAGTTTAAAAGTTGATTATATAACGTTAAATTACCTGACACACAGCTCTGATTACATTACCCTTCAAGCTTTAAACTGACATCTGTTTGTAGGTAACGTCGGGATCTAATAAACAAATTCAAGAGAATAGATCATAAGTACGGAATAATAAGGATAAACTGTTTACATCACAACACCGGCTACACCTGCTGATCTTTACTTAAAACAGAGCCAGCTGTAAGTTAGCTACGAGGCTAACAGCAACGGGGCGAGTTAGCAATGCTAACCTCGGCTAACAAGAAATAATACTGACAGGAAACCAACAACACGTTGGCGCTCTTACCAACAGCGAAAGACTACGTCCACTCCGCCTTGCGAATGGTGAGTTATAACCGTGTTGCTCCTCGTTAACGACGTTTTCTCCAAAACACTTTCAGGTTCAGTAAATTATACGCTTCCGCCTTGTGGAACCAAAACACTTCCTGGATTGGTGCGTCACGTGATGCAGTGTCAAAACCAATCAAATGGCCGAAAAGTGAGTCGTCAGAAGCAGGGCCAACTGAGCAGACACATTATATGTGTATATATATATGTATATATATATATATATATATATATATATATATATATATATATATGTATATATATATATATAAATATATATACATATACTATTCTTCTTCTTCTTCTTCTTCTTCTCCTCCTCCTCCTCCTTCTTCTTATTAGATATCTGTTCCCTTTATATTATATATATTTTTTTAATTCAGCATGTAATAAATGATGACATTGGCTTTTTCCCCCTTTGGCTTTAAAGATGGTTGTATGAAATATGGATTTCACGCGTACGAAAAAAGAAAAATCGATATTTGAAACTTTGCTTTAAATTGAATTATTATAACCCTAAAAAAGCTGATGGGAACATAGTGATGACATCACACATTTCTCTCTATTTTTGCTTTCTTATGAATAAAGTTTTACATAATCATATAATTGTTTCTATCAATTAATTATCCTATTTTTTTTACTGCTCAGACCATTTCCTCTTTATGTTATGCAAATGCAATGAGGATGCAATGCTGGTGTTTATCTGAAGAGGAAGCAAGGAGAAATTAATGAATTTATGGATTATCATTATGACAAAATCACTTGTAGTCACATCAGCAAAATAAACAAAATCCTTTTTACTCATTTCAGCCTCTTTTCTACCACAAGGTGGAGCAGCCTGAGAGACAGAAAAAGCTCAGCATAACCTGTGTGTGATCAGATCAGATATCCTGAACTAAAAGAAGTGTGTCTTAGGATCTTCAACTTCTGGGCGATGTATTACTATGGCTGCTGATAAAATGAAAATATTGAATTACATATTGGTAGAAGCATAACCTTCAGTTTCACAACAGGATGAGTGCAAAACAGGTACTGTACTCGCTAAATCTCCCATTTGAACCTATCTATTAAAGGCAATGATGACAAAACAAAACATACAAAAAAATGAAAAAGGTGGTCCTGCACTGAAAGGTGCAATAGTGTTAACAGGAGAGTCAGGCTGATGTAAATCACATTATTGGAATCAACTGTGTGGGAGTAATATATACAAGTGTATGCAGGACCTTTATTGTCTCAGGGTCTTTTTAGAGAACAATATCAAATATTTGTTTACAAAAAAATCATAAAAGTCTCCATTTTCAATCATGATTAAGTTGACTGATGATTAGAAATTTTGAATATACCTATTAAGTGGGATATGAAGATGTAATGTTGTTAGAAAGAAAAGCTAAAATGTGCAAATAAAGTGAAAAAGCACAGGTTGACATTAATCATATTTTTATTATTACAATACACAACATGTGAGAGTAGATTATTCAGTTAATGAAAGATGCGCTGCGTCGTGCTCATTTGTTGCACAGATCAGTGCTGCAGCATGTGAAGGACATGCGAGCACCTGGACGATTGAGCTCCATGCATTTGTCTGATTCCATACAATCCTTTGAGTAGAAAATGGCTGCGAAAACATGGGAAAAGACAGGATGGATTATCAAACAATGTCTTCAAGTTGTTCCTCTAGTGTTTGATTTGCTGATCAGCAGCCAACACTTACTGGATCCAGTCAGGCTGATGCTGGCACAGACTTCAGTTAAGCTGCTGCAGGTCTTCACAGGGCTCGAACACCGATTGACGCCACCGCAGTTACATGTCAAGGCCTCACCTGGGAAAAAAAATAATGAAGTTCAACTGTGTTATACAAACTAGAGCTGCATTTTGGCTGCCACATTTTCATTTAGCTCTAAAAATCTGCTCATCAACACAGCATTTCAATGAAGGACTCATTCAACTTTGGTCAAACAGACTGCAGGGTTGTTGTGTTTCCTGCGCTTCAGCTCACCCTGAGCGACAACCAACGACACCAGAAGGGCAAGAATCACAGTCTTCATGTTTTCACACCAGTCTCTGTGTAAACAAAGCAGGAGAAATCAAATTCCACGTTTTGCAGGGGAGCGCTGTCATTAATCCAAGAATTTAAAATCCCCAAAGATATCCCACCTGTTAAATTGTCCCTGCTGCACTTCTGATACTTCGAATGTGTAGCTTCCGTTTTATTTGAACTTGCTCAGAAATCGATGCGAACCCAGTGTATCATTAACTCTGAGGTTGTCTACCGGGATTTTGAACGCAGACAGAGAGCTTTAATCAAGGTCAAACACTGATGCTTGCAAAATCCAGTATGACTTGTACGAATTCCTTTTATTTGTCATGTTTTTAAATTTTGACAACGACTCGATGCTGATAGTTTTAGATAGCAGAGAGCACTCGATCCATTGCCAGCATATAGGCTGCTCTACATAATCATAAAAGAAAACAGTTTGGAACAGGCTCACCTTAAATGCATCACATCTTTCACGAAAACGAAACGAAAACAAAGTTGAAAATGACCAGAGACACAAAATTTGATTATGATACGAAATAAGAAATTGTAGCAAAACAAAATGAAACAGAAGTGTGCAATATGTGTCATTTAAATCAGGAACAGTGATGAGCCTGAATTCAGATTTATTCCAGGAAAATGGCTCGATGACTGTAAACAAATGGAAGCTCTTCATCTTGCAGGCAAAACTTTGCTTCTTATTTTTTTTCTTTCCTTCTTTCTCACCTGCAAACCAATTAATAGTGGTGTTTATGTATTATTTAAACCTCGGCTGCTGTGTAAACATAAAGGTTATGTGGACAGATAACAAAATGCATCACACACCCTTTCTTTTCTCTATTTTATGCTCTCCTTAACTTGTGCTACAAAGAACCTTTAACTGGTTATGAAGGAGTCTTATGTAAGTGTGGATGTCTCTATGTGATCTACACAAGCAAACAAATTCAATTTTACTTTTGTCCACAAGGAAGTTCCTCGTAGAAACTTTAAATGAATATCGGTTCTTATGCCGTAATTGTTTACCATTTTGATGATTTATCACTCTTAATTTTATTGGCTGCTCTGACTATTTGCTCTGTGTTTTATGCGAGTGCAGTGACGGCCTGAGCCAGTGGAGAAAGTAGGGGCGGCTGTGGCCTTGGGGGACTGAGACGTCGAAGAAGCACGGAGTGTACGAGCCCACACAGTCCTGAAAAGAGATCTGATCAGCCGAGTAATTAAAATCACTGGTGTGGGTGTAAACCACGGATGTGCAGGGCCTTTCATGATTTCAGTGCAAACGACACAGAGAGGACTTTTTAAAAATGCACCACAGTATGTTCTGAATAAAAACGTCACCATACTAACTGCAAGCGACGATGCACCCGACAAATTTGCCTCATGATGTTTTGGAAAAACCCATCTGAAGAAATAAATGACACCCGAAAAGAGAGCCAAGTTGCAAAGTGATTGATCTTTATTGCGGCAACACTACAGCACACAAGGCTGGAGAGGAGATTCTTCCTTTACTTCGACGCGTGCTGCATGATGCTCATTTTGCTCAGTTGCACAGATCGGTGCTGCAGCATGTGGCGAAATAATAGGGTGGATAATGCAACCCGAGGCAGTCATCTAATCCAGACATGCAACCCTTCACTATCCTGGCAGCTGTGAGAACATGGAAAAAACGGACAAGATGGAAGTCCTGAAATGTTTCCACTGACAGTTATGACTCTGAAATGGTGCAGGTGATGTAATTTTTTTTTTTTCTTTCCTTAGTGTTTTTCCAGCTGAGCAGTTCACCGGAGGAGCGGTCTATACTTACAGGATCCACTGACGAGGATCTTGGCACAGACAGGATCTGTGCCGTGCACGCAGGTCTCCACAGGGCCCGTACAGGTTGTCTGCTGGCAGTGACATATCAAAGCGTCACCTGGAAAACCAAAAAAAAAAAAAAAGAAGAAGACAGCATGTTCGATTGTTGTACTGTCACATTCCACAAACATTCAACGACCCTCGTCTCACCAGGCCAGTTTTGAGTATGATTTAATTTAACAGACTGCAGGTTTTGTTGTGTTTTCTGCTCACCCTCGCTGACCGCCAACGACACCAGAAGAGCAAGAATCGCACTCCTCATGTTTTCTCACCTAATCGCTGCTTGAATAAAGTGAAAGAAACCGCTGGAGTTTTGATACCTCAACTCCGTCAAGGACAGATAAAAACAGATGACACAGGTGGTGTGACTCCCACGCTACGTACGATAAACCACATTCACACAGCGGCCATTTTCTTTGAAATGCTGAGGTAGCGTCATGCTGCTCTGTTCCAGGTTGCGAGCCATATAAGCGCAGGAAATCTGATAAAATTGTCATCAGTTTACCACTTGCCAATTGATGAGCAACTGAAAAGACAATGGATGAGGACAATCTGGAGGGACATGAGGCCATGTTTCACGTTAAAACAGCGTATTTGATTACCCATTTGCTAGCGCTAGCATTGAAACACTTCCTAGCTAACATAACGCTGAATAGATTCAGTGTGTTTCACTTCCAGGCTTAAGTAAATGTGTCCAGGAGGTGTGGGTAATATTTTCAAATTAATTTGCAGCTTTCCCTCTGTGTCGTCTAACACTATCCAACAGTTAGCTAGGGAGCGTTTGAAAGCTAACGTCAGCTGATAAAACGGAAGCTAACTGGCCATCACATATGTTGTTTTACCGCGAGATTTGGCCTGATGCGCCTCCAGATTTTCGCCATCAATTGTCTTTTTAAGTTGCAGACGTGCGTTGATGATGTAGAATTCCTTTTATGCCTTTACTATTGTGTCATGCAACACTATGAAACAGTAACGTTAATCTTGAAAAAGAAAAAATTAAATATAAAACGTGAAAAATGACAAAAGTGGGGTAACCGACTGATCTTTATTCAGAGAGGTGTGTTGCGTGATGCTCATTTCTCAGTTGCACAGGTCAGTGCTGCAGCAGGTGGTATACGATCTGTAAGGATGAAAGCTCCACCCACACTCACTGGGCTCGTGGCAGCCCTTAGAGCTGGGAACTGTGAGGACATGGGAACAGACAGGATGAAGTATCCATCAGACGACTTCTACGAGTTTCCAATGAAAGTAATGACTCCGAATTGGTACACTAAAGAAACAGCCTCCACTTACGGGGTCCAGTATAATAGACGGTGTTGCCACAGACAGGATTTGGTCCAAATCCCCACTGTCCGAAATGTTTTAAATCTTCTGAAGTCGGGCAGTATTCTGTGCCTGAACAGAACTGGTGAGCACAGTTGCATGTTAAGGCTTCACCTGAGAGATTAACAAAATACAAACAAACAAAAAAAATCATTTTCAACTTTTATATTCAAACTAAGGCTGCATATTCACTGCCAAAATAGTTTTGATTAAACACTGGAGACATAAAGACACTAATGCCACCAGGACAGTTTTTTGCAGGTTTGTTGTGTTTCCTGTGAATTAACCTACCCTGGCTGACGACCACCAACACCAGCAGAGCAAGGATCACAGTCCTCATGTTTTCACGTTGTCTTGTGTACAGCGATCTCTGCTTGAACAGGAACTAGAGAAATCAAGTGCAATGTAACTTTAGGAGATCTGTCATTATCCACATTTTGAAAAAACATGAAGATACCTCACCTCCTACAGTTTACATGTCTCACTTGTGTGCTACAGGTCTACCAGCTTCCTCTTTTTTTATCTGAATCTGATGAGTGATCGATGCAAATCTAGTGTATCATTAACTTTGGTATTTTCATCTGGGTTTCACTCACAAACAAAGGGATTTATCAAACTACCCTACATTGCTAGAAAAGGTTTGTTTCACCCTAAATGCCCCGTGAATTATGGTTCAGTATTGACTTTTCCAGTAAGGGGACATTGAACCAAGATGGTCTTTGCCAAAATCAGAGAAGCTGTTTTGTAATACACACACACAAACACACCCACACACACACACACACACACACACACACGTGTGATGAATCTTAAAGGTTCATTATTGACTTTTGATACTGGAAAGTTCCAAACTGTTTTTACAACAAAAACAACCAACCAGATAAACAGAATGGAATTATCATTATTACCGGATCAATATGTGTTTCCTCTTCTAACACCCGTCACAGCACCTCATCCACCACAAGGTGGTGCAATGTGATAGAGAGACAAAACTAAAACTGTGGCTCGACAATTTGTGACATGTATAGGCTCATGTTTTTTTATTCCTCCTCACGCAATTATAATAACGACAACAGAACATCACACAAAATGAGAAGAAGTTCCGCTTAAAGGTTCATTATTGACTTTGGACACTGAGAATTTTCCAGTAAGTGATCTGAAGCTGTTTTGTAACGAAAACAAACAACCAGATGAAAACAACAGGATCACGCTGGTCTATGACAAAAGCAAGCAAAACATAATAAATCATATCGGGATCAAATAAATCATCGTGACTGTGTGTAGAAAATGTGAATGTGGCCTTTAATAAGCTTAGAACAAATGTAATTTCCAGAATAAAAACATTTCTATAAAACAAAAATAGTTGTAAATAACAAAGAGCCAATAATTACCTTCATGATGTTTAGGAAAACCATTAAAGAAAATTAAAAAGTCAAATATAAAAATGTAAAAATGACTAAAGTGACGAAACTGATGACAGTGCTCGAGTACAAAACACACAAGCATCACTTATTCACACACTCCATCATGTGTTGCATGATGTTCATATCAGCGCTGCGTTTTCACCGTCACACATGACTTCTTTACGTTCTTTAGCTCAAAACGGACACATTGGAAAAAAACATCCTGGTTGATTTTGAGGAGAACATCGTCCAGTTTCCATCAAATACACAGCAGGTCTGTTGCATTTCCTTTAAGTTAACTCACACTGACTGAAAACCAGTGATGACAGAACTCACGTGTCAATGTCTTGTGTTTGTACATCTCTGAATAAATAATAATACAATGAATAAAGCAGAATAAATCACTGCCACATATAAAAAAAACTGAAAGATATCCCACCTTGTTGAGCAATGAAAATCCAGTAGATCATTACCTCACAAACAGAGTGACTTATCAAGGCCAGGAAACCCACTATGACCTCACTGATCCACCAGAGGCCCTTTTCATTGTCATATTCAGCCTGACTAAATGTCAATGCTAACTTTTAAAGGCCTGAGTCATTAGGCTGAGAAGGTCTTTTTAGGAATGAAGACATTGAGGTGTCTGAATGGCAACACATTCTGATTTTTGAATTTACTTAGTGTAGGTTAAATGATGATTAATTGTTTCTCGCCATGTGAGTTAAAGAGTGCAGACAGAGTGAGGCTTACAGCTCCAAGGGTCCTGAAGTAGTTTTTCAATTGGTGAGGGCTAAAGGTCAGCAGGCCATCATAAAGTACTAAAACCTAAGGTTGGCCCCGCAAAATGGTGGGAGATGCCCAAACATTTATGTTCCCATAGAGGGATGGGGAACCCATTTGGGTCATTTTTGGGACAAGACCTACAGTTGACCGCAGCCAGGTCAGATGAGTTAGGGGAGAAGAGCAGGGAAACAGGTCAACTCCTCTTTTAGGCTATTGGATAATATGCCAAAATGACCAATTAGAAGAAGTGGGTGTTTACTGGGAAAGGGGCTCTAAAGGCCGGTGCAGGGAAAGAAACAGGGGGTGGGACTTGGAAAAACCTCCTAAGAGCAAAAGGCTGAGGTTTTGAGGGAGCAGAAGGCAAAGCATTTTTTGGCGTTGCTTTGTCCACAGATTTGATAATATCAGAATGCGGCCGATTCTGATCCGGATCCAAGGCGCTAGATTCTGTTTTAATAAAGATTGCTTCTTCATTCCACCCGCCTTGACTCCGCAGACTCCTTTTATGATCAAACTACACGCCGACACCTTGAGGAAGAGAAGCCCAGAAACCACAACATCTGTAAAGCACAATCTGCCAAACTAGCCCACTGAAACAGCTGACCTTGATGAATTTTATGGGCTCAAAAATGAGAAAAGATCTTCGAATCTAAGAAAACCTTGGCCTGAAGGTTCATTATTTGACCCTGGAAACTGAAGTTTGAGAGCAAAACGTTTAGAGAGAAAAATGAGGAGGCATAAAAACAGGCATTTAAACGCATAGTGCTTTAATGTGATAATAATGCACACTACATGTCAGGAGAATAAAGTATCAGAGTGTTGATCGTCAGGGTCGTTCATCTGTTGCACTCGTCGGTCCCGCAGCACGCAGCGGTGGAGATCCCTGGATGATTCAGCATCATGCACTGATGTAACGTCATGCAGCCCTTGAAGTGGTTGGGTCCTGTGAAAACATGGACAAAGACAGAATGGATCATCTTCTTCCTCTTATTGTTATTATCATAAGTAGTAGTAGTAGTAGCTCACTGGATCCGGCGTAAATGATGACGCTGCCACATTGAGGGTTTGGACCGTGGCAGGTCTCCACAGGGTGTGGGCAGTACTTCATGCCGCCACAGTTACACCTCAGGGCTTCACCTAGGGGAAAAACAGAGAAATGTTATTCAACATCCTTTGTCGCATAACTTGACAAAATTCAGTCAAAACCGACAGCACGTTGACTCACTCTGGCTGACCACCACTGCGACAAAAAGAGCGAGAACCACAGTCTTCATGTTTTCACGGCGTCACGTCTCCCACCTGAATGATCCAGAGGAATCGTCCTACTGGAGCACCGATACCCCTCGGCCTCCTTTATATCCACTTCTGTTGCGCAATTTGTAAAATACCAGTGCACGCTCAGTTTGTTTGAAACTTTTGAAATTGCCATCTTGGTTTTCCCCACAGAGTGACTCATCAAGGAGAGAAAACACCCATGACTCACAGAGGGAAAGCACTGCACAGTAGGTAGTTCATAAACCCTACAGAGAGTAGGCACACAAACAAGATATATTAAGACCTTTACTGCTCTTACTGTTCTCAATATTGTCATCTTCTTGTCATAAGCAAGTGACCCAACCCATCGAGTTTGGAGAGGCTGTGATTTGAGAGTACAATGTCGAAATGTGTCCCCACTTATGTGCACTTGATGTGTTTGTCTGACGAGCTGTGCTGTTGACATGAGAGGGCCGTTGAAACGGAGCCAGGGGACATCGAACAAACTCAAAAACAAAGATGAATCATGATTGTTTTGGTTTTTTTGTTGTTACCTGAAAAGCCTGAATGCGATAAGATGAAACTGCTTGAATAAAAGTTGATATAGATGTAGAGAGTTTCAGGATGTTCCCTCTCGACCCAATACCATGAAAGATACTGTACATTCACTTATATAATCGGATTGCGAGCCGAGAACAGATCAGCTTAAATTAAAAAAAAAAAAAAAAGGGATTAACCACCCAAAAACTCTGCTCGGCTGCTAATGAGAGAAACAACAGCTGCGAATCCTCACTATGTCCTCAAATGTCATACATTTGCCAAAGAAATGCCGCATGGCTAGTTTGGCACTCAAGAATAGATTGAGCACAGCTGCTGTGTTGATGCTGGGTCAGGCGTGTGTGAGCTGACCAATCAGAGCAGACATGGTATTCAGGAGGAGGCGGCCTTAAAGAGACAGGAGCCAAAACCGAGCATTTCAGACAGAGCTGCAGAATGAGGAAACTGCTGTGTTTTTTAAGGATAAAGCATTTAAACTTTTTCTATTTTAAGGTTCATTAATACAATTATAAAACCTGGAAATGAGTATAATATGTCTCCTTTAATACTTTTGCAGTTAGAATGAATATGAGGCTCCTGTAGCTCTTAAAACAGTTGATCTGAATCTCTTTGTTTAGTTCAGGATTGATTGCTTTAATCAGTGATTAATGAAGTGTCTTGCTCTTTCATTTGACATTTTTAATCACACACAAGACTAAATCTGAGGGGAATGATGAATGTGTTTTAATTGTCTAAAACATGAGTGTTAGAATCAGAAATGAACTTGTATTAGATTTACTGTAATCTTCCTCTGCATTTTCTTTTAAAAGGAAATGCCACAATGTCACGTACACCAACCAAGACCTGATAATAACACGATCCCCTGACGCGCTTTTTGCATCACGTGTTTGGATTTTAGAAGAAAACATTTTGAATTCAAGAAGGTAAGCACATATGTCATGGTTCTTTCATTCACATCTTCTCCATCAAGCTTAAAGGGTAACTCCACCAATTTTACACGTTAAAGTGCGTTTACAGGTCTTGCGAAGAACGACGGCATATGCGGAAATGCAGTATAAAGCCTTTCGCGTGTAATCTGATAAATTCCCCCCAGTGATGTCACTCAGTGGCTGAAACCCTGATGCCAACATCACCCACAGTGCAACTTAGCCAGTCACACTATCCAGTATCACTGAGCGATATCACTGGAGGCAGTTTGTCAGATTTCATGCAGCTTCCTCTGGAGCCACAAAAGCTTTATACATCCTTGCTCCCACATACGCAGTATTACTCCCCAAGACCTGTAAACACACTTAAACGAGCAAAATTGGTGGAGTTACCCTTTAGGTCCCCAAGTGTCAGAATACTGCACACCTGTCTCTCCAGTGAGGGAACGGGACAGGTATGAGCTACTAAGATGAAAGATGAATGTTTGTAGCTATAAACTATAACTATGTCTGTCTTTTTCAGGGTATGAAAATTAACTAACCAACTGTATGAAGCAATAAAGCCCTATGACATAAAATACACTTCTGCATCAATACTTTGGGGTTTTGGAATCAACCTGTCAAACACACAAATGAAAGCATAATCTTAATGGATGCACAGGAAGAGCTCTGTGAGTACAGTTTTTCTGCAGCGTTGACACAAAGTTCCCGAGCTTAACTCTAAGAGTTGAATATTAATTAATCATCAGACATTCATGCAGGATTCCTGACTGACAAGATGCTCTAATGCAATCGAGCACTCATTTGTATAATATGCCGCTTTTTCTGACGTTTCTTTCCCAGAAAAATAACACACAACTGGTGTGATAAGTGTGTTTAGACAGCAAATGACACATCCGCACATTTCTGCATACTTTATTTTGTCAGCCAAGGAGAAATCATTCAAAAAGAATAAAGTTCCTAAATACTCTGAATATTGTATGAGTATCATGAGTTAATGTTTTGTTCCCAGGAGGCATTCGTACTCTGTAAATTAATGACAGTGCTAAATAGTTCATGGGACCCACTTTTCATCTAAATATGTGTATTTGTTTATATTTAATTCATCAGCAGCTATGTCGTGGCTTCTAGAATTGTAGATCCTTGAGAAAGAATTTTTCAAGCTTTTTTTTTTGTGGAGCAAGTAAATAAACCTAGTTCACAGCGCTATCATTAATGCCTTGGTGACAAGTAGGACATGTATTCAAATCTCCTTAAAGGATCTTTACGACAGCATAAAACTGGAGATGGAATTAAAACTGAAACCATAAATTATGTACCGAGTTCTGATTAGTGGAGTCTGGATTTTAGATGTTCATACACCGAGAACTCGCAAATAAAAATACAAAACGTTGGAACTGAGAAAAACATTCAATGTAGAACAATAAACAATCTAAGCTGTGTGATGCGCATACTCTACTCCCTATATGCAAGGTGAGACATGTGTGACCTGTGTTGATTTACAAATACAGCATCTGTGCACACAATCAACAGGTTGTCATGTAGAATGCTTACACATTGATTTGGAAAACCTTTTCCTTAGGAAAAAGAATAAAAAACTTTACCATGCAAGGAGGTAACAGGTATTATCAACTGCAAATTGCTCTGAGGATGTTGGAAAAAAGTATACAGTATATACTGGAACCCACTGCTGTGGAGCTTCTTCTTTTTTTCTTTAAAGACACACTTCAGTAAAGCTGAGATAATGCACAAATGACATGCGTAGTTTGCATAGAAATGGTTTAAGTTGCGTGGAGTTTGACAAATATGAGAGCCCAGGAGTTCAGAGAGGGAAATACAGCGCACATTGACAATCTCCAGCAGAGTCTCTTTAAACACTGTTAGGACTTGTTGCATGTTCATAACTTTCTCGTTCAGTCTTTCACTCCAGTATTTCTGCTGTTAAAAGAAGCAGTTTAATCTGTGAGGTCTAGACACCACGACTGCTCTGTGCTCTGAGTCTGGACGCCGATGCTGGACCTTCGCGATGACACACTTTCACTGTCTCTGCTCTCCGTAGAGCCCCCATTCCCCAGTAGGCACTCCAGACTGGTGTGTTCTATGGCAGATGGGTCGCCCAGGGGGAGTTGGGGTTCGGGAGCATTCGATCGCGGTGATCCTGAATCCAGTGAGGATCTCAGAGACTGGCCTGGTAATGTGGGTGGAGAGGCAGGCACCGGGTGGATTGAGGGGCATGAGTCCTCTATTTGGAAGATGGAGGTGTCCTGGATCAGACTGTGAGATGCTGGGGCAGACATCAGACCACAAATGTCCTCGTGTGTGGCTAAGTTGAGATGGGAGTCAGAGGTCAGGCAGAGATGGGGGTAAGAACTGGGGGACGAATCCAGCAGGCTGCGTGTGGACATCCCTGTAGGGGCACTGGAGAGAAGGCAAGAGTATTCATCGCTATCACTGGGAGGCTGCAGGCACAATGTGGGCTGGGACTGGCTGATGGTGGTCGGGCTCGCACTGAGAGGTCTGTTTTCAGAGTCCTCATGCCCGGCATGAGGTGCACGGCCTGAGCTTCCACCCTGTAGACCTGGGCCGACCCTCAGAAGAGACGGGCTGCTCCACAGATGTGCGCTTACGCTCTCGGAGCCGTGACACGGGCCGGACCTGGCTGCAGGGTTTGCAGAGAGGTTAGCGGGTGGACTTGAGGATTGAGGCCGGTGGTGAGTCTCTGTTTGGGTTTCAGCAGCCGCACTGTACCTCCAGTGACCTGCAGGCGCGACGATTTGGTGGGTGTAGCCTTCGTGGCTCGCAGGATCGTTGTGGAGGTGGTAAGATGAAGATAGGTTAAAGGGCATGCCAGTTTTCGGGGCCGTGGGAGGGCTGGACACCATTTGGATGCCATACGGGTACGAGGGGAGGGAGGCGGTGTAGTGATGCACAGATACGTGGGCCTGGAGGAGATGCATCATGTGGTGCAGGCCCTTGGTGAGCTCGGATACTTCCTGGTTTAATGTGCCCATCTGTGTAGAGAATTCACACAGTCAAAAACACTCTGAGCACATTCTATCCTTCTCTCCATATCCTATTATTAGACTGAGACAATGTGGTAAATGACAGTTCAGCTTCTCAGTACCAAAAAAAGAAACAGTTCCGCCCAATTAAGTCCCCAGCACAGACTGACAAATTAATCAGATTCTATCTTTGAGCTTTAATCTCGGACTCATGTCCAGATGTAATTTTCCGATGACCTCCAAAAAGGGAACTTAACAATTTATAATCCCTAACATGACTGTAAGAAACAGCCTCATACGCAGTGGTGAAATCCAGAGGGACAGGGACTGAGTTAACTGACGCAAATAGGCGAGAAAGTAGACAGAAAACTGGGAAAGAGGGAGCGAAACGAGAGGCAAAGGGGACCAGAGAGGGGCCCACAAGTAGAGCTAGGCTGTCACAGAATGATCTTTTTCCTCTTCTTAACATTGTCGAGTCAGCACTCCCGGCTATCCTCTGCATTGCAGAGAGTGCCCTGCTGATTAATTAATATCGACTTCAGACAGCACCTACCTGGGCCCATCTGGATGCTCTCGCTGCACCTGCCTTTGCTCTATTTACTTTCAAATTAAGAGTGCAGGGACGGCTGAGATACGCGGCAGAAACCAGTCTGCTTGATCTCAATATGTGTTTCTCCCTGTTAATGTACAAGCGCTGCTGATTCCAGGATGAGAGGCCAGAATTCCCTTCTATGAGAAATCAGACTTTAGGTAGCACACAGGTTGTATTCTCGTTTTTTTTTTTTACACTGCTACGTGGAAGGGGCGAATCAAAGAATCTGGAATCTGGAATGACAGGTGGCAGGCCAATGTGTGTGAGAGGGGGAGGGAATGGGGAATGGCACTGTAATTGGCTAATGTGTGGAGGGGGCGGGTCCTAAAATTGTTCCGAACGCGGCAGGAGAAGGTTTTACTTTCAGCGAACAATGGCGAAACAAACTCTTGACGCTTTTTTTCTCCCTGATAAGCCTCGTAGCGTGACAGAGTCATATCCTAACTCAGAGGATGAGTCCAAGTGTGAAAAAAGTGTGGCAAAAAAGGACAGAAAATACTGTTTCCGTGAAGAATGGCTGCGCAAATTTGACTGGTTAAGGTTTCTCAGAGAGACGAATGCCATGAACTGCAAATTTTGCAGACGATACCCGCAACATGCGTGGAACATGAAATTTGCTGGTAATGCTGGCACTACACAGTCAAACATAACACATTGGTCAAACACAGTGCTAGACTCAGGCATAAAATATGCCGTGACCTGTACTCCAATGAAAATGCAACTCCACAGGCAAGAGGCTGTTAGTGTGCTGAGGAAGCCAAATGAATATCTTTTAACAGAGCCTTTTTCATTACCAAGGAAGAACGACCCTTTACCAAATATAAAGGCCGACTCGACCTGCAAAGAAAGGACAGCATGAAACTGAACTCAACATATAATAATTTCTTAATTATTATATTATATTATATATATTACAATATTTATATATTACATAGTCAATATAATTTACGGTGTGCGCCCCTAAATTGTGCTCCTAAAATTTTCAGTTAGAGGCCACTGTTCCCCTAGTAAAATAAGTTTGTCTGGAGCCCTGGCTTCCAGTCCCTTCAAATAAATTTTACAGACAAGAGACAGACAAGATGATGAGAGGGAAACAGGGCAACGCTGATTCTACATTATCTTTGATTCAATCGATTTTAATTTGGGTTTAGGGGCTGTACCTCACCTTCTGGTTGAGTTGACTGATGCTCTGTCTCACCTCCTCTGTCTCCAGCAGCAGAGTGGCATGAGTCTCAGTGGAGTCTGGAGAGAAAGAGGAGGAGTGAACATTCAGTAGCACAAAACTCAGAATTTATTAATAATGATACAAAACATAATGCTGATGTGTGACTCAGAGACTCGCAGAGTTGAAAAATGGTTCACACAAGCTTGCAGAACGTGTCTTGACTGTATGAGGTTGCTCCAGTATGTTAGGGGAAGCTCGTCAAGACTTTAAACATGATCCAGTATGATAGTAAACAGACCACATGAGCAACTATGTCAAATTCACAGGCCTTTCTCATTTTTCTATTGTGTGCCTCCTCATTTCCTCTCTCCTCACCGCACCATTTTGACGGATGTCTTAATTCCTAAAATACGTCTTGAGGAGAGAGAACCATGGCATATATACACCTACATACCATGGTGGAAGCATGAAAATATTCTTTTGGTTGTATTAGTTATTTAAGATGATTAAATGTGCAATCAAACTTTCCTTTCCTCATAAAGCGCTGTTCCAACCGGATTCCTTAACAACATTTCACCTTGGTACTACTTATGAACACTGTTATGCTCATCTGCCCGAGATCAGGTAAGCTATAACAAAACAATGGAGGGTTGATGCAGCTGTGCCACACGTCACAGTGATATAATAAACAACGGGCTCTGAAATACAGCTATATCTCATTATGTTGAATGCATGTTGCCTCTCACGTCTCAGGTAAGATGCACCAAGATGTGAGGAGAACAGGCGAGGAAAGCAATCGAGAACGCTAGAGCTGAGAAATGAGAAGAGCCAACTGAGACAAATGAGGAAAAAAATAAACAAAATGCAGGCAATCCTCTAGGAGGCGCTGCAAGACGGACAGAAAAACAGAAACACAAAAATGAAAACCCCACTTTTAGGATCCAGATTGCTACTGTACACTGTTGTGCATCACTGTCTCCAGAGCACTCACTATACCACAGTGAATCAGTTGAACTTCAGCTGAACTAAACTGGATATTCATCCCGGAATGATCATTGGTGAAAGCTCATCTCAGACAATCTGTCCCCTGCTTTGACCTCTGTCGTCCTTTAACATGTTCTCTGACTCCTCAGACACCTGGCTGTCATGTCAGTCCTCTGCTCTCTCATATTTCCCCAGAAGGAGGCAGGGCAGCACTGCTGTATCCACCGTTTGAACTCCTGGGTTTACCTCCAGCCATCTGGCACCCCGGTTACCCTCGCAGCTGGTGGTGGTTTGCCTTACCTTGGGTGCTGCCTCCTGTGCTGGCTTTGGGCCCGCTGTGCTCCACGTTGAAATGGAACGTGTGTCCATTGTCTTCGATGCCGTCTACAACCCTGGCGAGAGGGGCGAAGAGGAGGGAAGCCGGAGTTAATGTAACAGTAGAGCTTTTTCAATTATCACTGGAGCCCGCAGACGACCCAGGAATGTGCCATGAGACCTGCTGCTGGCAGAGGCCCATGTGGGTTTGAACATGAGGAGAAGAGCCCAGTCTGGAGGGGTGGACACCTGAGCCCTCTGAACCAGCACTTACCCATATCTAGGACTTACTGGATGACTTAGGGATACATTATGAATACAGATGGTTGGGGCAGGAGGATAAGGTGCTCTGGTAATGAAATGCAGTGACATCTGTTGAAATATGCAATGCAAATACACACCATTTACATTAAGTGGATGATGCAGGATTTTGTAGCATGACTTTAGGTGTCCATTACTGCAGCACCTTACTCAGGTCATCTCAGGCGTTTGAAGGCACTAGGGCGAATATATAGACTATAGAATCGGGGTAACACTTTACTTTACATGTCCGCATATTTCAAGGTAAGTAGGTGGTAATTACCAAATAACGTATTTATTTATCTTCTTTGCTTGTTACAAAAATAAGATATCTGTCAGTTAAACATGTCATCTAAGAGAGATATGATGCTGGGCTTTACCCTCTATTATAAGGCTTAGGTGCAGCATCCATACAGAGTTAATATAGAATCAATGTGGAGACCATCAAAACGGACTGAACGACTTTTACCAGACCTAATGGTTATAGTTGGTCCCTAGTGGTCCCCAAGTTGCTTTGTGTCGTTTATCTATTATACGCTCCAGCCTTTTAAAATTTTTGTTCTCTAATTGGTCATAATTATAGTCCAAAACATGATGTAAAAAAATTCAATTCACTTTTTATTGCGAGTGTCCCAAAATTGTCTTCCACAAACTGAGGGAAAACACTGCATGAAGTAGAGACAATGGGAAAAAGGGACAACAACAAACACAAAGAAACAGAGGCATCAAGTTAATGAAGCAGACTAATGTGAAATGGTTTTAAGGTGTACACACATTTTGGACGCTTTAAAATGAGAGAATTTCAGCCTCTTGAGAGAAACAACAGTGTTTATGAAGGGAGAAGAGACACTATGAGCTGTAGTAGAGGCTACTTATATGATTATGCGATGATAGGATGATGACATGTAGCGTTTAGTCATTTCTGCCTTTGTGAGGCTTTCACTTCTTATTTGCTTTAGATACCTGGCATTCAATGTACACTATCATCATTCTAGACAATATTGTGTTCAAGTGTAAGTATTCCTGTATCTCTGTACTGTTTCCTTTCTCATAACAAAACACTGTGTGTCTGAGTGTGGAAATTATGGTAACAATTTGAGCTATAATGAAATGCAATATTGCACCAAAACATAAACAGAACACAGTCAGAAGTCGACATAAACCAGACATTTAAGTCAAGCTAGTACAAGAGCATATTGCTTAAGTATTTCATTCACATTACATTAAATCTAATACATTTCTGCATGTGTTCTGAAGATGTGATGATCGCTCTCACAATACCTGGGACTAAGATCTGGGGGTCCAAAGCATGTGACTGTTGGGATGAGCAGCTTCGTTGGTTTCTGCTCGGCCCCTGACTCTCCCTGGGCTGAAGTCGAGGCTAGGGTCGCAGTAGGGGTGCTGTGCTCTCTTTTCGGTGGCGGCTGAGGGGACGAGCTCTGTCCGAGGAAGCCACGGCTGAGGTTTGGCGAACGGCAGCGCCGCAGGGCGTTAAACTGCCGCAGCTCGTCCCCCAGGAGGTTCCCCAGGGAGGTGCGGCGAACGGGGCTGCTGAAGCTGGGTAGCAGGAGGTTGCGACGGGAGCGGGTGTTTGGAGACAGGTGGAAGGAGTCGTCTTGGTCATCCCCCTTTGTTTCCACGATGGAGGGGAGCCTGGACTCCTGCAAAACAGCAAAATCAATGCGCAGCATTAATAACTTTACTCTTAAATGTGAAATTACAATTTTGAATGCTGAACGGTGATATAATCTTGAAATTGCCTGAAATGTGTTTGCCAAAATATAAACCCCTTCGGAAATGAAAACATATTAGGGCAGAAGTACAACTGGGAGATAATGGAATAAAAATTACATTTATATTAAAATATCTCAGAATATTGGAACTTAATGAAAAAAAAAATTCAGAATGCCACTCACAATACCTCTCCCCATTAACACATTTCACGAGCAATCTTGCACATAATAACCTTATTTATTTTAAAAAGCTGCTGATAAAGGGCTGTTATTGTGTCATTTAGATTTTAATGAGTTACAGCTGATGATTTTTTAATCACATTGCTTTAATCCTGTTAAAAATCTATTACGCCCTTCCCATGGCTGCCTGTGTGCATGCGAGTAAAAACAATTGGTTTCGCATAAGATTGAACTTTTGAATATTAGACAGAGCGAACACTGTAAACAGCATTTGAATAAAAATACGGAGGGGCATACAGCATACAGTAAACAGTGAGAAAAGTAGCTCATAAGGTTTCCCGTTCGGAGAGCCACTGACCCATTTAGGGAGCCAACTCCAGGGACTGAACTGCTCTCTCTGTTCTAAATGAGTTTCAACCTGTAGGGGAAGTCCTTGCACATACAACCCCACCTCCCCCCCTCACCAGCAACACAGCATGCTCCAGAAAAACACGGGAGCTTTCAAAGACCACAACACATCTTTCACGACAATCATATTGTAGTCCTGCCTGCTCCAAATGAATTTGAAAGCAGGTTTTGTCAATTTACTATAAGAAAAGAAATGATGACACTCTAAGAGAAGAAGATGACTGAATTTGAAGGGAACTCACATGGGAAAGCCTGGGTGACCTTGAGAATCTGCTGTGGCCCTGCAGGAACAAAAAAATAAAGCAACAAGGATAGCAAAAGACAAACCGTCAGGCAAACTGTATTTATTTATCTAACTCTGAATCCTCTTCATTAGACCTTGAAAAATGTAAATGGGCCCTTGCAATGACATCTTTGGGAATGAAAGGCGGCCTGAGGAGCTTTCTTGTAAACAAACTATTGCGTCCACATGCGCCGATTTGTCGAGTGCACATATTTATTCATTATACACTCGCTGATTTTTGAAACTATTTTGAATCTGGCATTGTCTGTGTTTACCAGCTTGCACCTGCTGATCAGCAGAACAGTCTTAGACGTTGCTCGTACGGTGTAGTGTGTCATACGTGTGCATGTGCATCCTACTCACAGGCGTGCATGGAATAAACACAACCTGAACACACTCATAGAAAACAGCTCCCCTGGATACTAGGGGTCAAATTCTCCACAGGGAATCTTTGATTAAATCCCCTGATGTATCTGCATCCACAAAACTTTGTAAAATGTTAATTAGTCATTTACTAACTTATCCACAGGAAGACATTTCCCTTTTACTTCAATTCAAACAACCCTGTCCTACACAACCAATTCTTTCAACTGCAGGGATCCCAGCGAAAGTTTGTATTTCTCGTGGCCTATATGGAGTCGCTAGCAATTTACCATTAATCACCAGCTGGATGCCAAATAAAACTGTGGTAGTGTGCAGTCTTTCCCTCATGTGTGAAAAATGTGCTCCTGATGACATAGCTTAATGTGACAACACAAGCTACAGACTGTCGCTCCACTGTGCCGGTAACGCTGCTTGAACGCAGGGAGCCAATCCACTGAGGCGAGGCATAAAATTTAAGCCTTCATTGGAGCACAATACTGAGTGCAAAATCATCAACAATAAGAGGCGATCAAACCGAGGCTGTGAAACTTTGCATCTCTTCAGACGGTGGTGCCATGTGAGAGGCAGAGGGGACAAATCTGTGAGTCTGTTCAAGGCAGAGACAAATTCTTCTCATAAGGAAAAATAACCCTGGAGCAACATGGAAAGATTAACTAGCCAGCGTGGGATATTGGTGCTAAATGACATTAATTGAACATCAATATCAATTAATGGGGGACTGATGCCACAAGTGTCCCACATAGCAAAGTGGGACCGGAACTTAATTCAGAGCCTTTTATGTAAACTTGTGTTTGCGCACACAGAACAGACATTTCTGACAAGGTCAGCGTTGTTATTTGGGTCACAAATGGTAAGTGTTCTATATATTCGTTAATTAGTAGAGTTAGTAGGGTATGTTTGGGTTTTGTACAAGGTGCCTCTTGTCTTTTAAAGCTACTACAAGCAGTTTTTAACTGATTATGAAAAAACCTCAATTGAATACTGATGCCTCTATAAGACCTACATAAGCAAACAGGACTACCATCACTATTTCTATTTATGTTTTCCTGCCACCGGGTCTGCATGCGGACTGGAAGAGCCTGTGTTTACATTTTCTCTGGCAAAATCACAGTAACTTGTACACTAGCCATTCCAAAAACATTTTTTTTAAAGAGATTTTTAATTGGATCATTTTATTTTTGACATCATATTTTGTGTTTTCGACAGTGGAATCACCAGAGGTCACCAGGTAATACTATCACTACATTAGGGCCATAGGATCTGTGCATACAAAAAAAAAAAAAAAAAACAGTCTAGAAAACACTGACTGAAATCAGCAAACTATGGATGATGTTTACATCATGACATGATTCGAGGCTTTGCAAGTCTCCTAAAACATGAAGCACCATGTTAAAACTAAATGTTATAGTGTTATAGAAAATGAAGCATGGTTGAGCAAATTGTTGGCTTTGTTTGTTGCCACAAATTCATTTATAAACTGGTGTTGGTGGGTAATTTGGGACAAAAACCACCTGAGACAGTTGATGTGACATTTATTTTGTCATCTCCTCTCTGTACTCTGTCAGCCCACTCCTGGTTGGTATTGTTATCCCATCCAACATGTCAAAAACACTGAGCTCATCTTGTCTCCAGCTTTTTGTTTTTTTTTGCACTCCCACCACTGGTTACCATTTGTGCCTTTATCAACTTTGTTAAACTGTTGTTGTCACATGAAGCTCCAGAGGGGGTTGTGTCCCTATAACTCCTGACCGACCAGCTTGTTCTTCACACTCCATGACTGCTGACTACTTAACTCTCCCTGTGGCGACATGGTCATTACAGTCCCCCACATTTTGACTCAGTGCTGGCTCCCTGGTGGTGGACTGACCTTCCCACTCTGCCCCAGGACAGTACAATCACAGTTTACCTATCAAAGCTCACTACCCTTAAGAAATAAGACTACTTGACAAAGTGCACAAAAAATCATGTAACCTGACCAAAAAAATCTGATTACTGATTTATATTGGCTGCTTGGTGGAAGCCAAAACAAGCTGTGAACACTTATTTACACACTGAGCAGTTGAAATGAGCGAGAGTCTGTGTGTTTCTGGTCCAGCATTCACTCTCTTGTAGCTCTGGTTTTGGTCTCTACCAACTCCTGAGGGAAACGCTTTATCTCAGTATCAATTTTCTTGACATGCTGTCTCTGTTTTCTGCCCAGGGACCACAGATGTAAATTAGCTTATTGAATACTCTAGTACAGCTAAGAAATAAAATACAGAGAATATCCGTCTCATTACAGCTAAATCCTTAAATACATTCTCCAGCAGTGTGCCCACTGGTGCTGACAGGTAGTTTAACGTGGGCTTTTAGAGCGTGTTCACTAAAACCAATTGCCTGCTGTGGCTCAAAACAACGCTCAGAGCGGTGACAGTGAACTAAAACAGTTAAGTAAAGGAACAGACAGCTAAATGATGAGGTGAAACAATAAAGCTCTGTAAAGTCGAGGAGAGCTACGGTTTTAGGTGATAATTCTCTGTAGCTTCAACACTATGATATGACCCCTTTCTAATCAAAATGTTTTTTTTTGGTGCATTATTATTAAACATTGATAAAGCGTGTGTTATTTTTTGCATTGGTGATTCAATTTATTCAAGTTTTAAGATCCTCATGTCAAGTCAACTTGATCGCAGATTGAGGGTCTTGCTTGTCGTAGAATGTCAAAGAAAACCCCTCCTTTTCAGCTTGGTTAGTTTCTAAGTATAAGCTGGATCGCCAAAAAGCTGCAACACATCTTCCCCCAAACTTTGGGATGCTGTGTAAACTGTTTTAATAGGTGTCCCCAAAGCCATGTTAGTAATAAACTTTATACAGTCAAGTGTTTCACAAAGTGGTGAACCTTGCCCCGTCCTCTCTTGTGAACGACTGAGCTTTTCGAACAACTTTCCCAGTCTTAAATCAATAACGCTAATGAAGTTAAACAGCAGATATATTGTCTTTGAACTTTTTTCACAGTGCGCCACAAACTATTTTGGAATCAGTGTTGCTGTAAAGCCTTTGCATTCTCTGCCAAAACATACTGATAATAATTTAACTGACATCAGTGCAATAAAAGTTGAAAATGAATTATAGAGTTGACAGAAAATCCTGATTTTCCATCTGGTGGTCTGTGTTTTTCCCTTTTAGACAAGATAAAGCAGTCCCATGTGGATATCTTATACTATAACAGGCATTCCTGCAATCTGTTTCTTTGGCAGTATTTCACTACATTTGACTGATTGCTGTACAGTCAGCATTAAATTCTCAAGTATCTCTCGAGTGTAATGGGACATCCCATCCTCCTGCAGCCCCCACCTCAAACCGCCCACTGCAAGGATATGGATGACGCTAGTATGACTTTGTGCGTGTACGTGGGACCTGGCAGCTCGGCCAGGTAGCTGAGCACTCCTTCATCCTGTCAGGGGGGCGCCGGTGCCCTGGCTTTGTGCTTGAGCATGAACTCTGAGCAGATGGTGTGAGAGATGTAGAGAGCTCGTGATTCCCAAACAACGCAGAGAAGCCTGCTCGAATTAGAATGAAAGTCTGTTCTAACTCCAGTCATGTAAGTATACTTATAGGAGATCTTAAGGATTGGATTCTGTCAAGCGCCAAATTTGACCTATGATGTTTCTTTGTTGAACGAAACCAATCAAGCAAAATCGTTCTGTTTTTGAAGCCCTCATAAATATAGCTGAAGTTGTTTTCCCTTAGCCTGACTGACAAAAAGACATCCAGTAATTAACACGCCCAGATGTTCTGTCTCTAATGTTCCAAAACAAACAACAACAAAAACACAAAACCTTCCCCGAAATGAAAAAAACTAATGAGCAACAGAACCTTCAGCCAATGGGGGAAAGGCCTCTTGGAAGCAGGTACCAAATGTTTGAGACTGACAATACAGATGAGAAGTCTTCGGGGAACTTTGTCAGTTATGTCAGTCACACATCAAAGACGTCGTGGCATTAATTTGTTTTGATCGTACGGTTCAACAAAATGCCATGCTCAACGGCCACCATAATTCCATTTCATTGTTTTCCAGATCCTTAAACAGATTATATAACAACGCCCAATAATGTGGCTACATGTGTTAGAGCAACAGGTGCCGTTTTCTCCACAGACGGGAGGATTATCTTGCCTTACGTAATGCTTTCTTAAATAACTGTGAGGAGTAACAGGCAGAAGCGGGAGAGGAGGTCGGTGTCTGGGTGTAATGTCATCCTGCCGTGCTTTGGGGTGGCAACAGGCAAGCGATACGGCCGCCTGACAGTCGCACCCACGCATGGTAATTGGTGTGACAATCAAGCCACCAACAGCCCCTTTGGTCGCTGTGGTAGAACAAGTGTCAAGGAGAGTGACAAAGGCACCTTAGGGGGCACAAGTGTTTTGTCTGGCATGTTGTATGCTCTGTTTCATGGTCAGACAAAGGGCTGAGGTGCTGGAGTCCACTGAGATGCAATGTCAAATGGAAGGGCGCTACAACAACATCTACAACAATCCGGTATCTGGGTCCATTTTAGTGAGTAAAAAGCATCAAATATGTAATTGGAGAAAATTGTAAGCTATCTTAAGAGATTTTAGTATTTGCCCTCTAGAATCGAAAAGCAATGGCTTATTATCTTAATCTTTTGCACCAAACCTTAACCATCATACAGGTTAAAATCCATTGCAGAAGTGGAAAAACACTAGTTTCTCCACTAATAACAACCCCAACTGATAAGACAGCATCATCACGACTTTCCTCATCTATATTTTACTGTATAGCATATCATAATTCTGTATCATTAATATCCAGTCTGCTGATGCTAATGACTGTAATTTGTGACAAAAACACACTGAAACTAGACAAATGTATGTCAGTCACTTCTTTAAAGGGCCAACTTAAGGGAAGTTTTTTAGATGATACTTATAAATGTTTTAATTCTCTTTGATTGTATTAATCAGTTGCTCTTCTTTTCTTTGTTTGCCCTGTGGTTTTGTGTATTTCCTCCACCTCCTTCCTCCAAAAAATAGCAAGGGTATGATTAAGACATTGGGGAAAGTTTGTGGGATGGTAGGCTCAGATTTAGGCCTACTGAATTAAAGTTTGTTTAAAGACTGTGACAGGTTTAACTGAGAAAAAGGGAAATCTGATCACCGAAACTTTCTTTGTGTGAGTGAGTGTTTCGTACCTCGTCCTGGCTGCCCTCTCGCAGGTTGTAGGTGAGGTTGTTGTGGATGTCGGACGCGAAAACACTGGCGTACTCGGGGTAGAGTTCCAGCACCTCTCTCAGGCCACGCACACTGATGTACTGGAGGTCGCAGTAGGTCAGCGCCTTCACATCAGCGTTTGTCTTGATCACCTGGTCTGTTCCAGGCAGATCAGACCCAATCAGGTCCCCTTTTCCTAAAATCAAAACATTAAATATTCACTTTCTTGCATCATGTTATACTTCATTAACACCTTAAATATGATGCTGTAAAGGACCATATCACATACCTAATATTGCCAGCACCATGCTGTCTTTAAGCACCTCTAGAGAGCCGGAGCAGACGAAATAGTTGGCATGAAGCGCGTCGCCCTGACGGATGAGGTACTCCCCAGGGACGCAGAAAGAGGTTTTTATATGGAGGGAGAGCGAGCGCAGGCAGCCACGACTGGCCCCCTTAAAGACCGGCAGCTGGAGGATGTCCTTATTCAGATGCATGGCGATGTCGGCCCGCAGCTCGTCAGGGAAGTCGTGCAGGAGCTGGGGATGTGTGACAGATGTAATGAGGTGTGACACTGATTGGTAATTAGGGAATGGATTGTGTTGCCACCAGTTAGCCCCTTTTGAATTTCAATAGGATGTCAATTACTGGTGTTCAGGCGGCCATGTGTTGTGAAAGATCATAAACAACTGCGGCTGCAGAACATTGTGAATTGGCTATGGAACAGATCTCAGTGCTAACTGTTATCTAAACATCGCCCTGAAGTTTGTTGAGGGCGGACAGCACCATGTACTAAAGTATTACATGACAAGGACAATGAGAGGGACTCCTACCTCGTTGGCATCTATACCATTGTTGACAGACCATGTGGTCTGGAAGTACTCCAGCATTCGTTGCTTGAGCTGCTGGGGCAGACGGTGGACCCGGATGAAGTCCTTCAGGTCCTTCATGCGTGTGTGGTAAAGAGAGCGCCTTGAGTACATGCGCTGGATGATGGCCGTCACGTTACCAAAGACCAGGGCGTGCATCAGCGCTGTGTGAGAGACGACAACAAATACGTTGAAAGATAGTGAATGGTAATGTAAAGGCTGGATACAATTTGAAGGCTGTTTCTTGGTTGGTTAAATTGCAGCGAGAAAAATAACTTTTAAAGGTGACTACCCTTTATTTACTTTTCTGACTTGAAAATATAAATTGATGTATATCCCTGCCCAATCATCTACACTTATTGTTTATTTACTTAATGATCAATATAGTGACATATATAGCAGTCTGAATAAAAAAATAAACAAAATAAGTATCTTCTGGGTTTGTTGCACCAATAATTGCCATCTCAGCTAAAATAATCTGTGCATTGGTTTATATAGATGGCAACATGCTGCATCTTAAAGGCCAGCCAAACTAACCAACCCACTTCCCGCTGAAGTCCTCGCATGGGCGTGCCGAACAGAGGCACTATCATGCCAGGATGCCAGAGGGAGACTGTACCCTAGTGTCAGACGTACCGCCAACAAGCATGGTGCAGATGGAGAAGATCTTCTCAGCATCGGTGTTGGCACAGACATTGCCAAAGCCCACACTGGTCAGGCTGCTGAGGGTAAAGTAAAGGGCGGCGATGTAGGAGCTGCGCACTGTCGGGCCGCCCACCGTGCTGTTGATGTACGGCGTCTCCAGACGTTTGCCCAGCTCATGGAGCCAGCCTGGAAGGAGAAGCCGGAGCATGAGACATAATAATGACCAAAAGTTATGATTCATGTCATCTTTATGTCTGTGTAGCCTCAGATGGCAGTGGCAGGATGGCACTGCAAGTTGATCTTAGAGTTAATGTTCAGATCTGTGTGTGTGTGAGAGTGTGTGTGTGTGTGTGTGTGTGTGTGTGTGTGTGTGTGTGTGAGTGTGTGTGTGTGTGTGTGTGTGTTGTGTGTGATTTCCAGCAGTGTCAGGAGGCTGGCATGTCGGTGCGGGACAGGGCAGAATTAGATCGCTCCTCTAGGGATAAATAAGGCCTAGTGTTAATTAGCAGGTATGACCTAACCTCCCTGAGAATGCACAATCACACGTACACACACACACGCGCACACAAACAGGTGCACACACAGATTGGACCAGATGTTTGATTTTGCTATGTGCAGGATGAAACTCGTCACTTGTTTAGTTATTTTGGTGGTTTAAAATCAAACCAACCAAATCCCGTCTATCCTCTTTGATCTACTCAGATTTATTTATAGAACAGAAAAGCCTGTTAGTTTTTGCTGATGGGATTTTAGTGTACTTCATGTTGAATGATTTTCAAACAGTGACACAAACAAGACATTTCTGCGCTGTTTCCCAGCCGTTCTTTTTCTTTTTTTTTTTTTACTTCAGCTTTTGATCTGATTTCAGACACTCCTCATTAGAGTGCCAGGGTATGCTGTTCACCACCATCTCGCCACTGAACAGAACTAGACATCCCAATAGGTGAGCCAAGGCTATTTATAGCTGAGTGGGAACACAAAACATGTCTACTCAGTGTACTGGTAAAATCGAAAGTCCTATTTGTTGAAATGTTTAAACAAGTAAACAACTGATTTACATAGCACCTATGGTAACTGAATCAAGTCTGAATAGTCAGTACTGTGTTTAAGTTATGAAATGAAAATACGTTTAATAAATATTGGATTAATTTCCTGTCAGAAGGCACAGTGAAGACAGTAGATAATTGACAGTAACAATCAGTTTGAGCCATTAATTCATTTTTCCTTTACAGAGAAAGGAAATATTTCCCGCCCTTGCTGGATGAAGCGTACAACCATCATGATGTCAGCACTGTTTTGAAGCCTCAAGGTTAGTCGTATGTTTGTTGCCATCTTGGTTTTTTTTTACCCAGAAGTGGCCATGTTTGGAAGAGACAACAGAGCTGGGGAGGATAACCTCATTGGATCTGACTGAGGACCCGAGGACATGCCGTGGTATCCACTTGTCACTCACAATTAAGCCACGCACTAAAAGCCTACCCTGCTTTTAAATGAATCGTAATTCATAAAATGAACATCATGCTGTATTGAAGAAGAATTGAAAGTTGTGATTGAGGACATTTTCATTTTCTCATAAGCTTACATACAATCTTACTTCTTTTTGAAACCAGCTTGGCCATTAGAGAGAATTCAAGTCTAAGGCGCTTTCATGTTGGCTTCATTTTTCAGACTCGGAAGCCCTGTCCGTAATTTATACAGTCATACTCGGACTCACCAGTTTCCCAGGTCTCATTGGTCTCTATCTCCTTGCGGCCAATCATGTACCAGATGCAGGCCATCCAGTGTGCCAGCAGTGCAAACACAGACATGAGTAAGGTGAGCACCATGGCACTGTACTGGGAGTAGCGATCCAGCTTCTGAAGCAGGCGAAGGAGGCGCAGCAGGCGCACAGTCTTGAGCAGGTGGACCAAGGAGGTCTGAAGAGGAGAGGCATGGTGCCAGAGAAAAAGGAGAGATAAAGTGAATCCCTCTGCCTTGTTATATCTGAAAACACACTTTGACTGTACATGTACTGCATATACACAGCTGATTATCACAGCTTGGACAACTTTTTTAAGCAAATGAGCTCGTGTACATTTTACCGTCTAGGGAGTTCTTGTCAGACGTGCAAAATAGATGCAAGGTATTTCCAAAGGTTTTACATTTCAGGGGAAATCGGTATGCATCATAAAACATCGATTGGCTGCCTGTGTCAGCAGTCACAGAGGGCAGTGAAAAAAAACCAAAGGCTGATCATATTATCGTCCAGTTGCACTCACCACTGTGATGTTGAAGGCATACAGCAGGTCAAAGGGCAGGGCAGCCACCAGGTCCACAAAAAACCAGGTGGTGGCGTAATGAATGCAGATGGAGCGCGACTCATACACCACCTGCCCTGACTGGCTCACATAGGTGGTGCGGAAGTTCAGGATAATGTCTGCAAATAGAAAAGTTGAAGATAATTTAGAGTTCTCAGTGCCTGAAAGACAGTATCGACACAGACATATTCATTCAACTGGCTGATAAAATGAAACAGAGTGTATACAGTGAGGGAAGATGGCAAGTGTCACAAGCTCAAATTTTGTGCCAGTGGTGATGTAAAAATTGCCCAGCTGGAAAATGTCATTGTTTTAGGGCGTCCATATGGATCAGCGATTTTGATAGACCGATCATTTAACCTTAGTGTCAGAATTTGGCGAGTGCATAACAGGCAGACCTCTGGTTGGGTGCGTCTGATGAAGCAAAACCTAATCTGTCATCCAAGCTGTCGATATTTGCAGAGATGACGGCTCCTTACTCAAAGAAGGTTAGATGATTGTTGCAAAATTGAATAAAGATTTTTGAATTTCAGAAAGCACATAAGGGCAATGCGCAGACCAGTGTTTTATAAAAAAAAAAAAAAAAAAAATCATCAAAAATGAAAGAGAATGATTTGTTGTTATAAACAAACAGAGTCTTGGTAGTGACAACTTGAATGAGCATGCAGAGACTAGGAGAAAAAAAACGTTTTTTCTCCGGCACAGCTTGTGGCCCAAGTCTTTGTGCCAAGTTGTTGAACCCACATTTACACTTCTCAATACTGGAGCACACTGAGCCACCTCAGTTCATCCTTTGGAGGTTAACTAGGAGTAAGGGTGGGAAATGTATCGTCAGATTCTGGATATCGTTGTATCGTGTTATGGCACAGGTGTTTTCTTTAGCTGGTTTTAAAGGCTGCATTACAGTAAAGTAATACAGAGTTATATTTCTGAACTTACCAGCCTGTTCAACTTGTTTTTAACACTTCACTGAGGCAATGTGATTGTGATTTTGGGCTGTATAAATACCATTTATCTGATTTGAACTCTCAGGGGAAAAGGACGCCTGAAAATGGACAGAATTTGGATAAAAACCTACTGTCACCACATAAAAGCACCGCAGTGCTATCATGACCACACATCCAGTGGGTTGAAGTGGCTTGATCATGGTCCTGACTTGTTATTAGTTGAGTGTAGCAACCATCAGAAAGCCACAGTCACCTCTTCCAACACTCACCTATGATAAAGAGCATTTCCACTACAATGTCGCTGACGATGGTGGAGCGCGCGGCTGTGACGTGCTCGTCGTTGTGCGGCGTGAAGCTGACGTTGTAAGGGACGGTGACAGCCACGTAGAAGGTGGCCAGCAGGATGAGCCAGTCCCACAGGGCTTTGGACACGCTGTAGTGGAGCAGGATGAAGCGCGACTTCTGCACTCCGGTCACCTTGTACTCTGGCATCGAAGGCTTGTCTATCATGCCCTGTAAGAGAACAAGTGGACTCAGTGTAGGAGCACAAAAATATCTATCACACACTAGCAGCCTCTTGAATTTTCAGGCTTTGTGTGATAAATATACCAAAAACGCAAAGCACACTAGAGAAGCTGCATAAATGAATAACTTGATAACCAGATGGTCACGAGGTGGAGTGCTGTGAAAATAAATGATAATCAGACGGACACTGCAGTGCCAAGATTTTTCAGAAACAGACAATATAAATGTCAACACCCTCTCTTGTGCTCTGACCGCTGATGATTCAGTATGCTAGGCAATCCAAGTGAAACAGACATGGTTATCTATTCCTGACAGCCTCCTATAGACAGTGATAAAGCATCTTAACGGCCATGCATTAACAGATCGGACTGGGGTCAGTGAGAGAGAAACGTATTTCCAACAACGAGCCCTGATAATTTCATACATGACTTGGCCTTGGCTTGACTTCATCCCTCCAAATGCCATTAGTGTTTTAAGTTTCAGGTGGTGGGGTGCAATGGCAGCCGAGCCATAATAAGGAAATGAGGGGAAACAGAACCATCGGCTGCTTTTATTTTTGAAAGTCACTTATTCATTCCACTCATTTAATTTTTTATTGAGAAAATCCAATTGCGGAAAGTATGAATTGCTCTCGCTGATGAGGCGGGGAGTCGATTCGGAACATAATGAGACCGCAGCTCTCCAAGTGGGGGCCGTGCACTTGGCACATAATAGCCTTAACCATGTTTAGGAGACAGGGGGAGAAGCTATTACCGTCGACAGTGGTGAGAGGGAAACAGAAAGGGGAGATAGATGAGCAGTAATCCACCCAGGAACACTGTGGCCACTTCACAAACAGATCTGGGCAAGCAACAAGGAGGCTGGTTAATGAAGTCTTAACCTGAGATGTACTTGTAAGGGCTCTGTAGCTGCCTGGTTGACTTGGGGGAAACTGTGAGACAGTTTGACAGTAATTGGGAGAAGATGGATGACCTTTTCTTGTACCTCAAAGAGAAGAGAAATGCTTCACAACAGTCACACACTCCACTGTGTGACTGAGGGAAACACGTACAAATTGTTCCCAGTGAAATGTCTGTCAGCGCACTTGTATCTGAGTATATCTGTCAGATTATAGCTGCTTGACACTGGACATGGATTTGTGGTTGAAAGACACGTTCCTCCAGCAGTTGTTTTCTTTGGCTTGAGGGAAAATCTAGAAGAAAAACCTTGCTGGCTGTCATCAACAGCTGTGGCCGCTGTAATGACAGTACAAGTGATGTCAGCAAAAGCTGGACTGTTGTTTTAATTTGCCTTACATCAGAGGTCAGGGCACCCACGTGACCTTTGGCACTCGAGGCGGTCAGCCGAGCACATCCCAATGATTAGAAAAGAAAAGCCCAGTGCTGCGCGGACACATGGGACTGCATGTCACACAGCTACAGCTGGTCTTCGCACTTCATTAAGTCACACTGTGGCCCCGGAGCTTACTGTGCCAAACTACGTCTCCCAGCATCCTTTGGGCTTTAGCGCTGATAAAAGCCTGTCCTTGATGGCAAACACGCGGCTTACAATGTGATGCATGTAGACTATTGCAGATAACACACAGCCTTTAATTCATTAAAAAAACACCACTAAACTTTTTCTTCATGATTGAGCAACAATGAAGTAGGACTACAACACAATAGGAACTGTAAAAATGCACTCTCAATTTTCCAGTACGACTTACAATCTTTTCATATCCCTACACAAACAGTGTCAGTTTCAACAATCCCATTTTTACCTACAGTAGAATGTGTTAAAGCAAAAGACCGAAGATAAACGTTCACTGTCTGAAAGTGTTTTAGTTTCTGTGGGAAAAAAGAGAAAGACATAGGAGCTCAGGCCAAGGACGTGACCCAGGAGCTCTGGCTTTAACATTGAGCTGAAAAAAAAAAAAAAAAAAAAGGATTTGCATTAAAACATTAAAAACACTCCAGATTGCACTATTTTTCTCTTCCATGGGACTCTGACAAGTGCATTAAAGTGAGAGGAGGCACGAGTGGCTCTCCCCTGGGAAATGCTTGAAATCAATTCAGAACTACTTGTCAGTGTGCCTTGGATTGGTTACAGTAGCTGATACATTCATGGGTTGACAGCATCTAAACTGCCAGAAGAGACGAAACAAACAACTCAGTCTGTGTTTTGGTGAGGAGCCTTCAGAGAAAGAAAAATTCAACTTGAACACTATTCTCAAGGAGGTGATGGTCTGAAAATAAAACGCACCTAAAGTAATTCCAAGAACATCCATTCGTAAATAAAATGTCCATGCTTTTAGGTCTATGCACCTGTGCAAGATTTATGCATGATGTCTATGTTTTCTTGCAAAAAAAAAAAAAAAAAAAAATAGCACCATCACTTTCTCTTCCTCGCCTAGTAGGCCGATGGGCTACAAATAGAGATCAAAATCAAGTGTGCTGTGGAGGCAGAGGATGAAATTGTTAGCTAACTGCTCCTGAGAGACAGACAGAAGGAAACAGAGAGGGGGACAAAGTGAAAGAAAAGATGGAAAAGAGAATGGGAAGAATATAGTCAAGGTCAGAGTGGGAGGATGGCAGTGGCGGAAAAGAAGTATTTTGATCCATTACTTAAGTTGAGGTAGAAATACCACAATGTAAAAGTAGTCTTTCGCAAGGTAGTCTTGTGCTTAAAATCTGAGAAGTATTATGAGTGAAACATACCTGAAGTTTCAAAAGTACTCATTAGTTGGGTGCAGTATTACATTATTGCAAAATCTATTACAGATGCATTCAGATTTTTTATGTTGTAGCTGGTTGTCTTTGCATCATATTTCATAAACAGTTGATTTGATCTAAAATACCTAAACATCACAGCACTAGTGCAGCAAAAAAAAAAAAAAAAAAAAAAAGCAGGATTATCCTCCGATTTATATTGCAAGTTTACATAAGTGTGAGCATTAACGTGAAGACAATGCAAGTCCTCGAGTTACGATCGAGTACTTTAAAAATTGCGCTGATAATTGAAGCACTGGCGGCTGGAGTAGGTGGAGGGCTTCAGTATTCGAGCAGAAGAAAGGAAGAGGGAGAGATCATTTAAAAGTGGAGGAAAATGGGGGCTACCGAGTGACAGATAGACAATACGGGGAGAGACAGCAGGATCCAGAGGGGATGAAGCCTAAAGGAGATGAGGTTAGAGTGACAGATGGAGGAGAGGGAGAGAAAATGTGTGATAGCAGCAAGAGGACAGAGAGGGGTGCTTAACGTTACAGCTGAAAACTTAGCGAGGGAAGCTGAGGGCACTGACGAGGATTGGTGACGACCAAAGAAGGTAATTTGAACATAGCCAGAATTTTCTCTCGGTTTTCCCAATAGTAAATAACAACTCTATGAATGCTAATGGCTCAGTTAGTGTTTGCCTCGCGTTAGTTAAGATAACTAACGTTATAAATTTATTAGCTTTTTCATAGTTTAGGATAACTAAACAAGTACAGTGTTATATGTCTTACTTACCCAAAAGCAAACATCCCAAACTGAAATCCCTTCCTCCATTTCTTTCGTCTTTTGAAGCGAGTTTAATAATTCGGCATTGAATTTAAGATAGCATACTTTATTTTGAACCGAGAGTTAGCTAACTTGAAAAGCTAGCTAAATTGAGGAGCTAGCTAACCGGCTCCTGTTGCTATGGTCACGTGCAGATTAATGTAACGGTTTCTGACCGTTTCTGTCCTTTTTCATGAAAGATATTCTACTTTACCCCGTTTTTTTCTCTTAATTTATTCAAAATTGAGATAAAGCAGGCCCAACAGCTGCCCCATCAAAAATGAAAATTGACTTCCTTTCGTAACATTTAAAATTAGACCACATTAATGAAAGCAATGACTTTGTATCCGTTGTTTTTAGACAGGTGTTACCCATAAGGAAAGCAACACCAGTTTTATTTGGAATTTTATTTTGTAATTTCCCTCATTCATTTTCATAGTTCTGTTTACATTATTGCATTTCAAATGGTAGAAAAACATGGTTTATGACTCAAAATACACCACTTTTCTTCTATACATGACTGTGAGGACAAGTAATTGCTTTGAATGTTAAATAATTGATTAAAAAACAATATTGCCAAATTGATGGCCCAAGAGGCAGTAATTGTTCAAATAACCATCATTCTCTTTCCATAGAAAGACCCTATGACAGAATATATTTATTGTGTTTAGCCTATGCCTCCCTAACATTTTCTTCTTTATTCATTATTTTACTGTCAACAGCAGTAACAGCAGAGTTGATACTGTGCTTTTATGTTTCATGAAGAGGCACTTTTGGAAAATAAAATGTACCATCTGCGGCCCATTGAAAATGTGTCTCATGAAAACACTGATGCACTTGTGGAAAATGTTTGCTTTAGAGTAGCTGTAACCATATTATCATGACACAACTCGTGAATTTTGGTTCCTATTGATATGAGTATCAAGACAATGCAGAGGGTGAGATGTGGAGAAAAGCAATAACGTGTTAATCTCAAGTGTGTTGTGTGTCATTAATGCTTTGAATCTCATTCGCGTGCGATCTGCATTGTGTCGCTGGTGACAGATCTGCAAGACAGAGGTTTAAGTAAACTGATAAAATCACAGGGCACAGTCCAATGAGCTCCCAGAACCTTACAGAAGCATATCCGATTAATATTCTAACCGGTGGATGTTTTTGTTCTGGCATCCAAAACATGCTGGTCGCTTACATATTTAATACGCTACATCAACATGGGCTTGTTCTGAATGCATGCTGCTGCTAGAAATGACTATGTACTGTATGCTTCTTTCGGTCCCCCGAGTTACAAATGAATTAGGCAAAAATTCTGCCTTGTTGGCATGTAAGTCAATGAAATGTGACCAAAAGTTGAATAAGTTAGTTTGACTAATATGCTGCTTCGCCTGCTCTCTCTTACCTACAGTGTGATTCTAATGTCAGATTGTTAGATGTATTGTAGTTATGTTCATTCGTTACCTTCACGTCCACTTGTGACGATGTATTTTGCACAAGCTGCCTTAGAAAATAAAATCCTAAACTCAGCTGGAATCAATAAGCTCTTTCAAATGGAAATTCTCCTGGTGGAGGAGGAAGAATGGGGGAACAGTAGATGTTATGGAAACGTGTAACCCCTTGAGTGTGAGAAGAGAGGGAAGTCTGTGAAGAGATTAACTCTGATTCTGGCATTTCTTATTCCCAGATCTTTTTTTTTTTCTTCTTTTTTTTCTAATATCTCTACTGTATATGTGAGAGAGAAACTGTGAAAGTGTGAAAATACAGTCTCACGCTGCGAGTGCTGGAATCAAATTTGAATGATAAACACCGCGCATCTGATTCCGATTGTGTTGACGTTTTACCATATGCTCGTCTCCGCTCCCCTTCGGAAGGGCGAGCCATCATTTACATGGCTCGTGTTTTTATATGTGTGAATGTTTTTGTGAAGAGCAGGTGTGTGTACAGTGTCAGCGAGCGGTGCCATCTGTAAGTAGGTGGGACTGGAAGTGTGGCAGCAGGAGGATATTGGCAAACGGGGGGGGAGGTGTAGCACATTGATTCCCATGAGGGCACCTGCGGATTGGACCTGCAAACAACAGCGGAGCGTTTTCTTTCCGGTGGTATTAAGGGGAGGCAGGTCAGCTGCACACATGTTCGTATGAGGGTTTTAATTACAGCTTTTTCAGAAAGCATTTTAATGCCAGTTTAATTGAGCAAACATGGTGCTTTAAAGGGCTGCAAGTTATTTTTAACTATCAAGTAACCTAAAGGGCTTGCAAACACCATACCACATCACCATACATTGCTTCTGTCTCTGCCAGAAAGCAGCACTTGAACACATCACAAAGACTGCAGCTGACGGCCACCTAGCTGCTGGACACACTGCAAAAACCTTAAGGCCACCGACGCTCGTGTGTCAGGGCTCTAATGCTAATTCTTTGGGGGGGTTAAACCTTAAATAATTTAGTTTACAAAATGTCACAAAACAGATCAAATGGAAATCATTTCCCAGTCGTTTCCCTCATCCCTTTTCAAATAGCTTGGTTTTGTCTGACCAACACGTGTGGCGATATCCATTATGCTGTTATTTTCCAAGTCATTTAGACCGAAGCTGATATATATGCACCTTCTTCTCATACCTAATTGCAGAGAACATCAAGTCTCTCCCGCAGTGGAAGTGACATATTAGTGTGTCCTTTCTGTGATGGCCTGCTGGCAACATCGCATCCCTACTTAAATCCCCCAGACTTTTTTTTTTTTTTTTTTATGAATGTTGCTTATTTTCCTTTCTTGTAATTATTTGTGTTTTAGTCTCTGAATCTTTCTTGTCTTAGGCAATCTTTAAATCATATCGCATGAAATTTTTCTCCTCGACTGTTAACGATCGTGTTTGTGCATGCTTCATGAATGAATGAATGTGTGCAAGTGTGACTGTGTCTGATTCATTATACTTGTGTAACTGACAGGTGTTTTATGGGATGAATCATTGTCTGTCTTTTTCTATATTTAATTGATCCATATTTGTTGCAGTCGCTGACACTTTTCAAGCCCGTGTAGGATTTTTAGGCAATTCTCGTTCACATTCTTTCTGATGACACACTGTATATTTTCATTGTTTTATACGTGGAAACAAAGTTCCTCATGCAACGATATAAACAAAAGCAGAAAATTCTCATTTGATTTCAAACTATAAATGATCAAAATACTTCAATAACAGGCAACTAATCTATTATCAACATCAGCACAGTGCTTTAAACATCTACAGTCTATAGAAATATCATGTCCTTTGGGCGACCTATAAAGGGTAGAATATTTTTCTTTCTTATTATAATTCCCTGACATATACATTCCAAAAATTGGAGGTTTACTTTTCTTAATTCCTGAAAAAATTTGTTGTATGGCTTCTACTCCTCATCTCAACCACCAAAAAGAGGCGGTAGTCTATAACGCAGCTGCAGAGTTGGCAAACACATTTTCCCATTCAGTGGAAAATTAAAGCATTTTTGAATCAGAGTAAATTGTCCTAGAGCCATTCTCATCATGTTTTTGCAGGTTATTAGCATCTAGTGTATCAGCACTGAGGAAGGGAAACAGTCGATTCATGTAAAAGGCACACCATTAAAAACAATAGAAGCAGTTTAAAAATGGGAAAGGCATTTGGGAAAATGAACGCGTGCTTTCAGTGCTTCAGAGCTTCAGGCGCCTAAAAGGTAAATTAATCTCTCCAGAAATCTGCATCAGCATTTTTATTCCCCTTTTTGCCCTTGCAAATGCTAATATTAGCCTTCTAAATCGCATACGTCTCACTGGCATTCAACGTTTTTTTCTTTTTTACCTTTTAATTCACCCCTGAAAAGTTCTGAATTGCTTTTAGTCCCCCGGGATGGAACACCACGTTGTGAAGGACAGGTTTGAGTACAGACCCAGTTGGTAACCGAGCCTCTGCGGGGAGATTATCTCGAAAACGGTGCTCCGCTAGAAAAAGCTGCTCCCATTTGAGAGCCCCAAAAGAGCTCATTCTCATGAATTGCATTGCTTGAGTGTAACTTTAGTATTCATAGGCTACAAAAACCTTCGTTCTGTAGGAAGTAAGACAAGTGGAAATGAAGCAGACCAAAGCCGGGCTCTGTTTTGACACAACAAATGGGCTCTTAAGGTACTTGAACTGTGAATACGCTTGAGAGACAGATGAAGGCAATTCACAGGAAAATGGGACACTCGTCGAACAATGGGTTGAAATCCATATGGGCTTTATTATACATCCATAGATTTGTTCAACTGGTTACACATATATGAGACTGTGCAGAAGCATTGACACAGCAGCCACCGTTGTACGCACAGGTGAAGGTAGTTTAAGGGAACATGCTGATGACATAATGACCTATATCCCGGAGCTCCTACCAGCGAGGTGTTAACCTCTCCGGACAGTCCCCCCCCAAATAAAAAGTAATAATGCTGATGCATCAAATGCCTGTGACAACCATCTTGTGTCTCCTAGCAGCGACAGTGACCTTGCTGTTTGTCCTTTTATAGCCACCAAACAACAGATTTCATGTTAAAAAAAAAAAAAAAAACTGCAACAGAAGCAAGATTAAAACCATTCAGGAGACTTAAAATAGAAAACCCATCTGATGAATTCTCTGCTGAGATAAGCCACACTCGGGGAATCTGGGTCAAGACTTTCCTCGTATTGTCTTCCTAAAAAACTCATCTTTTAGATATCAGCATTAATAATTCAAGCTCAAGATTGAGGGCGCTGCATGTCTGAATAAGTCTGACTGGTTATTTTGTTGGAGGATAGTCGAAACGAAACGAGGTGCATAAAAAGACAATTACATCCGCAACAGGGAGTATGGGAGAGAGGGAAAAGTACTCACGCCACCCAGGTTGACCTCTCTTTTGCCCCCCCTCGAGAACTGGCTGGTCAGATGGTACAACATGGTGCGTCCGCGCTTCCTGGCCTCGCTGAAGTGAGTGCCGCTCTTCCTCCTGCGCCTCTTGTCCTCTGAACCTGTCGCACAGCCAGACAGATCAGTGTATTGTCAATAAGATAAAGACATTTCATACCTGAGGAGAATGTTTTGTGTTTTAAAGGCTCATTTTCAGGTTTGTACTTTTAATTTAGGCGTCTAATAACCCTAACCCTTAACTGACCAGGTGTCAAATTCATGCTCGAAACAACTGCAATCATATCCATAAACTGCTGCTAACTGCTGCTGCTGTTACCTAGTAAGCTTAGTTAGCAGTGCAGTTAACAGTGCAGTTAGCGGACTCTGCCTGGACTTGGAGCTCAGAGCACTGGGTGAGTGTTAGTGTTGTTTACTATTGGGCTATCATCCCTTGATGTACAAAATGGCTAGCGGCTAGCTGGTTAGCGTGCTAATTTCAATGACTAACATCAAAATTGTCATTTCTCATATTCTATTGATCATTTCAATTCTTGAACATTTTACATGTACATTTTTACATATTACATCTTTAATGTTCAAAAACACTTTTTTCACATACCCTCCATTTCTGAAGCAACTCTATTCATCCTCTGTCTGCACGCCCCGTTTAGGTGCCTGTCTCTTTAAGACCTCCCTCCTGAATAACTCAGTCCGCTCTGACTGGTTTGCTCTCACAGGCCTGAGCAGGCACCACCAGCCATGTTTCTACATCAGCTCTGCTCAGGCCCCCAGGAAAGCGCCAGGCTCTGAAGCCAATTTCTCCAGGAATTGAGGATTTAGATTGTTTCACAGTATTCATATATATATATATATATATATATATATATATATATATATATATATATATATATATATATATATATATATACACACACATACATATATATATATATATATATATATATATAAGACCTGCTTTGTAATAAAAAAAGACAATGAATTCTGACTTTCTACCATATGGGATGTTTAACACTATGCCTGAACTCTGTCAGGTTTATATTCTGACATTTTTTTTTCCTGCTAGAGTCACACAAGTCAATTTCCCCTGGCATGCTGCTTGATATTTGCGGCAGACTGTGTCTTGGTTCCACTTGAAGACACACCGCTGCCCAAATCAAACTCCCCATTGCAAAAACATTGTCTGAGTTCAGTGAACGAATGGCAGCCCAAACAAAACCGGCTGGGTAGAATGTGACAGTGATGAACAGGAGAGCACGGGGAAGATGAGAGTCGGGGGCCAGAGGACGGCCCGCTCGTAAATCATGCTCAAAGTAAGCAAATAAAGGGATTTTTTTATTTTTTTCCCCTGTAAATGGGGCTTGTAGCCTACCGTCCTTCTTGCTGTTGTGGTGGCTCCTTCCATACGTGTCGGTAATGTCCTTGAATGAGAAGAGGAAGAGGACCATCTCGCCTTTCTCGTTCTTTATGGGTACGATGTCTAACAGACACCAGAAGGCAGCACCTGGAACAAAATCAGAAACATTCGTTCAGCGCTTATTTTTTCTCTCTCTCCTCATTTGCCGAATGAATGCAAATCCTCAACAGGCACATCCCGGCCTGTGATGTCTCATGTCATGTCAGCTTTCACCATGTCTGAGCCGTGGATAATTGTCAAGTATGGCACAGCCTTTTCTAAAAATACACGCTGCAAACTGGATATGGATCATGTTCGGGAGGAATGAAGAGAAAGAGCAAGCGAGAGGGGTTGGTTATAACGAGTCGGGCAGAAGAAGGGAGCACCATAGATCCAAGACCTTGCCATAACCCAGTACGCTCATTAGCAAGCCTGCAGAAACTGTGCTCTGCCACCAAACAGATGTTTCACATCTCCTATAGTGTCCCCAGTGTGGCTTTGTACGAACGTCTGTGTCTGTGTGTTGGGCACAGACACGAAGAGAGGGGATGAAAACAGTGTAGATGGTGTTTTAGCACAAGGCTGTGGGTGTAAATACAAATAGAGAGAAGCTATTTGTGCATCGCAAGCAGCAGGCGCACACTCGAGAGGACTCTGTGTGTGTGTGTGTGTGTGTGTGTCTAGTGAATTTCCTTTAATGTCTGACCTTATCACGAAAGTCCTGCTAATACTGTAGCAGTCATGAATATCTGCCAGCTGCTTCTGTTTCCACTCTCGCTCTTTGTTCTCATTTCTACCGCTCTTGTGTCTGAAACTGCATTATTTTATTTCTTTTTGGCCCCATTACAAATTGTTGTGTCTTTACCCTCATTAGTTGCAGTGGTATTGCCATATTCTTTTACTTACTGTACTGTAAAATAAATAGATAAATTAATACAGCACTTCTCAGCAGATTTGGTAATACATCAGCATAATTAGCGGCTCACGCAATTCGAGGCTGCAGGTTTGAGGGGACGTAATCCTTGTGTGCCAATCAGAGAGGCTTAAACAGTTTTGTATGTTCTCTTTTCATGCATGGCATCATTTGTCAGAAGGCTTAGCAAGAAGTCAGTAGGAATGTGTTGAATGAAGGACTTAAGCTGCTGTAATAAACACACAGAGAGGCAGCATGTACAGTACTTTGCACGCGAGTATGAAATATGTATTTGAGGGTGACTTTAAGCTTGTTCCAGCAGAGGGGTTGACTCCCTACAGCACCTCTCTAGGTTGAGTGAACATGACCTGACAGCAACTTTTCACTCTGACGGTTTCATACCAATAATAATTGGGCACCAACTGTTACAACGGAGCATGTGCTGCACCGCTGACCTGCCGAATTTTTTTAAATTCTGCACCAAAGTGGTGATTCATGATTCGACTAAACTGTTCAGCTCTCATCTAAAAATAAACGGCTCTTCGTGATGTCAAAATGAGAGCAAAAGAGAGACAGAGAGAAAAAATGTCACCATTTAAAAATTTCACTCAGATTATCAGAGCCTGATCAAAACAGAGGGGAGTCTAAGAAAAGTCCTGGCGTTTCCCTGGCTCATAGAAGAGTTTGAACAACTGAACAAAAGATGAAATGAAACAAACTATGGCTCAGATCTACAAAGTTATGGAGAAATAGGCTTTCCCAGTCTCCCCAGTAACACTTCATTTTACAGGTCTGGAGACTTGATGGTAAGTAGGTGATAAATACCAAGAATCATATTTGAAATTTCTATGAAATTACCCACCAAAAACTACAATAATTACCTCAGATTCTATTGACAATCACCCCAACATGATCGAATAACATTATTCTGCTAGCCCACCCTTCTGCTGATCATTTTATGCTAATTTCCAACTACTTCCAATTAGTCTTAAATCTGCAGGTTAGATTTTATTTTAACCATTTACATTTTCACCAATTTCAGCAGGTCAGTCCAACTTTGGAACAGTTTTCTTAACCCTCCCTGACTTGATTCAAGATTATGAAGTTGTATTTGTCAGTAATAAAAAAAAAACAACTAATGTTGCTTACTCTAAGAATAACAAACAGACATTTAAATTGCTGCAAAGTTGGACTGATCTGCTGAAGTGATGGAAACTGATAAATTTGCACTTGAAAATGCACTTAAATTTCCTGGCTTGTAGATGTTAGACGGAAACTATTTGGAAGTTTCCTGGAAGTCAAAGGAAGTTATGTGTGTACTTTTTGTTGGAAATTGTAGAATATCATTATTATAAATCATGTTGGGCGAATTTTCTCAAAATGACTGTTTGAACTGGGGTGGAAATCTCAATTAAATGTTGAATATGTTAGTTTCAACAACTTACCATAAATATTGTGGACCTGTACAATGAAGTGTTACCATCCTCCCTACCCTCTTTGCAGTGCACCCACCATTCTTCTTGTAGAAGTGGACCTCGCCCTGGTACTCGTCTCGGCTCTCCAGAGCCTTCTCCATCTGCTGGGCCACATGCTCGCTGGTGTCAGCACCGTACAGGAAGCGACAGCTGCAGTTCTTCTGCATCACCTCTGTCCTTGTGAAGCCCGTAAGTTCACAGAAGCCGTCCGAGCAGTAGACGATGGGGTAGCCACGGTGGCCCTGGGCGTTACCCAACAGGAAGTTACTGTCTGTGAGAGGGAGAACAGGAAGGAGTGTCAGAAGACATTTGGACATTTTTGAGCTGCTCAAATCTGCAGCCAGGTGCATCATGTTTACGTCTGAGGTTTTGTGCGAAGTTGTTCTTTGCACTTGAATCAAAGTCTGTTTGACTCTTTGAACTCATGTCAAAGCTCTGCAAGTTTTAGGTCAACACTAGTTAACAAGCTCAAAGTACACATGAAAGACACTTTGGTGTAGCCTAAATTAATTTCCTGGTTGGTCAGGATGACTGATGTGGGCAGCGTAAGGAATCGGCATCATGAGCTGCAGACTGCAAGATATGAAAACAGCTGAGTTGAGAACAAGCACAGCACAAACATCAGTGATTGACCTCCATGCAATTCTTGGCTTTTATTAATTGGTGGATGCGAGCAGATGAAGGACTACACTGTAAAATAAAATAAAAAAAGATTGCATACGAGAGGAGAGCATGAAAGAAGAAAAGAGTCGGGACAAAATAAATGAGGAGAGGCGAAAGATTTGAGAACAATGGAGTTTGTCCCACACCCCCTTTTACTTTCGCGTGAGAAGGGAATGTTATGAATTTTAGACTGCGGGATGAATTAAAATTAATCTATCAATTTTAATGTTGACATTGAGGAGAAAGAAGAGACCGTGAACTCATCCAATAGTTATTAACAATACCAACATACTATAGGTTAAAGCAGCCACATCAACTACTATCAACAACAGCAAGGAGATGACACGGGGGGAAGTTCCCCAGACCAGACTCCCTTACAAAATCTTTCAATTCTATGAGTTGTTGAGTTAAGAGAAACTTTATAAACTTTATGGAATGCTGTTTATGACAAATTCCTAATTATTTGGGCCTTCTCTTAAATCCAGCATATGTTCGACATGAAATTATTTCTTTCTTACTTTGTGTTTCACACGTCATGTCCGTTATTCCCAGTGATATAAGTATTCATATGCATATATAGTGGGGGAGTGAAGGCTATATTCTACATACTGTACAATATAAACACACTTTTTATCAATACATTGTTTTTGTAAATGCTTGTTTTCGCAAATGTTTGACATTTCAGCTCGAAGAATTAAACAATTTAGTGATTATCAGTCAACCTTTAGTTGTCTTGGTTAGGGTTTTTTATTTTGTAGGTTATATCTTGTTGGTCACTCTTATTTTACACTTCCTGTCTTTGTCTATTTCCCGCCATTTTTTCCCTGTTCACCCGTGTTTCATTGGTTAATTAGTCTGTGTATTTTCTCCATGTGTGTTCCTTCAACTGTTGCCAGATGAGCTTCATCCTGGCTTGTACTCAGTTTGTATTTAGTTTTGTATTCGTCTTCAGTTTTGGGGGATTAACCCCGGCTTGAATGAATTAAACATGACATACAGATGATTCCAAGTAAAATGAATTTGAATTATATGTTGATGAATGTAAAAAAGAACACATTAATTACAACATGAAGCTACATTATGTGTAATTTATCTCGTATAAGATGAAGATGACCTCGGCCAAACTTTCACCACCTTACTTTGAATGCAATCCACTGTTCCCTCCATGAATTCCTTCTTTATGATAATATATATGTACGTATATGTGATTATGCAGCCCATGAACATGGCTTTATATCAAATCTTCATATTCAGGCCCATGTAGGATTGAACCCAATTTCAAAATCCAATAAAAACACGGGAATATTGTCCTCCCCCTCCTGCATCCCTTCACCTGTTCTTTGCAGGTTCACCTCAAAGTGCAGCTATCATGGCCTGCAGATGGAGAAATGCAATGTGCCTCTCTGACCTGCTGAAGATCCACACATCTGAATGTCAAATTAAAGTGCTGGGTTATTAAGTCTTGTGTGCAGGCTTTTATATCATGCGGATCAAATGATCTCAGCACTAAAACTATCCATGCCCTTTTTCTTGCCTCCATGCTTTCAGCACCACGGAGAGTTCCTCCTGCAGCAGGCCTGTAACCGCATTCCGTCCACTTGCTCTATTATATCTGCAGGACAAAAACACACAGCGCCTGCACTCTGCTCCGCATATCTACATATATATTAATCTTACTCTGATGTCACACCTTCCTTGAGTTGCTGGACAAATGTGACCTTGATAAGATGAAGCAGGTTCTTGCTGCAGTGTGGCTTCTTTGTCGGACGAGCGGTTTGTCCATCTGTCTGTCTGTGGAAGGAGCTTTAAATACAGTACAGCCTGTTCAGTTCTTCTCTTTTACATTTCAACACAGAAACACAGAGCAGCTAAGACACAACGAATTAAGGGACTTCGACTAAGCCTAAAGGAACTATTCACCCAAAAATTCAAAGTCATAATCTTCTCACCCTCATGCTGATGGAAAGTCAGGAGAAGCTTCACAGCCTGTTGCAGTTTTTTCTTTAACAACTGAAGTAGATGGGCACTTGTTTCACAATGGTAACTATTATCTTAAGTTTAATTCATTAGTTAATCAATTTATTAATCATGGTTATAATGGTTATATGTGTCAGCTAAATTCTCTTTATGGATATATGAATATACTCAAGTATGGAAACAACATGCAAAAGTAAATTATACAAATATGGGCCGATCGTTGGTGATATTCAGCATTTTTCTGATTTTTTGATGCAGCACGCGACCTGCAAAGTAACTAGTAACTAAAGTAGAGTAAATGTGGTGCAGTGAAAGTACAATAATTGCCTCCAAACTGTAGTTGAGTGTAAGTAAGTAGCAGAAAACTGAAATATTCATGTAAAGTACAAGTACCTCAACACTAACTATGTATTTTTGGACTTGCCGATGATTATTTGTTTGCCAATTCTTTGTAAAAGCCAGTACAGAGACATCAGACTTCACTTCTTCTTTCTTAACTGGAAAGCATCAAACTGCACATTGTCTGAATGCCAGGCAGAGCTCAGCTCACAGCCTACATAAAGACGAGAGACCGGTCTGAGTATTAAGCAGCTGCTATACAGCGCTTTCCACAATCTAGCACTTTAATTGGCTGGGCTAAGCAGAAAGCAGTCCATAGGGGATGTCTTTTCTGAGCGGTGACAACCTTTCTTGGGTGTGCAGTGAGCAGCAACTAAACTGTCACGGTGGAATTACAGAGAGAGACAGGCATTAGTCGGATCCATCAGCAGGCTCAGGAGCTTTTATGTCTTCGCTATGCATTGCTGCTGTCGCTGTGTCTCAGACTTCAACATGGAGAAACTGGGATCTTTCCGTTTCTCACAGTCTGCGGCAGATCTTTGAGTTCACAGGTGTCAAGAAGAGAGAAATAACTGTTGCTTATATCATGCAAGCAAGCAAATCTGAAGACAAACTCCGGAGCTACAAGGTCTAAAAAAAAAAAACAAACAAAAAAAAAAAACACTAGAAACAATGGCTGAACACGATGTGATGTGATCGCCAAAACAAAACGGCCATGCCCTCTTTTTCATGTTCTATAAATTTCCCAACACCCAAACTCAGTGAGCCAGCGAGTGTTGGACAACAACCCATTCATCTCTGGTTTATGTAATGTTACCCAAGAATAGGTACACCTCTACTCAGCATCCCTAAATCGGTCCTTCAAATGGGTCAAGGGCAGGTGTAGTCATAAATCACTTTGTAAGGATGTGTTGAAACCAACGAGCCGTGCTGGAAAAAACTTTTTTGTGCAGCTTTTGGAGGAATGCAAACCGGGCTGCTTTACTGTGGATTAGATTAGTCATTGGAGTCATCAGCATGAGTCAGTGTGTTCAAGTTGGGACGTTTATTCAGAATATTGTTTTTACGGTTTTTAGCTGAATAAGATGCATTTCAACCAATAGTTCAAAAATATACTTATGCACCGTCTTGCCAAGAGCAGTGGTGTAAAGAAACTATGTAAATGTATTATTATTATTATTATTATTATTATTATTATTATTATTATTATTATTATCATTAAATATTATTATTTAGATTTCAAGACATCACTGCCTCCAGCCAAGAATTAGTTTGACACACATCGTCTTTTCAGGAACGGCAAATTATTGTTGTTGTTTTTGTTTTTTTAAGATAGATAGATAGATAGATAGATACCAGATCAGTGGGCGCTTTGTTTATATTTTTATGCTAAGCTAAGCTAACTGGCTATGTGCTCCAACTACATTATTTGCTGTAAAAACATGACATTTGCATCAATCTTCTCATCCGACTCCCTAAATGAAATCAAATAAATATATACATATGTTTTAAATATTCCTTTAAAATATAAACATCTCGTTTTTAAGCAGATTAATTAAAAATCCTGGAAGTCTTCACTCAAGGATTTCACTTCATTCATCTCGGCTCCGACAGTTACATACTTATCTCTCCTCTGGCGACTTTCTCCTGCCCCCTCGTGAACCCCACTTGATCAACACTTGCTGTGAGCTTGTGTGTTCATGTGTGTGTTTCTGTTCATGGCGAGAGGGGGGGATTGTAACAATGCCTCAATTCTTAGGCCGTAATCCTCTCAGGGATATTACTTTGAGTGGCCGCTCCGCTGCGCCAGCTTCCTTAATTACACATCTGTGCTGACTCGCTACAACTGTAATCTGACATGATGAGGCTACATGCTACGGCTAACAACAAGCGGGCCCGTCCATGGCGCAGAAAGAAGTTCTTTGGCGTGTAAAAAGAAACAGGATGAAGCCCATGAGGCCCGTCCACTGCTTCAGCGGCTAATTACCAGCCAAGAGCATGTAATTACTTATTTGGGGCGGATGGGTGAGAGTGCAAGGAGAAGTGGACTTGGTAGCGGGAAAAGGTCACTTGGTGCGGTGAGGAGGCATCCGTCACGTTACATTTTGACGTCAGTGATTTATAAAAAACATTTGAGGTGACGAAATTCGACTGCTTTGAGCTGCTTTGACGGACAAATATATGCTGTTGTGATCTGACTGTTGAAAAAAGCCAAAATGACTGAGTTTGTGTCGTGCAGCGCATAAATCCTCACACCTACGAACACCTACGTTGACACAGCGATGGAGGCGGAGCTGCCACGTAAGTAGCAGGAGCAAATTTAGATTTCAATGTCCTACTCAAAAACACATATCTAGGGATCAAACCCCTAATCATGAGTTGACTGCGTGATCTCAGTGTCCATAAAGACTTGATAAGCCAAATAATCGCTGAGATCAAACCTGCAAACCTATTACTGGGAGCTTTAACAGAAAGGACGAGGAAACACAATAGCTCCGGCTCTCCACCAGCTTCTGTCTGCAGTGGTTTGGCCTTTTGCAGCTGCCTATTTAAGAGCCGTTCATCAGCTGGGTAACAATGAGCTCTGTATGGTTCACTCTGACAGTCTCCCTGTCTCCGCTTTTGGTTCTTTCGGTCGCCTTCTAACAGAAAAAAGTGTTTAGGCGGGGGAAATAAACCCGTTTCTTATCTTTGCCTGCAGCTGCCCTGTGGTTACGCTGCCCCAAAGGGCGAGCGAGGCTGTCAATGAGAAAACACCGCCGGGGAGGTCATGTAAAGGAGCTGGGGGAGGTGGAGAAGGGTGTAAAGGGACAGGCAGGCGTTTACACTGTAACACATACGCACGTGCGACACACCACACACGGCACAGCGCGGGGGTGGCTGGAAGGGTCCAAGTTTCAGCCTGCGTGACGGAAAACATGTGGCGCGCTTAAACACCCCAAAGCCAAATACAGCTCCAGAGGTGCTGTTCTATAAGACGATCCTCACCCTTGACCTCCCCTCAGGGACCATTAGACAAACACACGGACACAGATCATATATAATCAACGTATAGTAAACACATGACGGACACAAAGCCCTGAGCCCAAGACTCAAAACATGCACAAAAATCCTCAGGGAACAAGAACGCTGACATTGCCATGAGCCAAACGCTGCGCGCTGCAGTGCCAAAGGTTACTGGCTTAACCTGTTCTGACATTTTGCTTATTATGTGTGTGTTTGTGTGTGTGTGTGTGTGCAGGGAGTCTTTATACTACACACTAAGCATTTTTTGTTTCTGTCCAGAAACTGTGAAATTACAATCAACTTAAAATTTCTTGTCAGGTTTACAAAGGTCACTCCCATTCTGTGATTTCTGTTTAACGAGAGGGAAGACTCAAACTAACTCAACTGTGTACTAACCCTAAACCCTGTAGAAAAAACTACATATGTGGTCATGTCTATCCTAAAATATCTCATTAAAGCACAGATGCTACTGACTGATGATACATATATTAGGCATATGGAGCCAATTTTCATCCCCAAAGTGTCAAATACAGCAGCTTGGTCTGTGACCCTTACACTACTAGGATTGATGTCGCAGTTACCCCTCTAATGTAGTTGTGTAAAGAGCAACAAAAGTTCCAATTAGGGGTTGGTTAGGTGGGTTTTATGCAGGGTTTTTCCCCGATGAACACCAGGTTTTTGTCCTGTGTGGATGCACAATGTGAACTTAACACATAACAGGATGTTTTCCTAAACCCAACCAGGCAGTTCTTGTGTCCACACCTAACCAATTACTTGTGTAGCCTAAACCTAACTGAGAACTTTTAGTTTTTAAATGATACGTCACAATATGTTAAATGTTTCTCAGTGTGCTTTAATTTGAGTCTAACTGGATGCTGCAAGTTGCTTTTCTGTGCCTCACTTGACTGCAGAGCCATTCGTGTGCAAAACCGATGCTAGAGGGGTCAGTAGAGCTTCACAGTCTGACGCTTGAGACCACTGACCAAGCAGCTGCGTTTGACAGGTTGTGGAAAAAGAATTGAGTGTCTTTAGTGTAGAGAATATAATAGATGAAAAGACTAAACAGAGAGACAAAAGGTGCAATTAGAAATGCGTCTGCTGCTTCAGCACCACTGACAGCACCTCAGATTTGTCAGTGCACGGCACGATCAGGCTGCTGATGCTTCTGAGCCACGGTGGGGCCGTAGATTTTAGCCAAACAACCCCTCTGTCCTTGTATTCTCTATGCTATAAGCTCTTTTTCTCCTCTTTCTTTCTTTCTAGGGTTGGGGGAAGGAAGGAGGGGAAACCCTTAAGACTGAAATAAGAGCCCTTTTTGGTTGATGTCATATTATATGTGGATAAACAAGATCACTGTGATCGTATGGTTAAAAAGATCGATGTCAAGCATTCTCAGCGTACGTAAAGGCTGATGATTCGCCGTCACACTCAACCAAGCCTCCAGCGTAGGGAAAAAATACAACTTTGATCATACATGATGCATCCCCCCCCTGAAATCGCCTACTTGTTATTCGCGAGGTCGTCAGGGGTCCACATTTGTGAGCACGAACAACTCTCGCTCAGAGCCACAAACCGGAGAAATTACACTGAAACAAAACCCCTGATGGTGTGAAACTGTTGAATATGAAGCTGCACAATGGATAATGACTGGGGGAGCTTTTAAAAACCAAACTGCTCTGTTTTTCCGTCCCAGTAGAGAATCGCAAGTAGTTCTGCTGCGCACAAAGGCACGGTGTGGAGTTGTTAGGCATCCAGGCAGCCGTCTGAGTAATTACATGGAAATGCTGCAAAAGTAAAATGTAATAGGATAATAATGTTTATGTATATAATAGCCTGATATAATTTGTACTTATTGTAAATAGCGGTGTGGGAAAATGTTGGAGAGAAACATTAGATAAAACATTGATTGTGTGGCTGCTCTCTTTTGTTTGGCTGAACATTTCTAAACTCGTGCACTGAAAATACACATTATTTTAGATGTTTTAAGGCTGCATAGTGTATGTTTGTCACGATGACAGTATATAAATATTTGATATACATTTATTTATGACTATTTCTATTTATTTTTTTCCTCCTTGTACATACCTGCACATACCTCTGGTTACATGTACACATATGCACATGGATAAATACAAAATATATGTAAGTAACTACTATATAGAGTACTAGTTTAGTTGTTTCTTCTCCCATAAACAAAAACGACTCAAATTCTAAACCAAAGTCAAATCGTGACCTCTGTTTGTTCTGTCTTTCTTCTATATTATCACCTTTTTTGTCCTTTTGTCTTTGTGCCCATTGTATTAATATTTTTTTTTGTAATTAACTGTGCTTCAAGCCTATATTGAGTATTTATATAGTATTTATAAACTACTGTGTAGTTTTTGGCGAAGAAATTCAAACTCAGAATTTTAATATTTAAAATATTAATGAGGTAATAATACAGATACAACAGACATATTATTATTTTTTCCCTAACTGAATAAACAAGCTGTTCTCAGAGGACAATAAGGTCCCCAGAACACTGTTTGAAGCTAAGGAGGTGGCAGGGTCCACCACATATAAACAAAGTGAAACAGTATGAAACCGTGTTGTCCTTTAAGTTTGTTTATTCAGTTTATTCAGCCATGAAAACAAAAGAGTTTGTTTATTTAGTTTGTTTAGGCATTAAAAAATCGAGTCGGTGAAGATCTTTCTCATCTGATCGGCGTTTCTACATAGTGCACCTTTAACGCTGCAGAATACTGAAGTGAATGACGGTACACTGTTACACAGCAGCATGTAAAAAATTATGCCTTACGTGTATAAATTGCTGACATAAATGTAGTTTAATATAACTATCAGTCTAGACAGGGACTCTGTTGGAGTGACATAAGAGATACAGATTTTGGACAGTGTTCATCTGTACAGCTGCTCAGTCAGCGGTGCTGCTGCTTTCTTTGTTTTTGCTGATCTTAGTTCACTTTTTCTTTTCACTGTGTGTTACAAATAGTACAGTTAGTGAAACTAGATGTGACATGCATAATGTTTTATCTATGTTAGGGCTACTAGTTTTTGTGTTGTGATATTTGTTATTAAAATGTATAATATAGTTTTGATATGGTTCAATTCATTCTTATTATTATTTTCAGCCTCAACTGAATATCAAACAATTAAATTTTTTAAAATAATGATTGTATTTCAAAAGAGAAATGAGAAAGAAGAAGAAAGTTTAGGGCCAGTCTTTAAAAAAATGTATCGACCATATGTTTAGAGCTGATAAAGTGGTTGAAACACTTTTAAATGACAGGCCTTCTAATGATTTAGACACAATAAAAAGAGCTTTTAAATATTTCCTTTCTTGTCTGATACATTTAGATATATTTGGAGTGCCTGTACTGTTTCTGTTTTTTGAAGAACTCTTCTAAAGCACCCACCACATGTTCTATCTACATTGTATTACATAAAGGAACCAGTCATTTCCCTCGCTAAACCTCAACACATAAAATAAAACAACGAAAACACCAAAATTAGACCATTTATCATAGCCAGAACATTAAGAGAATTGTAATTACTGATTTTCACACATCTGAACCATGTTGAATGAATCATGTGCAACAACCACTTCTGTCAGGAAAGTTAACCAACTCAGACCTTCAAAGAGTTTTAAAAAAAAAAAAAAAGAAAAATCAAAATGACTATTTTGCTCGTGTCTCATTTAAAATAAATTAAAATTGTGGGTTTTTTCACTGGACCTGACCATTTTGACATCTCTCTGCATCTTGATGTGACAGAAGGTGTGTTAGAGGGGGTTAAAGATCGCCTCCAGATGTGCTTTAAGACATATAAAAGTACTCTGGTTTGAATAATAATATGTCTAATATCGTTTACTGCTGAATGTCTAACATCCAAGCAAAATAACACGAAGTAAAACACGTTTTTAAGTTCAACAAGTGCTGCAACTTGGACAGTTTGAGGTGAGTGCAGCTGCACGAGCCACAATGCCACTTGCTTTTCAAGACACCAGAGACCAGCTGCGCTCTACAAGTCCTCGATCGGAAAGCAAGTTCAAGTGCTTTCTCTTTAGCGGACCATCTTTTTCCTCAAAGACCAAAAACTCTTCAAGCATCATCCATGTCAAGTGGCGGGACCCTGTCGCCCCGGCAACAGGAAGGAAGCTATTTTGAGCCGCGGGCACTGTGCCACTCTTCTTGGAGCCGCTGCCTAATGGTGGCTTCGAGAGTGGCAAGAAACTGGCATACAGTTGCAAAAACGTGTACCCCGCTGCGGCCAACGTGCTTTTATCAGAGCCGCCTGTTGCTCTAATTGGACATTATTCGTTGTTTTTATTCACAGGCGTGCCGGAGAGAGAGTAAAAACCAGTGCTAAGTGAATTGGGAACCATGGATGTTGAGAATATGAAGTAGTGTGTGGATGTAAATTAGTGGATGTGGGGCTCATCTGTCTGAACTGGGCTGAAATACCACAACAGATGTGGGGAAGGTTTCCTGTGGCACCACATGTTTGGATCATTCATGAATAAATGTAACAACAGAAGAGAGAACAGCAGATCGGGAAGGTGTTTCTTTAAAGGCACTGACGAATTAATATTATTCATTATTCTAAGGCTGAATAGGTTCTTCACTTTGGTGTTACTAAGGCCTGAAAGGGAAGTTTCCCTCACGCTCCCCCTCCACCGAGAGATCAGAGGGGGAGGTTCATCCAGAGAGCAGCCCTCTGGAGTTGGCAGGCAGAGAGACCATGTTTGGCCTCGAGGACTCTCCACCAGGACAGAACCAACATGGGGGGGCACGACCCCCTGCCCCTCCAGCTCAACTGTGCATGTCATCTCTGGGTTCAATGTGTGTGTTTTCGCATCTCACAAACCTCAGCCGTGAGATATGAGACCAATTCCTGATGAGGAGCGTGTCAGGGTGCTTTAAGCTCACGAGAGATCCCCTAACACCTCATTAGAATGCCTTGCTCACAAGTCAAAGCAATAATTGCACAACCTACATGTCAATTACACAGTAATGTCACCTGTTTCACCGTGCTGATTTCCCCAAGTCGAGCCGAGGCCCAGCTCTGAGAATAACTCAGAGCCCAGCCCTTTCATTCAGCGCTGCTGTGGCAGAGGCTGAGTCGACAGGCGAGAACAAAACACAGACGTCCCCGCGGCATTTGTTTACAACAAGCCACAATCTCCCCCGAGGTGGCACAAGGTACAAAACAAGAGGCACAAGCCGAGCAGAAACGGCAGCGCTGCCCGATGGATTGGAGCAAACTGTGCGAAACAAATGCGGAAAGACAACATGATTTCTGAAGGTCAATATTGTCCTTGTGTCTTACTATAAAACAAACTTTTTTTTCCCCTTGATCCCTCTGGAACCACCAGCAGATACAGAGCCACAGAGTTTGACCTGAGGACAGATTTGTCTGGATGATTTTCAAGTTCCTCCCTTAGAGAAAAGCATGTTGAGACCAGGAAGTCTATCCCATTTCTTGTGATGAGAGCAATCCTTATTATTTAAAGGAGCACTCTGTACTCCAAACAAGCAGTTCTCAGAGGAAAACAAGGTCCCTAGAGTTCTTTTTGAAGCCAGAAAGGTGGCAGGGTCCGCCACATATTAACAAAGTAAAACACTATGAAGTTGTGTTTGTTCAAATTTCCTCCCTAAAACTACACACACCCCTTCAAAATGAAGGGCTGAAAGAAATAAGCGTGGACCCCAAGGAGCTCATCCTCAGTGTTTCACTTGTACTTACGGGTGCCATCGAAGCGTGTCGCGATGGTGTCCAGAAAGGTGTTCTGAGGGGCCAGGAGGCCCTTCATCACCGGCATCTTGACCCAGATGTGGGATGGCCAACAGCTGGCTGCAGGTCACACCATCCCAGAGGCACGGCAGGTGGCTTCCAGGGTGCAGGAGGAGACTTTGAGGGTGACAGTCCAGTGCCGGCTGCAGGGACACACATTTACAGCCACCCTTCTCCGAGCGACGCCTCTCTTCGAAGACAATAGTGCAGCCTGGTGAAAGACCAAAATAGCCCGCTCCAACAGAGGCAGGTGAGTCGAAATTATGAGCCGCAATCACCAGCGGCGGGGAGGGATCAGGTCCAGGTGACGCTGAGATCCAAGGAGCTTCAGATCTGCCAGCCCAGCTGTTGCTTGTGTGTGCCTTCCAGCCAGAGAGCTCGTTCCAGCCTCAACCTGGAGGAAGTTATCCTTGAAGTCCATCTATAGGAGGAGGAACCAGGACAAAAGCGAGACCGAGAAACTGCCGGCGTGCGTGTGTGCACCTCTTGCATCCCTCAGGCTCAGTGCTCTGTCGGGATGCTGTGGCAGAGTAGTTGCATCTTCTTGAGCTATCTCCCTCCCTCGCTACACTCTCTCGCTCTCTCTCTCTCTCTCGCTCCCCATCCACTCCTGTGATAGCCCAGCCAATGAGATGCCGGCATCCTCTGTGGGGACCTGTTTTCATCTGTGGTGGGGGTATAGAGAAAGAGAGAGAAGGAGGGAGAGCGGAGGTGGAGGGAGGAGGGAGGGAGGAGGATGCTTTTGGAGCAGCTGACAGCACCATTACACCCCATAGTGCTACTATCAGCACATGGCTTTTGTGTGAATGTCTGCAAATCAAGGAAGGATGGATCACCTGCATGTCGGTCAATGCAGCCATTGTATTCAGTCGGACTGTGTGCCGTTGGGCTGTTTTGTCATGGGAATCTGACTCGGGGGACATTGTGGGAGTGTGTGTGTGTGTGTGTGTGTGTGTGTGTGTGTGTGTGGAGGAAACATTCAGATTTATTACTTAGATATAAGTGAAGGAGCTGCGTGAGCTTCATTCCTGGAGTATTGCCGTTTCCAAACTCCTCTGGATGGAGCTGGCCACTGGCGCTGCCCTCCCGGCCCGCTATAGTATCCTCATCAGAGAATTAAGGGCTCCGGGATGAAAGCGGCTAAAAGCGGATTAAAAGAATAAGCCTGGAGATGTTTTTCATGAGGACTTGATGCTAAACACACCAAAGTAAAGTCACGTCTTAACTCACTTTGACCCGGGCAAATCACACAGCTTAGCCGATGAGGGAAATACCTCTGCGCTCCGCTGGAAAACGCTTGTTTATCTTAAGTCATACCGCGTTTAATTGAGTTTGTAGGTGGCGATCTCGTTGGATTTTACAGTAATCATGGGAAGATGATCCTGCTATTAATCTAATTAATGTGGATATCATTAAATATTCAGTATCTTAAACGACATGAAGAAACCCGATGATACAGGGGGTTTTTGAGGAGATGATTCCCTTTTTTCCTCCATTGTGGATGCAGCTTATTCACATAATCTGTCCATTCAAAAGGTGTATTTTGCAGTTTTGGGGAAGACACTTGAATTAGAGGAGAGAAATCTTCATTGACTGACTGTTTAAACAAACTCACTTAAATTTCACGACTGAATAAACAAACTGACCTTAAAAGGACAACACAATTTCATACTGTTTTACTTTGTTTATATGAGGCAGACCCTGCCACCTTTCTTGCTTCAAAAAGTGTCCTGGGGACTTTATCTTCCTCTAAGAACAATTCAAAAAAAAATAATAAAAATCTGAGTTTGTATTGTTGCCTTATTAATATTGTAAATATCAAAATTCTGAGCTTGCATTTCTTATCCCAAACTACAAAGTGCCCCTTTAATCCTTTTGCAGGAGGTGTTAGCAAACAGGCAGAACTACTGAGAGGATTCTGCCCATTTTAAAGTGCACAACAGGAGGTGTTTTTTTTTTTTAGCAGGAGAGAACGTCCGAGTTTTACTGAATTGTGAGGTAAAATAGTTTTATTTTTGTCAGCCTGATTTATGTGGAGCTTGAGGATGGCGCTCGACCTGTATGGATTTTCCCAAAGGCTTTAAGAAAGCCTGGAAGAGATCCTACAACAACGATACATCATTCTGAAGCTTATATATATATATATATATATATATATATATATATATATATATATATACATATATATATATATATATATATATAAAAAAAATAAAAAACATATATAGACACACCTCTCAGCCTTCTCAGCTTCATTTTCAGATCAGCAATTAGTCAAGACAAATAGGTTTTATTGTCTCCCCCTGTAACATTGTGGGTTCGAACCTGGAGCATTTTTTTTTTTGTCATTTCTTCACAATGAATCTCCCAGACTATAAAACAAATGCTACTTTATGCAAATTGGGAGTCCGGCAAACAAAAAACGGATGAGCTAAAGAAATAGAAATATACTTGTGGGGGCGTTGGTAATCTTGAAAAAAAAAAGTTGAGCCGATTCGGCAGCTGTGTAGGCGTTTCCTCAAGCTACAAATGAAGTTTGTAATCTTTAGGGTAAAAAAAACCCATAAAAAATAAGAAGTTTGGCCTTGATCTCGATCGACAGCCCTGGCAGCAACTGCAGATCTCCGAGATGAGAATAACCAGGTCAAGGGAGTAGTGAGTAATAATCACCCTTAGTGGTACATTTTTTGATTTTGTTTTTTTTTGGTAGAGAAGGCATCATGAGCTCATCATTGTTATAACGTCAGTCTCAACATGCCAGAGAGATCGTGGAGGTGATTAAAAAATGCACAATTAAGCCATCCAGCAGGCAGCACAGGTGCATTTGCAGAAAAGGGGGGGCAGTGAAAGTAATAGACTGGCTCCCAGACTGTAAGAAAGTATTGTTCCCCATCTCGGATCCTATTCAAGCCCTGGCAGCCCTTCACTGCTTTCTATTTTTAATGGCTTCTCATTGTGCTTTCTTCTTGTAGTCCATCCATCTCTGCTTGTCGCTAATAAAGAGGCTTATCCATTAAACATGCTCACTATCTACTCGGCAGGCTGATACGAAAGAGTGACGCACAGGCGGCCAGGTGAAATATTAGCCCCTACTACATTTCCCACAGTTCTCGGCGCTGCTATCATTCACCTTGATTTCCCCTATTTTTTTTTTTACACGTGAAACCATTTCCGTTCAGTCGTTCGCTTATATTCACCAGGGGTGGGGCTTTTTATTTACTATTTCAGACCTCAATGAAAATCCACAGGCCTAATCCTGACCCCAACTGTAAGATAGATAAGCTCTGGCATCATTCACTCAACATGCATCAGCCCTTCTCTCACTTAAACTCATCCTCCTTCCCCTCAGCAAACCCATTGAGAAACCAGCCCTGTCATTCTCAAATCTCTGCTGTTTACGTTGAATCAACTCGCATCTGAGCAGATGTGCTTAGGACCTCTGTGTGTGTGTGTGTGTGTGTGTGTGTGTGTGTGTGTGTGCGTGTGTAGTCTAAATCCTCAAGGCACGTGAGGATGAAAGACACAGCGAGATACACTGCATCTAACCAGACTCAAATCAGAGAAAGACGACAATCTGTGATGAATAAACAAACCGGGCAAAGCATGGATAAAAATTTTTTTTTTAAAAAGACTGGAGGCTTTATGCTGTATTTACCCGCCATACTGCCGTCATATACAACCACACTGATTATGTATGATAAAAGAAAGGCCGTCAGCACCATTGAGGCTTTCAGATAAATCATTTATCTCCATCCCTTCCTAGTTTTTCTTTATTATTTTCCATGGGATGATCAGGATGATATGGTAACCTGCTGCCTTTTACGCAGAATTAAATTATTCACAACATTCAAAGTTGACCCCTCCTCCCTGGCTCTCAGCTTCCTCGTTTACAATCTGGCACCTGGTTCCTACCAGCTATTCAATAGATAGAGAGTCCCACCCTCTCTGTTTTTGGCTGGGGGGGGGGGGGCTACACACCCACTGGCAAAAGGCCAACACCCAGAAATATCCCAAACTTAAGCCTAACAATAAAGTCAGGAAGAAGGATCTCTGCAGATAGGCGACAGACATCATGACACACAGTCAGTCAGTCAGTCAGTGGTCCTGAGGGTTGAAATACAACGACATTTCACAAAACACAACATAGCAGAGACGTGCTCTGTGCAATGCTTTTATGTGAAATGTCATTTTCCCCTGTGTCGTGTTGTTTTGTGACCCTCAGGGCCACTGTAGGGTCATAAGTGATTGGGGTTTTTTTGGGGAGAAAATCCTACTGATGCTGCCTCTAATGCGATATTTTTGACAGGGAAATACTCTGATTTACTTCCTGGCCTCACAGTTTAACACCAGTTAACTTAGCTTAGCATAAAGCCTGTCTACGGGGTGCACTGCTGGCCGTGAAGTATTGAAAAGTAACAAATTTCACCTGCCAGCACCTCCAGTGTTCATCTTGTGTGATGTGTAAGAACAACGATTTACCATTTTAAACGTGGATATGTGTGGGACTATGTCTTGGCCTGGGGACATTTACTTCCTGGTGTCTAGGCTGCCTGCCAGACGGGGTAAAACTATAACCTTTTGTTTTTATGCTTCAGTTTTTATACCGATGAAACACAAGCGAGCTTTTTGATTTTGTTTCCCGGCTGAGCGAGCCAGCTGCAGTCTGATGGACAAACATGAGCATGGTATCAATCTCCTCATCTCAGCTAACTCTCAGCAAGCAAGCAAATTACTGTGCTTCCCAAAATGTCCACTTCCCCCTTTAAGCTCCGGCACCAGCCGAGTAACACAAGGTTGACACCGGGTGGTGTCTTGCTCAAGGGACATGGGAGGATGCCCAAATCCTGGCTGTCTAAGTCATTAATAATCCTTTCGTAACCTCTAATGTGCTGAACATGATGAGATGACAGACTTTCACAGTTTCAGGTGAAGAGGCTACTGTTAAACTGTTTAAAACCTCCAGAGAGGAAGCATGTCAGCCTGTTTGGTGAGGTAACATGTACCCATTTTCATTTTTGACTCTGATCACACTATAGGCCAAAAGAGAGAGCGGTGTCAAATCCCACGCCGAAATGGGACGTTACTAAAAATATTAGCCCACTTTGTGAACGGAGAGACCTGCAGGAGAGAAGCCAGCCATGCGTTGACACAGGACCAGGGCTTGTTTTGTGTTTCCTTCGGCTTCTACAACAGCCTGACTGCAGGATCACCTCGGGAGGGAGATTTTTAGTCTCTCCTCTCGTTTCTGCCAGCAGCAATAATCTCTGCAAGCATTTACATGTCAGAAAGAATCAACCAGTTTAGCTGAAACAATTACAGATAGATCTGTAGTAAACCGCATGTTTACAGCCACTGTGCATGCTTTACATATAGGGATATCCCCCTCTAGTGGTGAAAATAAAGTCCTAACCCCGTGTTAGCTGTCAGGGGAATTATTGTTTATATTTTAGTAAATCTCACCATTAATCTGCTCCTCTGGTCTTGAAGGTCCACTCGACTCATGGTGAGAAGAGACTGGGAGCTCACTGCAGGAGGTCCTGAAGGGAAGCTTAATTATCCGAAAATGGTCATTTAGGAGGGAGAGCCTGCTGAGAACGGGACACCTGCAGGTCCCTAACATTTCTTACATTCAATAAGAACAATCACAAACATTTTTCTTTTTGGAATTTTCATTTGTATTTCCTTTAAGACTTAATATCAAGCTCTATGAAAACAGCGTTAACAGGGAAAAGGGCTGTTATAAGATACACTGCTGAAGCTAGAAAGGTGGCAGGGTCCGCCACATATAAACAAAGTGAAACAGTGTCAGCCTTTAAGCTTTAAGCCTGTTCATACTGTTGTGCAGTTCAGTTGTTTGTTTACATGTGGTGGACCCTGCCACCTTTCTAGCCTCAAACAGCATTCTGGGGACCTTATTTTTACTCTGAGAACAGCTTGTTTATTCTGCTATGGAAAAAATAAATATTTCTGAGTTTGTATTATAACCTTTCTGTGTTTACTACATAGTGCCACTTCAAACTTACTCCTTCAGCTATTACTGTCTTTTTGCCCCATACTTGCACTTACCTGATGGCAAAATGTAGATGAACCTCATTCTAATAACCAAGACTTCTGCACAGGAGCAGACATACGCTACACACCTTTAACTGCAATGCTTGGACAAGAAAAAGATGGTTTGTCCAGAAATCTGTCTTAAATTGAGTTAAAAATCATCTTTTCAAAAGTCTTAAATCAAAGATTTAGCCATTTCAGCCCAGATAAATTATGTAAAACGACTAAATACAGCTGAAAATTGCGTGCTTAGCCTTACAAACTACCGGCGGATGCAACAGATTCACAGTATCTACTGCTTTTGAGTTCAGATTTTTCTAAGAGGACAAGCTGCTGTTATAGGAGATCACAGCCTACACAGATTTTTAACGGAGCAAATCAAAGAAATGTACAGTAAAATGTAAATGAGTGTTTTTAAGGACGCTTTCCAGCCTCCGAGCATTCGGCATACAAGAGGGATTTATTTTTAGATGCAACTCTCGCCAAACGTTTGCTTTAATCTTCATGGTGACTGCACTTATGGGACAGAGGGAATGTGGCGGTGCTGAAACATCCAATAACACCAGATGGTGTCAATTGGAAAGATCATAGTGAATCAATGCAAACATTTTACAAGCTAAAGCGCTGCGGGTGAGGAGGATTCTCCAGGTGTTATTTTTCCTTCAGTTGTCATAAAAATAAACTCTTCCTCGTGAATATTATCCCACGGTGATAAAGCAACAAAAATCTGTTGTTTTTATCACTTGCTTTGTGCTAATAAAGACGGAGGCATGATGAGGTCGTGGCACATTTCATGAAAGAAAAACTATGATTTCAGTTTAACAGTTCGCTTTAATATAATTATAAATATGGTTGGGGCAAATGAACAGTTTTTACAGTCAAAAATGTTGTTTTCTTGTGTTCGAAAAGGCGCAATTTGTAATCTCATTCATGAGTAGTTGATAAGAAACTGGAGACATTTCCTTCAGTCATCGCTCACCACAGTCAAAAGCTTTGTCCCGTTCTCCGCAAAGGGAGGTTTCAAGAAATGGTTTTCCCCAAAAGGAAGTCTGCGTATTCTCTCCTGCGCAGCACTCGGTGCATCTTGAAGGTGTTGGGTGATGTGTTGGAGAAGGCCATCATGCGCTTGCGAAGCTCATCGAACGCCCCCTCGGCCACCAGCTGCACCCTCATCGGTCCGATGCTGCCTTTGATACGGAACGACTTGTAGACGGCCGAGTCCTGCTGGAGACAGATGTCCAGCTGGAGAGGACAGAGAGGAAAAAGGATGAATGGAGATTTTCATGCTGAAATAAAACGAGCTGTGAGTTGTTACTACAGTCTCGCCTTGAGGTTCGTCTTACCTTGTATCGCTGCTCCTCTGTCAGGTTTCTCACACCTTTCAGCTCCAAGAAGACCTGGTAATGAGGATCTGAGCCGCCTATTGAATCTCCTACGACACCACAGAGAAGATTCATTAAAGTACAAACTGACTCTGACTATCCAGGTCAGTGCACTTCAGGTCGAGGAAAACTTGTGATCTTTTGTTCCCAGTCAGAAACCAACTTTTCAGGTTTCGAGACAATTTATCTTTGAGAAACATTTCGATGTGTTTTGAAAGTTCCAAAGTAGGTGCAAAACCTAAACAGAGCCAGTTCCATGCTGGTGGAAAAGGAGTATAAGTTAGGTGTTAGGTGTGACTGAGGGGAATGATGGAAGAGTCTTACCCATGATGCCGCTCTCGGCGCAGCAGTAGTCGACCAGCTGGGCTGCAGGCCACTGAGAAACAGCTTTCTTCAGAGCGTCGAGGAACAACGCCTCGGACACTTTCTCCCCACGAACGCTCAACATCTGACCCCGTCTGACGGAAGAGGGAGGGAAATACTTCGCTAAGTATAGTTCAGGAACTGGTATCGCCGTCAACCGTATCAAAATGTCTCTAAATGATACCCAGCCTCAGCACGAGATGACATGCAGTATATGAACATTTATTAAAGCCTACCTGTATTGAAACTCAACAATGGGACACTTGTTGTGGAATCCGACAACTTTCACAATGTCTCCGATGCGATATCTGTAAAGCAGTGAAAAGTCTCAGCGTCATTATGGAGTCAGAGCACGGATCATGATATCACAAAGCATTATCGGGCTGGAGACGCTGCTCATTGTATCTTGATAGAGGGCAGTCAGGTGAAACCACATCACGTCGCCGACGACTCAAAGCAATTATTGAATATAATTCCTCACTTCTCTGGCCTGTGATTGGGGAAGTTAGTGAAAATTCTCTGATTGAAGCGACTTTCATTCATCATTAGATCCATCATGAAATCAGACCTGAAGAGTCCTGAAGCGTTTGTCACGACAAGCTCGTAGTTCTGTCCCTCCTGCACCTCCTCCATCAGCAGGGTGTGAGGCGTCTCCTCCTCCAGGCTGCTCTCTGGCAGGAACTCGCAGAACATTGAACGAGGACACAGCAGGTAGCGTCTGTTTGGCTCCTGAGGCCACAGGTTCACCCCGATCAGACCTGCAGGGGCCAAGTGCACATTAGAGCTAATACCACTAACCACAGATGAGTTTCTTCTTCTTGGAAATTCATTAAACACGTCCGAGCAGCTTTTAAACCTTTTATTGGCACTTTAAATTGGTTGCTCTCACAGTGGTGCTCCTACCTTCAGTAGCAGCGTAGAAAGGCGAATAGAAAGGCACTCCTTGGCAGTAGTTCTCCCTCAACATTTCCCCGTAGATTTGATTGGAGCCTGAATCCACTGCCAGCACCAGGTGGAGGTGAGGCCACAGCCGCTTGGCGATCCCGCGGAAGCCTTCCTGGAAGTGCGCCCGGAGCTGAGCCGCCCTCTCTGGGTCCGGCTTCATCAGCGCCTCGAGCCCGGACCTCACTTTGGGCTCCAGAGCCAGAGCGCTGCTGACCCTCCCTCGCTCGATGTCCTCCACCAGCTCCTGCCAGCGACCCTGTGGGACGGAGAGGAGACAGGATGGAAATTACTTTTCTAATCCTCCGTTCATCAAACTAATTATCAGAGCTTTTCACTCAGCCGGTGGGAGGCTGACACCTGACTCGGAGATCTCGCTAAACTTTCCTAGAAAATGCCCTGCAGGGACTCGAACCAGGCATGCGCGGAGGACACAAGACTTAAAAGACATTTCCACTGAATAAACTGGTGCCGCTGATGGGAGAAAATGCCATCTCTTCAATATACAAAAGCTTTTAAGGGATTAAGATGACATCCTTACAGTAAAAAACATGCATTTTCTGAAAATAAAAGGGTTAATTGATGATTTCATTTTCAGTAACATTTCTATATGTTTCTGCTTTTTAAGTCTTTAATCACATGGGGTACAAATAATGCAAAAAAAAAATGAAAGGCGTAAAAGTCATCATGCCGTGCTACCTTTGTCTGTTTAACGCAACATGACATGGGCTATGTTTTACCTGTAAAGCACTGAAAGCATAGAAGACTGTGGAGGCGAAGTTGGACTCCAGCGTTCCCACACTGGGATCTTTGAGAGCAAACAGGAGATGCAGGTAGAGAGTGTCCTTCTCACTGGGAACCTGAAAGACGAGAGTACATTTCAACAGTGGAAGAGGATCAACAAATTCTGCATGAAAGTACCGTTTGTTTCTAAAACCTGCCAATGAATCAAGACACAGCTGATCGTCTCGTACCTCAAAGGCGGGTGCTGGCGTGGTGTAGAGGTTGAGCATGTGGCGGGAGGAGGCTGGTGTGGAGGAGTTTGGTCCGATGGGAATACCGGCCTCAGACTGGCGAAAAGTGGGCGAGTAGAAGAACTTGGTGGTTCGCTGGAGGCTGTCGGTCGCAGGAAACGCTTGTCGCATGGCATCCAAACACACAGTCACTCCCTGGTGGACACACATGAATAAATATTGTCATTAACACAGTTTTACATGCACAACAACTGGGTCAGAAGCACATGATCGTCGTCGAGCTTCACCTGCAGGAAGAACTCAGTGTTGGTGTCTTTGGTGCTGAGCAGCATGGCGCTGGCTCCTGACGTCCCGGAAGTCATGGCCAGGATCAGCGGCTTCTCAGCAATGATCACCTTCTCCTCGCCTCCCGCGATGCGTCTGATGAGCTCACGGTAGTGCTCGTACGTGGTGATGGGATGACATGCACGGAAGCCATCGCTGTCTGAAAAATAACCATTAAAAAACCGGGTTTACACATTCAAGTCAATCCTGTCTTTATAGCCATTTCTTTACATCATCTTCAGCTAACTGATGCAGACGATGAGATGTGGGTCATAGCTGAGAGGATCTTTAAATATGGATTATAGTACATCACAGATACTGCTCCATTTGTCACATGAACTTTCATTCTCATTAGTTTATAGGGATGTCACAGTAATTTCAGCATTTGATGAGGACAACGGTTTAATTACATAATCTTAATTATTTAAAGATCATGTGTGTAATTCATGGTACAATTCGAGCGGGACCCAAAAATCTATTTGCCCCTCCCCATTTACTACCATACAAAGTTGTTATTCCAAAACAAGGAGACCGGAAGGGGCGTGACTTCGGCTTCGAGTGTTAACTGAATATTCAGGGATTTTCTGACATTTGGTCAAAGAAGGGAAGTAAATAAAAGACATAAACTCAGGCTTCCGGAAATTGGGTTTCAATGGATTTTTATAAAACCATCAACAGATTCAAATAACAATAAAAAGAAGATTGGTGGATTTTGGACGTGTATAGGGAGTTTTGTTTTTGTATTTTCCAAAAACGTATACATTATTTTATATCTAATCTATTTGATATAATTTACTTGTATCACAGGTTCTGTCAATGAAATTTGTGAACTGTGATTTTGTTGTTCTTGTGTCTGTCCGTCCTGGGAGAGGGATCCCTCCTCTGTGGCTCTTCCATCTTTTTTCTGCCTATTTAAAGTTTTTCCTCACTCGAATCGAGGGTCAAAGGCCAGAGGATGTCGTTCACTGTACAGATCGTGATGTGATTGTGAATTTGGGTTATATAGATCAGAATGATTTTAATCCCTGTTGTCATTTCTTGGGAGGTGGGGCCCTCTTTTCTGGTTGCCCTCCTGTCTACGGCCCTGTTGTCATGCTTGCAGTGCAGCCTATAGGCTCTGATTACATGTACAATACATAACGTTACATCACAGCAGACAGAGGACGAATCAGTGACCTGACCTGACTGTTGTTTGCACTACAACAGAGCCAAGTGTCGCCTCACACTCTTATCCTGTGTTCTTACCTTTAATCGAGCTGAAGTCATACTGTCTTCCATAACTTGTGTTTGCGTTTTTACTCAGGCGCCTCAGCAGAGTCTCCTCCTGGACCTGCCTCACGTTCACAGTGTCGGCTTCGAGTTTCCTCCTCTGCCGCCTGCCTAGCCAGCCCACCCCCTTCACAGCCAGGTACTGGCTGAGCAGACTGCTCAGCGTCCGCTTCTCAGCCTTCATCTTCGAGCTTATGTCCCTCCAAAGGAGCGCCATCCCGACCAGCGAGCACACACCAAGCGCTGCGGGCAGGGGAGGCGGCATCGCTGTGCGGAGGAGCCCGGCGTTACACAAGGAGGACACATGAGAGGTGTGTGAGCCAGGTGGGGGCGCTGTTAGCCAACTTGACACCGTTACATACATCATTTACAGTAAAGGCAGCTAACTGTACGCTGTCGTACAAGCTGACTTCCATGACAGCTCCTCTCCTATCATTTCACACGTTCATTTTCATCATGTTCAGGCTACTTACCCTGATTTTGTACCATGATGGCGACAACAGCCGATACAACCGCTAAACAAAGCGGAACAGCAACGCGAGACCAAGAGAAAGCCATCCAGAACAAGTATTGTGACCTAATTTATCTGCGTTTTAACTGTTGAACATGAGTCATAATGTTTAAGAGACATTATGTGAAGACGGAAGAGCCTCAACTTTTTGCTTTCGTAGCCGTCTGAGCTGCTTCCGTGTTTGGGTTGCAGCCGATCGCGCTGATTGGCTGACTGCGGGATGACGTAAGTCCCATCCGGAAAAACAACCACAAATACAAACTTTTAATACTTCAATCTTTTCTTTTAATTTGTCTTTTAATGTTTTTTCCTTTCTTTTCTTTGTTTATATTGGATTACCATACAGTCGTTCCCTTTGAAGACGTGATATAAAATGTTAATGTTGCCCTACTTGTTTCTACATTTTGACATTTTCAATAAAGGTGTTTGGAAAAAAAAAATGTATTGTGAGAAAGTTAGATATTTATCGTTTTTGGCAAATTTCAGATATAAGAAAATTTATTGGAAGGATGATCTTGATATTCATCTACGAAGCAAATAATATGTGAATGTACATATTTTTCCTTCTCCTCCTACATGTTAACTTATTTCTACTGGATATAAAGAGCTCCCCGCATTAAATGAACACCTGCTGTCCATATCTGTAATGCTATAATATAATTCCCCGTGCGATATTTTTGTATATATGTGACTTTATTTTGAAGAAACAAAAGCATTGATTTTTCATGCTCCAAATTAACAGTTCTTAATGTATATATATTTTTTTACATTATCATAATGTACAATAATGTTTTCAAGCACCTAAAAATGTATTTAGATGTTCAATAATGTCTGTATGTTTACTAAATAAAAAAAATAAAAAGAAAATACCCAAAGAACATTTTTTTTTGTAAATGTGGTTTGACATTGTAACTTGCATTGTTTCTCATTATGATTTCTCTTTATTCTGGGGGCAAATTGTTTATTTCCAATATGTAACAAGAGTAAACCGTTTTAATCATTATATTATTGGGCACATATCTTATATTGCAAGTTAAATTTAGGATATGGGGTCACATTTACCTCAGATTTATAACTCTCTCTTTTTCCAGTCTTTGTAAAATGCTCGTTAACGGCCTTGCACACCCACATTACGACAGCTCTGAGTTCAAGCGGGACACAATAGAAGAATTTTTCTCACCTATTAACAGGGTGCTACAGGAACGTGTGGTAGATGTCAGTGACGTCCAGTGTGTGCACTCCCACACAGTCTTGAGAGGAGGTTTAATTAATACGTGGGGGCGGTACATGGGTGTGTAGGGACTTTAATATCAAACATGAATTACGTTATTCATTAAAAACTTTAATAACTCCCAAATGTATAATCAAACACTCTAACAACACACCCCATAAATCCACAATAGCTTTCATTAAAAAAAAAAAAAATCATCAAACACTTTGTAGATGGAAGCACAAACAGACAATCTTAATTATATTAACAATTATTGTTTTATTATTACTTTATTTGATCTTATATTGCGCTGAAATATGCAGTGATTAAAAGCGTAATTTCTTATATTCGGTACATAACATATTAAGTCTGTGATCACTGATCTGAGCATCAGAGCAGTGACATCAGTGGTGTTGTCTTGCCTCTGGCTGTACATTAGTCAACAGAAACCCCTTCATCAGCTCTGCTCCTCAGAACCTGCACAGATCAGAGAAAACACTGAAACCTTTGATAAGCGGGAAACGTTCAATCAAAGGGACCTGCAGTTCTGCTCACCTGTTTCATTTCCATGGTGACAGCTGATAATGAAAAGAGCACAGGACATTATAAAAACAGTGAGCGCACGATCTAGGTTAATTTAGAGGCGTCTCTTTGGACTAACCTGCCCAGTAAGAGGAAGGTAACACGGAGGGTCCATCGACAGACGCGCCGTGGAGCAGCTCAGCCAGCCACGACACTTCAGCTGGGTTGTCGACGAGAAACTCCTCAGGTTCGTCCACACAGAACTCAAACTCTGACGCAGTCAAGAAATACACAGAGATTCTCAATGTGTCCACTTGATTTACAGCCAAAAACACCTCTAAAATAAACATAGTAGTTCATTAAGCTGTCTTGATTAAACGTGATAGGCAGCCATTATTTTCCTTTCAGCTGACCTGTGACAGAATATCCTTCCTCCTCCTCCTCATCATCATCATCCTCATCATCATCTTTTGACCAGGCTGGGTTTGTTTCAACTGCAATGCTGCTGTCAGACATGGAGGATGTGAGGCTCTGGAGTCTTTGCGTAAGGCGTTTCGTGTCACAGATGTAGGCCTCTCTGTAGAACTGACTGGCTGCAGGGACACGGAGAAAAAGAAAAAGGCACATTTGGATTGTGATTGTTTGAGTCCCATATTATTTGTTTCACTGATGTGATTTTCAAAACACTTTGGCTGAGAATGAGAATAACAGACTTCTTCAGGTTTTACCAATGATACACTATAGTTTGGTACTAAAGCATCATGAAAAATCAGGTCTCAAACCAAAAATAATAACATAAATAACATTGAACATTTAGGATATAAAGGATGTGAGGACTGATCTGAAATCACAGTTGTATTAACTCAAAGAAAGGGCCTGAAGATCAGATTGCTGCTGACCCTCCATGTCCTCCAGCTTATGGATGTAGCTGGCCGCATCTCTGGTGCTGATGTGGACCCGGTGAGTGTCGATGAGGTGCTTCAGGACGTGTTTGGAGTGGAAGGCTGAAGGAGAGTAATACACCAGCTTAGGGAGGCACAGAGAGCCGACTGCAGAGATTTCAAACCTGCAGCCCTGAAGAGCAAGAGAGAGGTGGAGGAAGACATATTTAAATCTAATACCACACTGTGAATATAATCAGTTATGAGCATTATAGTAAGGAAAATGTAGTAAGAGGTCTTCAAGAAAAATTGCTTATTTTCTAGATATATATATACTCTCATATAAATTGCAATAATGTTTTGTGCCCCTCACTGCATCTAGCTGCTTAATAATCTCAATATGTTTTCTTATTAAATGTGCGCTCAGGTGTGGACCAACCTGGAAAGTGAAGCGGTCAATATCAGTCCAGGAGAAATCATGCAGTCGACACTGCTTCCCCTCCACCTCCTTCAGAAAATACAATCAGTTTACACCGATTATACAAAAGGTTGTTTACATCAAAAAGTCAAACCCTTCAAATATAAATGTGTATATGCTGTGTGTTGGGCCGACCTGATAGATATGGACTCCTTTCAATGTCACACCAAGAAGGACTGAGCTCCTCATGTCTTTTTTCTCCTGCACGTAAAATAACGGAGAAGAGGAAGCAGAGTTTGGGAAACGGATCATGAGCTCATGTAACAGATGTTGTGGTGCTTTCTGCCTCATTACAGCCTCAAGTGTTCTTGAGATTTTGGTTCATTTCGGCAGTCTGAGTGCGACCAACCCGTCTCATCCTGTAGAAGGTGATGGGTCCATCCTGCAGGCTGCCGGCTTCTTTTATAAACTGCAGGACAGCTTGGCTGTGCGACAGACCTCTCAGCTCGACGTGAACCACTGGACACTGCTGGAGCACAAAGTCTCGTCCACGCTGCTTTATCAGCTGAGGACACACACAGGTTACTGTACACACACACACACACACACACACACACACACACACACACACACGTGTGGATATTGTTATGATTACCAACATTAAGTCCACTTTTTTACCCAAGGGGGGAAGTAATCTTCAGGAAGAAAGTAATGTCTGTGTTTCCTCTCCTGTCCCTCCTCGTCCTCCTCTTCATCACTCCCCTGTCTCAGCTCCAGATCTCCAACTTCTGCTTGAAGAGCAGAAGCTGCCAGCTGGAAGAACAAAGCTTCCTGATGACGGCTCTGTGAGTGCAGCACCTTCTGCCTCAGCTCAGCATAGTAGAGCTGCTGCACCTTGCTGCTCCTTAAATGAACAAATTCATTTGTCAAGACTTTTATTTCCTTTTTTTCAATTTGTACTTTAAGAGATTATGTTTTTAACTGATAGGGCAGAACATTCAGAGTTTGAATATGAGGCAGACAGACAAATATTCTTCAGAAAAAGATGCTCATGAGAGACTGACTTACAATATCAGTCGCCCGCTCTCTACATGATATTGTACCCTCAGGAATAAGATGAATGGGATCTGCACATGTAGAATAAATATTTCAGCAGAGTAATGAGGAGAATTATTGCTCAACCTGATGGACATTAAAAGGTGATATTTGTAAGATATGGTCAGAAATCGAAAGGTAGCTCCAAAAATACAGAGGGAAGCACAACAGTTAATAGCTAATTAGCTCAGTAAGCTGTGTAGCTTGTGGCCTTAGTAGCTGACGGTTGTTTGCCTCTGTGCCAGTTGGAAGACAGCGGATATAGTATGGAGGCGATTTACAGCAGCTACAGGAAAGGAGAGGCAGGAAATGGCAGATTCTCAAGAGAAAGTCGGTATCAGCAGCGAGTGAAAACAGAGTGTAGAGCCGGAATATTGTTTACATCATAGCCTGTGATCTGAGGATTTATTTCGACCTAACCAGAGGTGATTGTGGAAAGACAAACCAAGACTGTTTTCCTGAGTTTAACTCATTTATATTTAAGTTTGAATGTAGCGTGTCTTACAATGACTCAACTAGGCGGTTACACTCGTCTTTGTACGTACATACGTTTTCCTCTCGATCTGTTGATAATGTTCATTCATTTCTTGAATGTTTTAAACTGAATTCTGGACACATCTTACACATTTCCCCTTTAAGTTGTAAGATTATAGATCCTTCCCTGAACAATAATGAAACTGCGCAGAGAAAAGCTCAGATAAGGCATTATATTTATCACTGTATGCGAGTTCGAGGGTTCACTGACGCACACTGCTGCATAAAATACTGTAGATAAATCTTCTGAGATAAGGACTGAACAGCTGACACAGAAAGAAAAAATAACTTACCGATAAGGAGCCTCTGTTCCATCTTTTGCCAAAATACTTACTCAGCTTTTGCTCCAAATCAACAAAAAGGTATTCATTATCTGAAGAACACAATACATTCAATTAACACAGAGAAAACAAGGCTATCATGTCCTGTAGGTCCATTCATCAACAACTGCCTCCCTAAATTTTAAGAGTCCCGCAATAAATTAATTCAAAACACTTTCTCTTGGACTCCCACACTGACACCAGCTGACCTCTGAGAACAGCCAGACCCAGGACTTGGAGCTCACTGACGTCGAGCTGCTTCAACACACTGTTCAGCACCTCGTGGCCTCTGGATCGCACCTACAATACACAAATCAAGAATAGTTACGTTTCAAAATTCAGATTCCGTCATGTGATCTTGATCTGTTGCCATAAAAACAATCCTTGTAAATCTGTGGTCTCTATATTCTTCCAATTCCAAGTGATGCACTGGAATCAAAAGATGAAAAAAATTAAATTAAAAATCAAACAAACAGGACAGTGAACGGCCACTCACTTTGACAGCACAGTCCAGGTGCTGCTTGTTCGGTAGAAGGATACACACTTGTCGTTTCTGCATCGTCCTCATTGTCACACAGGCTTCAGCTCGTCTCCGGCCTCCATTTATCCTCCTCCTGTCCTCCCACGGGCCGACCGAAACAAGTCAGCCCTCCTCCCTTTGACCTGACACATGATGACTTCTGACTCTCACAGTAAAGCATCAGATCCTCACATCGAGAGGCTGCAACCAGAGAATGTTTGCTTGAAACTGGTCTTCAGTCTGTGATTAATCCACTAATTGTTTCAGATCTAGTATGGTTTAAACACTGCCCGATATCATCACAGAGATGTGTCCAGTCCAGCGGGGTTCTTGTAACATATTGTCACATGAAAAAAACACAGAATATGAGGGAAAACCAAGAATGCGTGAAGTAAAAGCTGAGGCAAAGGACCATAAGATGACGAACATTCAGAATGTTACAAGCAACTGCTTTGAAATGAATTACTACACAGCACGACTGGATCTGTCATAAGCTGAGAGATACTAAAGGGCAATTTTCAGACGAAACTGAGAGGTCAAATATGTTTGTATGAAAAAAAATTAAGCTAAAGCTGCGTTTTCACTCAAGGGAGATTACCCTCAACAGGGGCCAAGGTTCAATGAAGTCCATCAATGTGTAGTGGCATGCAAAAATGACATATGTAAGCAGACCAACTGGCCTGATCTTTACAGGTCTGTAGAGCTCAACACAGCTTAAGCATGTTTATTTCTATCAGAGTGTTGCTTTTTTTGATTTCTTCCGATGGATTTGATGCACTGTGTCACACCTTTCCCCAAGTAATTCATGTGTGTAATTAAGTAATCGCACAGTTGCTTTTGGAAATTCATGAAATCGATAATATTAAATGGTACGTATTCAAAAACTAAAGATACCGTGATTGCTGTCCAAACATTAAGTGTCCCCTCCAATACCAATACATGAAATAAATAGACAGACAACAAACAATTGTTAATCTATCATTAATTTATTTAAAAACAAAATCCAATAATGCCAATTGTGCTTTGCTCCGAGAAAGCAAGAACAAAAAAAAAAAGTGACTTTTTTTTTTTTAGTAGCTGGTGATTCTTCTTTTAATAACCACAAGTTCTCTTGTGTGTGTGTGTGTTTTTTTAGTTTTTTTTTTAAGTTACAATCTACAGTGTTCTTTTGGATTCTCACAAGAAATAAACCTTTTTGTTAACATGCACAAAAACAGAACCAAAAAAACAAAACAAAACAAAACAAAGAAAACACAACAAAAGAACACTACAGTGCATTAAAAAGGCACCTGCTCCCCAGATACAGGCATTTTTGTTTTTATCCTACAAAGTTACATAGTCGTAGAGGGATGTCGTTAATGCAGCTTCAGTATCGATGAGTCTCAACCATCCCCGTCGTTTCTGTACCGACTCCACTGAGTATTCTACAATATCACATTGACCTTTATGGGGACAGATGAGATACATTCAAGAGGTAACACATTTCATCTCCTACACGGAAAAAAAAAAAACTACTGGTCTCTGCGACACAATTCACACACTAAACTGTAAAATACAATTCTCAGGTTAAGTAGAGTTCACATTGAAGGGTCCATGATTAAAGGCGACCAGAGGAAACATGCAGTACAGTACATAAAGTGGTTTGTATCTTGGCGGAGGGGTCCCCTCGGTGTGGGGACTCGTACAGACGGTGGGCTCAGAAATGCTTTGAACGTCAAGATGCTCCCTCGGAACTTCGTTATTTTTTGCCGCACTCTGACCGCGATCCCGTTTTTAATAACATACTTTTCTGTTCTTCGACATGCTATGGGTGTCACTCACCAATCCTCCACGAGTTCTTTTTTTCCCATTTCAGGAAATTCTTGTACACAGATTTGCAAAATCTGCATGAAAATATGCAGGTTTATATTATTAAATAAAGTTTAGAAAAAAAAGCTTTTAAGTTAACTGGTACCAGCAGTGATGCAGACTTGTCTTTAAGCACAAATATTCATTTAAATATACAACAGACACCCACTTCCTGTTTACTTTATTGCCCCGACTGACCGAGAATGTCAATTCAGATCTGTCAGACCTCCTTCACTTCATCAGTCATGGATTTGGGTCAACCTCCCGTCGCAAAAGCACCAACAATTCATCAAACTTACTCTGCCCTCTCCAAACACACTCCCTCTCCCTCTCCTTCCCGTCAGTTGGTGTGCACTCATTCACAAACATTAGCCTGGATGTTGTACGTTTATGTTCTATGCAAAATCTATTCAGACGCAGACTTACACACATATATAGACAAAAGCTAAATATTGAGTCCTGTGGCGTTATCTTACACTAATAATGAGAAACGTTCTGCAGCTGAATGCACAGGCTCTGTGCAATGAGGTTTCACTATGAGGGTTTAATTTCACGCATGTTATGGTATGTTTTTTTTTATATCTAAGTGCTGTACGAAGGCAACTGGATGTGATTGATTTTCTTTAGTTTATCGTTTGCGTTTCTTGCCCAGTTGCCTTCGTATAGCTCTTAGATATACCACGGCCTGGATGACTGAGAATCTTCACCATTGTTTGTTTTCGATGTTCCTGAACGACACATTCTTTAATCCTCACCTGCCTGACTCTTTTTTTTTTTGTCACATGTGTTTTGATCACGAGCTCCTGGTAGTCTGAAGTGTGTTTTTATGACAATTTTAGACTGATTTTGAAAATCTTAACCGAGAACAGTAAAGAAAAGGTAAACTTGATAGACTGTTATTTTCAGAAATATCACTGCTTCTTGCAGCAGTCTGCATGTAATAGAAACCAAAGGAGGAAGACGTCCCCTCCTTCCTTTCTTGACAGTACGACAGAGACACTATATCTTATTCACACAAACAGCCAGCTCTTACAGACTTGACCTTTTCCTGGGATGGATTACACAGCGGATATGTACCATTTATTATCACTACACTATGCAGTTCTTCTGTCTTGTGAATGCCCAACCACTGGAGCGAGGTAATGCTATGACGGCTTTTCTACAGTGAGTTTATAATCAGGGGTGAAAAACATGGTTATCCCAAATCTCTGCGTTCCCTGAACCTGAAAGGCATGACCAAAGAGCTTCTGAGCTTGTTGTATCTGAACTTAAGTGGATGTGATGGCTGGTATTGTAAGTGCTGTGCTATGTCACATTCATTGAAAAGTGAAAAAAGGTGTTGAACGGAGAGGTCAAAGTCACTTTTCATCAAGCAACGAAAAGTGGGACTGAATGCACTTAGATATTAGTGGTTTGAATGCACTTAACTGTAGATGCTCGTTCTTTTTGTGTTTGCCAGGTAGATATTGTTGCACAGCTCGACTGATTTGCTGGAATATAACTGACCAAAGCTGTCTACAGGGTGGATTCGACTTTGACAGAAAGTTTTGTTAAAGAAAATCTGGATATGTATGCATTTTGCAGGGAATCCAATGACACAAGAGTGCATTTATTAAATGCACTATACATGAGAGACATTGATCTTGTGATTTATGTACAGTTTTTCAATTTTCAAAATGAGCCTTTCATCAAACTACATTTTACATGTTTTTCTACTATATGATAGTGGAGCGCACTCGAGAGAATACAGCAGTTTTACAAACGAGCAGAAAGAATCAACATAAAAATGCCTTTGTTGATGGTAATATTTACCATTATTTCCTATGCATATTTTGCTTGTTCACTTGTATAGACGAAAGGCAGCTTGATTTATTCAGATTGCTGTAAAAGTGATTCTTATTCACTAACCTGCTTGAGTATATCTTAAAATCGTGATCATTATTAAAACCTCATGACTTCACGTCAGGAGGTTCCCAAAGGGAGGTACCTCTTCAAAGAACGATACACGTGTTTCATCAGCTGTGCAGTTCTAAGACAAGGAGTCGTAGACTGGAACCAAACGGGAAGACTGGCTTCAAGTCTCTTCCGGCTAACAGCTAATCGTTAGCGGCTGTTACGTGAAGGCACTTCCTGGTAAAGCTTTCCACAGAGTAGCACCTGGGATTGTTTAGAAGTAACCAGTAGAAGCCCTTTGTTGGAAGGAGCCTGGGGTCTGAAAGGTGTCTCGGTCACAGCAGGGTGAAACCTAAGATGTACTGCAGGAGTTTGTTCCGATTGGCCTGAGGTAGAAAAGTGCTGCTCAGCTGTAGAGTCGTCACCCGGTTCTCTCGTCTCTCCTTCAGGACCTACAGAAAAATCAGAACATGGGAGGGGAATCTTAACATCATGACCTGGACATTTAACATAACTATGATCAACAATTTAAATTCAAACAGTAAACTCTTACCCCAAGCTCCTTGAATGTCCTCACTGTATTTTTCACCAAATAATGTGTTGCACTTTCACCTGGAAAAAAAGAGGTCATAAACAACTCAAAAAACACTAATTAAAACCCCAAGTTAATCTGCAATTAAACTCCTTTTTTTGTGTGTAGAAGTGTAATTAAGATATAGCTTTTCTGTGTATTGAAGGATGAGAAATGAAATAATAAAGCAGTGTGTGTGGGGAATTGTTGCAGTATTACCATAAGCAGCCACTCCCCGCTCTGTGCGGGTGAGCAGGTATCTGAAGAGCCTCCCAGTGTAGTCAGACTCAGACATTGGCTGACTCAGACTGTGGACAAAGATCGCCGCTCCGCTATAGGCCTCCAGCACGGGGCTGACGAGTCGCTGCAAGAAGACGAAGAACTCCTGGTGCTCTGCGGAGACGCTCACCTGATTGACAGAAAAAAAAGAAAGTCAAGTCAGCAGGCTTTGATAAAACACTATTAAACAGTGTTTTTAGAAAGTATTATTAAACTAGACCTTTAGGTAGCGATCTCTCTGCTCCTCTCCGAAGTCGCTGTCTTCATCCTCCTCGTCGCTTCTCCAGGAAAGGGGCTCGGGAAACTTTTTGGGCCACGGTTCATCTGTGGGGCTGGGACTCAGTTCCTCCTGGTCCTCCTGGCACACAAACACATATTGCAAAAACAGTAAGCAATTACACTTGACCGCACTCCCCAAGATGTTCACCATGAGGTAACTTCCAGCATCAGTCACAGCTGTTACTTAGTTGTTTTTGTTCACCAGAGGTTTTGCATCTGTAAACTGACCTCTGCCACGTAGAGAACTCCGTACTGGATCAACCGGGTCACTGCATCGTGGAAAACCTGGTAAATAGTCTGACAGGGCTACAAGACAGAGAGGAGGAGAAGAAATGACAAGGGGAAAAAAAACATGTTTCAAATCTCTTTAAACCCTCAACAGTATCAAAAGGAAAAACAAAAACAACCTTATCATAATTGCTCAACTAATGTGCGATTTTACAGGCTAATATCAGTACTAGTGTGTATCATTACTAGTGACTATCAGCACTTCTACCTGTTGTCTTTCCCTGACTATAATAATAATAAATGCTAAGAGGCAGGAAGGTGTCTCGAATGTGACAATACTCAGGACTTACCGGGGCTACAGTCACCTCATTAATAAGGAAGTGGGAGAGCCCGGCGGCTTTGCGAATGAGTCTCTCCTGACTGAGAGGGAGGCTATTGAGACCACCGGGCAGGTTATCAGACTCTGATTCCACCACCATCTCTCTCTGCAGTGACAGGATGCTGCAGGCTGGAGACAAATCATAAGGAAACATCGAACATCAAGGCAAAGATCAGCCATACGCCAGAGTGAACGTGAACAAAAAAACAACCTCTCAGCACGACGTACCAATGATTGCATCAGAAATGAAGACATGGAAAAGGCCGTTGCTGTAAAAGTTGAGCTCGAAAAGCGCCGGCACGGTTTGGCTCGGTGCGATCGTGAACTCTCCATTGCGGTTTGCGCTGCTGGTCACATTGACGCAGTTTCCCAGCAGGTGGAGGGCGCGCATGACCACATCCTCGGAGTTTCCTGAAAAGCCCAGATCGAAATCCCGCGACAGGATCTCCTCCTTCATGTTGAAGAAGTCTTCCACCAGCTTGGAGAGCACAACCCCCTGGAGCAAAGTATATGTACTTTTTATAATCAGGAACTCACATTAAGATTGAGATCTATTTTACATTCGAGACCTGAGCACAAAATAAATAACCAAATAGAACAAAGTAAACATAATGACGACATAAATCTAATAATGAAATAGGAAGAGATTTAAATAACCATTCATATAGATAACAGCACACATTCTTAAACATCCTTGGTGTAAGTAGAACATGGAATAATTATACAATAACAATCTGTAAAATTCTGGGTAAATATTAGAGATGCACTGATCACCCGCCCCCCAGCGAGACCGCCAGCCTGAACTGACAGAAAAAATCTAAATACTACTAAAGATTCAGTGCAACAAAAGGCTAGACTGGGCTTGAGTTTGTGATATGCAGCACTAATCAATTCCTCACTCTGCTGCCACTTACAACAGAGTGCCTGCAGATGGCAGAGGCTCACCGCTGATGCACTGAGCTGGTGAGGGAGGATGCAGGAAGAGCGAGATCGCTAACAGAGTGAGACATTTGTTACTACCATGCAGCGCTTTTTGACATTTGGATCACCTCAGTGTAAGAGAGCGAGCGTGATGGGTGGAAAAAGAGACAAAGAGGAGAAATCCGAGGAACAGAGGTGTGAGGGTAAAAGGAAAGAAGGTGCAGTACACAGTGGGTTTTTGCCAGGAAAGGAGGTTATAAGGAGGACATGGCTTACCTGTCTGTGTCTGTAGAGCAGCAGACAGGCTATGATGTGGGTAGACATGATCGCTGAGGACTTATTCGCCGCTGAGGAAAGATACAATGAGGATATAATGAGCAACACACAGCCGACTGAAGAAAATATCAAAACAGAGACTTGTCAAGCATGTCTTAACAAAGGTTTACAGTAAATAGACTAGTCTTAAATATTTACACTTTTCAAATTTTCAAGACAAAAAAAAAACATGTAAATGCTTTTCAAAGCATCTGATTTGAAAGTCTCTTAAACAGGACAATGGTGGGGGTTAGGACAACACATTAGCAACAATCTATGACAAAAAATATGCTGCAAGACTTAAAATATTAGAGATTTAGCTAATTGTATTGTCTTAAAATAAACTTCTCAATCATACAAAAATGTGCAAGGTGCCAGGTTTGTCTTGGGTGATCAGATACGACATTTTCTTATCACAAAAAAGGCTTGAAAAGACCCAAAACGGAGAACAGACAGAATATATGCAGAGTGTGTGTGTGCACACGTGTAAGGACACAGGTTACTTTTGGTCATCTTGAGCGTGGCTCAAGTTCAGGGGAGCTAAACATTTGTGGTACTGCATTCCTCCCCTCCTCTGCCACTCCATCCTCCCCTTCACCCTTATTGGCTGAAAACAACATGCCATCCAGCTGGAGACTTTGTGATTGGCTGGGAGTAAAGAGCAAAAAGGGCCTAGTGTAGGAGAATGCAGCTGAATGAGCTGGGAAGAACCGGTTTCTGTAGTGCTACCCTGGGGCAAAAAGCCCTGAGTGATGTGGAGCGGATGGACTGATGCTGTGCTGTGTAGGATTTCAATTAATGGAGGCAGTATGAAGGATAGTATATCATGCGTGCTGCTCCAGCAGGTGCACCTTTAACACGGGGTGAAAAGGAGGCAAGTGCAGAAGAAGAAGATAAAAGAGGATTGCTGAATAAAGAAGCAAATGTGCTCCAAACAGGATGTGATGGGCTACATAGTGCCACATGACATTTAGCTGAATGTAGCATCCTGGTAGGGAGACTTTAAATAGGATGGTACTGTGACAATTCATGACCTTCAGGTCTTTTCTTTACTCCAAACTAAAAATATAATGATCCCTAAATATGCGACAGGGCTATAATTAGGGGACATTAAATCCACCGGCTGTGGAGTTGAGAGATTCTTACTGAAGAGGACGTGCTTGGCCAGGTTGTTAATAAGTTGTCGTCTTAAGATGTCGTCGGGCAGCTCTCGGTTCAGCTGCTCCTCCTCCTGCCCCTCAAACAGCTGAGCATCGGGTCTGGAAGAATAATAACGTAACATGTAAACACTGTTTGATGATTGTGACTCTGGAATGAAGAGAGCATGCAGAGTAGAAAAGGAAGGAAGACAACCTGCAGTTGCATAATAAATCATGCTAAGGGGAAAACCCACACACAAAATGTGGGTACGCTATGTTCAACCAGACTCTTCATGCCAGCTTGATGTGATATACATGATAAAAAAGGTGGTTTTCATGTCAAAACAAACACTATGATCCCGAGAGAGGTGAGAAAACGAAGAAAAGTAAGTTGATGCCACCACCAATATAAATTTGAAGAGAATATTTATAAACAGGTGACAAATTCTCTGCTTGCATGATGTGTGTGACCTATATTTATCAACCGCATGTTGGTTCACTTCCTGTCACATATACATCTGCAACCTGAGTGATCGCAGTGTTTTTTCATCCTTCCTTCTGTTAGTAACTTTGCTCGTCACAGTTAGCTTTGAACATATTGTAAACAGTATTTACTGCGGGCTCATTAGCCAATCAGCTCGCCGCGGTGGCTACCAAACTGAAGAAAAGCACCGTCAAGTTTATGAGCAATGATCTTTACTGCTTGCTTACTTTAGTGTAAGTCAGTCACTCAGTCTAAAGAGCCATAGCAACTCAACATAAGCTCTGAAAAAACATTCACTCTAAATGTGACAGGTGAAATAACTAACATAAGGATGAAAAACATTAATCTTTAACAATTAAACAGATATATGTCAGACTACATTACAAGAAGAAAATATAAGGAATTACAAATGGTCGCTGTAATGCTGCAGGGGGGCTAGTGGCTGGAATTGTTTGGGTCACTGCAAATTAATACAAGGCTGTTCTGATTGATCACCTTTATCCCATTATAATACGAAAATTATATGAATTATATATCATCGGAGTCATCAGATCTCAAATCATCGGAACGCCATGTCAGACAGAGCTCTCCTCCTACATCATCAAAACATCAAAAGAGGGAAAAGTCTTTGGGAAGAAACCTTTACTTGTTCCCTCCTAAACTGTTCTCTACTCACTTTTACTCTTTACATACATTTCTTGGCTTACAACATAATCATTGTAAGTCTCAGCTAACTATACGCTGTTTATTTTCAAGACAGGCTTTTCAGTCAACTCTGCTGGAATGAGTCCTGAACTTGTGACTCCAGACCAGCTGGGATGAAACACTGCTGTCCCTGTGCGTCTGTATCAGTTTTATTATGAAGGGACAGCGCTGAAATGTACTGACCCCTGCCAATGCTAACTCAAGTGCTGTGCTCAGATGTCAGATAACAAACCCTGCTGTGAAGTAGCAGGAGGGAGAAGTCGAGTCTGTGACATGAGGGAGGGTTCATGATATTACAGGTGGGACTGTGGGACTGATGGTGTCTGCATGTTCATCGCTCAGAGGAGGATATAACTGATTGCCAGAGTGAGAAGACAGTGTGTGTGTATCCTTACTGAGCAGAGATGATCATGGGCATCAAGGTGTGCTCCAGGGAGACTGGTGGTGGAACATGGCGGCTTCTCTGGGAGTCCAGGTACTCCTAAATTTGACACACAGGAGATTCATTACGAAGCCAAATGGATTATTTTCTCAGTTGAGATTTTTCGCACTTTTGATTTTTTTGCAATACATATGTTGAAAAACCAAAATGTTGCAGTCTTTCCGTTGAAAGACTGCAACATTTTGAGCTTTTCAACAAAATCAACAATCATAATAACTGTAGTTGTATAGTTTAAGTTGTACTGTATGGTGACTTTTAGTTCACCTACCTTTAGGGAGAAGGGCTGGTTGAAGTCAACTCTCACACAGCCGTAGTTTTTCCTCAGCATCCTGAACACTCCACATGCTATTCCCCACAGACTCTCATTCTTCTTCGGTTTGCCCTGAAGGGATTAAGAAGTTCAGATGGTAACAATAAAGACCTGATAATCATCATCACAACCTATCCTATATGACTTGAAGGGTTAAAGTTATCTATAAAACCTCCTGTCCTCGCATTACCCTAACCTAACTAAAATTTCCCCAAAAAATATAACATCTATTCTGTACTTCTGTATGTTGCCAAACAACAGCGCACAAACAACAGACATCATCAAAGCACTTACCAGCTGCTCGCTATTGTAGTTGCCCTCAATAATACGATCATAGGAGATGCCGACTGGCACTACCAGCACGTCTGGGATGGACCCAGTGCACAGTGTGTCTACCACGAGGGACAGCATGCCAGCACGCGCCGTAGACGGCTTGCCACTGCGGGAGCGCGTACCCTCCAGGTAGACCTCCAAAAACTGCTGCTGACGCAACAGCTCCTCTGTATACTGAAGGAAGATTGACAAAACACAGAGAAAAACGTGAAAGTCAGAACAGGGGATGAAGGTGAATGAAAATAGGTCTGTCAATTTATCAGTCTTTGATTTACAGCCAGACAATTTATTGTTGTCATCTTGCTATCAGGATATGAGACTATACATGTATATCATGTGATTTTGGATATCATCATATCTTAACATGGCATAAGAGTTGTCTTTTCCAGACTTTAAAGGCTTTAATACAGTAAAATAATGTAATTTTCTGAATTCACCAGTGTTCTACTACTTGCGTTTACCCAGTTAGTCATTATATCCCCATTACTGTTAATTAAGTTGGGGATCATCCCATTTGCATTTTTCAGGGCAGATAGCGGTAATGATTATTAGTAATCAATGGAAAAGACAACCAATATTTGGAACCGATATACCAATTTACTCAAGTACTGTACTTACTATGTACAATTTTAAGGCAGAGCTCCAGACCAACTGTTTACACTGGTTGCAATAATTTAGCTGCACAGAGTAATACATTTTAATTATATATTTTTTATATTTTGTTCAAAGGCAACTGTCTACACACCCAGTCGGTGTGTGTAAAACATGTTTTTAATATAATATTATATCTCCCAGGCCTTCTTGACAGGGAAAAAGGAAAGACCGACATTGACTCCATTGCAAGGTTGAAGTGTAGCAATGTGAGTGCTGTGCAGCCGCAGTCTATGCGTCCTGCATACAAGTTAAAAAATGAGTGGTGGTAAGCAACAGTTTGACCCCCAAACACACCGCAGAGAACTGGGAACGTGCCAATTCTACCATGTTGTGTAACGGAAACCATCTGAGTACAGTATGTACACAGCTGTCTCTTTGCTATGTAGACACTTTTGAGAAGAGAAGCATTGTCCTGAAATGGACTGCAGCCTGTGGCCTTTAGCTGTGAGAGAGGACAGACATCCAGGTTCGGCTTTCACCGGAGCAACTGAAATTAGAGCAGCACATGGCTTTTTTCTTTTTTACAGCTTGCACTTTTGCCTGTGAAGGAGCTCGGCTAATTACATTTGTATGAGTGACACAGGCATGCCAGATTAAAATCTTATCTCGAAGTGTTCTGTGCGCAACTTACTACAAATATGGTGGAAAATATGCATAATCTGTTTGATGGAATGTGAGGTAAAATATTGTTGGTAGATAAGGGATAAAATGTAGGTCATCATTTCCAACAGTTGCTCATGTCTTCAGCTGATTACTCTTATCTAAGGGGGACAATACACATCATCTCAGAGGTACAATGCGCAGTCTTTGTTGGTTTCATGTCTCCCCTTTCTCTCATCCACAGACTCCAAACATACAATTTAACAGCAATTCTCAAACCAGAGAGATTGGGACAAATAATTAAATAAACTAAGAAGCCTTGCTACTTAGTCGAAAGCACATTAAGAGACTTCCTTCTACAAGTAGCTTATGGTGACGACAAAGCTTTTATATTAATGTGAACAGTCGTTTGCATTCATGCTACGTTAGATTTTCTTGTTAGCAGGTGGTTGTTAAGCCACGTCATCCAAATACTGGTGCTGAACAAAAAGTTCAGATTTGAGGTTTAATCAGATGATAATTTCTCACTCAGTTCAGTCAAACAGCTTTTGCCCCTGTGACTTTCTTAAGGGAGATGTAAAATGCATACACCAGGGTGGAATGTAGGGCTAAAACTAACAATTAGTGTCACTGTTGATTAATCTGCCTAATCCCCTTTAAGGTTAATAGTCCATGAACTGTTATAAAAATCTGAAAAATGCTCGTCAGAAATTCCCAGAGACTAAACTGACACATTCAAACTGCTTTTTTTGTCTAAGCAACAGTCAAACCAAACACTCTCTACCTACTATTATAAATTAAGTAGAAAAGCAGCAAATCCCAAGAAGCTTGAACCAGCAAATGTTTAACATTCAGGCTAAAGACAATTTATTGATTGTCAAAATAGTGTGCAACTAATTGGGGGGGGGGGGGTGTCCATGGAGTTATCATTGGTGGCGCAACAGAGATAACAAACAAGCCTGAATGAAGTGACAACGCATACTTCACCCTCGGCTTCACGAGTACAACCTTGGGTAATGAAGAGAGACCACAGTGTGTGGGGTGTCTCCAAATCTTAGCTTCGGAGCATATAATCTACTTGGAGACAACGCATACTGAACACAGAAGCTTGTTGACTTGCGAGAAAAAACTACTTTACTCTACTGTTTTCCAATCACAATGAAGTTGTAGTTCTGTATTAAACAGAGACATGCAAAAGACGAATATGCCTGTCGGTGGGTGTGGGGGCTTGAAATATTGTTATCTACAAAAGTGGGGCCCCAGAACATACGTTTGGGAACCACTGTGTCAGAACATGTATAAACCTTCTATAAAAACCTAAACCTTATAAATCTTGCCACAGAGCAAAGTCTACAGAATATAGTTTTATCTTAACACACTCTAATGTGTAAAATTACAAGATCAATCTGTACAAAGACTTATTTTCTAGTCTTCATTTTAAGGTGTACTGTACAAACAGAAAAAGAAAGAGCTGGGCTGACATTATGTAACCCAGGCTTTTTACTCTCAATCACTTGGGAATGAAAAGAGCACAGAGAAGAGAAGCATGAAGACAACCTGCAGCTACATAATAAATCATGGTAAGAAAAATACCACACACACACATTAACTGAATTTTAGCAAGGGCTTGTTAGACCAGCTTTTCCTGTAGAAGACAAATAGACTCTTGGGACTTACTGCTTGTAAGAGCGACCGGTACAGAATGTCTTTCTTCCCGTCCTCCGTCTCCTCCATTTTCCGTCGTATGAAGAATCCTCCAAGTTTACGGATCAGAGTGCTAAAAACAAAAAAAAAGTCTGATCAAACACTCAACATTAACTGTAAAGACGTTTTTCAATTATGTATTCACTGTGACTACCGTAGTTATTTCTCTTTAAGAATTGTGATTATTGTGAAAATTTAATTTGACATAAATAACAAAACTATTGCTGACAGCTGAACACACAGTAGGTGGTTCCCTACAATCTGGAATAAACCAGTTGGCATCGAATTACTGTCTTTATTCATGGATTTCTAGTTACTTATGTGCCAAACCTGTAACCTATAACACTCTTCTTGCTTTTTAAGATTTTTTACTTATTCATTCCTTAATATGTCATATTTTGTATCTTACTCCAGAAAGCATGGGGTGGAGAATTAGTTTCTGGTCGTTTTAAGTAAAGATGGCTCAGGCTGATATTTCTAAGGCCTGTATTAGCACCCGTGTTCAGTTTAAGAACCTCAAATACTTTCTGAAGCCTGTGAGGATTAAACAGATTCAAAACCTGTTGTCAGGCTACACAGCCATTTATATTACCTCGTTGTAAAATCAGTGTCAATCTTCAGTCTCACTCTTTAGTTCAGCTTCAATTCCTCTCTGATCTATATCCAAAGAATTCCCTTTCTTGTGATATCAAACTGATCCTTTGCATGTTTTTACTCACAGAGAGTAGAAAAATCACTTTTATTTCAAGATCAAACTTGACACGAGGCTTCGTGGGTCTTTTACCTGAGGATGGGGATGCTTAGGTTGTTTCCTGCAGCAATGTGCGGGGCTTTGATGTTGTGACAGAACAGGATCAAGGTGATGAGCAGGTAGTCGATGTGGGATTTGTGTACGGGCAGGAAAACCATGGGCACATTTTGCTGAAAAGACAAGACAGATGATTTAACAGTTATTGATTTAAAAAAACGATGTTTTTGTAACTGTCACTAATCAGTGGTCCAGTGTGTAAATCACAAAGGCCTCAATATTCACCATAACAAGACAATAAGTCATAAAGTGTGAACAGTACAGTACAGTATATCTTGTATAGGGTGTCACAGATACGCATATCAGATCATGTTTCAACAGTACAATCCATTTTCTCTGTATGTGTAGTTGCTGCTGACCTCTGTGGCAGCTTTCTTGACCATTTCCAGCTGGCCCTTGTGGATCTGGATGCTCCAGAAGAAACCATTAAAAAGCCTCAGAAGGACCCATCCTGTCAGCCTGAACAAAGAGTACAGAGTTTTAGCGTGAGGCAAAAATCTAGTCCATTTTTAGTGTATGGTAACATAATGGCATGCACTGATTCTGTCTACAATTCATACCAGACAGTGAAATAAATATTACACTACATTATGGAATAAATTAAACATGATACCTGATAAAGGCTGGTGAAATGTTGGCCACCATCTCCTGGAGGAATGCCCTGGCTTTCTGCTTCACTTTACTGACAGCTTTCTGCTCCTGGCCAGACTGACTGGCTGCAGCATCCAGATCTGTGGCCACCTCCACAATAGCACTCTCAACCCTGCGACGGACAGAATCACAGCATAAACATCTTCTGGCCTAAAAACACCATAATTTGAAACATCTGAATGCAGCATTATTCCTATCAAAATCTAAATTAATCTGCTATTGTTTTGCACACTTTATCCCCAAGATTGTTTCCATTTTCAGGGTATTTTAACAATGCTAAATTCCCCAGGTTTGAAGGCTTTCCAACAATGTCTCATGTTATATCAACTCTGACCTGCTGTTGTTGAGCACGTTGTCCACTACATTCCTGGTGAACATGTCCTTGTTGACATCTCTCTCCATGACAAACAGCACATAACTCAGCCTGCGCGCCAGCCATCCCCGCTGTCTGCATGAGCACACACATAGAAACACACAGATCAATGCATAGAAAAACGGCCAGTTCAGAGCAAAAATTCAGGACGAGAAAAGTCTCCAACGTTCTGAAAACCTGCCAGTTCACACCAATGCGACTAGACAGGACTGTCTATTATTGCCATAGTAACATCTATCTGCACTTCTGTGCTTCTTACAGCCCACTTTTTTTCAGGCTTTCTTGGAGCTGGATATGATTTATAGCATCTTAAAATATGAATGAACATAGTCATATTGGGAGTTACTTGCTAGAGCTTAATTTCTAGTATTGATGAAATGGCAAAAACAAAAGGTGAGTATAAAGCAAGTGTGTGGAGCAGAGGAAAAGTTTGGCAGTGCAGCTTGTCAATTTAGCAGAAACAGCTGTTCCTCAACCAAATTAATGACATGATTTCTCTTTTCCTGTTCAAAACTCTAAACTGACTTCCCTACAAGTTGACGGGCTATTGAAAAAAAGGTGACATGTTTGTTAAACCAGCCACTAGCAACCTGACAGGCAAATATCCGCTGGCTTGTGTCAAGCTGAGAACTGAGACGTTCACATCTCTGAAACTTCTCCATTCAATGTTCTAAAATGGTTTTTTTCTCGTTGTGAAACTTTGGTCTGTACTGGGCTTTGAGAAGAGAACACATCCTCAAATAGATAATATGCATGGCTACACTTATGACTGCATTAACATATTTGGTGTAGAGTAATTTAATTTAATCTAATTAATGTAATTTAAGTATCTGTTGATATAAACATCTCTGAAAACACTTCTCAAAAATCTAAGTGTCTCCATCACAAAAAAAAAAAAACCTGACTGCCAGAGTCTTGAGACTGATTTCCTGGTAATTCATCACATTTTTAGGAACCAGAGATCAGCTGGGGCTCACATATCTATTACATACAGCTTTCTCAATGGCGTTAATGGATGTGTTTATGTTAGTTTTGTTACACCTTGCTAACCTCACACACAATGACAACACAATGACATACAACACAATGACTGTGTAAGACAAAACTAACTACAACAACTTGGCAATACTGACATCAGCCAACCTTGGCTTCAGGATTATACTTATACATGTTTTTTTCAGTGTATCCCATGCAATTTGGAGCATTACTGTATGTATAGTAAACAGCCTCCATGTTAATACTTTTTAGGATTGCGGTATAAAAGGTGCCTCTGTGCTAAGGTCAGTCACTGGATGCATGTGTCTGGAGTCAACTGACAAACACACTCAATTATTCATCTGTCTACCTTTCCACTGTTTCACAGGTGGGTCCTCTTGACTTAAAGCCATTTATTATACACAGGTTGGTAAGGAGGCCAGCATTGATTGTACTACACAGCAAGAGTTAGAGCTCTCGCTGTTGTTGTGAGGTGCAAATTAAGAGTCATGAGATGCCAAAGCAACAACTGAAAGGTTCCATAGGTTGAACATGTTCCTCTTGCCAGGCCAATGGACTGCTGAGAGCCAAATACTGTGGAAGGAAGTGAAATTATAATGGAGAAGATTTTTTTACCTGGTGTGGGTTTCATTGATGTAGATGACATTGCGTAGTCCCAGAGATGGAATACTGGCGTTGAATAGTCTCTCCTGGGAACCAAACAAAAAAGGATCATTATTATGAAGACTATATAGGATCTTAACATAACTCAGGAGCTTTGTTATCTTTGACAAGTACTGGTTCATTATAGGACAAGTATTTGCACGTAAAGCAGACTGATTTCCAGATGAGCAATCTATAGAGATAAGCAAGATGGAGCCATCATTGTCTCTTCTTGAGATAGTCGTCAGATTGGCCCAGAATTTACAGTCTGGTCTGATTTTGCTAAACAGTAATTTATGCAGCAGTTCAGAAAAAAGTCATCTCCCTCATGCCATTTCATTATCTCCTTGCATTTTATTTATCGCAACACTCGTATTCTTTTTACCACTGCTGCAGAAAAACTTACTCTGAACCTTTTAGAAAAAACACATTCTAAAACAAATTCCACACCACACTCAGCTGATAACTGACAACTGGCCAATGTTTGTACCATCTTTAAAAGACACACCAGGTAAGACTGTACATCTTGTGTCTTCAAACAGCCACAATCAATTGTTTTTGGCGAGCACTATACACAAGATATCGATCCTTTTCTTCATTTATGTCAGAGCAGATAAGTTCATTTGCTGAAGTCTAGTCAGGTCCAGAGTATTATGTTAGAGTTAATTAGCTGTTGTGTAACTTTACCCAGCTCTGTGGTGTACAGGAGTGACAGCAGCGGCCCACAAAGGGCCTCTTTCTGTTCAGCAGACCCTCTTTCCATGTACTGGTAACACAGCGCAGGACAGACGGACTGGTGCTGCGGTCCTTGGAACACATCACCACACGAAAATCATTAAACGTTAAAAAGAATAACAAACACACAGAAATGGATCTGTATAAGGAACACCAAATGCACTTAAAAAAGATTAAACGCCCATGATCTGACAGGATGTGTAATGCTGATCCTTCTGTTCAATGGCATTACGAATATATATTGTTGATCTGTGGCTTACCGAGTCTTCATTGGGATGTTTCCAGCGGTTACACCACTGCTCTCCATTGTTGACCTGCAGCAGCAAGCCATCTGACACCTCCATATTCTCTGCTGTCCTTTCCTCTCCCTCCAGATCACACACCACTAGCTGGCAAGCTGGAAAGACACAGGGACATCATGTCAGATGATATAGCAAGTTATCTTTCTCAAAGTCTTAGTATTACCACATAATTTACCTTACAATAGATGTTAGTTCCTGTTTTGTGTGACACCACAAGTCAATCACATCATAATATAAATATATGAGCATGAAAATATTAAGAAGAAACTAGTGATACTAGAGGAAGACTATAGCAGATGTAGGTGTTAAATCTTCAGCTAGCTCATTATTACTATTTCAATGTGATCTTATGTGATCCTGTCTATTTTATTCAATTAATTTAACTTCCTGTGAGTCTAAGCCAGTTGGTATCATTTAGACTAGACTACTAGACAACTATAACCCTACTCTTAATAATTAACATAACAAGGTGCTCAAACTTTACTGCAATACAGATTGGTAGATTTGAATTTAAAGAAAACACTCAATTAGCATGTTTGAGACTAACTGATGAATGAAACCTTGAATGCACAAACTGTGCAACAAAGGGATTAGTTCAGATTTCTACAACACAAACAAATCATTATTTGTGCTGTAATCTATACATGTAGCTCTACACATGCTGCAACATCTGCCTCTGCTGAGCCCTTTAAGCGCATGAGCACAGAGCGTGAACCAGATGTCACCAGCCTCACTTTGACAGGATTGCTTAACACACGCAGTACTGCCTCAGGGCCCCTCCCACATGATGCATCACTCTGATAGTATAAGTTGAGTTTACCCAAGACCTGTTTGCTCCAGTCAGGCCAGATTTTCTGAGTATTGTCAGGGTTACATTGTTTTTCACTAGTCCCTAAACACAATTATAAATAGTGGGATGGTCTGCTGTGGTTCGAGTAACTGACAACAAACCAGAGCAGAGAGCAATTTGCGCTACACACCCAATCATCTGAGACTGAACAACCTCTGGGAATAAACAGGTGACAGTCCTATTTTAAATAAAAGTCTACTGTACAAATACCATAGATTTGTAATCAACTGGATTTATTCATGCTGGTGTTTCTTTTGCCGCTACTTCATGCATGTGCCAACATTGTCTTATCATTTCTTTAAGTTGCACTTCTGCTTTTGTGGTATTTTTGATACTTGTTTACACAGTTGATGGGTAGGACAGAGCCACTCAGCCATCTTCAGACACTTAACAACTGACTTCCCTAAACCAAGATCATGATAATTGAACCACATTTGATTTTGGCTGACAAAAAACTTAAAATGTACTTAAAAGTTTAACTCAAATTAAAATTATCTTTGTCAAACTAAATTGTTCCTTATTAATGTGCCATTAAAACAAGCAAAATACTAAAGGTAACCTGTTTATCTACAGAAGCTGCAGTTACATTACAGGTAAATGTACACATTTATCACAAGCCAAACTATTTTCTAGTGTGTACACAGGACTTAGTCCGATGGACGAGAGCAGGTTATCTAGATTCATAATACCAAAATCAGACTCCATCAAGTCGTGCAGCTCAACAACACATAATAATAGGGAAACCTGAACAACAACCCAGATGAGGTTAGGGATGAGTCACTATTGTATTCGCTGGAGCTCTACAGGTTAGTTAACTAATGGATTATAAATCAATCAGAATGGCAAAAATCGGAATGTAAAATAGGAGTATTCACTCTGATCAGGTCTGGCTGTTTTGAGTATTTGTTAGAGCACACCTTCACAGTTTCAGGCAATATAGTACTATAGTTCTACGAAATAGAGATATAGGCAATTTCTTTAACATTTACAAGGGAATACACTGGTCTTATAGCAATTAATATCTTTAAAGTTGCAACAATTAATTGACTGATTTATGGTCAGCTACTAAATTAATCGGCAACTATTTTTATTATTGTGGTTATTTTTTATGAACAAAAAGTCAAAATTCTCTTATTCCAGCTACTAATTTATAAGTGAATATTTTCTGATTTCTTCACTTCTCTGTGACAGTAAACTGAATATATTTGGGTTTTTGGACTAAATAAGACCAAAACTCTTGTTATTTTATCTCTAAAACTACATTTTGTTTTTGTGCAAAATCATTTTTAGAAAGTTTTTTCTTATACTTAATACTTCGTTGAAGTGATTTATCCTGCTGATATTTTGATACGACATTGTGAGGATTGAAACGCTGTAAAATACTGTTTAATTTTTTTTTTTCACCAATAACACACTACTATTGGTTACTGTCTTGTTAACCTTTTGTAACAATAGAGTTGTGCAGCGTCTGGGCCCCAAATCCCCACCAACAAGACAAAAGAAAAGTTTGACATTGTCCCACTCTGCCTGTGTTAACTCCAGTGGGACACACTGGGGTTTGGTTTGTTTGGTCCCACATTCTACACATGTCAGTGCTGGTTGAAAGACACTTGACTGGAA